>NC_060066.1:130747851-131352677 GCF_922984935.1 Meles meles
TATTAGTTAAGCAGTGTGGTTTTATTATTTTTCCTTAGAGCCTAATAAACGTCAGGGCTACCATCTATGGAACACTTGTAGATACTAGTGTCTTGAATCAGGTCCCCTGGATGCCAGCTTGAGACAGGGATTTGGATGCATGTGAAGGATCAATTGAGGGAGGGAACAACTTTTCTAGGAATGAGGGAAGCAGATAGAGAAGGGAAGAGAAGGAAAATGGGACAGGCAAGGAAGTAGTCTCAAGGATCTCATCCAGGGGAGCTAGGCAAAACCATTGAAATTGTACTGACTTGAGATGAGGAGACCAGCCTTTTGAATTTCCTCCTGTCCATCATTTGTGCTTATCTAGGGCTTGGTGGCTCCTAGGTCCTGGAATCAGTATGTATACATTATCTCATTTAATTTTTTACAATAATGCTGTAAGTTATGGGGGCTATTTGGAGACGTGGAGAGGTGAAGTAACAGGTCCAGGGTCACACAGCTGACACAGTGGTGGAGCCAGGATTCTGAAGTGAGTCTCTGTGACTCCAAAACCAGTGCCATTAATCCTGCTAGACTGCCTCAACAGTTATTGCGTTCATTTTTTGAGTCAGACACTGTATACACACACACACAGTCTTTCTAATCCTCACGGCCATCCTGCAGGGTAGTTTGGATTATCCCCATTTTGCAGATGAGAAAGGGCAGAGAAGTTGATTAATTGCCTCAAACCAAGTTAAGTAGCTGAACTGGGGGTTTGAACACATCTGTTCTTTTCCAAACTTGGGTTCTTGCACTATGCAGGGTTTTCGTCTCTTTTGAGAGAGGTAGTTAAGTTACAGTGGGAAAAAACAAAGCTTAACATTTTAGAAATAAGGTAGTGAGTCATTAAAATGTTCATATCCCTTCGGACTCTTATCCTACCATTGGGAGACTATCCCAAGGAAATATATCTAGGATATATTCTTTCAAGTCTTTTCTATAGCCAAAAGTGAGATGGCACATACAGGTTCAGAATGAGGGATATGCTTGGGTAAATTATGTTAAAGATTTTATTTATTTATTTGAGAGAGAGAGAGAACAGGGGAGGAGCAAAGGGAAAGGAATAAGCAGACTACCCTGAGCACAGAGCTCAAAGTGGGGCTCGATCCCAGGACTCAGAGATCATGACCCAAGCTGAAGGCAAGTCGGGGCACTCAACCAGCTGAGCCACCCAGGCATCCCTGGTTTAATAATGTTTTTAACCCTTAATGAAAATTTATGTAGCAGTTAAATGTGTTCAGATATGAAGACTATTTGACATAATAGGAAATAGAAATAATATGGAACACTACATTGTTAAGGGCATCAGATGAAAGATTGATGTTATGTATTACTTTGAAAGTTATAAGTATTTTTACTAATGTTGTTCTTAATTATATAGAAAAACTACTGGGGTACCTGAATGGCTCAGTCAGTTAAGCATCTGCCTTTGGCTCAGGTCATGATCCCAGGGTCCTGGGATTAAGCCCCACATTGGGCTCCCTGCTCAGTGGAGAGCCTGCTTCTCCCTCTGCTCAGCCCCCTTTATGCTCTGTCTTGCTCTCTTGCTCTATCGCAAATAAATAAATAAAATCCTAAAAAAAAAAAAAAGCAAAACTATCTGTAGCAGTGCCTGATTTTGCTTTCCTATACCTTTTCTTAAAGATGTATATAATAAATGGAATATTTGTATAACTACCAGAAATTACTAGATTACTTATTGTAAATCACCTTTTCTTTTTTTTGCAGTTTACATATTTATGAATTGGGTTTGTTTTAAAATTAAAGCCAGTGGCATTTACAGTTATTTGGAATTACCTAAAAATTATTTAAATCCTCAGAATTTTTTTTATAAACTAAATGTTTGACATGATAATGTCCTTTATTCTTCTGAAGTCACCCTTAGAGAAGCACTAATACAAATGATGCAGGACTTAACCCTGAGAAATTAATAAATACACAATAAGTATGAGGCTATCATCTAAGCTTATGTGTCTTTTTATTTAAACAGAATGAAATTTAAAGAGAATATTTTATTTCTGTACCGAACATAGAAGGGATTAAATAAAGCCTGATCAAAGTGTTTCCACAGAGAATCATGAACTTTTTAGGTTCCAGGACCCAGTTCCAATGTGTATATTGTGGGCGGGGGGTGGGGATGGTTCCCACATCAGCAAGCAATTCTCTGGACATCAGCTGAGTATCCTACAATTCAGGTCAGTTCTGCATGGTCTGTCAATAGTGTCAGAACTGACAGGTTAATGATTCATTCCTGCAAGACTGCCCACCCTCCCCCACAACACTTCAGATGCTCTCTAGCCAGGTTATCATCTATGCTTCTGACCACCTGGTTACAGATGGGAGTTTCCATTGACCCCCTCCAACTCAGCATGCCAATCACAAGCCCAGGTTATTACCTGTTCTTCTGACCTGTTGGCTGTGGATGAGAGGTCCCCACAGTCCTCTCTTTTGGTTTGATTAATTTGCAAAAGCAGCTCACAGAATTTAGGAAATCCATTTACTCTCTAGATTACCGATTTATTATAAAAGAATACAGGGGCACCTGGGTGGTTCAGTCATTAAAGTCTGCCTTCAGCTTAGGTCATGATCCCAGGGTCCTCGGATGGAATCCCACATCAGGCTCCCTGCTCTTTGGGAAGCCTGCTTCTCCCTCTCCCCCTCTCCCTGCTGTGGGCCCTCTCTCACTCTGTCTCTCTGTCAAATAAATAAATAAAATCTTTAAAATAATAATAATAATAATACAACTCCAGAACGGCCAAGTGGAGGGACACAGAGCATATGTGGAAAGAGGCTTAGGGGTTTCATGCCCTTTCCAGGTGTGCCACTCTCCCCAAATCTCCACATGCTTACAACCTGGAGGCTCTCTAAACACAGTCCTTAATGGGTTTTCTTTGAAGGCTTCACTACATGCTCAGGACTGAATATTGTCCATTGACAACAGAACAGATTCAACCTCCTGCCTTTCTCCCCTTCCCAGATTTGGAGTAGAGGGTACTGAAAATTTCAAACCTCTAATCACGTGTTGGTTTCCCTGATAACCGGCCTCCATATTTAGTTCCCCAAGGGCTTTCCAAAGTTAATTAACATAACAAAAGAGACCGCTTTTCACATGCCCTTTCAAGGGTTTTAGGAGTTCTGTGCCAGAAATGGGGAGGAAGACTAAAAATATACTTATTATAAATCACAATCTCACAATGATTGTGTAGTGGAAAGTGGAATTTTGTCATTTGTTATTATGTAGAAACAATAAGGGGTGCCTGGGGGGCTCAGTCAGTTAAGCATCTGCCTCTGGATTAGGTTGTGATCCCCTGTCTGGCTACCTGCTCAGTGGGGAGTCTGCTTTTCCCTCTCCCTTTCCCCTTTCCCCTCTTCATGCTCAATCTGTGTGTTCGCTATCTCTCACTCTCTCTAAATAAATGAAATCTTTAAAAAGAAAAACAACAGAAAAGAAACAATAAAACATACATTTGACACTTGGGCTGAGAAAGTCAGTAAGTTTAAATTTACTAGTAAAACTTCAGTGTTTTGTACTTATCTTAAACAACTGTGAGAAAAAAAAGCTAAGAGAGCTTTTGCATGGTGATTATTTTAACTGTTACTAGTTTACTATTGGCTGAGTTGTCTCAAACATGCTATAAAGACATATACATGTGTTGCGTCTTTCCTGGTATCAGTTTTATTCAATCACAAAACAAGGTTAAGATCATTGTAAAGTAGGTTTAGGATTCCAAACTCAGTGACATTTTACTATGCATTTAACTTGGCTTCATACACATCACAGAAAACAAAGTATGATATAAAGTCATACAACAAACAAAATACAGTAAGGGTAAGAAGTTAACAAACCAAACACTAAGTCAGTCCCTGAGTGCACGGTTGAGAGGAGGATGCCATCTGGTCTGGTCAGCTCTTGGCACATGCTGCTTACTGTGTGCAGGCAGTGGAGGATCTCTTATGTTCAGAAAGCAGGTGGGTGAACCTTTGATGGCAGTTGCCTTTTAATGCAGTCAGATGAGGAAGGGTCTAGCATCTGGAGAGTCTATTTGCTATAGAGGTCTAACCTTTTTATTTTATTTTATTTTTTAAGTTTGTTTGTTTGTTTTTGAGAGAGAGATTGAGAGAGTACAGGTGAGGTGAAGAGCAGAGGGAGAAGCCAGACACCCTGCTGAGCAGGGAGCCTGTCATGGCGCTGGGTCCTAGGACTTGGAGATTATGACCTGAGCCAAAGGCTGATCCTTAACCAACTGAGCCACCTGGGTGCCCCGAGGTCTAACCTTTTTAAAGTTTCATTAGTCTTAGGCCTTGGCAGGCCTCTTCTGATTCTAATGACTTCTAGTTCCTGGTTCTTCCAGGTTTGCATGATCAGTCCTTAGAACTGCCCTGGTTTTCCGGATTTCCAGTCTTAGCTGCAATGCCTTCGGCTGCTTATGTCACTGCGTGACATGAGCTCTCTCTTGCTCTCTCTACAGAAGGTCAGAAACATTGGTCTACATTTGCTATAGTGTTTAAGCCTTTAAATTTTCAGTTCTCCTTACATGGTCTCCAGAAATTAAAAAAAAAAAAAATCTAATGAGAACATGCAAGAAGTTTAAAAATAATTGACTGCTTATAAAATGTAAGTCTTCATAGGTATGGATTATGTACAATGTAGATACTTCATTGTTACCACATGGGCAATTGAATAGTATATACAAAAGTAACAAATGAATAAAAAAGTAACAAATGATTATATACAGAGGGTAGCTATAGTTTATAGCATTCTTTTAAGATGATAAAAATGTTATTGCCTTGTACAAATTTGTATTGGACAGAGATTATTTTTACTTCAATTGATTAAATTCTGTTTAGAGACCATAATGATGGATATATTTATTTCTAGATAGTTTTTGATGTCAGAAAATGTTGGGGTTCGGAGCAAACAGTCTTAAGACGTCTTTGGTGCAAAAAGGTGGTTTTATTAAAGCACAGAGACAGGACCCATGGGCAGAAAGAGCTGCACTAGGAGCACGAGGAATGGCTGATTATATACTTTCAAGTTGGGAGGGGGTTAGGAATAGCCTAAGTCTCTAAGGAATTTTGGAAGCAAGGTTTCCAGGACCTTGAGGGGGCTAGCTATTGTTAGGAAAAGATCATTTATTTCTAATAAAACCCTAGTCTTAAGACCCTTCAGATGTTTTTCAGTGGGCCATATGCTTGGGGGGTGATTGCCAACATACATCTTGAGGTAGAGATAAAGGGAATTTCCAAAGGAATTTTTATATGTTAAAGACAACTTGCAGGGTCTTGGTGTCAGGATAATGTTAAGCTAAGATTGCCTTTTGCCCTTAGCAAAGTATTAACATCAGGGCAGCTGAGTTCTTAGAGGAATGTCACTCTGCCTGTCTCAAGGACTTGTCAATGGGCTGTAAGTAGAAAGGAAATTTTCTTTTTCTTTTGCCTTTGTTTCCCACATTGGTTTTATTTTCAACGTTAAAATGTGTCGTCTTCTTCTTCTTCTTTTTTTTTTTTTTTTTTTTAGATTAAGCTGAGTGAAGTTGTTGGCTCAGGGAAAGATGGCAGAATACTTAAAGAAGATATTCTCAACTATTTGGAAAAGCAGACTGGAGCTATATTACCTCCTTCGCCAAAAGCTGAAATAGTGCCACCTGCACCAAAACCAAAAGATAGAACTATTCCTATACCAGTATCAAAACCTCCAGTATTCACAGGCAAAGACAAAACAGAGCCCATAAAAGGTAATAACAGTAATATAAGGCACTACTCCAAGTTATTTGGGGAAATTTACTTCAGTAGATCCAGGTGTATAGAATATGGTGTTTTCAGTTCCTACTGAAGGGAAAGTTTAAGTTGATCATACTTTTTTAAGTGGTGAAATAGCATAGTTTTTCCAGGAAATGCTTTAATCTCTACTGTTAATTTCTGAAGAGTATTATGTGAGCAGGTTTCTTGGAATATAAATTTATATACTAACGGTTGTTCTTTTTAAAGACTCAGGATGTTATAAATGTAATTTTTAGTCAGCTTCAGAATAATTAGGTGTGATTTGTTACCTATAAACTCTTAGGATGATTAACTTCCAGAAGTGTGACTTTGCAAGAAAGCCAGTAAGTAAATACATGGCTTGCATCCTTTTATATTTTTTTAATATACCCCAGCATTAAGAGCACTTACCTCTTAGTATCATTACACTTGACATTGGGTATTATGCTGCAGTCAGTGCTCCAGCATTGGAATTAATGTCTTTCAATTACATAATGAAGATGGTGGCCTTGAGAGGGAGAGTAGGGTTGAAAAAGTGAATGACATTAGAAAACCCTCCGTTTTAGTAAAAAAGGCTTAAAGGATTTAAGAATTTAAAAATATGTGCCTGGGGGCGCCTGCGTGGCTCAGTGGGTTAAGCTTCTGCCTTCTGCTCAGGTCATGATCTCAGGGTCCGGGGATCGAGTCCTGCATGGGGCTCTCTGCTCAGCGGGGAGCCTGCTTCCTCCTCTCTCTCTCTCTGCCTGCCTCTCTGCCTACTTGTGATCTCTGTCAAATAAATAAATAAAATCTTAAAAAAATAAATAAATAAAAATAAAAATATGTGCCTGAGTGGCTCATTTGGTTAAGTGTCCCACTCTTGATTTCAGGTCAGGTCATGGTCTCAGGGTCATGAGATTGAGCCACCTTGGGCTCTGTGCTCAGTGCAGAGTCTGCTTGAGATTCTCTCCCTCTGCCCCTCCCCCCACTAGGGCATGCATGCTCTCTTGTGCGTGCGCGCTCTCTCTCTTTCTCTCAAATAAATAAATATACCTTAAAAAAAAAAGAGTTTAAAAATATATGTAAATTTGGGATTCTGGGTGGTGCAGTTGGTTAAGCATCTGCCTCTTGGTTTCAGCTCAGGTCATGGTCTCAGGGTTGTGAGACTGAGCCTGCCTTAGGCTCTGTGCTCAGCACTGAGTCTGCTCAGAGATTCTCCCTGGTCCTCCCCTGTGTATACACTCGCACATGCATGCTCTCTCTCCCTCTCTCTTAAATCTTAAAATATATATATATTCAATGTTAATGTTAAAATATATATATTTAATGTTTTCCAGGCTTTCACAAGGCAATGGTCAAGACCATGTCTGCGGCCCTGAAGATACCTCACTTTGGATATTGTGATGAAGTTGACCTTACTGAATTGGTCAAGTTAAGAGAAGAATTAAAATCCATTGCTTCTGCTCGTGGAATTAAACTAACCTTTATGCCCTTCTTCCTAAAGGTGAGGTTTCATTCATTTCAAACAGGGCTTGAATAGGACATTAAAATTTTATTTTGCAAATATGCAATGTGTTAACTATGGATTTAGATAAAAATACTACTTCTCACCATGTCATATAGTTAGAAAAATGTACAAGTGCATTATTTCTTTGTTTCTTAGGAATTTATAAAATTAAAATTTGTGTCATCTTTTTTTTTAAGATTTTATTTTTGTTTGTTTGACAGACAGAGATCACAAGTAGGCAGAGAGGCAGGCGGGCGGGTGGAGAGAAGCAGGCTTGCCGCTGAGCAGAGAGCCCAATGTGGGGCTCGATCCCAGGACCCTGGGATCATGACCTTAGCCCATGGCAGAGGCTTTAACTCACTGAGCCACCCAGGCACCCCTGTGTCATATTTTTATCAGCTCATCTCTCAGTCAGATAGTGGATTGTCTTGCCAGTTAAATAAAGCCTTTAATTCTGAAAGGATCACTCCAGCAAAATCCTGATTTGAACAAAAACAGGACTTGGCGTTGATCTTGCATAGATCACTGACATGTATCATTTTCATTTATTCAACAAACTTATATGGAGGATCATCATTTCTTGGCCTTGTGACTGGTATAAAACCAGACTATCAGCCGACCGTAGGCAGCTCAGTATCTTACTCATATTAATAACCGTTTATGAAGCAGGTGTCGTGTGGCTGACCATGTACTGAGCATGCTATATACATCAACTCTTTTAATTTTCAGAATAACCCTGGCATGCAGATATTGCTATTCCCACTTTCCGTTTAAGGAAATTAGGAATTTCTCAACTCCTCTAAGTTGAGAAACTTGTCAAGGATATATAGCTAAGTGGAGAAGCTAAGTTTCAGGTTCTGGTCTGTTTTACTCAAAAACACATATTGGTGTCTCTAACTCCAGCCTTTTCTCCATACTGCACCAAGATGAATCTTTCATTTCTATAAGTGAAAGCACTGTATTATTCCAGTGAAAATGAAAGCACTGTATTCTTTCCAGTGGTCTCCTTCATTATCCTCAGGTTAGTATCTAAACCCCTTTTGACACATAAATAGGATTGCAAGTCTCTGCTTCCTACCAGCTTCATCTCTCAGGCACTCCTTCTGGGTTTTTTGTTTTTTGTTTTCCAGGTTTTTTGTTTGTTTGTTTTGTTTTGTTGTTTGTTTTTTTTTTTTTCAGAGAGAGAGAGCACGCAAGCAGGGGGAGCAGCAGGCCGTGGCAGAGGGAGAAGCAGGCTACCTGCCAAGCAAGGAGCCCACTACGGGTCTCCATCCTGGGACCCAGAGATCATGACCTGAGCTGAAGGCAGACACTTAACTGACTGAGCCACCCAGGCACCCCTCCTTCTGTTCTGGTCAGATTAAGCCTGCATAGTTGTTGGACTAGGTGACTTCATTTGAAATGCCCCTAAATGCCAAATTCTGTTCAGGAATAACCTCCTCCAGAAGCCGTCTGTGGCTGTCACAGTTTGAGTTCGATATTCCTCTCGCCCATTGCAGTTCATCTCAGTGCAGTGCGAGTGTTGCTCAGTTTTCTCTTCACTGCGTGCTGAGCTCACAGGGCACAAACTGGTCTTTTACCTCCATCGTTTCAGCTGCTACCCGAACAACTAAGTCATCTATGAACATGAGATGTAATAGACGTCTATAAATGAGACGCCTGGGCTATATTTTAGCTGTAGAGTCATTTTTAGAGACACAGTCATTGAATCAGGTGGATGAAATTACCCACGTGGTGTACAAAGGAGGAGAAAAGGCTAAGGAATTTACATCAGTGTTTAAGGGATAGATGGAAGTGGATTTGGCAAAGACAGTGGAAGAGGGTGAATGGATCAACGGTATGACGACAGAAAAACCAGGCAAGTGTCTCCTAGAAGCCAAAGTGTATCTCTTGGTGTATAATGGATCACTCCTAAGTTTAGTGGTTTGAAACAACAGCCATTTATTATCTCTCAAGAATCCACAGGTAAGCAGGGCCAGTCTGCTGATCTTGGCAGAGCTCATTTCTGTGTCTACAGACAGCTAGTAGGTTGGTGTAGGTGGGCTAGTGTAAGAGGGCCTTGGCAGGGATGACTCCTTTCTCTACCTTATGTCTTTCTCAGCTCCGCAGCATGCTAGCCTGCACATGCTTTCATAGTACTAGCAGGAAGAGGAAGCAGAAATGCTCCAGCACTTTTTCCAAGCTCTGCTGTATCACGTTTGTTCTTGTCTCATTGACAAAGTCACATGACTGAGCTCAGAGTCAGCTTGCACAGAGCACCACAAAAGGCATGGATGGATACAAGAGAGGCATGAACCATTGGGGCCATTCACTCAGCCACTCATGCCAAGAGAGAAGAAAAATGTTGTGATGGGGATGCCTGGCTGGCTCAATTAGTAGAACATGCGACTCTTGATCTCAGGGTCATTAGTTTGAGCCCCATGTTGAGTGTGGAGATTACTTAAAAATGAATTTCAAAGCCCTTTAAGAAAGAAGTTAGGATGGGAATAGGCTATCGGATTAGTAATAAGAGGTCATGAGTAGGAGCACCTGGGTGGCTCAGTGGATTAAAGCCTCTGCCTTCAGCTCAGGTCATGATTCCAGGGTCTGGGATCGAGTCCCACATTGGTCTCTCTGCTCATCAGGGAGCCTGCTTCCTCCTCTCTCTCTGCCTGCCTCTCTGCCTACTTGTGATCTCTGTCTGTCAAATAAATAGATAAAATCTTAAAAAAGAAAAAAAAAGAGGTCATGCGTGGCCTTAGGACTAATTGCATAAAGTATTGTTGAGGTCGAAACTTGCCTCCAGTTGCTTGGTGGATGAATAGAAACCAAGGAAGAGGAGATGCTATAAATATCTGGTAAAAGGCAAATGGAGCATAGGCACAGAGGGCAGGTATGGTGGTAGTTTGGGGTAGATTAAGGAAAGTTTCCATCTGCCCTCTTCCCCTCCTGGAAAAACTGGGACAGATCTGAGGCTGAGGGAAAGCTGGAAAATGGAGAGTTAAAACTATGTGAGTGACAAATGACAAAAACATGTGCGTGACACTGGCGACATCTGTTTTGAAGGAAGGGGAGACCAGCTTTTTATTTTTATTTATTTTTCAATTTTATTTATTTATTTAAGAGAGAGAGAATGAGAGAGAGCATGAGGGGGGAGAAGGTCAGAAGGAGAAGCAGACTCCCCATGGAGCTGGGAGCCCGATGCAGGACTCGATCCTAAGACTCCAGGATCATGACCTGAGCCAAAGGCAGTGGCTTAACCAACTGAGCCACCCAGGTGCCCCGAGACCAGCTTTTTAATATGCTGAATTTATTTTGTTATCATTTGTCTTCATCATTTTAGTCTGAATGAAATACCTGATCTTTATTTTGGGAATAAAATTTAGTGTGCTTTATTTGTTTTAAAACAACATTTTTTCTGCCTATATACGTTTCAGAACATTCAGGAAATACTAGAATGTATTGTATAGGGAAGAAAATAACTTCTCATTGAGGGACTCACCCCCACCTTGTTTTTTTCTTTTACAAAACTTGAACTGTACTCAAAATTCTGTTAACACTTTAACCATAATCATGGATTTTTTACATAAAGAAGATTAAAATTACAGATGTCAAATCAAATGCTTAGTAAAACTTGCCTTAACTCTCTAGTTTGAGGAAATGATTTGTTTTTCAACCACTGACCCCCAGACAAAACCAACACATAACACAATGCTGATAAAGAACTCTTTTTTTTTTTTTAAAGATTTTATTTATTTATTTGACAGAGAGAGAAAGATCACAAGTAGGCAGAGAGAGAGTGGAAAGCAGACTTCCTGCAGAGCAGAGAGCCTGATGTGGGGCTCGATCCCAGGACCCTGAGACCATGACCTGAGCCGAAGGCAGTGGCTTAACCCACTGAGCCACCCAGGCGCCCCTGATAAAGAACTCTTAATTGAACCAGATGAAGGCCAGGATGGCGGGGGGGTGGATTTTAAAGACAATCTTAAGCATTTTTACTTACCTGTTTTTTAAATGTAATACAAGGCATGACAACCAAATGCAGTGTGTGAGCTTTGATTAGATCCTGGATGGGCAGAAAAACAGGGTATAAAGAACATTTGGGGGACAGTTAGGATAATTTGAATATGGATAGAAGAGGAATGGTACCAAGTAAGAAGAAAAAGGAAAAAAGATGAAGGGAGAAGAAAGCAGAGGAAGGAAACAAAAATGCCATCAATTTGAGGAGGTGGCCAATTAGTAAACGTTCACACCAGCTGTGCCCTTCACTTGGCCAAGGACACCAAGAGGAACACTAGCCTCGCATGGTCAGTGCCCTTGGAAACCCTTCATGGTTGTTCTTTCTATACAGGGAAAACAGCTTACTGCCTTTTTGTTTTAACTCAGTATGTTTCTGAACTTCAGATTTGCTTCTCATGTAAGATTCTACATGTAAAATTCTTCTCCTATAGAATTTAGACATTTTGTTTGGTACTTTGGTCAGTCTCTACACCTATTTTGAAAATCTCCTGACGTTTATAAGCTGCCTGACGACTTTATCTTTTATTCTTCAGTGATTAGGGTGACCTGGTTCCACCCTCCTTGAAGGTGATATTGGGAGTAGTACGCCTAGGTACATAAAGACGAGAAATTAAGCTCAGTGTAAATAAAGGTTCTCACCTTCCCTCCCTCACCCCCCTTATTGCTTCCGATTCCCTTTCCCAGTTAAGAGTGCTAATGTTGCATTCTCTTTCTGTTAAACAGGCTGCTTCCCTGGGACTACTACAGTTTCCTATCCTTAATGCTTCTGTGGACGAAAACTGCCAGAACATAACTTACAAGGTTGGCTATGTGTTGTGGAGAAGTGCTTGTTATAAATAGAAAGTGGTGCAGCTGTGCTTATAGGTTGGAAAAGTTTCTTTTGTACCCCGAAGAGTAATTTTTTTTTTTTTTAGATTAGAATTAAAGGTATGGGATAAACTATTAAACTGAAATATAATTTGTTATTTTTACTGGTTTTACTGGTTACTAATGATACTGTTCAGATATATGGAGTTCCATTTTCTAAGTCCCTTTGGTTTATTGCTTAAAATAATGGAAATAAGTGGCTGTCAGGCAATGGATTATGTTAACGATCCTACATATCCTCCCCTCAAAGAGATAACCTCTGTCAAAATGGAGTTCCTGCAGTTTTTAAAACAAGAATAATTTTTTTTTTTTTAAGATTTTCTTTATTTATTTGACAGAGACACAGTGAGAGAGGGAACACAGCAGGGAGAGTGGGAGAGGGAGAAGCAGGCTTCCTACAGAGCAGGGAGCCCGATGCAGGGCTCGATCCTAGGACCCTGGGATCATGACCTGAGTCAAAGGCAGACAGTTAACGACTGAGTCACCCAGGTGTTCCAAAACAAGAATAATTTAAACAGAAATAGGACAAGTAATGAAAGTATGCATTCCATTTGAATGAGCCCTTCTGTTTGGAGTGAAGATTTATTGAGACTAAGAACTGTTTTGGGGAAGCTAATCATTATTTATATTTCTATCTAGTAGTAAGCTTAGGTATTTTAGGGGGTCAGATCTAAAATCTTCCCAAATGAAGGGGCGCCTGGGTGGCTCAGTCAGTTAAGCATCCAACTCTTGATCTCAGCTTAGGTCTTAATCTCGGGGCCCAAAGTTCAAAGCCCAGATTGGGCTCCATGCTGGGTGTGAAGCCTATTTTTTAAAAAATTAATTAATTAAATAAAATCTTCCCATATGATTAGTACAACTTTCTGATTAAGTATCTACTTGTAAAAAATTCAGGCATGAAAGTAACTATTTACGTTTAATCTCATGACCCTAAGATAACTCACTGTTGATGTTGAGATGTGCATTCTTCTAGGATTTTATTTTCACATACTTTAAAAAAAATATTATTTTAATTTTATTTTTAAAAAATATTTTATTTATTTATTTGACAGAGATCACAAGTAGGCAGAGAGGCAGGACGAGAGGAGGAAGCAGGCTCCCTGCTGAGCAGAGAGCCTGATGCAGGGCTCGATCCCAGGACCCTGAAATCATGACTGGAGCCGAAGGCAAAGGCTTTAACTCACTGAACCACCCAGGCGCCCCTCCAGAAAGTCTTACATAGCCACCAGCTTATATATCCACTACTAATGAATGGAAATAGCCTGTTGCCCAATATTCTTACCAACAAAAAATTATTTTTTCCAAAAAATCTTTTTAAAATTCTTTAAAAATTCTAGAGATCATCATCAATCTGATAGAAATAGTTTTTGGTTGTTTTTCATAACAAAGGTTAATCCTTTCTTTTCTGTTAACTTATGAAAAGGCCTACTGTATAATTTCGTTGTTTTTTTTTTAGGCTTCTCACAACATTGGGATAGCAATGGATACTGAGCAGGGGTTGATTGTGCCTAATGTGAAAAATGTCCAGATCTGCTCCATATTTGAGATCGCCACTGAGTTGAACCGCCTTCAGAAATTGGGCTCCTTAGGTCAGCTCAGTACCACTGATCTTACAGGAGGAACATTTACTCTTTCCAACATTGGATCAGTGAGTAATAGAAATGTTCAAATTCTAAACTGTAACTGTAATTCTGATCATATGCTCAATTAAAATTATATTTCATTTCCCGTTTGTTCCTCAAAAGTTTAGTTTTCTATTCTTTTGTTTTACTTTTCTTTGCTTTTCTTTTTTTTTTTAGATTGGTGGTACGTATGCCAAACCAGTGATACTGCCTCCTGAAGTAGCAATTGGGGCTCTCGGATCAATTAAGGTATGTTTATTAAATAATTGGCAAAGGAGTTTTAGCAAATTGGGAGGGTAAACACAAGACTCGTTTCTGAAATTTTGCCCTCACTTTGTAGGTTTGAGTGTAACATTTGGCTCTGTAAGCCAGTTATTCTTCCTAAGAGGTAGGCCTGCAATTCCAGTGGTTGCCTCTATGTATAGGAAATGGTGGTGATCTGGATTGTTCCATATGGAACACTGTGGTTCATGCCAGGCACAGATGCACATCTTTATGGATAATCAGAAATACACTCAGTATACTTCTATCAAAATATCTTTATTTCCAAAGACCAGAGATAATAGTAAGCCAGTCCAAATTATTATTTATAACAAAGCGAGACACCATTTAGACCATATTTCTCATACTTCACTCTGCTCAAGACTCATTGAGAGTACTAGTTAAAAATGTAGTATTCTTGGGGGGCCTGGGTGACTCAGTCGGATAAGCATTCTGCTCTGGTCATGATCTGAAGGATGTGAGATTGAACCCTGCATTGGGCTCTGTGCTAGACATGGAGCCTCCTTAAGATTCTCTCTCTTAAAAGAAAAAAAAAAAAAGATTCTCTTTCTCTCCCTCTGTCCCCCCTTTTCCCCCTCCCTCTCTCTCAAAAAAAAAAAAGCAGTATTCTTGGCTTTGGGGACAGAGCCCCAGAACTTACATTTTAAATAAGAACCCAGGTGGGGATGCCTAGGTGGCTCAGTCAGTTAAGCGTCTGATTTCGGCTTGGGTCATGATCCCAGGGTCCTGGGATCCAGTTCTGCATTGGGCTTCCTGCTTAGTGGAGAGTCTGCTTCTCCCTCTGCCTGCTGCTCCCCCTGCTTGTGCTCTTTCTGTCTCTCTTTCTGTCAAATAAATAAAATCTTTAAAAATAAATAAATAAATAAACAAGAACCCCGGTGATTCCAACATGAGTGATCTCTTGGCCATGTTTTAGGAGACACTGACTTAGAATTAGGGTTGTAGTGATTTTTTAAAAGATTTTATTTATTCATCTGACACAGAGAGAGAGAGACAGCAAGAGAGGGAATACAAGCAGGGGGAGTGGGAGAGACAGAAGCAGGCTTCCCACTGAGCAGGGAGTCTGATGCGGGGCTCAATCCCAGGACACTGGGATCATGACCTGAGCTGAAGGCAGACTCTTAATAACTGAGCCACCCAGGCACCCCAGGGTTGCAGTGGTTCTTAACCTTGGCTACAAATTACAGTCCAGGAGCTTGAAAAAAATGTTTAAGTTCACTCTATACCAACTGAATTATAACTGGATGGGGGCGGGGTGGTACAGAGCTTGGGCAACTCTGTTAACTCAGTGTTGAGAGGCATCAGAATCCAAGAATTAAGCTCTTGGATTCCATTGCAGTATCACCATTATTAAATGTCATCACTATTTAGACTTATTTTGGTGTTCATGTTTTCAGAAGAATCTTTCTTTCTTTATATTTATGATGCTTGCACACTGAGCATGTCTGGGACTTGTCTTTCATGAGTTATCATTTTTGTATTGGCATCTAAAATTTCCACAGATACTTTCATTCAGCCTTTGATTTCTCTTGCAGATTATCTTTGATTATCTCTTGCAGATAGTACTTTAGCTGCTATGCTACTCCCTTTTCCTAGCAGCAACCTTCCCTCCTGGCACACAGAGGAGATAGGGGAAAAAACAAAAAAAACAAAAAACACATAGCAGACTCTGTTCTTTGGAAATCAGGAGTTTCTCTGAATATACCTTCCCTGTCACCCATTCCCCACCCAGCAAAAGCTCAGCATTTGAATCTCACAGGATTCTGACTTCCTATAGTTTCCCAGCCATCATACCTACTTGGCAAAGTCTTGTTTTTCCTTTTCATTAAAAAGATGTACTATCCTCTGGATTATATGTACATATATACATATATACACATTTATATATATACATATATATAAGTCTATATATATGTATATATAGATATACATACAATTATATATATATATATAATTGTGGTAAATTATACATAACATAAATTTACCATGCTAACCTGTACAGTTCAGTGGCATTAGGTACATTCACATGTTTGCAACCTTCACCACCATCCATCTCCAGAACTTTGTCCCAGACTGAAATGTGCATGTATATTACCACGTTTTGTTTATCTGCTTGGCTCTAATGAGTTGGGTTGTCTCCTTTCTTTGGTTCTTGTGAAGACTCCTGCTGTGAACATTGGTGTGCAAATATCTTTTCACTAGGTGTCAGTTTACCAAATCATTTGACCCATGATTTCATCAAGCTAAGAAGAATAGTTCTTGAAGTATAAACCTTCTCATATTTTCTGGGTAGGAACAAATAGGGCGTATTTCATTCTTCTCTCTCAGTGTCTCAGCGCTCCTTTGCTACTTTCTGTTTTCACTGTAAATTTTGAATGTCCTGTTGATAAATGGTGTGAGTCACTAATACCCTACATAACTCAGTTCTCAGTGCTTGTCTTCCCTGACCTGTTAACCGCACTGGAGTCAGTTGATTGACACCACTTCCTTGGAAAGTGTCCTTCACTACGACTAGTAGAATACCTTGCTATTACAGCTTTCCTCCCATCTACTGCTTATTCCCGCTGAGGCTCCTCTGCCCAGGCTGCCTTATTTCCTAATCTCTAAGCCTCCGAGTACCCCAGGGCTCAGTTCTGGCCCTTTTCTTGATCTTTAAGCACCATGTATATGCTGATGACACCAAGTTTATATCTCCAGACCTGGCCTCTCCTTTGACTGCCAAATTCATATATCCTGGTTGGATATCTAATTAGGCATCTTGAATTTTCTGTTCCTTTCCTCGCCTCCCTCCACCCTCAAACTTGCTTCTTCTGAAGTTTTCCCTTTTTGGTAAATGGCCATTCTTCTCAAAGACCTCCTATAGCTTCTCACCTCACTCAGTTTCAGGGCCATTTGAACCTATGCAGTAGCCTCCATGGCCCTGTACTGGTGCTCCTCAGTGTAATCAGGGACCCGTGTGGGGCTGTGACTGCTGTATCCCGTGAGGAGACTGTGAGGAGGTCAGTTCAGAAAGGGAAAACAGGGCTTGGATACTTTCACAGCAGTCTGACAGGTAATTTTGGGCCTATTGAATCTAATAAGAAGTTAGGGCTTGTGTTTTCTTTATCTTTTTAAATTTTTCTTTAAATTTGTCTTTGGTAATTTAACTGACTGAGCCATGTAGGTACCCTTTAGTAATTTAATATGTTTTTTTAAAATAGCTTGCAACGGAATAGAAATTTTAAAAAAACAACCGTAGGGCATTTACCAAAGACAGATTGAGAAGCATTGCTCTTGACAATGTGCCCTGCCTTCCACCTGCTCCATCTGTGACCTCATCTCCTACCTCCCACCCCTACCCCTCCACTGCGGCCATCCTGCCCACCTTGCTGTTCCTCCAACAGTCCAGCCCTGCTTCCCCTCTGTATCTCTTGGAGTATCCACCTGGCTCTCTTCCTCACTGCCTTCATTTAGAAGGAGGCCTTGGTGAGGCTTTCCCTGCCCAGCCTGTCAAACAAAAAATGCTGCCTGCACCTGGCCCCTGCCTGCCTTCTCTCCCGTTTCCACATGGTATATTTTTCCTTTGCACTTTTCATTATCTAACATGCTGTATATTTTACTTATGTATCTTAATTGTCTCTCTGCATTAAAATGTTATCTCCAAGCAGGCAAGGAATGTTGCTTCTTTTGGTTTAGCCCTAGAGTTGAGAAGAGTACCTGGTACCTAGTAGGTGCTCAATAAATATTTGTTAAGTAATTAAAATCTGAAATAAGATTTACTGTATATATGGAAATTGTGCAGGGGACAGGAAGTACCCTGGGGAAACTGAAAGCTTGAGGCAAATATAAAAATGGGAATAATTGGAGTTAGCGTTTTCAAGTCATTTGGGGATGCCTGTTCTTCTATTACAAGGAGGGGAATTTGCTTAATCTTTCATATTTGCTGTTGCTACAGCCTTCGAGCAAGTGAAGGTTGACTCTGTTCTTTGCCTTATTTCTAGGCCCTTCCCCGATTTAACCAGGAAGGAGAAGTGTATAAAGCACAGATAATGAATGTGAGCTGGTCAGCCGATCACAGAATTATTGATGGTGCTACAATGTCACGCTTCTCTAATTTGTGGAAATCCTACTTAGAAAACCCAGCTTTTATGCTACTAGATCTGAAATGAAGATTCATCAGATGTCTTTGAACTTTTTGAACTTCCAAAGAATATGTAGAGCTAGCTGTGCAGCTTCATCCCAATTTGTATTAGAAATGATCTGTATTATATGATTAAGGTTCCAAGGCACAATATTTATCACGGTTCTGTTAGACTTTTTATTGAAAATGAATGATGGTGTAAGAGTTCTTCTGCGGCTGTCACATTTTATAGGTCATGATGTCACTTCTTAATATGGTGCTGACGTCTTTGTGTCCATGGCTTGAAACTAGCAAGAACAACAAAATTAATGTTACTAAAAGACAGACTGCCATATCCAGTGTTTACCCTATCTGTCTTTCTTTCTTTCTTTCTTATTTTAGACTGACCTTAGTGAAACTTCTCAGTTATACTTAGTTAGGAAAAGGAATTTATGTACAGAAGTTTCTTCCATTTCTCCACAATAGAAATGAGAGATAACACTAACTGTTGGATAAGTGCAATTACTTAACCTTTTAAGATATCCATGATTATGTTGCTCCATAGAGATTATCTGTAAATGTCTTGTTTATATAAATTAATATCTTTTAAAAGGGAAAATTATAAGCTAATCTTGAAAATGCCCAATTATAGGGATGCTTGGCTGGCTCAGTCAGAAGAGCATGTAACTCTTGATTCCAGGAGACATGAGTTCAAGCCCCACATTGGACAAAAAAAAAAAAAAGCCCATTTATAGTTTTATAACCAGTAAGGCTGTCAAAAGCATTTGTTTAAAATGAGTATACTTTTTGGGGCGCCTGGGTGGCTCAGCGGGTTAAAGCCTCTGCCTTCGGCTCAGGTCATGATCCCAGGGTACTGGGATCGAGCCCCACATTGGGCTCTCTGCTTGGCTGGGAGCCTGCTTCCTCCTCTCTCTCTCTCTGCCTGCCTCTCTGCCTACTTGTAATCTCTATCTGTCAAATAAATAAATCTTTAAAAAAAAAAAAATAAAATAAAATAAAATGAGTATACTTTTTGAATTTTGGTAACATTTTTGTGTTTTGTTAGGAAAAAACTTCACCTTGGCAAACTTGCCTCATGTAAGGAAAGTGCTTTAAATGTAGCAGCTGCTGACATTGTCTTACATTTAGAAGTCCGTTGCCTTTTAACTATTTTTTATCCTACTTGTCTTTAGCTAAAACATAGGATAGGATAATGTATTCCATTCTCCGTATCCTGAGAAGGAATGTGAATAAGAGGAGAGAGAAGAGTCTAATGGGTAATTATGGACATTAAAATGATAAATATTATACAGAAATGAAGGTATCAGAATGATCATTTTGTAAGAGGCTCACTTTAATCAGAAGTAGCATCAAGGTGAATATAATTCAACATTTTGATTTGCATTCAGAAATCCAGGTTGCTTCTAATATTGTCTATATGTTCAAGTGAAATTTTGTAACAAAAAAGTTGTTGTAAATCTCAATTTTTTTCAAAATGAGAATCATGTAAATTAGAAAATAATCAAATGAATGTTATTTTTAAAATTTAGATAGTACATTAAGGAGTTACAAAGAAAATAAAGTCATCCATAATCATATTACTGTTAACATTTAGATCAAGGTATCTGTATACATAGCTATTCTTTTTATAAAAATGAGATCATGCTATATCTACTATTTTATAATTTGATTTTTTAATTTAACATTATGGGTAACTTTACATGTCAATAAACAATTCTACATTATTGTACTTTAAGTGGCTGTATAATATTCTGTTATGTGTATTTGTTATACATTTGATACTAAACTTCTGTACAGCAGGCATGATGCTAAGCACTGGGCACAGAATATCCTCCCTAATGGTCCCTGCCTTCATTGGGTTTACAGTCTAGTAAGGAGGAGGAGGCAGACACTAAATAATCATTAAAAGTAAAGTATCATTACATGTCTAAGTAGGAAAAAACAGGATGCTGTGACAGCATCTAATAAAGGTTACTAATCCTGTCTTAGAGAGTTAGAAGAGTATGTACCATAATTTAACCTATCCCCTACTGATGGCATTCGCAGAATATTAAATGAAGAACAATATGTTCAGTTGTCTCTCTCTCTCTCTCTCTCTTTTATGAAGGAGATAGAAGTTTACTGAATACACCACAAGGGAGTGGCAGGCAGGACAGCAGAGAAGAGGCTGTCTGCCTGGTCAGTTGTCTCCTAAAGAAGATTCCCCAAAGGCACTCTGGACACTGTCCCTTACATCCCACTGACTATAACTATAATTTAGTTATATGGCCAACCGAGTTGCAAAAAAGTGTGGGAAATAAGAGAGCCTGTGCTTAGCTAAATATTTTGTTACTTCGGGTAAAGGAGAGAAAGACTGTTAGGCGATAATTGCCATCTCTGCTAATAGAAGATATTTTATACATTGTAAGTTAGTAAAGACTATAATACATGAAGCAATTTCTTCGTGTCACACATCCACTACAGTGCAAACTGAGGCTCAGGCCAGGTAGATCCACGTGCTACTCTGTCACATTATGTCTTAGCACAACTCTGACCAACTTCTCTTACTTAAGCTAATAAGCAATAGAGAGTAGTAATGGGTTATCACTATCAAGTGAAGTGCCTGATGAAGCCCAGATATTACTTCATCCTGTTTCAGGTCTTCTCTAAGCTTTCTCAGCAATTGAGAAGGCTGAGTTTCATTTCTATTGTCTTCTTTTCTACTCTTGTCCCCTGAGACATCATAAATACCACTATCGAAAGGGTCAACAATTTGAGGAGATAAAAATGCAGGGACTACCTGTTGCATTCCATTGTTCAAATTTCTCTCTTCTTTAGCCTGAAACTGTATTTTTAAAGTGTAACAGTCAGGACGTTTTCCACTGCAAGTGACAAAAGCCTAATTCTTCCTGGGTTATATTACAAAGGGTATTTCATTCATATTAACTGAAATGCTCAGGGTATCAGTTTCAGGTATGGCTGGATCCAGGACTTAATAAATTCAAGACAGTCTCTGTTTCTCTCTGTCTCTATCTCTGTCTCTTTATATCTCTTGGATCTCAAGACAAGCTGTCCCAATGTGTTGACAAAGATGCTTATGAGTACCCAGACGTACATTCCTCAGAACTCACATTCTATTTCCAGTTAAAATCCCAAGGAAAGGGGCGCCTGGGTGGCTCAGCGGGTTAAAGCCTCTGCATTCGGCTCGGGTCATGATCCCAGGGTCCTGGGATCAAGCCCCGCATCGGGCTCTCTGCTTGGCTGGGAGCCTGCTTCCTCCTCTCTCTCTCTCTGCCTGCCTCTCTGCCTACTTGTGGTCTCTATCTGTCAAAAAAATAAAAAAAAATCTTAAAAAAAAAAAAAAATCCCAAGGAAAGTTTCAATTATTCTGGCTTGGTTCATGCCCATCAGTGTGGGCAGGAGAATACAATACCCTGATTGGCCAGGCTTGGATATTAATGGTCATCCTTGGAGCCTGGGAGTCAGTCCCATTCAACCACATGGAGTAAGGAAGGACATCTGGAAGAATATCTGAGTAGAGTAAAAGCCAAAAAAGTCAACTACATAAAATGAGTTGTTGCCTTTCCACACCTCATATTAAATAATAAATGTTTTCTAAGAAAGTTCTTGAAGAACCTGGGTAGAGAGGAAGCAGAAGAGGTAGAATAGGGAGTGGGAGGTAAATACAGATGATAATATTAAAGTGTGTGCCTGTTAGTTGTGATTCCTAGAATTTACAGTATCACTGACAAAAAGTATTTGTATTTTCTTCTAGTTTTCAGTGTTGATGAGAAGTAATTTCATTCTCAAACTTCAAATGATGCAATGTTGATAACTCAACCGATGTCAAAATACTACTAGCTTCAATATTTTCACCTAATCTTTCTTAAAATTCTTGCATGATAACCTATTTTTGCATGCTAATCTATTCATTAGCTTTGATGTTTTACACATATACTGGTGTATTGGTTATGGCAGAAGGAAAAAGTCTAAGTTAGATTTTCAAAGCCCATTTCCATGAAAAACCAGAAGATGAACAGAACCCCATGGCTTACTATAGGGATATTTATCAAGAGAAAAAGAAGATACACATTTCAATTTACCTGACACATACTACAAGAAATTATGGCTGCCAGGTTAGTCTCAAACAGATTCCTTCTAAATTCTGCAGCAAATGCCTGAGCCAGTCTTCATAGTACCTGTGCCAATCTTTTCTGCTCATTTAAGCACCAGCATTGATGTTTCCCCAGCCGTGTTGTGTTAAGGAGAAACCTTCTAACGTCTTTAGAGAAGACAAGGTGATTCAACCCAGTTATCTTACATTTCTCCCCTTTTGACCTCAAAACCTCTACCTTCTTAGACTTTCCCTTTGTTTTCTTTTTGAGGAAGATGTGATTCTCCACCAAAAATCAAGCTTGCTACTCTCCATTATTAATCCCATTTCTTCCTCCTGATCCTTGCTTTATGTTTAATCCATGGCCCCATTTTGATCTTTTAGTCTCTGCCTCACATGTAGAACTGTACCAGATGCAGTCCTCTGGCACACTGGTTAAGGTTCATATCCAGGACTTATCGGAGACTGATCCCAGAACTCTTGGCAAATTTACTTTTTTTTTTTCTAACTGATGAATGTGTCAGGATCATGTTGTATATTCATAAACCTGTTTCCTTTTCTTTTGGGGCACACAGTTAAATATTTTCCAGCCTAGCCTACAGTTAGGTAGGGCCATGTAATTTATTTCTAGCCATTGCAATATGGGTAGAAGTGATGTAAATCAATTCCAAACATAGCCCATAGAACCTCCCAAGAGATCCTCCACACTCTTTCTCTTTCCTTTTCATAGCAAGCCTCAAGCCTTTATATTGAAGATGGCAGCCACACAGGATGGAAGGAGCCAGCATCTCCAGTTGATCTGGTGGCATAAAGCCTCCCCACCACCACCCCCAGCACTGATAGGATTGGATGTGATACAGGTGAAATAACTTCCATTGTTAGAAGACACTGATCCTTTGAGACGAATCTGCTCCTCTAGGTAGTAATAACCCTAACTCCGAGCTTATGCAATGCTTATCACATGTGACTAAATTTAAACCTGTTTAAATTTAATGACTGTGGCTATTGAGCAACTGAAATGTGCCTAGTATAACTAAGAAGCTGAATTTTATTAATTTTAATTAATTAAAATTTAAATGTAAAGAGTCACATGTGGCTAGTGGCTACCATATTGGACATTGCAGATACAGAATATTTCCATCACCATAGAAAATTCTAATGAATAGTGCTGCCCTCATAAATAGAACTGCTCTTTTTAAATAATCTCTTGCCCCTAGAAACTCTCTACTTCAGTAAAACTAATTTCCCTCTACTTAAAAGAAAGCTCCAAACCTTCCTTTCTCACATTGTTACCTTTACTTGCCACCGCAGGAATGAACTATCCTACCCTTCCTGCCTTTGCCTACCTTCTTGACTGGGTGGTCTTGAACTCCTTGCAGTGGCTTCCTTCCCTACTGCTCACCTGTAATCAGTATGCTTGGCAAAAGTTTGGCCACGTCTCTCTCCCAGGTGTGGAATTTAGGCCTAAATTCTCTCTGGATCCACCTGTCTCCTGAGCTCTAGGCACTCATTTTCACTCTGTAGCATCTCAAGGTTACCACGTGTTTCAATGCTATCTCATCAGAGAAACCAGGTCAACTCTGAATTATTTATGCCAAACCCTGAGATGGCTCATGTTATCATTGTTATCCCCACAAAATAACCACAGCACTTTTATGTTCCAGAAGGCACTCATCATTTAGGCAAACACTGAAGGTAGTGTGAACCCTTGACCTTTGCAAGCTCAGAATGAAATGGAAAGGAATTCATGATGAGGCAGTTCCAGTCCTGAGCAGGAGGGCTTTGACCACGAGCTAGTTCATGTGCTAGTCAGACCCTTGTGAGAGAACTCTAGGCCAGCTTGCTGAAACTGAGCAGGAGAATTTGGAGACAGTCCAGACGAGAGCCACAAAAGCGAAGCATGACAAGAGTAATTGAAGTTGTGTTACAGAGGCCGTCTATATCAGGCTCCTACTGAGTATCACGTGGAATGTTACAACACAAAGCATTGGGAACAGCTGTTCTGGGCCTCTCTAAATGAGAACAGGTGTGAAATCAAGAATTTACCCTGGATAGGGGGCAAAGTCGGGACGGTCAAAGAAGGATTCATGCTTATCCCAGGCTGAAGAGGAGCCCAAGTCCCCTCCCATCGGCAGCCCCAGTGCCTCTGCTCACCCGCATTTCCAGAGGAGCCTTCTGGTCATGTTAAACTTGTGGTAAGCTATGGAACTTAAAGTTTGCTGCAGAGAGCTCCTTAATAAGTTCCAAATATGGGTTAAATAGTTCTAAAAATGTGGTAAAAAGGATAGATAAAAATATCGAGGTTTATAAAGTCTGTACAGAAGTTGCAAGAATGCAGTGGTCTGGAAAAACCTAGTAAATTCGTTTCCTGGAGAAACGAAGCTGGGGTTCAAACTGCAGTAACAAAGCCAACTAAGCTGATGGCAGGTGTAATTAAGTTAATGGAAACTGCAGGGATGAATCTAAATCAGAATGACTAACAGTTTGAGGCATTAGTTATGCAAACGTAATATAGAGGAGGCCATGAGCTAAGTTGCCACACTAATAACTCTTTAAACCAAGGGTGTCACACATTGGACAAGAACATGGCTTTGGTCCCACAAGAGTACAAGGGCCCCCTTCGTTCACATGTTGCTTGGGCAGAGCAGGGCAAACTGACAGGGAGGGCATAATTTTTTTAAATTATGGTCATTTACTGAAGTAGTTTCTCTAATAAGTTTGTGAAAATTTAAAATATTGATATATAAATGTAATTCATGCTAATTCTCAAAGTTTTTTTTTGGTTTGTAATTCTTTACAAATACATTAAAATGAAAATAAATACATACGTGCACGCATACATACATTAAAATGTCTCACAGCTTCTATCTTTACTAGATATTATAGGTTCAGTAACTTAGTATAGGTTTAGTAATAGGTTTAGTAATCTAATTTAGTAATTAGATATTATAGGTTTAGTGTTGGCAGAAATGTGAAAAAACAATCTTTGTAATAGCCTCTTAAAATGTCTACAATGTATCCTCAAAAGTTGGGGTCAGTATCCTAGAAAAAAAATATTATGTAATTTATATTGAATTATCCAGTTACAGAGTTTAAAATTGGGTGTAGCTTTTATTTCTGTAGAAGTAAAAAATAGTGCATAAAAATGAAAGAAGGAGCATATCTTTTTGTTATGTGGCACCAAATACCTCATTCGAATATAGGAAGCCAGTGCAACTTTTGTGTCATTATTTGGTATTGTTCTTTGTTTTCTTTTTCCTTTTAATTTCTTTTCTTTTAAGTAATCTCTACACCCAGCATGAGGCTCCAATTCATGACCCAAGATCAAGAGTTGCACGCTGTACTCACTGAGCCAGCCAGGTGGCCCTATTTTTTTTTTTTTTTTCCCTTTTGAAACAAGACTGTATTGGCTTTTATTCTGTGGTCCTCTCGCTTGAGATAGATTTATTTATTTATTTATTTATTTAGAAAGATTTTATTTATTTATTTGACAGAGATTACAAGTAGGCGGAGAGGCAGGCAGAGAGGAGGAAGCAGGCTCCCTGTGAAGCAGAGAGCCGGATGTGGGGCTTGATCCCAGGACCCTGGGATCATGACCTGAGCGGAAGGCAAAGGCTTTAAACCACTGAGCCACCCAGGTGCCCTCACTTAAGATTTAAATTGCCCTAGAAAGTTACACAATATTCTGATTATTGCTGCTGAGGTTTTATATATCATGTAAAAACTAGTGGAAAAAACTATGGCACCAATGTATTCTTATGAGGAATTATGTTCTGTTCACTTGTATCTTGTTTGCTAAATAACATAATGATTACTTAGACTCACAGCATGCTCTTCTCAAAGATTTTGCAGTCATTTCTAATGACCTTCAAATTTCTGGCCACTTCCCAGTAGGCTATGGAATAAATAATTTTTATACACTAATTCTTGTGTCTCCACTGTTGATTGGATTAGGGAAATGATATGTGTAAGAGAAATGAAACCAGTGCAAAAAAAAGATTGTGCAGTTTTCTTTCTTTTTTTTAAATTTTTTATTTTTCTTATTTTTTTATAAACATATAATGTATTTTTATCCCCAGGGGTACAGGTCTGTGAATCGCCAGGTTTACACACTTCACAGCACTCACCATAGCACATACCCTCCCCAATGTCCATAACCCCCTCCCCCTCTCCCAACTCCCCCTCCTCCCCTCAACCCTCAGTTTGTTTTGTGAGATTAAGAGTCACTTATGGTTTGTCTCCCTCCCAATCCCATCTCGTTTTCATTTATTCTTCTCCTATGCCCTAACCCCCCATGTTGCATCTCCACGTCCTCATATCAGGGAGATCATATGATAGTTGTTTTTCTCCGATTGACTTATTTCACTAAGCATGATACCCTCTAGTTCCATCCACATTGTCACAAATGGCAAGATTTCATTTCTTTTGATGGCTGCATAGTATTCCATTGTGTATATATAACACATCTTCTTCATCCATTCATCTGTTGATGGACATCTAGGTTCTTTCCATAGTTTGGCTATTGTAGACATTGCTGCTATAAACATTTGGGTGCACGTGCCCCTTTGGATCACTATGTCTATATCTTTAGGGTATATACCCAGTAGTGCAATTGCGGGGTCATAGGGTAGTTCTATTTTCAACATTTTGAGGAACCTCCATGCTGTTTTCCAGAGTGGTTGCACCAGCTTGCATTCCCACCAATAGTGTAGGAGGGTTCCTCTTTCTCCACATCCTCGCCAGCATCTGTCATTTCCTGACTTGTTAATTTTAGCCATTCTGACTGGTGTGAGGTGATATCTCATTGTGGTTTTGATTTGTATTTCCCTGATGCCGAGTGACGTGGAGCACTTTTTCATGTGTCTGTTGGCCATCTGGATGTCTTCTTTGCAGAAATGTTTGTTCATGTCCTCTGCCCATTTCTTGATTGGATTGTTTGTTCTTTGGGTGTTGAGTTTGCTAAGTTCCTTATAGATTTTGGACACTAGCCCTTTATCTGATATGTCGTTTGCAAATATCTTCTCCCATTCTGTCAGTTGTCTTTTGGTTTTGTTAACTGTTTCCTTTGCTGTACAAAAGCTTTTGATCTTGATGAAATCCCAATAGTTCATTTTTGCCCTTGCTTCCCTTGCCTTTGGCAATGTTCCTAGGAAGATGTTGCTGCAGCTGAGGTCGAAGAGGTTGTTGCCTGCGTTCTCTTCAAGGATTTTGATGGATTCCTTTCTCACACTGAGGTCCTTCATCCATTTTGAGTCTATTTTTGTGTGTGGTGTAAGGAAGTGGTCCAATTTCATTTTTCTGCATGTGGCTGTCCAATTTTCCCAGCACCATTTATTGAAGAGGCTGTCTTTTTTCCATTGGACATTCTTTCCTGCTTTGTTGAAGATTAGTTGACCATAGAGTTGAGGGTCTATTCCTGGGCTCTCTATTCTGTTCTCATTGATCTATGAGCCAGTACGGTGCTGTCTTGATGATGACAGCTTTGTAATAGAGCTTGAAGTCCGGAATTGTGATGCCACCAACTTTGGCTTTCTTTTTCAATATTCCTTTGGCTATTCGAGGTCTTTTCTGGTTCCATATAAATTTGAGGAGTATTTGTTCCATTTCTTTGAAAAAAATGGATGGTATTTTGATAGGGATTGCATTAAATGTGTAGATTGCTTTAGGTAGCATAGACATTTTCACAATATTTATTCTTCCAATCCAGGAGCATGAAACCTTTTTCCATTTCTTTGTGTCTTCCTCAATTTCTTTCATGAGTACTTTATAGTTTTCTGCATATAGATTCTTAGCCTTTTTGGTTAGGTTTATTCCTAGGTATCTTATAGTTTGGGGTGCAATTGTAAGTGGGATTGACTCCTTAATTTCTCTTTCTTCTGTCTTGTTGTTGGTGTACAGAAATGCAACTGATTTCTGTGCATTGATTTTATATCCTGACACTTTACTGAATTCCTGTACAAGTTCTAGCAGTTTTGGAGTGGAGTCTTTTGGGTTTTCCACATATAGTATCATATCATCTGCGAAGAGTGATAGTTTGACTTCTTCTTTGCCGGTTTGGATGCCTTTAATTTCCTTTTGTTGTCTGATTGCTGAGGCTAGGACTTCTAGTACTATGTTGAATAGCAGTGGTGATAATGGACATCCCTGCCGTGTTCTGGACCTTAATGGAAAAGCTTTCAGTTTTTCTCCATTGAGAATGATATTTGTGGTAGGTTTTTCATAGATGGCTTTGATAATATTGAGGT
The DNA here is from genome assembly GCF_922984935.1 of Meles meles. NCBI lineage: Eukaryota > Metazoa > Chordata > Mammalia > Carnivora > Mustelidae > Meles > Meles meles. Next base: position 130,776,347 of record NC_060066.1, read on the forward strand.
ACGTGCCCTCTATCCCTACACTTTGAAGAGTTTTGATCAGGAAGGGATGCTGTACTTTGTCAAATGCTTTTTCAGTATCTATTGAGAGTGTCATATGGTTCTTGTTCTTTCTTTTATTAATGTGTTATATCACATTGATTGATTTGCAGATGTTGAACCAACCTTGCAGCCCTGGAATACATCCCACTTGGTCGTGGTGAATAATCCTTTTAATGTACTGTTGAATCCTATTGGCTAGTATTTTGGTGAGAATTTTTGCATCTGTGTTCATCAAGGATATTGGTCTGTAGTTCTCTTTTTTGGTGGGATCCTTGTCTGGTTTTGGGATCAAGGTGATGCTGGCCTCATAAAATGAGTTTGGAAGTTTTCCTTCCATTTCTATTTTTTGGAACAGTTTCAGGAGAATAGGAATTAGTTCTTCTTTAAATGTTTGGTAGAATTCCCCTGGGAAGCCGTCTGGCCCTGGGCTTTTGTTTGGAGATTTTTGATGACTGTTTCAATCTCCTTACTAGTTATGGGTCTGTTCAGGTTTTCTATTTCTTCCTGGTTCAGTTGTGGTAGTTTATATGTCTCTAGAAATGCATCCATTTCTTCCAGATTGTCAAATTTGTTGGCGTAGAGTTGCTCATAGTATGTTCTTATAATTGTCTGTATTTCTTTGGTGTTAGTTGTGATCTCTCCTCTTTCATTCATGATTTTATTTACTTGGGTCCTTTCTCTTTTCTTTTTGATAAGTCTGGCCAGAGGTTTATCAATCTTATTAATTCTTTCAAAGAACCAGCTCCTAGTTTCATTTATTTGTTCCATTGTTTTTTTGGTTTCTATTTCATTGATTTCTGCTCTGATCTTTATGATTTCTCTTCTCCTGCTGGGTTTAGGGTTTCTTTCTTGTTCTTTCTCCAGCTCCTTTAGGTGTAGGGTTAGGCTGTGTACTTGAGACCTTTCTTGTTTCTTGAGAAAGGCTTGTACCACTATATATTTTCCTCTCAGGACTGCCTTTGCTGTGTCCCACAGATTTTGAACCGTTGTGTTTTCATTATCATTTGTTTCCATGAATTTTTTCAATTCTTCTTTAATTTCCTGGTTGACCCATGCATTCTTTAGGAGGATGCTGTTTAGTCTCCATATATTTGGGTTCTTTCCAAATTTCCTCTTGTGATTGAGTTCTAGCTTCAGAGCATTGTGGTCTGAAAATATGCAGGGAATGATCCCAATCTTCTGATACCGGTTGAGACCTGATTTAGGACCCAGGATGTGATCTATTCTGGAGAATGTTCCATGTGCACTAGAGAAGAATGTGTATTCTGTTGCTTTGGGATGAAATGTTCTGAATATATCTGTGATGTCCATCTGGTCCAGTGTGTCATTTAATGCCTTTATTTCCTTGTTGATCTTTTGCTTGGATGATCTGTTCATTTCAGTGAGGGGAGTGTTAAAGTCCCCTACTATTATTGTATTATTATTGATGTGTTTCTTTGATTTTTGTTATTAATTGGTTTATATAGTTGGCTGTTCCCACGTTAGGGGCATAGATATTTAAAATTGTTAGATCTTCTTGTTGGACAGACCCTTTGAGTATGATATAGTGTCCTTCCTCATCTCTTACTATAGTCTTGGCTCAAAATCTAATTGATCTGATATAAGGATTGCTACCCCAGCTTTCTTCTGATGCCCATTAGCATGGTACATTGTTTTCCACCCCCTCACTTTAAATCTGGAGGTGTCTTCACGTCTAAAATGAGTTTCTTGTAGGCAACATATAGATGGGTTTTGTTTTCTTATCCATTCTGATACCCTGTGTCTTTTGATTGTGGCATTTAGCCCATTAACATTCAGGGTAACTATTGAGAGATATGAATTTACTGTCATTGTATTGCCTGTAAGGTGACTGTTACTGTATATTGTCTCTGTTCCTTTCTGATCTACTACTTTCAGGCTCTCTCTTTGCTTAGAGGACCCCTTTCAGTATTTCCTGTAGAGCTGGTTTGGTGTTTGCAAATTCTTTCAGTTTTTGTTTGTCCTGGAAGCTTTTTATCTCTCCTTCTATTTTCAATGATAGCCTAGCTGGATAGAGTATTCTTGGCTGCATGTTTTTCTTGTTTAGTGCTCTGAATATATCATGCCAGCTCTTTCTGGCCTGCCAGGTCTCTGTGGATAAGTCTGCTGCCAATCTAATATTTTTACCATTGTATGTCACAGACTTCTTTTCCCGGATTTTCAGTATTTTCTCTTTGTCACTAAGACTTGTAAATTTTACTATTAGGTGATGGGGTGTGGACCTATTCTTGTTGATTTTGAGGGGGGTTCTCTGCACCTCCTGGATTTTGATACTTGTTCCTTTTGCCATATTAGGGAAATTCTCTCCAATAATTCTCTCCAATATACCTTCTGCTCCCCTCTCTCTTTCTTCTTCTTCTGGAATCCCAATTATTCTAATGTTGTTTCATCTTATGGTGTCACTTCTCTCTCGAATTCTCCCCTCGTGGTCCAGTAGCTGTTTGTCCCTCTTTTGCTCAGCTTCTTTGTTCTCTGTCATTTGGTCTTCTATATCACTAATTCTTTCTTCTGCCTCATTTATCCTAGCAGTGAGAGCATCCATTTTTTATTGCATCTCATTAATAGCTTTTTTGATTTCAACTTGGTTAGATTTTAGTTCTTTTATTTCTCCAGAAAGGGCTTTTATATATCCAGAGAGGGTTTCTCTAATATCTTCCATGCCTTTTTCGAGCCCGGCTAGAACCTTGAGAATCATTATTCTGAACTCTAGATCTGACATATTACCAATGTCTGTATTTATTAGGTCCCTGGCCTTTGGTACTGCCTCTTGTTCTTTTTTTTGTGGTGAATTTTTCTGCCTTGTCATTTTGTCCAGGTAAGAGTATATGAAGGAGCAAATAAAATACTAAAAGGGTGGCAAAGACCACAGAAAAATGTGCTTTAACCAAATCAGAAGAGACCCCAAATCGTGGAGAGGATAAAGGGGATAAAAAGAAGTTCAGGAAAAAAAAAAAAAGAAAAAATTGAAAAAAGAAAACAAATAAAGAAAAAATATAAAAAAGAAAGAAAAATATATATATTAGATAAACTAGTTAAAAAACGTTAAAAAAAGAAAAGGGTAAAAGTTTAAAATATTTAGCAGCAGAAGAAAAAAAAGTTGAAAAAAAAAATGAACTGCAAGACTAAAGAATCATGAGGGGAAAGCCATGAGGTCCGTGGTTTGCTTTCTCCTCCTCTGAAATTTCGCTGCTCTCCTTGGTATTGAACCTGCTTTCCTTCCTTGGCAGATGAACTTCATCCTGGCTGGATATTTTGTTGATCTTCTGGGGGAGGGGCCTGTTGTAGTGACTCTCAAGTGTCTTTGCCTGAGGCGGAATTGCACCGCACTTACCAGGGGCCAGACTAAGTAATCCGCTCCGGTTCGCTTTCGGGAGCTTTTGTTCTCTGAACGCTTTCCATAGAGTTCCGGAGGACGGGAATGAAAATGGCGGCCTCCCAGTTTCTGGCCCAGAGGAGCTGAGAGCCCGGGGCCCCACTCCTCCGTAGGCCCCAAAAAACAGCACCCAATCATTCCCATATCCCCGGCCTCCTGCCGTGCTCCGAGCTCACCCAGCCTGCGACCGGTTCAAGGTAACCCCGAGCTGAGAGCTCAGTCCTCGGCTCTGTCTCTGTAGCCGGCTTCCCCGTTCTAATACCTGCGAGCTCTGTGACACTCTGACACCCCTGATCCTTCTGTAACCCTGCAGGACCTGGGGCCATGCTGACCCCCCGTGGGCTTCACCCTGGTTTAGCCTCTGGAGCAATGTCCCTCAGTGGAACAGACTTTTAATAGTCCAGATTTTGTGCTCCGTTGCTCCGCCGCTTGCCAGGAGCCAGCCCCTCCCCCACCGCGGTCTATCTTCCTGTCATTTTGCATTCACTTCCCTGCCAGTCCTACCTTTCAGAAAGTGGTTGATTTTCTATTTCTAGAATTGCTGTTCTTCTTCTCTTTGATCTCCCATTGGATTTGTAGGTGTTTGCAATGTTTAGATAAGCTATCTAGCTGATCTCCTGCTACCGTATGTAGTCTCAGCCTACTACTTCTCTACCATCTTGACTCCTCCCAATTGTGCAGTTTTCATCCCTAGTTAAATGTACTAACTTTTGGTTATAAAACAACACATACTTATTAATAGAAAAATAATTGGCTACAATTCAATATTTTTCTCAGCCAATTTAGAGACTTAGATATTTAAGTTATTAGCGAATGAACTGTAGTGTCATGTGTCCAATGTCATTTAAGACCAGCTAGAATCTGAGAACTTGGGCTCCAAGGGACAGGTATTGGTGTCTTTTGGGTAGAAATCTCATTAGAATTGCCAGAGTTCTCTGGAGATTTGGACTGAGATCCCTTAAGATTTGGAATAATTTCTCATGACATTTGGACTGGGAGCTCAAAAGATTTGTATTGACATCTCACAATATTTGGAATGAATTCTCACAATATTTGGGTAAAAATCTCATGAGAAATGCTTGAGTTCTCATGAGATTTAGAGTGATATCTCACGAGATTAGAAATATGTTCTCAGGAGATTTGAGTAGAAATGTCATGAGAAGTTCCCGAGTTCTCAAAAGACTTGGACCATGATCTCATGAGATTTGAATTGAGATCATGTGATTTCCCTGAGTTCTCACAATATTTGAAATGAGTTCTTGTGAGATTTGGACAGAAAGCGCAAAAGAAATTCCCAAGTTCTCTCAAGATTTGGACCATGATCTCATGATTTGGATTGAGATCACGTGATTTCCCTGAGTTCTAACGATATTTGAAATGAGTTTTCAAGATATTTCTACCCAAATTGTGAGATTTACAGTTTGGGTAGAAATCTCGTGAGAATTGCGTGAGTCCTCAGGAGATTTGGCTGCAAGCTGCACTGGCATGTCTTCTAGCAGCTCTCACAGTGCAGCTCAACACTGCCTTCAGTGACTGATGGCACTGCCATGCCTTCAAGCCGCTCGCATGATTCAGCTTTCCACCACTGGAGGCAGTGCTGAGCTCCAGTGCAAGAAAATAGTGAAAGATGGGGCAGTTCAGGTTGCCACCAGGGGAGACAGCGCTGAGCTGCAGTGGCGAGATGCTAGAAGACATGCTCCTGGAGCTTCTTGACAGTGGATACAGTGAGCAGATACAGTGCAGTGTGGGATGGAGAGGCAGTGCGGATTTCTGTCACTGGTGGCAGTGCTGAGTTGCAGTCTGAGTGATGGTGGAAGACGCGCTGGTGAGGCTTGAGACCAGTGGAGGCAGTTGGGAGCTGCACTGGGATACACTGAAAGGCCCAGCAGGCAGGTTCACGTCGCAGGAGGGAGTGGTGAGCTGTGGTGCGAGGAGTCACTGGAAGGCATGGCAATGCTGTTTGCCACCACTGGAGGCAGTGGTGAGCTGCAGTGTGAAAGCTGCTGGAAGATGAGTCCCTGCAGCCTGTCAGCAGCGCTGAGGGCAGTGGTGAGGTGCTGGGTGAGAGACCGTGAGAGGCGACGCACTGCATCTCGTTTCTATAGAAGACAGTGGTAAGCTGTATAGTCTCTGTTTTTGCAGGCTCAAGAGTGGTGGTAACGACCCCTAGAGCCATCTACCAACTCAGCATTGTATCCCGTGTCCCCAGGTTTGGTGGTAATGAGCTGTCAGGATGGTGCAGGAGGGGCCTCCTGGTGCTGGTCTGGAGCCCGGAGGAAACCAGACCAGACTCATGTCGCTTTTGGAACAGATGAGTTGAGCATGTTTTTGGAAGAGAAACTTCACTTCTCCAAAAAGGACAATGGCATTGGTCTTTAAAATGAAGCTAATCACTACTTAAGAAACAAGCATGTGTCTCCCCTGGGGCAGGTGTGCAGGCCATAGGTCAGAGGTGCCTTCTTATCCCCATCTGACAATGCTTTACTCTGGCTCCATGAGACCCAAAGTTTTGAAATCAGCTCCCGAGTCAGTCCTGCAGCTTGTCACAGAACGTCAGCGTTCAGAGAGAGCAGCAGGTACATTGAGTGCAATGTAACATCCATGTCAGGATGAGAGGTAAAACTTCTCTTTAACCCCAGACCTCCTGTGCTTTTCTCTTGTCTCTACTGGAGCCACAAAGTCAAACTGAAGCAGCTGGCAGCAATCTAGAGTGGGTGCAAGAGTTCCTTAGTTTCCATGCAGGTAGAACATGACAGGGGATCCCATTTTCTCTGTTCATTTATTGCCTACAAAGTTATTTGGAACATCTCTTTCCTAGGCAGTCACTTTGATTAGAAAGGGAAGATGAGATTTACTCTGTGTGTATTTTTAACCTAGAATGTGTTCCTTCATCTAGCTGTGTTTATTCACCTGGGCCTAGCTTGTGGTGGAGTGGCCAGTATCTGGAGTTAGGGGGCTCTTTGTGGTCAGATAGAGACTTATGTTATGTCTTGTCCTTTGTCAAAGGTGATGTTTCATAATTGATTAGTCTTTTCATCCAAAGAGTTACAATGAGGGCAGAGGGAAATTTCAAAATGACTCCAAGGAGACTTGGATGATTTAAAAGTGAAACTTGATTTTCTAATTTCACTAAATGAATCATCTAGATAGTTGGACATGCCATATTTTCTCTGCAGTTTCATTGATGGTGAAGTCAGAAGGAGAGTCTTTGAGAATTCTGCTACATAGAGGCATGCTGGTGGCTTCAAGGGTCTTGGCATCAGGAGCCCTGGGGTGAGTTTCTGTAACTGCTTGCCTGGCACTGGGTGGGTCAGGTTATCCCACAGGTTTTCCATTTCCTCCTTAGGAAATTGCTGGCAAGGAATGTTCTGCTTAAAGCAGAGCCCTCCTGCACTGTCACTGGGCATGCAGCCTGTTGCAGCCACTCTGGAAAAGAGCATAGTGGTACCTCCAAAAGCTAAAAATGGAACAATCCTAGGATCCAGCAATTGCACTTCTAGGTATTTACCCAAAGGACACAAAAATGCACATTCAGTGGGGTACAAGTGCCATGATGTTTATAGCAGCATGAACAACCATAACGAAATGATGGAGGGAGTCCCAATGTCCATTCACTGATGAATGGAGAAAGAAGATGTGGGAGATCGATACACAATTTAATAGGCCCCAGCTTCACAAAGAATGAATTCTTACCATCTGCAAGGATGCAGGTGCATCTAGAATGGATTAAGCTAAGCAAAATCTGTAAGGAAAGACAAATACCCACTAACTTCACTCCTCTGGGATTTCAAAAGGAACACAGGTAAACATAGTCGGGGGAGGAACTTACACAAATGAGGAAACAAATGAGAAACATCTAAGGCTCAGCCTTAGAGCACAAATCGAGGGTTGCTGGAGGGTAGGTGCGTGAGGGGAAAGGGTTAAATGGGTGATGGCTAATAGGGAGGGCACTGGTTATGATGAGCTCTGGGTGTTCTATGGCAGGTGAGGAATCACGAAATCTAACCCTGAAGCAAAGGAATGAACACTACAGGGAAATGAACTAGAATTTAAGTCAATGAAGAAAAGAAAAAGACCATGTTCTGCTTCATGAAGAGTGAGGTAAAAACGGAGTGATTTTCGCTCTCCTATTCTGTGGATGATAGGCCTCAAACACTGTGGCAGGATACGCTAGTGTCTTACTACATGAGGAGTCCTCGGAAAGCTGCAGCAAAGATTCAGATCTCAGAGCATGTTCATGTTCCATTGATATGTTACTTACAGTTTGCCCAGGTAGGAAGGTAAGTGCAGAGAAATACGACAGAAGAGGAGAGGAGGTGTTAACCATTCAGGAGGTAGCCTTCTGCCTTTCTCATGAAAGTCTTGGGCCAGTGGAATTTTGGAAGAGGTGGGGAATCCTGGAGCGCTGCAGCAGACAGAGGAGCTACAGGTCTGGGGAGAGCTGACAGGGGTCCCTGAGGAGAGCGGAGTGCATTCTGCAGGAGGGTGTGGGCAGGGCTGGCTCCGGGGGTGGCTGTGTGTCTCCCGTGTGACAATTGTGACAGGTCAGGGCTGTGAGCAGGTTCCTGGCTGGGGACAGGGGAGACCCGGGTGGCGAGCTGGCAGAGCCCCTTCTTCTGTGCCACCGGCCTCAGTCAACACACACGAGCTCCTCGTCTGTCCCCGTCACTCCAGTTCAGACTTCTCCGCGTTGCCAGGCCAAGACATTGGTTTGGGCTTCTTTCTTTGAGTGTGTGTGGAGTTTCAAAAGTTAGATAGTGGAAATGACATCAGGACATGTGTTCCTCTTGTATTTCCTGCTCTCCTTTCAGTCACTGAAGTGAATCAGACCTGCTAGTGGAAGGGGCAGTTTGTGTGTTTTTCTTTCCTATTTTAATTAAACAATGGGAGAACAGGCTTTTGAAATAGTCAAAAAATCGTTTGTGGGGATTCATATTTTTCTCTTCCATGAACACTTTCTCATATTAGAAATTATTTTTAAGGGTGCCTGGGTGGCTCTGTCAGTTGAGCAGCTGCCTTTGGCTCAGGTCATGATCCCAGGGTCCTGGGTTCGAGCCCTGCATTGGGCTCCCTACTCAGTGGGAAGCCTGCTTCTCCCTATCCCCTCCCTCTGCTTGTGTTCCCTTTCTTGCTGTGTCGCTATCAAATAAATACATAAATTTTTTAAAATTAGTTTTTAAAGTAAAGCGCAGCCTCAGAATTGTAACAGGCTGCAGTGCCCTTTGTGAGGGGGAGAAATGGAGGAGTGTAGGTTGTTTAGGAGCCTGGGGATCGTTCATTGCGATCCCAGTGGAACACAAGGCCCTGTTAGCCTTCCCTGGTGAGGCGGGGAAGGCAGTGTGTGTGCATGGCTGCTCACTTGGTGGCCCATCCTGGACTCTGAAACCTGACCCTGTGAATCACTTGCGACTTGAACTGGGGAACTAATGAAGAAAAGAGAATGAACCCTGGAGGGCGCCTGCACCCTTTGCACTCGGACAGCTCCATGGAGCAAAGGAGCTCATCTCCCATGAGGTGTGTCAGGATCCCTGAAGGTGTGGGCTTTGCTTCCTGGGAAGAGGTTGTGTCTTCATCCTCATCTGAACCAGAGCCATGTTGTCTGGTTATGGAGAACCACAGCTTTATGTGACCACGTCATTATTATTCTTGCATTTTAAGAAAGCAATCTAGACACTGACCTCGAGATACAGATATCCAAAGGAAAAACACAAGGTCAACTATATCTATGAGGACCAAACTTGTGATGCCTCTCATTAGTATGGGCAATGTCGGGCTGCCGGTATGAGAAAGAACACAGAACTCCATTTGGATAGAAGTGTGCTGTGCCCACGTAGTGTTCTATTCTATCCTTTTCCTTACTTCTCTGAAGAGAAAATAGAGTGGTGACTGGAGCTTGGTGTCTGATTTGGAGGAAAGGGAGACAAGAGATTTGAAAGAGCAGTGTTCATGCTGATGTGGTGCTCCCTGCCCAGGGAGTGAGGGTTTGAAGCTTGGACTCAGAAGCGTTGGTGTTCGGGGAGGATGTAGTCTGAGTTTCCCACACACAGAGTTGCTCAGCTGGTCTGCCTCAACAGACCCATTCCTGCCTTTTGAAGGGCATCTTGAAGGTGGCTCGAAACCCTAGGGCACTGGAGGAAGGATCTGGAAGGGACACCTGGGTGGACCAGTGTACACAAACCCAGGGAATTCCAGAGCTAACAATAAACACCTTTCTGAGACTGGAGTTGGCTTCTCTGTGAGCAGCATTGAGTTGGGCTGGAAAGAAGTCTCTGGGTCTTAGGAGTCACCATGTCAGCAGGTGTGAGCCTGGCAGGGGAGTCAGATCAGATAGCTGCAGACTGTGAGGCCATGGTGGTGGCCTTCGCTCTTGATGCACAGGACAACTTGCTCCAGGGACAGGGCTCTCCTCCCCAGCCAGCCCTCCCACTGCAGATGTGATAGGAAACTTGCTTCCTCTTTGGTTCTCTAGCCCTCATCTCAGCAGAGAGCTTGGTGGGAAGCATCCCACAGGCAGCACTATGACTTCTTGCCCAGTGTGCCCCTTGCTTCCTCCAACCGAGGCACCGCAGGTGTCCTCTGTCTGGTACCTGTGAATTCAGCCAGCAGAAGCAGTTCTTCCAGAGCCACACTCCTGAGAAATCCTCCACTTTGCTGTGCTGTGTGGGAGAGGCCAGTTTTCATTCAGAACTGAAATCTCAGCTCCTGCCATGAGGTTTTAAGGCCACACGGCACAAGAGTCTCCTTGAAGCTCTAGTTCCACATGGGGCCTGACCTGTGAGACAGACTGATCCTGGGCGGCCTGCTGCTGCTGCTGCTGCTGCTGCTGCTGCTACTCCTGGTTCCTTCCTGAAAAGTGTGCAGCAAAGCCTGATTTGTGATGGACAGAGGGACATCTGTCCAGGAAAGAGGGACAGGTGCAGCATTCTGCCCTAGCACAGGAGGATGCCAGACATCAATCACAGGTGGCTGGTACAGGGAGGAGCGGTGTCTGTTTCCCAGGACCATGGCCAGAGGGAGGTTTGGACCCTGGGATGCTTCTCTGCTCAGCTTTTCAGATGAGCACAGCCGGCAAGGGGAGAATGTGTGTGTGCTCACCTGGAATCGAGGAAGGTGTCTGGTTTCAGGATTCATGTGCAACCAGATTCCTCTTATGGCTCATTTTCCTGATGGTCTTCAGGGTGTCATAGGTGGACCCATTGTCCCAGGCATCCTGGCTGTGCAAGAGCTCTGGTCACCTTTTCCCCCAGGGCTCTGGACTGGGAAATCAGAGGGAGCCCCTGGTGAAACCATCAGAGTAGGGCTCTGTTTCCCCCTTGTCAAGATAGCCTGGTGACTGTGATAACTTGTCTGGAAATAGAAAGCAGGAGACAGGGCTGGGGTGCTGAAGGGGAGATGGCAGTGGTGCTTGCTATTTGCATAGGGGCCAGGTGGGTCTTCACTAGGAAGTTAATGCTTGAGTCAAGTTCTAAAGAAGGTGAATGATCTCACATCAAGAGCCTTCTAAATGAAAGGGAAAGCATATGCAAAGGCCCTGGGACAGGAGCATACCAGGTATGTCCAGGAGCAGAAGAAGAGCCTGTGGCCATAGGAGATAGCTTAGGACATGACTTCAGGAAGGTGACAGTCGGGTGACAGAAAGTCATTGCAGGGCTGTGACCCCATGAGACCCTGTTTCCGTGAGCCATCCTGGCTACAGTGTTGAGAAGAGATGACAAAGTGTTGAGGATGGGCAAGGGAGATCAATGATGAAGCGTTTCCAGGAACTCAGCAAGAGATGGGCTCCAGGGTGGATCAGAGAGGTGGCCTTGGAAGGAAGGTTTAGTCCTATCCTGGGTACCTATTGAAGATGGAGCTCAGAGGATTTGCCAATGGGTTCAAGACTGGGAATGGGAGAAAGGAGGAATGGAGGTGATTGTCCTGCGGGAGGTGAAAGAGGAGGTTTCTGGGGGTAAGAGATAGTCTCTTCCACCTGCTGATGAAGGTGCCTTTCACAGTGGCCCTGCTGTGAACTTCTACCCCCTCAGCAACTTTCAAGTACAAGTCTCCCCCATTTTTCTCAAAGTTCATGGTAAGATACTTGACTTTTTGGAAAGGTCTATGTTATTACCCAGCTCCAATAGCAGGAAGAAACCTGAAGAGGATTTCCCTCTTATGACAAAAGTCAAAAAGTGGACATCACATTCAGCATCTGTTTTGTGGGGAGCCGCCACCCCAACCAGCTCCTTCCTGGGCACTGCTCTCTGCGTCCAGCCACCGGCACTTTGAATCATGTCTGTGAACCTCAGCTGTGCTTTATCTCCATTTATTTTGGGCATCCTTTAGGATGTTATGTCCTGAGGCCTAAGAAGAGCCAAAGAGAAGGAACTTTTGGTGTCTGAGCATGCTCACTAATTTTTCCATAGAAATAAATGGTAAGTTTTTTAGTTACATCATTTTAGTTAGGTAAGTTCTTTTAGTTACATCATTTTGATCAAATGAATGGTAATTTCTCTTTTAGTTACATCATTTTTGTTAGGTAAGTTCTTTTTTAGTTACATCATTTCTGCTGTGAGAGCAGGAACACTGTACTTTCAAACAGCAGGGGAGCCTGTACCCCATCCTGCAGGGTTAGCTTTCGTCTCCATGCAGCACAGAACATTCCATGACTTGCAGATTTTATCACTCAAACATGGCACCTTTGGCCACCTTTACCCCTTTCCTCCCTTCCCTGAATCTGGCAACCACCAATCTGCTCTCAGTATGTATGCATTCATTATTGTTTTGATTCCATGTGGAATGTCCATGAGAGACTTTGGTGTTTGTCTTTCTGTGACCGAGTTACTTAGCATAATGCTCCCAAGGTCATTGTTTCCATGTCTGGTTATTGTGAATAATGCTGCCATGAACATGGGAGTGCCTCTCTCTTTTTGAGGGAGTGTTTTTGTGTTTTCCAAAGAAATACTCAGTAGAGCAATTACTGGGTCATGTGGTAGTTGTATTAATTTTTTTTTCCCAGAACCTCCATAGCATTTGTCACAGTGGCTGCACCAATTTCCATTCCCACCAACAGCACACAAGGTCCCCTTGTGTACACACCCTTGACCACACCTGGTGTCCATCTCTGGACACTGTCTCCGGATTGCCGTTCCCATGTTTGTGAGGTGATAGCTGATTGCAGTTTTGATGGATGTTTCCCTGACACAATTAGTGGTATTGAACAACTTTCTCTGTGTCTGTTGGGCACCTGTATGCCATCTTTGGAAAGTGGCTGTTCATGTATTCTCCCCAGTTTTTATTCAGTTTTTGTTTGGATTTAAAGGAGTGTTTTGTGTATTTTGGATATTAGCCTCTTCTCACACATACGATGTGCAGATATTTTTTCTCACTGGGTAGGTTGCCTTTTAAGGGTTTGATGGGTTCTTTGGCCATGCAGAAATTTCAGTTTGGTGTCATTCCATTTATTTATTTTTGCTTTTGTTGCCTTTGCCTTTGGTGCGTGATGTAAAAGACTCTTCACCAAAATGAATATCGAGAAACTTACTACCCTTGTTTTCTTCTTGGAGGTTCATGGATTCAGTTCTTATATTCAAGTCATTCATCCATTCATAATTTTTATGTGCAGTGTAAGAAAGTGACCCAGTCACATTTTTCTGCATTTAGTGTCCAGATTTCCCAGTACCATTCACTGAAGAGACAGTCCTTTCCCATTGTATATTTTCTGCTGTGTCATAAGTTAAGACCACACATGTGTGGGTTAGTTTCTGAGATTTTTTTCTTTCCTTTCTTTTTTCTTTCCTTTCCTTTCCTTCCTTTTCCTTTCCTTTCCTTCCCTTCCTTTCAGTCCCTCCTTCCTTTCCTCTTTCTTTCTTTCTTATTTTCTTTCTTTCTTTCCTTCTGTTTTACAGGTTATTTGTTGGGAAAATATTTTTCCTGTCAGAATATATGCACTGTGGACTTCATTGAAGTCTTCATACTCCTTGGTAGGACTTTTCTCTGACATCTGTGTTTTTATAAATGAGTAGCTGGATCTATAGCTTTCAGCAGGTTGAACATTTGGGCAGAACTACTTAAGTAGTATTCTGTTCTTCCATCAGACACCAGATTGTGTCTGATTGTCTTCTTTTGTGATGTTCTCAGTTGTGATGATGGATATCTATATTTCCTTTTCTATGGTAGGTTTATTAAAGAGCATTTAATTTCTCTTAAAATGTGGATTCTAAATCATCCTTATTTTATAATATGTATTTATATAAAACAGCATCTTTAAAGAAATGCATTTATTGGAAGCAAATGCTGGAACAGGACATCAATATTATGAATTCCCATTCAGAGTTAATAATTCTATCAGAGCTAAGTTTAAATATACCTTTAATATATGAATGAATAAACTTGACCAAAAATACTGTGATTATCAGTTTCTGAGCTTTCTATTGTGTTCCATTGACCTGTGTGTCTGTTTTTACACCAGTTCCATACTGTTTTGATGACAACAGCTTTGTAATCTAGCTTGAAATCGGAGTGTGGTGACTCCAGGTCACCTAATTGCTTGTTTGGCTGTGTTTCTTTCTTCCTTTCTTATCAGTGAGATTATTTATTTATGTATTTACTTATACGTAGTTTACATTTATATTCTAAATGTTTTTATTTCACTTCTTTTTTTATTATGATCATGTAATGTGTTATTTGTTTCAGGGGTACACGTTTGAGATCCTTCCATTTTACATAGCGCATAGTGCTCACCACAGCACATAACCTCCCCGTGCCCATCACCCAGCCACCCCATTCCCTCACCCCCTCCCCTTTAGAAACCCTCAGTTTGTTTCTGAGTTTAAGTGTCTCTTAGGCTTTGTCTCCCTCTCTGGTTTCATCTTGCTTCCTTTTTTCCTCTCTTCCCCTATGGTCTTCTGCCTTGTTTCTTAAATTCTGCATATCGGTGAGATCATGTGATAATTGTCCTCTGATTGACTTATTTTGCTTAGCATAATACCTTCTAGTTTCATCCATTGCAAATGGCAATATTTCATTTTTCTAAAGATTTTGTTTATTTATTTGACAGAGATCACAGGCAGGCAGAGAGTCAGGCAGAGAGAGAGAGAAGGAAACAGACTCCCCATTGAGCAGAGATTCCGACCTGAGGCTCGATCCCAGGACCCTAGGATCATGACCTGAGCTGAAGGCAGAGGCTTAACTCACTGAGCCACCTAGGCGCCCCATGTTGAGCACTTTTTAATGTGTCTGTTGGCCGTTTGGATGTCTTTGGAGAAATGTCTGCTCCTGTCTTTGCCTATTTCTTGATTGAATTATTTGTTCTGTGGGTGTTGAGTTGATAAGTTCTTTCTGGATTTTGGATACTAGCCTTTATGTGATGTCATTTGGAAATATCTTCTCTTGTTCTGTTTGTTGTCTTTTGGTTTTGTTGACTGTTTCCTTTGCTGTGCAAAAGCTTTCTATCTTGATGAAATCCCAGCAGTTCATTTTTGCTTTTGTTTCCCTCACCTTTGGAGATGTGTCTAGCAAGAAGTTGCTCTGGCTGAGGTCAAAGAGGTTGCTGCCTCTGTTCTCCTCAGAGATTTGGATGAATTCTTATCTCACATTGAGGTCTTTCACCCATTTGGAGTCTATTTTTTGTGTATGGTATAAGGAAATTGTCCAGTTTCATTCTGCATGTGGCTGTCCCGTGTTCCCAGCACCATTTATTGAAGATACTTTTTCCCCCATTGGATATTCTTTCCCTCCTTGAGAAATATTAGTTGACGTTAGAGTTGAGGGTCCATTTCTGGGCTCTGTATTCTGTTGCATTGATCTGTGTGTCTGTTTTTGTGCCAGTACCATGCTCTCTTGATAATGATAGCTTTGTAATAAAGCTTGAAGTGTGCAATTGTGTTGCTACCAGCCTTGGTTTTCTTTTTCAACATCCCTTTGGCTATTCGGGGTCTTCTCTGCTTCTATACAAATTTTGGCATTATTTATTCCAGTTCTGTGAAAAATGTGGATGGCACTTTGATAGGGATTGCATTGAATCTGTGGATTGTTTTAGGGAGCATAGACATTTTCACAGTATTTGTTCTTCCAATCCATGAGCATGGAACATTTTTCCATTTCTTTGTGTCTTCCTCCATTTCTTTCATGACTATTCTATAGTTTTCTGAGTACAGATCCTTTGCCTCTTTGGTTAGATAGATTCCTAAGTATCTTATGGTTTTTGGTGTAATTATACACTGGGTGGACTGCTTAATTTCTCTTTCTCCTGTCACATTGTTGCTGTAGACAAATGCAAGTGATTTCTGTGTATTGATTTTATATCCTGCCACTTTACAGAATTCCTGGATGAGTTCTAGGAACTTTGGGGTGGAGTCTTTTGGGTTTTCCACAGAAAGTATCCTATTGTCTGCAAAGGGTGAGAGTTTGACTTCGTTGCCAGTTCAGACGCCTTTTATTTCTTTTTGTTGTCTGATTGCTGAGGCTAGGAATTCTAGTACTATGTTGAACAATAGTGATGAGAATGGGCATCCCTGCTGTATTCCTGGCCTGAAGGGCAAAGCTCTCGGTTTTTTCCCCATTGGGAATGATATTCGTTGTGGGTTTCCCATAGATGGCCTTTATGATGTGGAAGTATGTACCCTCTATCCCTGCTCGGTGAAGAGTTTTGATCAAGAAAGTATGCTGTAATTTGTCAGATGCTTTTTCTGCATCTACTGAGAGGATCCTATGCTTCTTGTTCTTTCTTTGATTAAGGTAGTGTATTCCATTGATTGATTTGCGGTTTTTGAACCACCCTTGCAGTCCAGGAATAAATCCCACTTGGTCGTGGTGAATCATCCTTTTAATGTACTGTTGGATCCTATTGGCTAGTATGTTGTTGAGAATTTTTGCATCCGTATTCATCAGGGATAGTGGTCTGTAATTGTGCTTTGAGTGGGGTCTTTGTCTGGTTTTGGGATCAAGGTAATGCTGGCCTCATTGAAAGGGTTTGGAAGTTTTCCTTCCAGTTCTATTTTTTTGAAAAGTTTCAAAAGAATAGGTATTAAATCTTCTTTAAATGTTTGGTAGAATTCCCCTGAGAAGCCATCTAGTGCTGGGCTCTTGTTTCCTGGGGGATTCAATTCCTTGACTGCTTCAATTTCCTTGCTGATTATGGGGCTTTTCGGGTTCCCTTTTCTTCCTGGTTCAGCTTTGGTCATTTCTATTTTCTGGGAATGCATCCATTTCTTTGAGACTGCCTGATTTGTTGACATAGAGTTACCATCATATGTTCTTATAATTGTTTGTAGTTCTTTGCTGTTGGGTGTGATCTCTCCTTCTTCATTCATGATTTTATTGATTTGGGTCCTTTCTCTTTTCTTCTGGAGAAATCTGGCCAGGGGTGTATCAATCTTATTAATTCTTTCAAAGAACCAGTTCCTAGTTTCATTGATCTGTTCTACTATTCTTTTGGTTTCTACTTCATTGATTTCTGCTCTAATATTCATTATTTCTCTTCCCCTTCTGGGTTTGGGCTTTCTATGCTGCTCTTTCTCCAGCTCCTTATTAGGATTAGGTTGTATATTTGAGACCTTTCTTGGTTATTGAGAAAGCCTTGTAGTGGTATATGCTTCCTTCTTATGACTGGCTTTGCTGCATCCCAAAGATATTGAACAGTTGTGTTTTCATTCTCCTGCGTTTCCATGAATTTTTTAAGTTCATCTTGAATTAATACTGGTTGACCCTTTCATTCTTTAGTAGGATGCTCTCTAGCCTCCATGTATTTGAGTTCTTTCCACCTTTCCTTTTGTGATTGAGTTTCATTTTCAAAGCATTGTGGTCTGAAAATATGCAGGGAATGATTCTAGTCTTTTGGGATGAGAATGAATATGGTGGCCTCCCAATCTCTGGCCCCAGAGCTGAGAGCTCGGAGCCCCACTCCTCAGTGTGCCCTCACAGAAAAGCTGTCAATCATTCATGTTTCCCTCTTTGCACTCTGTGCTCACCGGACTTGTGACCAAGGACTTCTGTCTCTGGCTGGCCCCGTTTGGAGTCTCCAAACCCAGCAGACTCCTGCAGCATACTCAGGCACCAATCCTCTTGGTGGAGGAAAGGGACTCTCTCCAGTTGTGCCACTTCTTGGGCCCCTTCTCAAAGAGTAGTGGCCAGACTGTGCTGTGGATCACAATTTATGGCAACCTCCAGCTTAAAGCCCACTCCTAGGCTCACTCTTTGCAGCCGGCTTCCCTGCTCTGACACCTGGGAGCTCTGCTGCCCTCAAGCAGAGCTTGAGGGTCATCCTGGGACCCCAAGGATCCTGACCCCGCAATGTCCTTTCAAGGGTTCCACCCCCCTGCTTAGCCTCCAGAGCGACATCCCTCACCAGAGTAGACTTCTAAAAGTTCCATTTTTTTGCTCTTTGCCCTTAGCACTTGGCGGTAGCCAGCTGACGGAGGCTTCCTCCCCCTATGGTTTATCTTACCGCCTAACGACTTGGACTCACTTTTCTGTACTTCCTACCTTTCGGAAAGTGGCCACTTTTTTGTTTGTAGAGTTGCAGCTATTCTTTTATTTCCACTTGAATTTTCAGGTGTTCAGAATGGTTTGATAGCTATCTAGCTAAATTCCTTCCAGATGAAATGAAGGTCTCCTACTCCTCTGCCATCTTGAACTCTTTTCTTCTTCTTTCTCTAGATTGCTTTAGGTATTTGGGATCTTTTGTGATTCCTTACAAATTTTAGGACAGTCTTCTATTTCTTTGAATAATGCCATTGGAATGCAGATAAGGATTTCATCACATCTGTAGATTGCTTTGGATGTGGTGTACATGTTAACATTATTAACTCTTCCCATCAATGAGCATGGCATATGCTTCCATTTATTTGTGTCATATTCCAAACCTTTGGCCCATATATTCACCCACCATCACATGCATGTTTTTCCTTTTGCCTTTTTCCACCATGTGTTGAGTATACCAGGTCTTTCTCATTCTTGGTTACTTTGATTCCAAGATTTATTTATTTATTTATTTATTTTTGCTTAAAGTAATTGTCCATGGCATTGCTTTATTAATTTCTCTTTGTGAAAGTTTGCCATCAGTATATAGAAATAGAAGTTGGGGCACTTGGGTGGCTCAATCAGTTAAATATCTGCCTTCAGTTCTGGTCATAATTCTGGGGTTCTGGGAATGAGCCCAGCATTGAGCTCCCCACTCAGCAGGGAGTCTACTTTTCCCTGACCCTCTGCTGTACCCCCTGCTTGTAATCTCTCTCTCTATGTCAAATAAATACATTCTTTTAAAAAAAGAAATGCAACAGGTCTCTGTATATTGACATTGTACCCTGCAGCTTTACTGAATTTGTTTATTCTAACAGGTGTGTGTGTGTGTGTGTGTGTGTGTGTGTGTGTGTGTGTGTATGGACTCTGTAGGGATTTCTACATATATTATCATGTCATTTGCAATTAGTGACCATTTTCTTTTCCTATTTAGATTTCATATCTTTTTGTTTTTTGTTTTTTTTGTCTTTGTCTAAATAGTTTGGTGAGGGCTTTCAATATGATGATGAATGGAAGTGGTAAGAGTGAACATTTTTATCTTGTTCTTGCTGGTAGTGGGAACGTTTTCAGCATTTCACCCTCCAGTATAACATCAGTTGCAGGCTTTTCATATAGGGTCTTTGTTTGGTTGAGGTATGTTCCCCAGTACCCAGATGGCTTACAGTGTTTATCATGAATGCATATCGAATCTTGTCAAGTGTTCTTTCTTCATCTATTGTAACAATCCTCAGATTTTTATCTTTTATTTTGTTAAGGTGGTATATGCTGTTGGTGGATGTGCAGATGTGGAATCATCTTGCATACCTGGAATAAATCCCATGGGATCCTGTTGTGTGATTCTCCTCATAGGTTGTTGAATTGATGTTGCTGATAATTTGTTGAGGATTTTTGCATCTCTGTTCATGAGTGATATTGGCCTTTCCTTTTCTTGTAGCGTCTTCATCTTGTTTTGGTAGCAGGGTACTGCTGCTTTCATAAAATGAGTTTGGACATATGCCCTTGCCTCCTATCTTTTAAACAACTTGACAAGGGTTAGTATTACTTCTTCTTCTACTGTCTGGTTGAACTCCTCAGTGAAACCGTCTGGTCTTGGGCATTTGTTTGTTGGGAGGATTTGATTATTGAATCAATGTTTTTACTAGTGATCAGTTTGTTTAGATTTTTTTTTTTCCCTTCACAGTTCAGTTTTTCTAGGTTTTGTTAGGATCTTATCTTTTTCTTCTAGGTTGTCCAAGGTGTTGGCCTCTACTTGCTCCTAGTACTCTCTTAAGATCCTTTGTATTTTTGTAGTATTCATTGTAATAGCTCATGTTTCTTTTCTTTTTTTTAAGTTTTCACATTTTTTAATATAAATTCAATTAGCCAAGGTATAGTTTTTGATGTAATGGTCAATGATTCATTATTTGCATTTAACACTCAGGGCTCATCACCACATGTCCCCTTCTTAATACCCATCACCCAGTTTTCCCACTCCCCAACCTACCTCTCCTCCAGTTTGTTTCCTATGATTAAGAGTCTCTCATGGTTTGTCTCCCTCTCTGATTTCTTCCCATTCAGTTTTCCCTCCCTTCCCCTGTGATCCTCCACACTATACATTGTGTTCCATGTGTGAGTGAAACCATATGATAATTGTCATTTTTTTCTTGACTCATTTCATATGGCATAACCCCCTCCAGTTCCATCCATGTCAATGCAAATGGTGGTTATTCATCCCTTCTAATGGCTGAGTAATATTCTATGGTATGTATGTACCACATCTTTATCCATTCCTCTGTTGAAGGACATCTCAGCTCCTCCCACAGTTCAGCTCCTGTGGACATTGCTGCTATGAACATTGGGGTGCATGTATCCCTTCTTTTCACTGCATCTATATCTTTGGGGTAAATACCCAGGAGTGCAATTGCTGGGTCACAGGGTAGCTCTTTTTTTTTTTTTTTTTTTAACTCTTTGAGGAACCTCCATGCTGTTTTCTGGAGTGACTGCACTAGATTGCATTCCCACCAACAGTGTAATAGGCCTCCCTTTTCTCCACATCCTCTCCAACACTTGTTTCCTGTCTTGTTAATTTTAACCATTGTAACTGGTGTAAGGTGGTATTTCGTTGTGGTTTTGAATTCCCTGGCAAGTGATATGGAGCATGTTTTCATGGTCTGTTGGCCATTTGGATGTCTTCTTTGGAGAAGTGTCTCTTCCTCTCTTCTGCCCATTTCTTGAGTGGATTCTTTGCTTTTTTTTTGGTGAGTTTAAGAAGTTCTTTGTAGATCTTGGATACCAGACTTTTATCTGTAATGCCATTTGCAAATATCTTCTCCCATTCTGTAGGTTGCCTCTTAGTTTTATTCATTGTTTCCTTTGCTGTGCAGAAGTTTTTATCTTGATGAAGTCCCAGTAGTTCATTTTTGCTTTTGTTTCCCTGGCCTTTGGAGACATGTATTGCAAGATGTTGCAGTGTCCAAGGTTGAAGAGGTTGCTGCTTGTGTTCTCCTCTAGGATGTTGATGTGAGACAGGAATCAATTATCTTTCTTGCCTGATGTATTTGAGTCTTCTCTCTTTCTTGGTGAGTCTAGCTGAAAGTTCATCAGTTTTATCTTTCCAAAAAAGGCAGCTCTTATTTTCATTGACCTTTTGTCTTTTTTGTCTCCATTGGATTTATTTCCACATTCCTTATTACTTCCTTATTTCCACTGTTATGGAGCTTTGCTTTTATTTTTTTTTTCTTCCCACTTCTTTCCCATGTAAAATTAGGTCAGTTACTGGAGAACATATACATGGTATCTTTGTATGATACCTCATATTTGGAATGATTTCTCATGAGAGTTGTGTAGAAATCTCATGGGAAGTGCTCAAGTTCTCACGAGATTTGCCCTGAGATCTCACGAGATTTGCACCAAGATCTCTTGATATCTGGACTGAGATCTCATGGGGCTTAACTGAAATCTCACGAGATTTGGGCCAAGATTTCATGAGATTTGGACATAGATCATGAGTTTCCCTGAGATGTCATGATATTTGAAATGAGTTCTCACGAGATTTCTACCCAAATTAACAGTGTTTCCCTAGCATCTCCTGAAGAAATGTCCCTGTTTGTCAGATCAAGTGGTACAAGTTAGTATGTAGCTGCAACTTTGTAGTCTAAGTATCAAAATGTGGAAAACAGTGACCCGTAATATTTGGCAAATATGTTGTCTATTATTTAGGAATTTCTCTTTCCTTGTGTACACACACACACACACGCACACACACCCTTAATGGAACATATTCACATAAAAGTTTATTAGTATTCCAGAAAATTCTACAGCTAAGCAAGTCAGTTTTAAAATATTCTTAAGTCTTTAAAATAACCAAAGAGCAATTAAAGAGTCTTCAAATTCTGTCTTTGAAAGAGAATGCTTTTTTTTTTTTAAGATTTTATTTATTTGACAGAGAGAGGCACAGTAAGAGAGAGAATACAAGCAGGGGGAGTGGGAGTGGGAGAAGCAGGCTTCCTGCCAAGCAGGGAGCCTGATGTGGGGCTCGATTCCAGGACCCTAGGATCATAACTGGAGCCGAAGGCAGATGTTTAATGACTGAGCCACACAGGTGCCCTGGAAGAGAATTCTTAATATTAAAAAAATTATTGATCTGATGAGGGCACGTTTCATTTATGTTTCTTGGAACTCTAGTTACATGGTCTTTCTGCTTCAAAACCTTCCATTCTGACAAATAACAGTTTGTTTTATTAAAAGACTCCAGGAGTCATAAAAAGAGCATTATAGATCAAAATCCCAATGTAATATATACTCTTATTTTCCACTGGTTTCCCCTATGTTCCTTTATTTTCTCTTGTTCTTATTTGAATAAATGGGTCTCACAAAGTAGATGCTTGTTTGCTTGATAGATTACTATAGTACTGTAGTCTTGTCAGAATTTATGGGAAGAAGCATGACTAAATTATCATTGGTTCTGTTGTTTTAATACTTTGTAAAAGATGATGCTTGGGGTGCCTGGCTGGCTCAGTCAAGAGAGCATGTGACTCTTGATCTCACGGTCATAAGTTTGAGCCCCATGTTGGGTGTAGAGATTATGTAAAATAAAAAACTTTTAAAAAATCATGCCTTATAAAACAGAGTAATAACTATCTTAGCATTTTGTGTTTAAAACCATTATCTTTCTCTAAATATATGACTATGTATTAATAATGTTATGATGGAATAGAGTGAAAGGGAAATGGAGCTATCTAGGTACCCTGCTACTTTTATTACCTCTCTTCCTCTCTACCTCCATTCACTGCCTATCTGAAGATGCATTAAGCAATAATAAAAATTGCTTTCATATTTTTGGTGTCCTCCTACAAACATAATTTTCTGTTACTACCATAAACTTCTTTTTAAAAGGAAGCAGAAGAACCCAGTGGTCAAATTTGGAGGCCAGATCTATCTGAGTTGGAATTGAGCTCGGCTAATTTCCCAGCTGGATAGCTTTGACACATCCCTTACTCTCTTTAAACTTTGGTTCCTTCTGTGCATTAAATAGGAATGTCTACTGTGATGGTTAATTTTATGTGTGAACTTGACTGGGATACCTAGACATTGACCAAACGTTGTGGATGTGTCTGTGAGACTGTTTCTGGATGAGATTAACATTTGAATCCATAGACTAAGGAAAGCAGGTTGCCCTCTCCAGTGTGGGTGGCATTATCCCATCTACTGAAGGCCTGACTAGAATAAAAAGGTGATCCCCATTTCTTTCTTGCAACATGGTATTATACATATTTCCTCATATCATGAACCACTTTTCTACTTTCAGTTTCTATGATTTTGACTACGTTAGCAATTTCATCTGAGTAGAATATACAGTATTAACTGTTCTTTTGTGACTGTTTTATTTCACATAGCACAATGTTCTCAAGTTTTATCCATGTTGTAGTATGTTACAGAATTTCCTTTTTTAAAGGTGGTATAATATTCCATTGCATGTATACACTACATTTCCTTTATCCATTCATCTGTCAGTTTTGGTTGCTTCTATCTCTTGGCTATTGTAAATAATGAAGCAATGAATGTGGGTGTGCAAATATCTCTTTGAGATCCTGCTTTGAGTTCTTTCAAATTACATTGTATTTGTAATATGCTATTATACCCCCTCTTACCTGGCCATCCCAATTGGTGTTCTCCTAGATTTGTTTGCTTTTTCTAAACATAAACATTGTAATTGGACTTGGGGCCATGGATTCTGATGAACTAAATCCCTGTGGGACCTCAGAATGCACACCTGGGCACCAAGCACCCGGAAAACACACAATGATAGAAGGAAAAGAGAAACCAATTTGTGTAACGTTATAAAATGAGATACCTAACTTTGCGTGAAGAATGAAGCCGCTTATTTACCTTGCCTTCACTGTAAAATTTCCTTCTCCTTGATTTTGTCTATTTCTCAGAAGAAAACCCTTTCAGAGTTAGCTAACCTTCTCCCTATGATCATATGGCAATTATTTCCATTCCCATCTTCTCCTTTTTTGGCTTTACTATTGGAGGGTAGTAATAAGAACTAACCTCTTTTGAATACTTCTATCAGACACTGATATATATATATATTTGTATGTTAACTCTTTTGTATGATAACTCATTTAATCCTCACAAAAGCCCATGAAGAGGTCTTGTTTTTAGCTACCTTTTGTCAATAAGAAACTGATGCACTGAGAGACTGAATTTTCCAAGGATATTCAGGTGTGTAAAGATATAGGCTAGGGCTTATGGCAGACAGGATGGAGATGACTTTAGAGCAGCACTTAGAAGACAGAGTGAAGAATCCATCCATTGTTAGGGATCTGTGCACAGATTCACAGGGGCTTGATCTGGGCTGCCATGGGGCCCTGTCAGATGAGCATGCTGGGGTGATATCTCTTCTAGCCCAGCAAGCAGCTAAGCTAACCTCACACCCCACTGACATTCCTGTGGTTGTCAAGAATCGAATAATGGGAACCATATGATCCAGGAACATGATGGCATCACAGTGGCAGTGCACAAAATGGCCTCTTGACATCTCGCAGCAGTTCTCCAGCAGCCTGTCATAGGAGTTAAATCCTGTCTATGTTAATTATCTTACAAAAGTATGAAGTTCCAACAGTTAGGCCATTTGTTTAGGTGTATTGGGCAATTTTCTATTAATTTTAGAGTAAGCTGTTTTGGGATACTCAGTGGACAGACCTATCAAAATATTAGAGAAGACCATGTTTTGGGGCACCTGGGTGGCTCAGTGGGTTGGGCCTCTGCCTTTGGCTCAGGTCATGATCTCAGGGTCCTGGGATCGAGCCCTGCATTGGGCTCTCTGCTCAGTGGGGAGTCTGCTTCTTCCTCTCTCTCTGCCTGCCTCTCTGTCTACTTGCGATCTCTCTCTCTCTGTCAAATAAATAAATAAAATCTTAAAAAAAAAATGGGTGCCTGGGTGGCTCAGTGGCTTACAGCCTCTGCCTTCAGCTCAGGTCATGATCCCAGGGTCCTGGGATCAAGCCCCACATCGGGCTCTCTGCTCCACAGGGAGCCAGCTTCCTCCTCTCTCTCTGCCTGCCTCTCTGCCTACTTGTGATCTCTGTCTGTCAAATAAATGAATAAAATCTTAAAAAAAAAAAAAAGAAAAGACTATGTTCTGAAACATGGTTCAGGTCACTTTGTATATAGAATTTTGTGATGTTCAATAAATTGGTTGGAGGAAGAGACAAGTATATAAAAATATAGTGATAGGTACACAGAAAATTGAGCAAATAAAAAAGTACACTTAACTCCAGGAAAAAAACAAAAAAGTACAAAAAGAAAGGAATGTAATTATTTCTATTATTTGGTTCAGCTATGAGTAATATTTGCATAATAAACACTAATGATTTAAGAAAAATTATGACATAACTATATTGGGAGGACAAGGGGAGCGGAGGTATATGGTCGTGAGTAGGTGGTTTAAGACCACAGAACTTTCATCATTCGTGTATGAAATCAATAGATTGTTCTGAAATTGGTGTATGAAATAGCAATATAAGCATATTTTTGGAAATATAACAAAAAAGAGTTAAAATAGTTGTGTCAGTTTCTTAGAGCCATATGATGGGATTCTGCCAGACATGTTTAAGTAAGAAGGAGTTTTAGTTTATAGAACAAGTCCTAGAACTATACCATAGAACTGGCCTGGTTAGGGGGCTGCTGCAGTTGCCCCCAGAACCAGCTGCATCCACTGTGGTCAGGAAACTCAATCTGCTAAAACTAACCCCAGAATGTATTGCCTCTGCTGTACTTCGCCAGCAAATTGGACTCTAGACGCTCAGATGATTTCCTCACATTCTTTTCTTCTAAACCAAGCACATGAACTTTACTCACATTCCCCATTTCTGTAGTAAGGGTGGCTGGGATTTTTCTCCTAATTCTACTTTGGTAAAGTGGGGTTCACTAATTGGGGGTTGTCAAACTATGGAGAGTGCTTTTCGTGAATATAGGCATATCTATGTTTGTAAATTCACAGACCATCTTCAGAAGGACACATGTAGAATTGGCACTAGTGGTTGACTTCATACAGGAGAACAAAATGGCTGGAGGTGAGGTTAAGTGGGATTCATTATCTTTTGAATTTAGTTCTATGTGCTTATAGTACGAATTCAAAGACCAAATATAGGGGCACTTAGGTGGCTCAGTTGCTTGAGCATCCGACTCTGGATCTCAGCTCAGGTTTTGATCTAAGGATCATGAGTTCAAGACCCATGTTGGGCTCCACACTGGGTGTGAAGCCTACCTAAAATAAATAAAAATGTATAGCATTAAAAAACAAAAGACAAAAAAAATATAATTTTTTTTAAACCTAGAATTATCTCCTATCTATGAAGGCTGAAGAGATAAAGAATGAGAGATAAGTAAATTTGAAGCCTGAATGCAGTAGTGCTTGGAGCTCCTCAGTTACCGGTACTCATCTACATCTTCACTTTTCCTGTTTTGTGAAGGATATTACCTTTAGTTTCATATTTATAGATCTGTGGTTTACCAATTAGGTTTTTTGTAATGCCAAACATTCTCATATTTTCAAGGTTCTCTGCTTGGAATAGATGCATTATATTCTATTAAATATTCAAAATGTGTAAGTTATGAAAAGTGGAAGGACTTCCAATAAGTTATTTTTTTCAGGAGTCTAGACTAGTTACGCCTCAGAGTTTTATAATGGCTGTATGCAGCCTTGGCCGTGTGCAGAACGCATGCACATGTTATCTATTACTTGATCCTTTGCACAAGAGCTCCATGTGGTCCTTGCTATTCTTAGCTTTGTCCAAGATCTAAAATTAGAACTAGGCTAATATTACATTTCACTTGATTACCATTCTGACCAAGGATTTTAATCATCCCAGAGCCACACTGAAAACACTTCTCCCTGAAATCCTCTCTTAGCCGGTCATCACTAACTTGGACCATGTCAGCTTCTGCATCCACTGACAATGGTAAGTATTTTTCAATAACATTCCTTCCCCATTCTTCACATGGAAGGAGATGGCTGATGATGACTTTACTGTGTCTGAATTTGCTAAAATGTACAACTGAATTTGGAATTGAACTGAAAAGTCTCTTTTGGGGTTTTATAGTCATGAGTGCAATTGTTTTCCTTTGGAATACTGATTTCCCTCAAAGTTAGAAACATTTGTTTGTTTGTGGTATTTTTCATTTCTTTCTTTCTTTTGCCTTCAGAAAGTGGACTCTCCTTGCCAAACTATGTGCTTTTCTGTTATGGTAATAATCAAGGTAGAGAACACAATTCTATGCTGGATAGGAGAGATACATATATCATTATTGACTTGTTTTCCTCAAGGGGAAATTGGTCGCTGTTGTAGGAAAGCTGATGGCTGAATGAATTTCAGTGGCAAACTGAAATTTGAGCATATGAATGGTTATATATGTTTAAGAATGATCTTCCTGATATGAGGAAGTGGAGATGCAATGTGGGGGGTTTGGGGGGTAGGAAAAGAATAAATGAAACAAAATGGGATCAGGAGGGAGACAAACCATAAGAGACTCTTAATCTCACAAAACAAACTGAGGGTTGCTGGGGGGAGGGGTACGGGAAAGGGTGGTGGGGTTATGGACATTGGGGAGGGTATGTGCTATGGTGAGTGCTGTGAAGTGTGTAAACCTGGTGATTCACAGACCTGTACCCCTGGGGATAAAAATACATTATACGTTTATTAAAAATTTTTTAAAAATTAAAAAAAAAAGAAATGCACATTTACATGTAGATACTTGGGATATTTAAAAATGTTTTATTATGTGATAAATGATTCAAACTTGCTAAAATCTGAAACAATAAATTGTAGGGTAGGTTGACTGTGATGTCCCCAGGGGTTTGGATGATCAGCATGTATATCCCAAGGTTTCTCGATGGTAAAAAGATCTTGCAGGCTGTTTCTGTGGAAACAGTGCACGCTTTGCTTAAAAATAGAGACCTTTTCCTACTAGTATTCTGCATATTGACAATTATATATCCATCCTCACGTTTTAAACATTTTTGTCCTCTGTAATAGAGTTATTTTGCCATCCCTCTCTGTCTCAGTCTGCCTCACACTGCATACTTTTAAGGAAATAAGCAATTTAGAGAAAATTAATAATGAAAAGCAATAATCTCTACCTCATTCTCTCTATCAATCACTCTAGAAGTAAGCATTTTAAACATTTCAGGATTTAGTCTTCCTTGGTTATCTCCTGTTTTTTGTTTTGTTTTGTTTTGTTTCAAAGGTGGTTATTTCTTATCAACTGTAGGCATTATCTATGGAACTTCATTGTGAAAGACGATGCTTAAGGTCACTTACACCTCCATCGGGTTATATCTTATTTTGAGTTTCTCCCTTGATTACCTTTATAACTTGAAACAAATGCTTTAATCTCTAATTCTCATTCTGTAAAATACAGTGTCTATGACTCCCCACTTTGAAGATGTCGCTATTAGTGTTCTTTCCTTCTACTTCTCTATTTCCTTCTTCCACATTCTGTTTAATTATTTATCTTATATTTTCTTTTTTTAATATATGGGGGTTTTTTTTTTTTAAAGATTTTAGTTATTTATTTGACAGAGATCACAAGTAGCCAGAGAGGCAGGCAGAGAGAGAGGAAGGGAAGAAGGCTCCCCCTGAGAATAGAGCCCGATGCGGGGCTCGATCCCAGAGTCCTGGGATCATGACCTGAGCTGAAGGCAGAGGCTTAACCCACCAAGCCACCCAGGCACCCCTTATTTTATATTTTCAAGATGTGTTATACTTAATACATTCTGTTATTTAGCCATAAATAAGTCATCCTTGCTTTTTGATAGGTTGATTTATTTAAAATTTGATTTCCATCACTCAAAAAGAAACTCTACAGTCACTCATTTGGAAAGCCCCAGGATATCACTAACCTACTGTTTTATTTTTCTCTATGGATCTACATGTTCTGAACTTTTCATATAAATGGGATCGTACATGGTCTTTTGTGTCTGGCCTCTTTCACTGAGCACCCTTTCATTCAAAGTTTATCCATGATGTAGCATGTATTGGTACTTACACATTTTTATGGCTGAATAATATTCCATTGCATGGATATATCCCATTTTGTTTATCCACTTGTCCATTGACAGCCAGTTGTTTCCATTTTTTGGCTCTTCTGAATAATGCTACTTCAAATTTCAGGTAGAAGTTTTTTTGTTTTCATTTGGTTTTGCCTTTTTTTTTTTTTTTTAGTAATCTCATTGTACATATTTATTGATAAAATCTAAAAATTGTCTCCAGCTTTACTGAGATACAAGTGTAAGGTGGACAGTGTGCTGATTTGATACATTTATATATTGCAAAATGATTACCGCCATGGCATTGGCTCACACCTTCATCCTGTCACATGATTGCTTTTTGTGGTGTATGTAATAGAGGAT
Source organism: Meles meles (assembly GCF_922984935.1). Classification (NCBI taxonomy): domain Eukaryota; kingdom Metazoa; phylum Chordata; class Mammalia; order Carnivora; family Mustelidae; genus Meles; species Meles meles. The sequence goes on from NC_060066.1 coordinate 130,805,671, forward strand.
TACAGTTCTGTGTCTTTGGATGAGCAGTGAAGCTTGTGAAAGAATTTGAGATTCCATAATGGGACAAAGGGAGTAGATGTTAAGATCTTGGCAGCAGACAAAATGGACTATGTTGTGACCAACAGAATGGTCTGGAGAGCCTTCAATCAGAGCATATGCTGAGTTGGAAGGAATATATGGGGTGGTCTGTGTACACTAGGGAAGCAGGGTAGGCACCATCCTGGGATCCTGGAGCTGCAGCCATGTGTCTCTTGGAAGAGCTGGTCTTGATTTCCACCCTAGCTAATTGCTGTTATTTGGCTTTCTTGAGTTTTGTTCTGTGGTTCTTGAACCAAACCTGCAGTACAGTGGGTTGGATCTCCAGTTTTGAGGCCATTTCTTTCTGAAGCCTGGCAGCAGGATACGGGTTCTTGCTGAACAAGAATTCCAAATTGGCTAGTTGTTTCTTGGTGAACATGGTTTGTTTCCTTTGTGAATGCCTCTGGTGCTTTTCCTGAGGAAGGTGTCCTGTGCCTGACATCCCAAGATCTAGCTGTGTCCCCATGCTCTGGTTCTGTGTCAAGCCAGGTAGAAGTTTTTGTGTGAACATGTGTTTTTATTTCTCTTGTATATAAATCTAGGCATAGATCTTTTTCTATTTTATACTTTCTTATTTTTTCCCATTTTTATACTAGACATGCCTCTTATAAACAATGCACAGGATTTTGTCTTTTATTTAATTGGACAGTCTTTGTATTAACTTGCAGCACTTAGTAATCAGGAAATACAAATTTGTGACCATAATGAGATTTTATGCAGTAGTTTGTTAGTAAGGATGTGCATCAACAGGGACACTTATACAGTTATAGTAAGAGTATAAATGGGCACAATTACTTTGGAAAAAAATTTGGCTCTATCTTATAAATTTGGACATTCACATATAGTATAATCCAGCAGTTCGTTCTAGGTATAGACCCAATAGAAACAATACCACTTGAGCACCATGCAGATAAAGACAAGAATTTTGGAAACAATATTGCTCATAATAGCAAAACTCTAGTACTCAAATACCCACATTCATTGGGACAGAAGAATTAAATTATGGCATAGTCATACATTTTGGAGATCATGGCATACCAGTATATGAAATGTTTTACTTTATGGAGCTATATAATATCCCATGATATGGATGTGCTATAATTTACTGATCGAAATTTATATTGTGGTGTGCCCGGGTGGCTCAGTAGGTTAAGCGTCTGCCTTCGGCTCAGGTCATGATCCCAGGGTCCAGGGATTTAACCCCACCTCAAGCTCCCTGCTCAGTGGGGAGCCTGCTACTCCTTCTCTCTTCACCCACCCCCCACATCCTCCCTCACACATGTTCTCTCTCTCACTCTACTCTCTCTTCCTCAAATAAATAAATGAAATCTTGAAAGAGAAAAGTGTCCATGGCATAGTATTTTTATGAGGATTATTAAGTGGGAGATGATATGTCAAGTGTATAAAATAGTCTTGGGAACATGGAAAGTGTGCAATAAATATGTTATTATGATCATTTCTGGACCTAGTGAACATTCTGAAACATGTTTTTTTTCTCCACTACAATTAGGTCCTTTTTGAGATGGCATCTGTGACTCAGCTATTCAGAACCTAATGAAGTTGGTGACTCTGTGACAATGTGGAGAAATCATGTCAGAAAATGCAGTTTGTACTGGGGCTGTCAATGCTGTGAAGGAAGTTTGGGAAGAAAGAATAAAGAAACACAATGAAGACCTGAAGCGAGAGAAGGAATTTCAACAGAAGTATGCTTTAACGTGTTTGTTATTTATATTTGGTGAAAATTCAGAATATCATCATTATAGAAAAGAGTGCTTATTAAATGCCTTAATTGTTGAATTTGGCATTTTTATTTACTGAAAACTCAAAATATAACTAAAGGGTACACCCGATTCAATTAAGTGTGGCTATGTGATGGTGGCCACAAAAAGTACAAGTGTCCATATGTGAAAATAGTAGTTATTTTAGGCCCTCAAAGGAGTCCGTTCCATGTTCCTTGAAGTTTGATTAGTATCATTTAGTCCAGTTTTCAGTGATTGCTTGTTCAATATTATATCCTCTAGGCAACATCTAACAAGAGAAGGTAGGAGAGATTCTCACCTATTTGAATAGCCATGAGTTTCAGCCAGGGTCCCTGTGGATCACCCGATACCTTGATCTGGCCTGTACTTAAATAGTTTGGCTCTCATTTCCTCTGCGTTCTTGATATCTACCTATTTTCCTGATTGGATGTCTCCAAAACATTCTATTAATTTCGCAAGAAGAGCCACTTTCCTCATGGATCCCTAAGATTCTCACCCACCAGATGTCTAAGAATCTAATCATTTTTTGTCCTTCAACATATATGAATATTGACCCATTAAAAATGTTATATGTCAATTATATCTCAGTGGAAAAAAGTGCTCCTGTATCAGTTAGCAAGTACCATAAAATTCAACTAGAAATGGCTTAAGGAATAGGGAAGTCCTGAGGCAAGGCAATTCCAAAGGCTGAACAGCTTTCAAGACTGGGTTTATTTTTATTACCTTCTACTGCTAATCTCAGTATGTCAGTTTGGGCCTCAAGTTCTCCTCTGTCCGTGTCACAGGATGACTGGTCCACTTCCAGGCATCACAGCCAGGCATCATTATGTTATCAGAAGAGTGGAAACTATTTCTGTTCCTTCAAGAATGAGGAAGCCTTTCTGAGGCTCTTTAGCAAGCCTCTCCTTCACCTCTCATTGACCAGAACTGGGTCATTTGTACTCTCATAAGCCAGTCCCCTTCTAGGGGAATGGGACTGTATGATTGGTTTAAACAAAATAAGATTTATAGTTGGTTACTTGCGGGGAGGGGGGAGTATAATACTTGGAAATAACAGTTATTCTCCCAGTAAAGAAGAGGGGGAAAGGTTCTGGATCAGCAATTATTTTGTGTCTATTCTCTGTACAAGCAAAAATCTGGATGGGGAGAGGTCATTCTTTCCAACCAAAGCCAATAAAAAAGATACTGATGCTGACAGTGATGAGGGTGGCAGCTTTTTATTATGCACTTACTCTTTACTAGGTACTCTGCTAAGTGGTTTATTTGTAGCATCTCATTTAATCTTCTGAACACACAGAAACAGAGTGTCTTAATGAGGATGGATTGCATTATGAGAGAAGGAAAACCAAAGTAACGTTTTCTTTTTTTAATTTTTTTAAAAATATTTTATTTATTTGAGAGAGAGAGTGGGGAGGGGGGGTGAGGAACAGAGGAAAATGGAAAAAGAGAATCCCAAGCAAACTCCCCACTGAGTGGGAAGCCCGCTGAGGGCCTTGATCTCAGAACTGTAAGATCATGACTTGAGCCGAAATTAAGAGTCAGATGTTTTACTGACTGAGCAGTCCCAGTGCCCCTCAAATAATACCTTCTAAATAAGAGATGTTAACTTTTTTTGGGTATTTGATCTGAGGCTGGAGTAGCACTCCACTGAGTCAGATACTCAGACTTTTATCTTGTTGCTCGACTGTGTGTGGCTTCCTTTCCTAAAGTCACTTAATGGCCTCAAATGATACACCAACTGCAGCCACCATATTTGATCCCAGCTTGCAGGAATTTGCACACACTACTGCTTCTGCTAACATCCCATGGATAGGATCCATATCTAACTGCAAGGATGGCTAAATGAAGTCTTGGCCCAGTTGAATTTAGAGACTCAATTCTTGAGGAAGAAGAGGAGTATCCATCTCTGCCACACATGAATGTTCATTTTTTCCCTTTTCAAGATGGAAAACCTGAGAGATGGGTCTACGTAACTTGTCAAAGATCACACAGCTAATAAATGCAGAACTGGTATTCATACCTGAACAGTCTGATTCAGGAGGCATGATATTTACCTCAGGGCTTTCCCTAGATTAGGCCTTTATATATAAAGCTACTCTTATGAAACAGATGTCATAAACTGGACTCTAGACTACTCTTAATAAATCTTATCTCTTTCTAAAACAGTAGGCAGGGCAGGAATCCTGACTTGCTTCTAAACTCCTGAACTTCCCCTATTACACCTGTTTAGTTAAGAACCATTTAATTGGGGCACCTGGGTGGCTCAGTCGGTTGGGCATCCAACTCTTCATTTTTGGCTCAGGTCATGTTCTCAGAGTTAGGGGATCCAGTTCCTCATCAACTCTGCTTGAGATTCTCTTTCTCTCTCTCCCCCCCTCCCCGACCTCCCCTGCCCCTCATGCACACTCTTTCTCAAATAAGTAAATAAATAAATAAGTAAAATCTTTAAAAAGAAAATAATTTCAGCAACTTCAAATTCTCTCTGTACAAAATAGGTAAGGGATAACAAGGTTAAGGACATAATGTTTCTTCCCTCAGCTAAAGGTGGCTAAAGGTTTATTTCAAAAAGGCTAAAGTTTAAACAGAAATTGACTTCATTGTCTTTTGATGCCAAGCTGTCTTGAAGAAATTAAGCACTTGGGTTAGAGTTGGTGTGGCAAATCTGAGAAAGCATTTAGACTATAATAAAAAGGGTTCACAGGAGGTAGAAATTTTCTATTTAAAATTGAAAGAATGTCCTGCTTTGACTAAATAGTGGATAAATTATAGAACACTAACGGTGGAAGAAATCAGACATTATTTAATCTAAACCCCATTTTAATAGGGCAAGGCCTACATAGGTGGTAGGAGTTGCCCACAGTCACCAAGTTAAGTGATACATTCTAGACTTAGATCACAGAAATTCAGATCCAGAAAGAATTTAGGAATCATTATAGAGATGGAAAGAGACCAGATGAATAATAGTTAGCCTCACTGTAAACTCATTAAGGACAGAGCTTTTTGCATGCACAATGTGCAGCATAGTATTTGGCATATAATTGCTGCTTCATGAATTCTTTAAGTAAAAGTTTAGGGAATAAGACATCTGATTGCACTTGTCATTAAATCCTGTTCTGAAATACAAAGATCTTTTTGGCAATTGACTATTCAAATTAATTAAACCTATGTTCTTTGATAACTGCTTATATTTCTTTATTATGTATCATTTTAAGACACCAAAATTACAAAGATTTCAATTCTAAATTTATTCTTTCTCATTTTTCCTATGCTAAATATTTTCTAGTATAGAAATAAAAATTTTGCAACCTTTTACCAGTTGTTGATATTATTCTTAGGTATGTTTGCAATGAACCAAAAATCAATAGGAATGTGTTTTTAGCATGACAAAGGTTTTATGCATATTTATATCTGAAAAATGAAATCTGAATAAAATTGGAATGTAAGTGTATATAACTTAACTCTGAAGTCGGACTGTATTACTTGAAATTCGTTATAAAGTTATTAACTATCTATGGATTCGATCTCTAAAAATGCGAGTCAAAAAGACAAAGAACTATCTCTTCATGCTCACTAGCTTGGCTGTGATCCAAACCATAGACACTAACAGAAGTAGCCAAGGATATGGAGAAATCGGAAGCCTCATGTGCTGCTGGAGGGAAGGCAAAATGGTACAAGCAATTTGGACATAATTTAGCAATTTCTAGGAAAAAAGTTAAAAATAGAATTATAATAGGATGCAGCAATTCTACTCCTAGGATTATACCCAAGATAAAGGAAAACATATGTCTACATAAAAACTTGTTTTCAAATGTTCATAGTGGCATCATTCATAAGAGCCAATAAGTGGAATTAACCCAAATGTCCATCAGCTGATGAACAGATGTGTTCATCACAATATACATCAACAAATGTGGTATATTCATGCAGTCGAAGATTCTTCTTCTATAAAAAGGACTATAGTACTGAAAGTGTTACAGCATGGGTGAACTCTGAATAAACTTATACTGTGTGGGAAGGCCACATATTGTATAATCCCATTTGCATGAATTGTCCAGAATAGGCAAATTCATAGAAATAGAAAGTAGATCAGGGGTTGCAAAGGAACTGGGAAAAGGAGGAATGGGTGTGGTTTTTTAATTTTATTTTTAAATGTTCTTATTTTATTCCAGTTAGTTAACATACAGTGTTGTCTTAGTTTCCAGTGTACAATATAGTGATCCAATAATTCCCTACAACAGGCGGTGCTCGTCACAAGTGTACTCCTTAATCCCCATCACCTATTTAACCCATCTGTCTGCTTCTTGGTTTGTCCCCCCTCCTTTTCTCCCCCCTTTGCATATCTGTCTTGTTTTTTAAATTCCACATATGAGTAAAATCATATGATATTTGTCTTTCTTGGACTGACATTTCACTTAGCATAATATCCACATTTTTGCAAATGGCATGATTTCATTTTTTTTATGGCTGAGTAATATCCCATATATATGAGTATATATACACATATCTATGCATCTGTATATGTATATATATATATATATACATGTATATATGTATATACCACATCTTCTTTATCCATTCATCAGCTGATGGACACTTGGGCTATTTCCAAAATTTGGCTGTTGTAGATAATGTTGTCGCTTCATATTGGTATTTTTTAATTTCTTGGGTAAATACATAGTAGAGCAATTGCTAGATTGTAGGGTGGTTCTATTTTTAACTTTTTGGAAACTCCATACTGTTTTCTAGAATGACTGCACCAGTTTGCATTGTGCCTGGAGTTTTTTTGAATGATGAAATTGTCTTGGACCAGATAGTGATGTTAGTTGAGAAACTATGAATATATCCAAAACCATTGAGTTGTGTACTTTAAAAGGATTTATACGATATGTGAATTATATGTATCTCAATAAAGCTATTACTTAAAAAATCTCTGGAGAGTTATGACACTTTCAAAACTTAAATATAGGACACTTATGATACTAATCATATTTATAATTCTTACAAAACAACTTCTTTTCTAATTTCCAGATACTATCGATCAGATGATTGTTTTGACGGATCACTTTTTATGTAAAAGTGAACGCTACCTGTGTATGTCATTATTGGTGAACTAAAATGTTGTTTTCTCTTAGGCTAGTGAGGATCTGGGAAGAACGAGTAAGCTTAACCAAGCTAAAAGAAAAAGTCATCAGGGAAGATGGAAGAGTCATTTTGAAAATAGAAAAAGAAGAATGGAAGGTAAGCTTCATAGAAGTAATATTCTTTTGTATTTTGCATTTTGTGGGATAGTTAAGAAAATGATTCTGAGAGTGTGTGATTAAGTCCAGAATCGTTAGAAATTCTAATTTTAATAATACACCAAATGAATTTGGGCAACATGAACAAATGAAAAGAAATATAACTTCATTTTTTTTTTTTTTGAAAAAACTCAATCAGTTTGCTTCAACTCTGCCTAAACTTAAGTCATTTGCAATTTTTCTCCTATTAATCCTACTAGTAAGCAACTTCTCATTTTCCATAAAAAAGATGACCATCTGCCTAACAAAAATCATATAACGTTTCCAAAACAAATACTGAGCTTAAAGTCCACAAAATGGAATAGGATATTCACCTTATTCTAGGTCTACTACTTGATTCATATTCTCTCTCATAAATATACACATGCAGTTGCTTGATTACATTAGTCATGCTCTGATTTTTATAAGGTTATTTATACTTTGGGTCAGTGTTTGTTTTCATACATGTAGGTATAGTTAGTTAGTGGTTTATTTTCTCTGGGCTATTTTAGGTTGAAAAGGAAAAGGCATAGAGTTCCAAAAGGTTGAAACTCTTAAAACCTTTAAATAAAAAATATGTAAAAAACTTAGAAAATATTTCAAAATATAAGGCAGAGAGAAATTTGAATTATTGAGTAAAATGATTTTTGTTTCTCTAACCACCACATTCTCATTTTCAACTACATATGTACTCTAAAAAAGCCTAATACAACAATATCTTTAGATATTGATATATGGGTGTGCACTATTGACCAAAATACATTATCTTTGCTTATTGTGATAGGGGTTTGAAGGTTTACTACCCCTACCTCCAAAGTAGAGGTCTTAAAACTTGGAAGTAACATAAATATATGGGAAATATAACCCATTATGGGAAAAATAATCCAAAAACCACAAATCAAGTAATATCTCTACAATTATATTTCAGTGTGACATGATACTAAAATAATTTTAGTAATATGGTAATTCTGTCATTTCTTTTACTTGAGTTTAGACCCTCCCTTCTTCTCTACTAAAACTACGTCAGCTACAGGAGTGGCAACTTCATAGAACTGGTTTATTGAAAATTCCTGAATTCATTGGAAGATTCCAGAACCTCATTGTATTAGATTTATCTCGAAACACAATTTCAGAGATACCTCGAGGAATTGGTAAGGAAGATTGGCTTTATTCCCTCATTTTTTTCTGAGAATTTTTTTGATATATAGAATAATGACATCATTTTTACATAGCCCTGAGTCTTGAGAAAATTGTAGACATCTAAATTGAAGCTTTCAGAAGATCCAAGTTTCTGGGATTTACAGAAGCAATTTAAGATAAGATTTCAAGGCAAGAAAAGTCTCTTTGGAAACATTGTATATATTCTGGAAACAATGTCTTTTGTTCAGTTAATCCTCCTAGAAGAAAACAGGTTGAAGGCAAGAAAGATAAATTCCTTAGATGAGAAAAAAATCTCCAAGTGGAAAATTTGCCACAATATAGGAGATGAAACAAGATGAAAAAAAACCCACACACATATTTTTTGCTTATAGCGCAGATAAACCCCCTTATTTTTAGAAGGGGCAGCGCAGATAAACCCCCTTATTTTTAGAAAGGGCAGGACACAAACTGGGAAAAGGGAAGAACCTGAGAAGAATGATTTGCCAATATGAAACTGGCAAGTAAGTTATGCTGTCATAACTGGAAACATTATTTTATATCCATCTGCTCTCTATTGTGTATTATTTTTTTGTAGGACTGCTCACTAAACTTCAAGAGCTGATTCTTAGTTACAACAAAATCAAGACTGTTCCCAGGGAACTAAGTCATTGTGCCAGCTTGGAGAAACTAGAACTTGCTGTAAACAGAGACATCTGTGATCTTCCACAAGAGGTCAGAAAGACATCAGTGTCTATGACTTTATTCTCCACCTACAACTGGTTTACTTCTCAACCGTGCGATTGCCAAAAATACACTAATGAAGCAATGCTATAAACTTTATTTCAGAAAATATTTAGTGTAATCATTTCCTATTACTATAACATATTTTTATTTAGAGAAATACCTACTTAGCATAAAAGATATTTCTATTATTGTCACAGTACAGACATCATTTGTGATCTCCTTAAAGGCCAGAGCAAGAGTTTTCCTTATTTCTATCTCCAGAATTGAAGGCACAGCCTAAGTTGCAGTTGTTACTTAATAAATGCTTATTGGATAAATGATTACCACAAAGCACAGACAATGTGGTGAGGGAGAATCTCTTTTGTTTACTACTTGGTGTTTATAGAGTGATCAGCGTCTGAGATAGAGGTGAAGTGGTAAGAAATGAATTCTTCAGTATCAGAAAAGTGTTTCTTTGCTAGTTTCTTAATTTCTGCCAAGTAAAAGCAAAGCAATGGTTTGCAGAGCCTTCAAACTTCGATTTGGTATGATGACTTGTTATTAGTAAAACCAAGCGGATCACAGAGATATAGACACTTTCAAACATATTTCAAATGTATTTAATGATCTTAACAATCAGCAAATTTCCAAGGTATTAACTTTGCAAGACGAAACATAAGAAACATAGTAAGACTCAAAACAAAATAGAAAGCCTATTCCCTTCTCCCATTCTCCACTATTTTTTGTGAGAATACCACTTTTTTCTCCCACACCAGTAAATATATCACCAATTATTGTTGCTCTTGCAGATGAGACATAGTTTCTACATTTATATCTGTCTCCTCTTTTAATAGTTCAACTTAATGAAATGTAAGCACTTATTTATGATGAAAGTGATGATCACAGCGACAATTTCTTTATAAGAAATTTATAAGAGGGCAAATAAATATTTTATTTTGAACTTTTTAAAAAAAGTAATATATAATGTATTATTTGCTTCAGGGCTACAGGTCTGTGAATCATCAGTCTTAACCCAATTCCCAGCACTCACCAGGACACATCCCCTCCCCAATGTCCATAACCCAGCCACCCTATCCCACCCCCCAGCAACCCGCAGTTTGTTTCCTGAGCTTAAGAGTCTTTTATGGTTTGTCTTATTTTGAACTTCTAATTCCTGTGATTTTCTTTCTAGTATTGGCTCCATCACTAAAAATGCTGTATGAATTTGGGCATGTGTTTACCTTAATTTTTTCACATAAGAAATAGGTTTTATTGCGGGCACCTGAGTGGCTGATTCAGTTAAGTGTCTGCCTTTGGCTTGGTCATGATCCCAGGGTCCGGGGATGGAGCTCCGCATTGGGCTCCCTGCTCAGCAGGAAGCCTGCTTCTCCCTCTCCCATCCCACTCCCCCTGCTTGTGTTCCCTTTCTTGCTATGTTTCTCTCTGTCAAATAAATAAATAAAATATTTAAAAAATACATTTTATTGGAACAAATACTGAACTGAGATCTTAAGCCTGGGATTACTTCCAAGTATGACCTCTAAGTTAGCTGGGTAGCCTTGAACTCACCACTTTCTATAAGGTCTCAATTTTCACATATGCAAAGTAAGGACTTATTATAATGTTAATATCTTTCAATATGAAATCAAAGGATTCTAGTAGGACTGAGAAATCAGTAACAGGAAGAGACTTATCTCTCAGCCACTACATTGCACATACTGTATAAACACAAACATATTTACGCCAATGTGAGAACAACCTTTCTATACTCCATTCTAAACCACTGAAAAATTTTAAAGTCTGATGAGAGATTTTGAAAAAAATGTTTTCTTTGTGACTTGAATTCTAAAGCTGGACAAACGTTACCTACTAAATGGAAACCTCCTGTTTTTTGCATTGCCCACAAAACACTGTATTTGTGCTTTTTTATTTGTGTGATGTTAAAGATATGGAACAAATCTTAACATTCCCGGAGATAAAAATAAAACAGAACTTGCCTAGATAAATGGGAATATTTTTGGAAAAGTTAACTGAATTCTCACATTTTGAAACTTGTACTACAGTGTTATACAGAAAGTTTAGAAATTTTGTGGCTTTAGGTCCATGAAAACTTGAGTGCACATCACCCATCATTTCTAGTTACATGGCTTCTCTCAACCACTTTGTCCATAAAACAGAAATAAGATATTTATCTTAGAGGGTGCCTGGGTGGCTCAGTTGGCTAGGCGACTGCCTTCAGCTCAGGTCATGATCCCGGAGTCCCGGGATTGAATCCTGCATCGGGTTCCCAGCTCCATGGGGAGTCTGCTTCTCCCTCTGACCTTCTCCCCTCTCATGCTCTCTCTCAAATAAATAAATAAAATCTTTAAAAAAAAAGATATTTAACTTAGAAAGTTGATGAATAAACTAGAGTTGTAAGCATCAACATGAATACACTGAGACACTGATATTAAAAGAAAAAAGCTATTTCAGGGATGTACAGTTTCATAATCTTCAAATAAAAATACTAACTTTTGTTCGTGAAAACATATTAATAGTGATTACAGAAAAATATATAAAAACATATATTTACGGGATACCTGGGTGGCTCAGTGGGTTAAGCCTCTGCCTTTGGCTCAGGTCATGATCTTGGGGTCCTGGGATCGAGCTCCGCATCAGGCTCTCTGCTCAGTGGGGAGCCTGCTTCCCCCTCTCTCTCTGCCTGCCTCTCTGCCTACTTGTGATTTCTCTCACTGTCAAATAAATAAATAAAATCTTAAAAAACAAAAAACCCCCCATATATTTACATATGTAACGAAAACAAGAAAACACGCATAGGAATAATAAATACCAAATTCAGGAGAGGGGTTCCCTCTGGAAAGGAAGAAGGGAGAAACACATAGAAGGCAGTCAGTCATATCAATATATTTTCTTTCTTTTTTTAAGGATTTATTTGAGAGAGAGAGAGTGAGTGGAGGAGGGTGCAGAGGGAGAGAATTCCAAGCAGACTCCCTGAGTGTGGAGCTCAGGGTGGGGAGGGTGGGGGAGTGGGGGCTGGAGGATGGGGAGGTGCAGTGGGCATCTCAAGACTGATGAGGTCATGACCTGAGCCGAAACCAAGTCAGTTGCTTAGCTGACTAGAGCCATCCAGGCACCCCTGAATATATCTTCTTTCTTAAGCTGAGCACACTGGTGTTTGGGATGTTATGCTTAATAAATTTCCATTGATGTTTTCATTGAAAAAATAAAATTAATAAATAGTAAGTGCTCTGAGATAGCATACTTAAAGCATCAGGCACAAAAAAAAAGGGTTCAATAAAGATAAGTATTATTTTGAACTTTGGGTTTTCCCATACACATCTCAAATGCAGGATGAAAGGAAAATGCAAGCACAAGCAGGTTCTGTAAAGGCTGGAACTTGGGTATTTGGAAGATAAATTTTCTTTGAATAGATGAGCTTTCTGTACGAGTTTTTCAATTCTCTGGAGGTTATTTAGATTTATTTTTATTTCAAAGTTCTTGTGGACGACGAGGACTAAGGAAAGCCCAAGCATAATGTGAACATTCGTTGATGTGAGACAGCTCTACCAATGTGAGTGTTCTAGCAGTTTACATTGTGGACATTCGTTTTGAAAAACCTTGCTTACCTCTTCAGCTCAGCAATTTGTTAAAGCTTACGCACCTTGATTTGAGTATGAACAACTTTACTATAATCCCTCTGGCTGTGTTGAACATGCCTGCTCTCGAATGGCTTGACCTGGGAAGCAACAGACTTGCACAACTTCCTGATACTATAGAAAGGTAAAGTATATGATATTCTGTGCTATTACCAGATGTGTTGAGCCATCCATAATAAATAACAGAGGAAACAAAGGGGAACCCAAGTGGAATCAATCACAAGAGATCCATGTAGTACTAAATATGCTACCTTTAAACAACATTTTCATTTACTTAAGTATAAGGGCTTTGGAGAGAAAAACTGGCTCTCTGACTTCAACGTGTTGACATGAATACGTGCAATAACAACATTACTTAGTGCATGCCAGGCTCTCTGGGCTTTACAAATGGATGAGGAAACCAATGTAGAGATGTTGGCTAAATTGCTCAAGATCGCACTATAGTGTGAACCTAGGCAGCCTGGCCCAGAGTCCAGGCTGTTTGCCATAAAGCATACTTGTCTTGCCCAGCTAGGCAGACTAATAATTTCTGAATTTTCTCTTAACCATCTAGTTCAGACTTGATAACATTTATAGCCATTTTTTCAGAACTCCCATGAGAACAGTGAAGAATTATAAAATGTGTTGATTTCCTTTATACCACCACATGCTGAGAAGTGTACTGTAGGGATTAACCCTCCAGTGCAGTTTCCCTAATAATCAGGTAATGTGAAGTCAGTTAAGTCAACTGGTACACCGGTTAAGAGATGTTATGAAAGATGACATTTGTTTCTTTTTAGGTAGTAAGAACCAGTATGTTCATATCATGTATGATTAATCGCAGAAACCTCTTTTAATTAGAATGCAGAGTCTACATACATTATGGCTACAACGGAATGAAATAACATGCTTGCCAGAAACAATCAGCAATATGAAAAATCTGGGTACTCTTGTTCTCAGCAACAATAAACTGCAAGATATTCCAGTGTGCATGGAAGAGATGACCAATCTGAGGTAAAAGTTGTAGGCATAGAACTGACATGTTCCTTTCTGGCTGCAGAACAAAGTAATATAGAGAAAATATTATTAGTAGATTTGAATTCTCATTCATATGAATGAATACATTTAAAAAAATTTCCAACTTTGAAATCCTATAATTTATAAGTAGGGTTCATGTAATACTAGCCAAAATTATCCAAGAAAGAATCCTTGAAACTAAAGTCATACTGGGATTGTGAGCTTTCAGGAATGTGCTCAGCTGGTGACATTTTTATGAAAATCATCTTTGGAACTGGTAACAAACCTCATCTATAAATAAAAATCAAAAGCATAAAAATAGTGCTTATTTTCCTTCTAAATGACTACAGTGGACACGCAATTATGTTACAGATAGAATAAATAAAACGTTTTACTAAGTTATTAACTCTCAGAACTCCCTCAAATGTCTTCCTTTCAAAATTTTGTTTCCTGACAGAGAACATAAGATGTGAGAATTCACATCAAATCCCACAATTCCCATAACAAAATCATTCATCCATTCATTCATTCACCTATTCAGGAGCTACTGAGTCCTGTACCTGATGAAGATACAGTGATATATAAGACACAAGTCTATATAATATGTGAAATCTTCAAGGTCATAGCATTAATTGTATATTTGAAATGCACTGGATTTGCTCTGGGAAGTTAAACTTCATATTAAATACATGCGAGGGACTAATAGTCACTTCAATAAGCTTTGACAATGAGTTGTCTAAAGCTATTTTTTTCCCCTTCTGGAAAAAACTTATAAGATTCTTTTTTTTTTAAAAGATTTTATTTATTTATTTGACAGAGAGAGATCACAAGTAGGCAGAGAGGAAGGCAGAGAGAGGGGAAGGGAAGTAGGCTCCCAGCGAAACAGAGAGCCCAACGCGGGGCTCGATCCCAGGACACTGGGACCATGACCTGAGCCGAAGGCAGAGGCTTTAACCCACTGAGCCACCCAGGTGCCCCGAGACTTAGAAGATTCTTAAGATTTATTACATTTTATCAAAATGTTCGGTTACTGAAATCAGTTAAAAAGAAGTAATTTAGTGTATTACCATTTGATCTTTCCCCAGGGAAATAAATGTACACTTCTATGGCATCTATAAAAATACTGTTTTTCGGTGAACTGCAGGTTTGTCAACTTCAGAGACAACCCATTGAAAGTGGAAGTAACACTTCCTCCCAGTGAAAGCACAGAAGAGGAGGAGGAACGGGAATTATTTGGCCTTCAGTTTATGCATGCATATATACAAGAATCCCGGAGAAGAGCAGGTATGGCATTTTTCTATAACACACATGAAATATTTGATAGAGGAATATATATATATATATATATATATATACATTATATATATATATACACATTATATATATATACACATTATATATATATACACATTATATATATATACACACATTATATATATATATACACACATTATATATATATACGTATAATACATATACGTATATATACGTATATATATATATGTAAATTCCTTTATGGATTTCTCATTCCATTTTATCTTTTCTGTCAAATTTTGTCTCTTGGTCAACATTGTGGGAGGAAAAAAACTGAACTTCCAATCTGCTCACAGTTTTGAAAAAGGCTTGGAGAGAAGTTGTAAAGGTGTTGAAAGTTCTTCGAGTGTGGGGTGCCTGGGTGGCTCAGTGGGTTAAAGCCTCTGCCTTCAGCTCAGGTCATGATCCCAGAGTCCTGGGATCGAGCCCCACATCGGGCTCTCTGCTCTGCAGGGAGCCTGCTTCCGAGCCTGCTTCCTCCTCTCTCTCTGCCTACTTGTGATCTCTGTCTGTCAAATAAATTAAAAAAAAAAAAATACACAAGATACCCACCTTTAAAAAAAAAAAAAAAAGTTCTTCGAGTGGTGACAAGAAACATTTTTCTTTAGCCAAATACTTGAAGCACAACCAAGTGAATGAAGATGTTACTCTTTTATTTTTTTTAAGATTTTAATTTATTCACTTGAGAGAACACACGCTGGGGGGTTGGAAGAGAGAGGGAGGGAGAAGCAGACTCCCTGCTGAGCAGGCAGCCTGACACAGGGCTAGATCCCAAGACCCTGAGATCATGACCTGAGCCAAAGGCAGATGCTTAACCGACTGAGCCATCCAGGTGTCCCTGAAGATGTGATTCTTAAAACTTCACTACCTCTTTCTATCAGTTTGTCATATATTTCATTACCTTCCCTGTCATTTCCTCTTTTTCTATAGTCCATAAATAGCAATACAATTATTTTGCCTAGGAGTGAAAAATATTAAGAGAACACAGATTTTAAGCCAATAGTTAAAATGTGAGGTTTTGATATATAGATTTCAATCATTTAGTCTCTGATAATTAAGAATTAAACCACTTTTTCACTGAAGGAAAGCCTTTAACTCAAACCAAGAAGAGGCCAAAAAGATAATTCTATTAATAAAACTAATGAAAGAATAGTACAGTAATAGAAATCAGTTTTATAATACCATAAAACATAAAGAGTTATTGAATCAAAAGTTCAAATATAATTTATCTTCACATAGTTGCTTTGGGGAAGGAGTATAATCCAAGCAAATGACAGTGTTTTAGCTAGAATAAATAATTTTTTACTAACATCCAGTGGCAGATATTAGGAAATGGTCATCTGATCTGTGGTAGCAAGTTACAGAAACAACAGCAAGGAAAAATAGACTGGGAGACAAGTAAAGTTACAGTTTGGGGCATTGTTTGGGGTATAAATACATAAAAAACCAGATAGTAGATAGAATTGATGAATGAATGATGGGGAATGAGAGGACCTCAAGAATAACCTGTTTTTGGTTAGAGCAACTAGATGGATGGTGATGCTGAGATGAAGTGGTAGGAAGTGGAAGATGAGGAAATTTGATATAGTTGTGGGACATGTAGGAAGAGGTAGTTGTTTGGATGAATTTGAAAGTTCAAGAAGGGGTTTACTGTCCCTGTAAATTTGGCAGTCAAGGAATAGCAATATACATATCCCACAAAGTTACTTTCTTATGTTATCTTAAGGGAAATAAATAAGTTTGGGGAAAACAAGAATCTTGACCTATAGCTTGTTGAAGGACAAGCTCATCTGCCCATAAAGTACTTGGTACCATTGTCAGAAACATCATGAAGCTAAATGGGCACAGGACTATTATAACTATTGAGTGCATGTGTATGTTTTGTGAAACGTAATTGAGATTATGCCTGTTGTAGAATATTTTTTATTCCTTGGCATAAATTGTTAAATGATGCAAAACAGATTGTATGACACAAATTAGCATTGCCTGACCCAATAAAATCACGCAAATTACCAAATGATGTCTATTACCTTTATTTATGTTCTCTTGATTGGGCAGCATGAATAATGAACTTGAGAAATAATCCAAACTATCTTACTTTAATAATATTTGGCACAGAACTTATAAAAAGAGAAAAAAGTTACAACTTAAGCAGAGATAATTAAACCAAGTTTGCCTATTGCTATTAAAAATAGATTTGTGAATTAGTATTATTAATGTATTTATTGAGTACTTACACTGTGCTTGGAGCTGTTTTTAGTATTTTACACGTGTCATCTCATTTGTTACAACAACCTTGTGAGGTAGGTAGTATTATTATTATCTTCATCATCTTCAGTTTAAAAAGGGAAATTGAGGCACAAAGAGATTAAGTAGTTGTGCAAAGTCATACACTGAGGTGGTAGGGCAGGATCTGAACCTAGGTAGTCTTATAAAACATAGGAGATAAAGTGGAAAAGCCAGGAATTCAAAATGCGTTAGGCTTCTATTTTACAATTCATGTGATCATAAATCTATAGAATAAAAAAGTTACCTAAGAATATCATTATAGTACCTAAAATTATTAATTCTGATCTTTGTCTTGGCAAAGGTACCAATGATTAAGACAATTTTTACAAATAAAGACAGAAATACATGAAGCATAACATGAAGACAGTAACAGTCTTTACTCTATGTTTGGCTTAATATTTGCTTATGCATAGAAACTGCTTATATGTTAAATAAGGCCTAAGTGTGAGGTGGTTTTTGGTTTCATTATCTAATTTCCATTTTATTCCAAATTATTTTCTCAAAAGGAGAGAATATACTTATAATTGTGCTTATATGTATAAAAATGTCCTTTTAAAAGATGTGATAATTAACTTCAGAAGTTATTTCAAGTTTCAACTTAATTTGTGAATGAGGTTTATAAGTTATCTTTTTGGAAGTTCTAACTAATTATTCAATTAAAAAAATGAAGTGAAACAGTTTATTTCCCTTGAAAACCTTCTCTTCAGTTTTGCTGTTTGTCATGGATAAATTCAGATAACACATAAATACATGTATGGCTCTGGTAACCTGAAGGTGAATTCATTAATGATTGTGAACATCTCTGAATTTCTTTGGATTAGGAATAAAAAAAATCACAATTGATTATACTTTCCAGATGAGAATGGACAAAAAAAATCCATATATAAGCCAAGTTCTCAGACAGGCCCTTGTTACAAATGGACAATTGATCATACATCTTGAACTTGAGAAGTAAAAAGTATTAAATAAAACCAAAGGACAATAAATTTCCAAAATTAATACAAATATAAAGCTAATGGGCTAGTTGTGTATTGATGTGTTATGTGTATTTCAGATAACCAAGTCAACTGTTCAACTACTTTACCAATCTCTATAAATACTGATGGATAATATAACTCAAGATACCCTGCTGAAGAGAATTACTTTGAGAATGTGGTGAATTTGCTAACATTTGGACTTGTAAGTAAAAAACAAAGCTATTACCAAAGTTCAGTGAAGCCACAATATTTTTTAAAGTTCACATCTCTACTACGTAAAGTATATTTCATTAATATAAAAATACAACTAAAAATTTTTTTTTTTGGTGGAAGACGGATGTTCACAATTTCTTTTCCATTAAGCAGTTGTTTCTGGTGATGAAGAATGATTTGGTAAAGCAGTTAACAATACATTTTCCAAAGACACCAGAGGATCTGTATAATACTGTAAAGCAGGACTGAATCCTTTCTGCTGTAAATACTCGACTCGGCCTTGGTCAATCAGCAATTTACAAAGATGCCCTATTTTCTTCTTCTCTTCAACAGTAAGGAACCTAAACCAAATAAATACAAAACATTGTTAAAATCTGTAAAAGTTTACTAAAAGTTATTTTAGTCACTACTATGTATTGATAAGTTCTGAAGTAACCTGCAATATACTAGGTGCTACATCCCATGCTTCCAAAAGACGTTTTATTTATGCCACAATAAAAGTGTATCTTAATGTATTTTAAAACTGGATAGTAAAATACATTTTCATGAACAGATTCTTGGGGACATTTTATCTAAAAAGAAAGTCCAGCAATAACAAAACATTTCTGCCCTGGTGTCGTGCATTTCTAAGAAATCACTTACCCAGGCGCACTCCCACTACTTTCGTCTGTGATTCGGCATCCCCCGTCGTCATGCTCTTCACTGTCATCGTTCTGCTCATCTTTTCTCTTTGTGCTGAGACTGGAGGCTTCCAAAGATGTTTTTCGCATCCCACAAGTCGCCCAACTACTCATTCGCTGGAAGTAGTGGAATTCCACTGCTCCAAGGCCTAGAGCCCTGAAATACTCTTTGCCCACATAATGTCTCCAATCACACCTGTGGTGACAACAGAGTGCAATAACAATGCCAGCCACAGGGCTCCACTTCTCTGGGACATTTTTCTCATTTCCTTTCTTGGCCACAGTGTTAATTTCTTTTCCTGTTTTATCATTCTTTATGCGTTTGGCTAAAGGTTCTTCATTCCTTTCCTCACAACTGGCAGCATAGGTTTCAACCAAACATCGTAATGCAAGATCTGCAAACACAATTATGTGGCCCCCCCAAACCACAGCATCTTTAAAAATAAGTATTTTTTACATTTATTCAGCAGTATGGTTTCTAAAATCCCCAAAACAAAAAACCTGTTTAGCTTTATACTTGTAAGAATTCTTCCATGGGGAAAAAAAAAAAAGAATTCTTCCATGAATTATCAATTTTGCTCATATTTGCTGTTTTCTCATTAGCATCTCATTTTCACTGATTTATTCTACGTCCCCCCAAAACTGGCTGAAGCTTAAGTTCTACAGTCTGTAAAAACTTTTAGTCCAACTAATCAACTTGGCTCTCATTTCTCCTACTCTAGCTGAGGAAAACGACTTGAATAGGAAAAAAATCATTGATCTACACTTACATTCCAGGAAGTTTTGAGCTTAAGAAACCTAAAGTAAGAATAGAGGGAAAAGGCATCTTCTGATTAGACTGATGTTAGGTGTCAGTCCTGAAACATACAATATTCACAGCAAATCCTGAGAAGCTGAAGAGTTGGTAAGAGGGAGCCATTCTATGGAAATGTAGGCCTTGCTGAGCAGCCTTATGTATTTATGCATTCATTCAGTAATAACTGAATGCCTTTCACGTGCAAGCTTTGTGAATGTAATGATGACTATATATATAAACGTCCAAGGTGGATGTATTCCACTTTCAAAAGAGTTTTAAACTTAAAAGCTAAACAAATAGATTTTTTGAAGACTATGACTATTTCCCAGTGAAGACTGCTCTATGGTTGACAATATTGGGAAGACCCCAAATATATACTGTAAAACAAACAAAAAAACCAGAAAACATATTTTCTGTCTGATCAGACCAGCATGCTGTGTCTATTCAATCAAAAACATATTTTAAAATTTTATTACCCTAAGATGTCACCAGTGACTATTAAATGACTTAGTATTTTACTAGTAAATTTAATTCAATATATGAGTTGAAGTCAAAAAACACTGGGAGAAAGGGATTTTCATAACTATTATTAACTGACAAAATATATTCCAGTTAGTTTTATTTATATTGGACTTAAGTAAATGAATTTCAGAAATGTGAATAAACAGAAAAATTATTAGAAGAATGAAGTTATTTTAGAATCAGAAGGAGCTTTTAACAATCTATTTTAACCCCCCCTTTACAAAGAACTTAAAGGACAAAGTGACATACCAAAGAAAGGGACTAGGAAACAGCAAATTCGTGGTCAAGATTATTCATTCATGCACGGAAATGCTTACTGTTTCTATTATATGCCAACCATCATGTTAGAACACTCCCTGTGTGCCAAAAATTCACAGCATAGTGGGAGAATTATAATATAAATTATAATATAATTATAATATATAATATAAGCTAGAATTATATAACAGACAACTAAAATATCATAAAGATATGTGGATGGGATTATGATAAACACTAAGGAAATCAGAACTTGACACAGTACAATACATGGGAAAAGTACACAGGATTTCTATTTGCTGACCAGCAGAGCTTCAGGCAGGAAGCGTTAAAGGCTGGAAGGCAGAGGCCAGACTGACAGCCGGTCGTCCTGTTAAAGAGCTTAGACTTTATGCTCCAAGTATTAGGAGCTACTGAAGAGTTTAAGACATATTAAGTATGTAGCCAAGGGGTCTAAATATTAATAATTAAAGAACAGGTAGTGGAAGGACACCATGAGAGAAAGAAGGGCATAGATGTAGTAGAAGAACCAGGAAAGAAGAATGTCACAATAGAGAAGGGAATAAAATTTCAAGAAGGGCAAGCAACCAGGATGCCTATCTGGCTTAGGCTGAAGAGCATACAACTCTTGACCTCACGGGCACGAGTTCAAGTCCCACGCTGGGTGTGAAGATTACTCAAATTAAAAATAATAATAATAAAAATTTTTAAAAGGGCAAGCAACTACAGCAGAGATTTGTCAGTAAGATAAGAATAAGAGGGATGAAGGAAAATTTCAGACAGAGTGACTTAAGAGGGGACAGTGTGTGGAACAATGAAAATGGACAATATAGATTATATTTTTGATGAACTTGGGTCAGATGGGTAAGAGTAAATGAGTGCGCTCTTTACCCTTTCCCCAGGACAGAACTGGTTTGTGCCAGAAGGCTCTTAGGAGGGTCAAATGATATAAAGTACACGAAAGTCATCTTAAAAACCATGAGGACAACACAAGCCATTTCCCAGCCAACCTGAATAATGTCTAATGGAGGCTCCAATTTCCTTGTATGGGAGTTGATGAAACAAGCAGAAGCCAGGGAGATGTAATAATAATTAACATTCACTAATATGTGCCAGACATTTACATGTAACCTGGTAAATTATATGTTATCTCTGTTTTACAGATGAGATAACCAAAGCTCAGAAAGTTTAAGTAACTTGCAAAGGTTACACTGCACAGCTGATTTCCAGACTATCCAATTTCAAAGCCCATGTTCTTTCTACCTTAGCATGCTACCCCTGACGGATGTGCTAAAATAAGACATCTTGTATTTTTTATCTAATATTTCTTTTCTCATTTTCCCCAGAATCCTGGTACATATAATCATCTTCTAGTAGTAGAGGTTTCAGAGTCCTTCCCAAGCAACTTCTTGAAAATATCAGTAGCTTCTGGAGTAGAATCATACAGTTTCCATAAATGATTTGTTTCCTTTTTGGTTGAAATATGACCCAAAAAGCTTTAAGTCTTTTTAAGTCTATTTACATCTAAATGACTCAGTATTTACATGTAACACTCTTGATTCATCCTGCAAAATGGCCAAAATAAGGAGATAAATAAGAAAACTCTGTATCTGATCTAACATAGGGCCAGTGCTACTATGAAGATTAATCCGTTGTAAGCATACATGATATAAGCTAACTCAAGAGACTATTTCAATGACTAGGACCATGTTAAGCTAAAACTTAAGTGTGTTCATCTAGATTATTAGTATGTTTACATACCTGTTGCCACACCACACAGATGCTTTCCAATTCCTACCACAGGTAGTTTTTCTTTGCTTAGCAAAGGAATCTTATCTGAAATAAAAGGAAATGAGAACCAAGTCAGCATTCTTGTGAGATGAGACATTACCAAGGCCTCCTGAAAGACAAAACTAATTTAAATCTTTGAATTTAAGGGCTGAAAGAGACTCAAACAAAAACTTCTCACTTTATAGCTGTGGAATAAGAGACTCACAGATGTAGTGACCTGATAAGCAACACAGAGGGCTGCTGACCAGCCAGAATTAAAATTAAAGTTTCTTTCTTCTTTTTCCCCCCTTTATTTCCCTCTTGCCCCTGGTGGGGCCTCTACTCCCAAGGTAAAGTTTCTTGACTCTTGGGACAGTATTATTTCTTCTATACTGACTCAGGACTTTCCCCGTATAAGCCTTACTCTGCTAAATATTAACTCATTGATAAAAGAAGTCAAAGCTTCCCCTGCTACAAGATTTTGAACAAATAATACATATGATAAACATTTGTGAATAACATTATAAAATTTATAAAATAAAATTTATAAAATAAATTTATTTATAAAATATATATTTATATATATATATATATATATATAAATTTATTTATAAAATAAAAATGAATATAAAATATTCAGATTGAACTATACACTTTACTGTACCTTGATGCTCAAAAATAAGATTATTATTTTAGCTTTTCACATGTTTTTTAAAAAAAGAAAATATTCAGTGTGCCTGGGTGGCTCAGTGGGTTAAGCCTTTGCCTTTAGCTCTGGTCATGATCTCAGGGTCCTGGGATGGAGCCCTGCATTGGGCTCTCTGCTCAGTGAGGAGCCTGCTTCCCCCCACCCCCTGCCTGCCTCTCTGCCTACTTGTGATCTCTCTCTCTGCCAAATAAATAAATTTTTAAAAAATTTTTTAAAAATTAAAAAAAATATATTCATAACAGTCCTGAAAAAGTAAAAAAAAAAAAAAAGGGTCCACAAGGTAATGCAGTAAGATGTAATATATCACAGTTGTGGTATGCCCTCATCCCACCCCCCATTTATTTTCCTTTTTTTAAGATTCTGAAATGTAAAGTATGCTTCCTCCTACAAATCCAGCAACAGCATCTATCATAGTCAACAGTCCAATGGAGGTACTTAGTAAATATTTCAACCATTCTATTGCTTGCTTTCAAATGTTAGTATATTATATGCCAGGAGAAAAGGGTACCAAGTAGAATAGTTCGCCTGTGTCAGCAAATATAGAAGTTTAAATTAAGGTAGTTCAAGAAACTGACCATCAATTAGGATGAAGGGAAAGGATGTCTAAGAAAGCCCTTCTGTTTTATGCTTAAAAATTACCTTATTTCCTCTATTTCTTTTCTTTTTTTTTTAAAGATTTTTTTTTTTTAAGATTTTATTTATTTACTTGTCAGAGAGAGAATGAGCGCACAAACAGGGAGTGGCAGAGGGAGAGGGGGAAGCAGACTCCTGGCTGAGCAGGGAGCCCAATGTGGGACTCGATCTCAGGACCCTGAGACCATGACCTAAGCTGAAGGCAGATGCTTAACAGACTGAGCCACCCAGGGGTCCCCCTCTCTCCTATTTATTTGGTCTTGGAAAACAGAGCAGAGGAACTTCTGGGAAATGATGGTAGAATAAATGCAAATATCTAGTTTACTCCCTCTTAAAACTCCACCAAAATGAGGATAAAAGGATTTTTAAAAAGGTATAAACTCAACAAGATCTGAAAGAGAACTAAAGGAGACAAAAGTGGGAAAGGCTGCGACTCAACCAAATTTATTCCACAAACCTTCAAAAGACTCAAGAACTGGGGGCATCAGGTACCTTGGCAGTAGAGCTGAGTAGCTACAATAGAGAGTGTTGGTGGAAAGTCTGTTTAATAGTCAGATCCCCACTTCATAGCTCCTTGGTGGCGACCTCTTTCCCACATGGTGAAAGACTAGACTAATTCTCTGGAGCAAGTAGAACAGGAGGACAGCAGCTTGAGGGACGACGGGAAGTTGAAAGTAGAAGTATGGCAAAACTGCAGGAGTCAGTGAGTGTGCATACTAATTTCCCTAGCTTTTGTTCCCCACAGGGTCCTAAGATGTTGGTAATCAGATCTTTACCCTCCAGGCAGGTGATCAGAAGAGTCTTCTCTGCTGAATCTGACCTGCCCAAGTGGAAAGATCACATCTTAGGCAGATCACCCCAAAGTGGAGCTGTGAGTCCCTCAATTCTAAGAACACACCATCAAGGAGCACCAGATGTTTGAGGACAAAAGTTTGATGTTTGAGCCTCAAAAGTCAAGAGACCAAAACAAATGGAAAAGAACAAATTGTGAAAACAGGTTACAAAGGGAGAATAATTCTAAAAAACCATTATTAATATCCTCAGAAAGATATTATAATTATAAAAAAGAACAAGATACAACAATAAAAGTAAACTCAGAGAAAAACATCTTAGAAATTAAAACTATGAGAGAAGAAATTAAGTTGGGGAAATCTTAGAAAGTATAGGAAAAAGACCAAAGACTTAACATAGAGAAGTAGAAAACCACCCCAGTAGGTCTAGTAACTAAATCGTAAGAATTCCTCCATAATGAGAGAAAAGAGAAAGTGGAGCAGAGAAAATTATGAAAGAATGCAAGGCAATTTCCCAGATACCTGAGAGCACTAGAATCGCTAAATCAGGATTTCTCATCCTTAGCATTATTGACTTTTTGACCCCAATAATTTTGTTTTGGGGACCTCTACCATACCGTATCGGATATTGAGCAGGCCTCTGGTCTGTATCTGTTAGATGTCAGCAGCATGCCTACTACTATGACAACCAAAAGTGTTTCAGACATTGCCAATGTGCTGTGGGGGACAAAGCAGCCTCCACTGAAAAACACTGGTATAAATCAAAGCGTCAGGCAAAGTGGATAAAAACATAACCATATGAAGGTATTACTGTGAAAATTTTAAACACTAAGGACAAAGAAGGACTTATGCATTAAAAAAAAAAAAAAAAAGGCAGACCAAGTATAAGGGACCAAGACTCAGAATAGCACTGAACTTTTAAATAATACTAGTGAAACAGAACTTGCAAAATTCTAAAGGAAAATGATTTTCAACCTAGAAATACAAATACCCAGCCAAGTCAAGTGTAAAATAAAAGATGTTTCCGGACAATGCAAGGTCTTAAATATATCTCTAATGCACTATTTCTCAGGAAGCTATAGGACTAGGTGCTCTGCCCAAAGAGAGTAAATCAACAGAGGAAGATGTGGGAAAAGATGTGGAAAAAGAAATTTCCACCCAGGATAGTGAAGAAGGATGAGACTGAAGAGAGTTTTAATGTTGATCATTGTCCCCCAGGAACAAAAACAAAGGGCATCCAGTCTTGATCGGATGGAGAGGGGAGAATTTTTCAGGAGGAAACTAACAGAATACTTGATGAATGTATTTATAACAAATACATTTTTTAAAGACCAAGTAAATAAAACTAAATTATTAATTTAGCAAACAATAAAAAATACAGGATAAAGAAATTTACTACATGGTCTGGGGATAAAAAATGATGATTTAATCATTTAATACATATTAGAAAGATGAGGAATGGGAAGTGTTTGCACTTGAGATGGGGCAGGAGTAGAAAATTTTCATCTTCCATTGGGAAAAACTGATAGATTATGCTTGCAGGAAAAAAAAGTGAATCAGGTAAAACAAAAGCCTGTTGTCAGACAATTTAGATAAATATAAAAATTCACCCATAAGAAGTAAATGTGGTTGGCTTTGAA
This sequence comes from Meles meles, assembly GCF_922984935.1. Classification (NCBI taxonomy): domain Eukaryota; kingdom Metazoa; phylum Chordata; class Mammalia; order Carnivora; family Mustelidae; genus Meles; species Meles meles. The sequence goes on from NC_060066.1 coordinate 130,831,892, forward strand.
GAGAGAGCAATGGCAGGGAGGGAGTGGCTGGTGCTATGTTCAAAACAGCTTGAGAACCTGTAGAACTATTTGACTCTTAACCACATAAATGTAACTTTAATAAAAGCCCCAAATAGGAAAAAAACACAAAAAACAAAGATAAAAGAAAGGAGGTGGGGATGTCAGCAGTGAACTAATTCAACAGATACTTCTTATTCTTTCTCTTCCCCTTAAATGATGAGTAAGTCAATTCCAACCGTGCCACCCAGAAAGGAAAAGTCCTTTAACTAAATGTCACTTTTTCCTCATTTCAAAACTACCTTTAATCACCCTCAGTATGTCATTACATAAGTCTTTATTTTAACTATTAGGAAAATACTGAAGTATGGAAGTCAGGAGTTTATAGTTCACATTTTGACTCATGATTATATTTTTAGACCGTCACTGCTTAGCAGGAAAAAAGATATTCCAATTAATGCAAATTCTAAATTTTTTAAATTTTTTTTAGATTTATTTATTTATTTATTTATTTGACAGAGAGATCACAAGTAGACAGAGAGGCAGGCAGAGAGAGAAGCAGGCTCCCTGCTGAGCAGAGAGCCCGATGCGGGACTCGATCCCAGGACCCTGAGATCATGACCTGAGCCGAAGGCAGCAGCTTAACCCACTGAGCCACTCAGGCGCCCCCAATTAATGCAAATTCTAAAAGGGCAGTATTAACCTAGGTTGTAGATATTTGCTCCTTTTTCTATTATTTCGGTTTAAAAATATGGGGGCACATGGGGGACACAGAAGGGTTAGAAACTAATAAATATGGTAGGCGACTTTTCAGTATTCTTAATAAGAATTCAACACATAGCATAAAAACTTGTCTAGGCTTTTCAACATCAGAAAAGTAATATTTTCAGTTAAGCACTTTTAAATACGGTGATTTATATGTAAATGTTGGGTTTCACAAAGCTGTATTAATGGAAGAGGTTACTAGGATATGCTTATATTAATATGAAAAAATATAAAAAGATACAGAAAAGGCACAAAGTGTATGACTGAAGGTGTATGTGTTGTGTATGAAATGTGACTTCCACAGAGATTAATTATTTTGGTATGATTTAAAATTCTAGAGGGGGTGCCTGGGTAGCTCAGTGGGTTAAGCCTCTGCCTTCAGCTCAGGTCATGATCTCTCTCTGCCTGCCTCTCTGTCTTTTTATGATCTCTCTGTCAAATAAATAAAATCTTAAAAAAAAATTCTAGGAAGTATCTTTTACCATCAGCTGGACAAAGAATGCTCATTTCTTTAACAGTTTATGTAAAGTCATGTTAATGACAAGCAGAAGGCACTAGCCTTTTTAAGGCAATGGGTCAGAGGGAGAGGGAGAGAGCAAACCTTAAGTAGGCCTCTTGCCCAACATGGAGCCTGAAGCCAAGGCTTGATCTCATGCTGAGATCGTGACCTGACTGGAAATCAAGAGTCGGATGCTCAACCAACTGAGCCACCCAGACGCCCCTGAACAGATTCATAATTAGAAAAGACAAAGAAATAATGTAGGGACATATTACCAAAACTTTTAAACTCTTTCCTAATATGACACTTCATTTTCTAATTGAAACTGAAACCTCATTTTAAAAAAGTTCCAACCCTAATTCAATTTACATTTATCCAAATGATAGATATAACATTCTATATTAATAATGCATTAATTTTAGTTTGTTTTCCCTGAAGGACTGTTCTGCATCACTGGATTTTTAAGCAACCGTCAGAATTTGAAACTTCTATGATTTATGCTAGAGCAACCCAAAGTTATGCAACTTACTCAAACACAAGTGTTGAATATCAATTTGAAGTCTCTCAAATACTGAATTTTTCTTTCTGTGTTTGCCATCTACCTGCACAAATAGAACATTGTCATAACAGCAGCTTTCTTATGTTTAAAAAAAGCTTTATGAAATTAAAAATATTTCTATTTGTTTTCAAAATTCAGAGGAAATAATTTCCCATTTTATTTTTTAATATTTAAAAAAAGAATCACTAGTTAAAAATTTAAGATTGTATATTCTTTGATGGAAACTCCAAAATAACAATATCATACATTTTTAAAAGGTTTGGAAATTTTTAAAAAATCATGTATAATTATTTCCTTTAACTCTAAAACTTCCCAATTTATTGATGAAGGAACTAAGGTTTATAGATCTTAAATGACTAACCTAAGATTATTTGCCAGCTCCTTTGCCTTTGTTAGGCCGTAATATACTATTTTTGGCTCATTCTTCTTACTCTCTCTGAAAGATCACAACCACCATTCTGATCTATATCCCTGTGCCTATGACTTACAAATCAACACTGTGGCCCAGATATTTTTGATAAGCACCAGATACATATCTAGCTGTGAACTAGAAAGCTCTACTTCAACTGCAAACTCATTCAAAACTGAACTCATCATTTCTCCCCTCAAACCTGTTCTTCTCTTCCACCTTCTATATTCCCTATCTCAGATAAAAAGCACCACCAGTCACTTAAAGCCATAAAGTGTCACCTGAAATAACTCATTATTAATGACTAATAAATCACCAACTCTCTCTGCTTCCAAAATCTTAGCATTTCTCATATTCTTTCCCTCCTCTCCATCCCACCACAATGGCTTTAGCTCTGGCCCATTTCTTACTTGGATTACTGGATATAATTATCTTGTTATTAATCTCCCTACTTCAAGTTTCAGACTCTTCTGATGTAGCTTTAATGGTAGTGCTAGGATGAACTTTAAAAAAGCCTTATTTTCTTCACCAACTCTTACATATGCTTTCAATCTCCTCTCAGCGGTCACTTCCTCCAGCAAACCTTCCCTGATCCACACTACACTGGGGCTGGTGTTCTATCTTCTTGGTATTTACTTACAATGGCTTTTGGTACTTACCATTATCATAAAAGACTTAGCATACTGAACCAAAATACTCATTAAGTATGCCCCACTAGATATTAGCTTCTCAAAGATAAGAACTAAATCTCATTCCTCCAAATCCCCAGCACGTAGCAGGATAGAGTCAAACTCCTTCCCCCGGCACAAAACAGGACACCTTCCAGTCTAGCCATCCTCTCCTATCTCATCACCACTGAACTCTACTTGGGACCATGCATTCCCATTAGACAGAAGTGTTTCCAAGTTTCCCTGTCATTTTGGGTATTTGGTTACACTGTTCCTCAAACCCTCTATCTAGGAAACACCAATTCTCCTTTTAAGATACAACTCAGGCATCACCTTTTCTATGTAGCCATTTGTGTCCTTTCCCTGCAATAAAACATGTCACTCCCTCTTTTGAAACCATACTATACTCTGTGCAGATTTTTTTCATACTTGGATACTTTTCTATAATTAATTTGTCTGTCTCTCCTTTCTAAATATCAGTAATAGGACATAGGGACCCTGTCTTGACTTTACCTACCCAATGTGTATCATGGTACCTAATGGTAGACTCAATAAATATTTATTGAATGAATAAAATATTTACTGAATGAATAGTCAGTAGGTGGTACAGGTAGGTTAGAACCCAAGACTTTTAACTCCTAGCTTGAGCTTGGCCCTTTCCACATATTTTCTTGTCTCTGCAAATAATTTTAAGAACTCAGCTCAATGAACTATTAAAATTTAGATTAAAAAATTTATCTTCAGTTTATAAATATAATTAGAATAAAAAGCCATATCAAATCAACATGAAAAATAATTTTCTTTAAGAGACATGTTTCTGAGTATCATTGTTTCTTTTTTCAACAAAAAAAGTACAAAGTTTGGTTACTAATATACTGCCATGGTTTCACTTACCTTGAATCTCGTGGTCACCTTTTCTACTAGGATGAAGTGAACTTTTTCAGCATCTTTTAAGGCAATATCAACCCAATGAGATAATTTTCCCTTTCCTGCTCCAAACTCAACAAAGCATCTTCTTGGACCAAGTAACTTTAATTTTTCAATGTTACCTAAAATAGAAGCCTGCAAACTTCACAAGATTATTTTATAAACTCGAGCAAACACATCTGGCTTGAATTGGAAAAGAGCAAGGTAATTTCTACAAAAGGCAGCATGAACACATTGTTAATTTTTGTTTGGTTTTAAATTTTTTCCCTTGCTTTGAAATTTTTAACACTTAATACTCAGAACCATATTCATGCCAAAAGTTTTTAATATATGTTTACACTTATTTTTTAAATGGAAAGATTCCATTCCCTACAAGATAAACTAAACAAAATCTCATTAAGAACTATATTTAGAAAGAATTTTAGCTTTTGACAAATGAACAAAAGGCCAATTTTAGTATAATTACTTTGGCCTAAACATACCTGCTGTTTCAGGTGTTTGGTTGCAGAATCACCATTTTTAGGGTCATTAAGGGCATCATGCAATGCTGGATGGGACATAATTTGATCTTTAAGTGTAGAGTTCAAACCTGTGCCAAATATAAGCACAATAACTTAAGCAACCAAACATGAAACCGTAGGGCTCTGAGCAATGGTAGTAACATCTTGTAAACCACACTGGCATCAATTCATGTGGCACCTAATTATTTTAAAAATTTTAACTTGCAACTGTAGGCAAACTTACCTTCACTTGCTTTTTGCAATTTCTTAATTAAGTTTTCCAAATGCTCTTCAGAAAGAGAAGAAATTGGAACCTATAAACATAAATGGGGCATGAGCTTATCTGGGAACTAACCATCACTAATAATATGGATTCTATAGAAAAATACATTCTAAATTCAAAATAACTAATTTATCCTAAACAAAAATTGGGACACAGCTTATTCACAGAAATAGCTCACAGACACCTTTTAAAATTAAATATAAAGTCAAATACTTACTAATTGTTCAGGTATTTCTGTTTCATCTTTTAAGCCTGCATTAATATCTTGAATAAAGAAGTCCTTAACAAAAACAAAACCACAATACTGTCATTAATGTGAAGAGCTCAAAAAAATTAAGGTGAAAAATTGATCCTTCCCTTCATCCCTTACTCCGTACCTGCCATCCTCCCTTTTTCCCATTTATGAATTAAATAACTATTGGGCACCTACTATGGTCTTTAATTTGCTTTAGTGCCGAGGACTCACCACAGTAGAGAAGAGACAGACAAAAATCTCTATATTTATGAACCATATATTCCAGTGAAATATTGCTTGAAAAAGCAGTCATATTCTAAAGAAATTCGTTGGTAATTTTTATTAACGTTTTCACCTATCTATAGCACAGACTGAGAGCTGTGTCAGTTTTGCTTATGGTGTTAACAGCAAAAACAACAAAGTACCAACTACATATGCTGTTTATCAGACAGGCAGCATGACCAAAAAGAGAGAGAGGGTATGGTATTGTAATGGTTTAGGTCTGATTTCTTCTCTTTTAAAATGGTGATTAAATAAATTTTTTTATCTAAAATAAAATAAATTTATTTATTAAATTTATTATCTAAAATAAAAAATAGAAATGTATTGTAACACTATGTTGTTTAAAAATAACATAGCATAAGATCATTCTAGTGTATCTTCAGGAAGATTTTATGTAAATATCGAGATCAGCATCTTCCAACAGAATCTTCTGCAATAATGGAAGTAATTCCAGATCTTCCCTGGGGAACATGATAGCCACTAGTTTTGAAATACTACTAGTGTGACTGAGGAACTGGATCTTCAATTTCACTTCAATTACCTCGAATTTAAATAGTTACACATGGTTAGTGGTTACCACACTGGACCAGGCAGATATAGAAGAATGAAATAATACTGTTTCTACAAATCCCATTCTAAAAGTAAAAACTACTCCTGGGACTTTATGCATACTAATGGGCTTTTGTTACACAGAAGGGTAACATGCTGTGTGTTGCTGCCTTTACTTATATGGATAATAAGGATACTGGTGATTAAGTGGAACAGGTGAAGACAACAGGTATTACAATGTTCGATTGGATGAATGGCAAAACTGTAACAGAAAATTAGGTATAACTATTATAATTTGATGCACTCTTAGTTTAAAATGATTGCCAAGAGTGCTCCAGGTAAATTGTGTTGTGGACTAGATTTTTAAATGTGAAAACTATTCATACTGGAGAAACTATCACCAACTTACTTTTATCTCGTATGCAGAATTTTTCTGAAAGATTTATTTTAGCGAGCGAGAGAGAGAAGAGTGAGAATGAGTTGGGGGAGAGGGAGAGAATTTTCAAGCAGACTCCCCACCGAGTATGGAGTTGGAACTGGGGCTCGATCTTACGACCCACGAGATCATGAACTGAGTCAAAACCAAGAGTCAGATGCCACCCAAGTGCTCCAGTATACAGAATTTTTTTAAAAAACAATGAATAGTTTTATAAAAATTTTACAAATTAAAGCACAATAGTGATAAAACTTTGCCTGGGTTCCAAGTTTCACATTATGCATAGTGGACTACATAAATGCCACTCTGCATTTTTTTCTGCATCCTATCATCCCACTGTCTTCCTCCCTTTCCTTTCCACAGTATCCTGGCAAGCAATGGTGTCTGTGCAGGGGTATTCCATTTTTAATAAATTCACCTCTTCTTTTAAACTTTTCCGAGAGCATGAATTCCATCTGTTTACCTGAACTAAAATGTAGCATTTAGGTAAGGAAGCCAATCTCCATGCATACTTGAAAGTAAAAGCAACATTCTTTTTACTAAGGGCCTATCTGGGGTGGTCATCTTTTTTCTTCTACATATCTTAATGTAAAAATGCTTCCTGTTAAGCTTATGTCATCTGACCTAAGCTGGTTCTCAGCTGGAAGACATTTGGAAATGTATGGTGATATTTTATTGTCAAAATGACTGAGAGGTGCTACTGGGAGACAATTCTCCATGGGGCCCTCAATTTACTTCAAGTGTTACAAGTAATACGCACTGACAACTTTGTTCCAGACTCTTTTTTCAAGGACATTTGTATACCAAGCAGTCTTGGAAGACAGAAATAGTTCTCCTAGAGCAGATGGCAGGCCTGCTTACTGTACAGAGTAATAAATAAATGTCTACTTATGGAACAAGGTCAGGCAGGTTTCCTTACTGCCCATTTATTTATTATCTTTAAAAATATTTCATTTTTTTTAATTTTAGAGAGAGAAAGCATGCATGTGCATGGTGGGAGGAGTTGAGGGATGAGGGAGGGAGGGGGCAAAAGAATCTCAAGACGACTCTGCACTGAGCACGAAGCCTGACGTGGGCCCCGATCTCACAAACCTGAGATCATGACCTAAGGTGAAATCAAGGGTCGGACCCTTAATTGACTGAGCCACCCAGGTGCCCCTATTATCTTTTTCTTAAGACATGCATCCAAGTGGGGGCTGGGGTAGAGGGAAAGAATCCTCAAACAGACTCCCCTCTGCGCATAGAGCCCAACATGGAGCTCGATCTCATGACCCATAAGATCATGACTGAACTGAAACCAAGAGTCAGATGCTCAACCGGCTGAGTCACCCAGGTGTCCCTTTACTGCTTATTTTAAAAGAACTGTATTTCATAATCTTTGGGTTCTTCAGCTGTGACATAAGCTATGCACAAAAATGTGCAGGATTCACCTAGGCCCTGTTGACTCCATGGACCTTAGGGAACAAGGGGAATCAATGCAGGCAAGAAGCCCATGTTACTTGCTGAGCAGTGAGTAATGAAGTCCTTTGTCTCTGACCCAGGAGTCTCTTCTGCCAGCATCCACAAACCTGCAGGCTAACTTGTTAGCTTGACAATAAGATTACACTTCAGGTCCTTCATATTCCTCACAAGTGCCTTTGCCATCTGCTGCTCAGAGGCCAGGAATACTAAATACAGGGATGTTTGAAATACACAGGACATGACTATTCCACTTGAAATGCCAAAAGCCCATTGAGGGTAGGAGCAGCTCACACTTTGATGTCAGTGTCACCCAGAGTTCTGTTCTTGATCTCATGCTCTACTTCCTGGCTATCTTGTCTCATCTTCACTCAGCTCTCCTCTTGTATTCTATACTCCAGTCATGTGCAATGCCCAGTCCCAGATAAACCTATCAACTTTCTCACTTCTAGGTACTTACATATGTTTGTTTTTCCTTGTCTGGCTGAATCTCCTCTCCTCTATTTCTCCCTCCCAGTTGGAGGGCCAACTGGGAGGGAGAAATAATCTTAAGCAGGCTCCATGCCCAGCATGGAGCCTGACTTGTGGCTTGATTTCACAACCATGAGATCATGACCTGAACAGAAATCAAGAACTGGACACTTAACCAACTAAGCCACCCAGGTGCCCTTGGCTGATTCTCCTTCGACCTGTAAGTCTCATTGTATGACACTCCTTCAGAGAAGCCTCCCTGACTCCTTCCTCATCTCTCTCATCCCCTGTTTCTCCCAGAAGAGGGTTAGGCTCTCTTCCTTTATTCTTCCACAGCACTCTGTATTTAATCAATTTTAAACATATTATATTTTTTGTCTCTCCCACTAGACTGTAATGTTCTTTTTTTTTTTTTTAAGATTTTATTTATTTATTTGACAGAGAGAGAGATCACAAGTAGGCAGAGAGGCAGGCAGAGAGAGGAGGAGGAAGCAGTCTCCCTGCAGAGCAGAGAGCCCGATGCGGGGCTCGATCCCAGGACCCTGAGATCACGACCTGAGCCGAAGGCAGCGGCTTAATCCACTGAGCCACCCAGGCGCCCGACTGTAATGTTCTTATAGGCAGGGTGCTTGGTACAATGTCTGGTATAAGTACTCAATATTTATTGAATAAGTAAGTTCCTCCCCCACCCTTCCAATATCTTACCCTGGCTAACTTAAAAATTCAAGGCTTATCAAAAGAAATGAAATCTTGCCATTTGCAACGACGTGGATGGAACTAGAGGGTATCATGCTTAGTGAAATAAGTCAATCGGAGAAAGACAACTATCATATGATCTTCCTGATATGAGGACATGGAGAAGCAACATGGGGGGTTGGGGGATAGGAGAAGAATAAGTGAAACAAGATGGGATTGGGAGGGAGACAAACCATAAATGACTCTTAATCTCACAAAACAAACTGGGGGTTGCTCGGGGGAGGTGGGGTTGGGAGAGGGGGAGGGGGTTATGGACATTGGGGAGGGTATGTGCTATCGTGAGTGCTGTGAAGTGTGTAAACCTGGTGATTCACAGACCTGTACCCCTGGGGATAAAAATACATTATATGTTTATAAAAAAAAAAAAATTGGAAGGTGAGGCGAACCATAAGAGACTATGGACTCTGAAAAACAACCTGAGGGTTTTGAAGGGTCAGGGGTGGGAGGTTGGGGGAACAGGTGGTGGGTAATAGGGAAGGCACGTTTTGCATGGAGCACTGGGTGTTGTGCAAAAACAATGAATACTGTTACGCTGAAAAAAATAAAGTAATAAAAAAAAAAAAATTCAAGGCTTTACCTATGATCTGTATGTACTGACTTCCAAACTACTCTACTGACTTTCAGACTCACATATCCAACTCTAAGCTTTTGGTCACCAACTTTTCTTGATTCTGCTACCTAAATAATTCTTGCATTTATTCCCTATCCTTTCCATCCTCTTTCATTTAGTCTCTTACCATGTCCCACCTGAATTTCAGCAACAGGCCCTCACCAGTCCTTCTAATTCCAAGCCATCTTCCCACACTGGTCTGAGAGAAAGTTTCCTAAAAGGTAAAGCTGACCACATCATTCTTTTTTTTTTTTTTCTTTTTTCTTCTTCTGACCACATCTTTCTTTAGCTTAAAATCTTTCAGTGGTTCCCCATATCTTTCAGAATAAAGTCCGAGTTCTTCAAAGTCTCAATGTGGTTTCTCACTTTCTGCCTTTGTACATATAGTTCTTCTCACCTATAAGGACTTTTCTTCCTTTTCTTTGCCAAATCAAGACTCAGCTTAAGTGTTATTCCCTCTGGAAAGCTTTTCTTGACCCCCTGGATATAATTTCAATTTTTATACAAGTACGTGCTCTTACGACATGTGTACTTCTTTCACTAAACTTATTAAGATCCCTTATTTACAAGTTAACTTATCAGTCTCCAATAAACTCTTTGAAGGCTGGGGCCATATTTTATTGAAATAAATTTAGTAAGCACTAAGTAAAAATTTTGAATAAACTATGAAATTACTCTCTAAACAATACACTTGTTGCACAAATTCTATTATCTGAGTTAGGATTATAAGTGGATTCACAGTCTGATGTCCTATACACTCAAATGCATTTACCACATTCAAGCCTTAAGGCTAGAGTCTTGCTAAGTATTCACATTTGTAATCAACTAAGTATATACAAACATTACATACCACACATTTCACCTTTCAATTTGATCAAAGTGATAAAACACTTACAGGTTTTGGCTTCTCTCTTGAGTTACATTTTTTCAAATGCTTTGATAGTTGATCTTCATATACTGTGCTAAATTTAAAGAGAAAAGTATTTAAAATAATTTTATAAGACCTGTGACAATTATTCTTTCTAGCACAGAAAAACCCTTATTGGACCCATACTTACTGTTTTGGATCTAAAGGACACAGAATTCTTTTCCGAGCATTTTCTTCCTAAGAAAAAAAGATCATATATTGACTTGGTTGAAAAATATCTAGTCATTTCTTACAGATATTAGACATAACTTCAGTGTAATCATAAGTCTACATGTTCCAAAACAAGGTAAGGAAACCTTAAAAGGGCAATAAAAAAAACATTGGCAAAATTAGTTTAGCAACAAAAATCTTCAAAGTAGCTAGTTTTTGTTTATATGAGCAAATACTCCTTTGGATAATGCGGGCTTATAGCTTCAAATAGATTTAGAGAAGGCCTACACATGGAATTTCAAATCTGTGATAGCATTGACTATAATATGCCCCATTATTTTGTAATAATCTTTTGCAGTATCTTTTTTTTTAATATTTTTATTTATTTATTTGACAGCGTGATAGAGAGAGCACAAGTAGGCAGAGGGAGAGAGAGAAGCAGGCTCTCCACTGAGCAGGGACCCTGATGTGGGGCTCCATCTCAGGACCCTGGGATCGTGACCTGAGCCGAAGGCAGTTGCCTAACTGATTGAGCCACCCAGACGCCCCTTTTGTGGTGTCTCTTCGGGGGCAAAATCACCCTCAGTTAAGAACCAGTGGGTAAAACTATGTACAAGTGGTCTCAGCAATATATGATACATAAGACAAAAAAAGATGGAAACATAACACCTATTTAGATCATATATCTTATATTGCAGATTTAGTAGGATGCCCACAGTTGAAAATCAAATTGTGTCATGTGTTATGTTTCCTTTGGTGTCTTGCAATCTTTCTTCCAGGGACAATAACAACATTCCTTTCTCTCTGGTAATACCAATCAACTTGTAAGGAACTAGTCACATTCTACTACTGTCACCACCTGCAGTCATCTTTGAGATGTTTTGTTAAAGTCAAGTATAATAAGGTCTTAGAATGAGAACAAAACTTTTCTCCCACCATAAATCTCATGTTTAAAGTTTTAATTAATTAATTAAATCTCATTTTTTGATCAAGGGATGTTTGCTGATCTCCTCAACACCACAATACAACTGTAGGTATACTTCGAAGAGTTCTCAAAGTAAGTCATGGGTCTTCCACATTACAAAACAAGAATATGCTTGTTTCTATATACTTCACTCTAGGCAAGTATCCATCAAATCAAAATACGAAGTAGAGATATGCTATGATGGACAGTAGCAGATGAAGGAACCCTGATCTGTACTGGATATTGCCCAGGATAAACCACCTAATAGAAATAATGTAAATAATATTGGACATCCAGAAGCCATGAAACCAGGGGCTTGCCTATTTGGTTTCTAAAACTGACTAAACACGTTCTTCTACAAGCATTCTGCATCTCTTGTTCTTAGTTTTATTTTTCTATCATATATATCCTAAGGAAATACACACAAAATACAGCTGACTCTTGAAAGGGGGGAGGGGAAGCCACACCCCTCCTCCACAAGCAACTTTTGACTTTTCAAAAAATGAGATTTAAAACTTTTTGAATTAAGTACACATAGTCTACTGCTGACCTAAAGCCTCACTGCTAACATAAAGCTGATTATGCATATTTTTCGTTGCATGTATTACACGCTGTATTCTTACAATAAAGCTAAAGAAAATGTTATTAAGAAAGTCTTAATAAGGAAAGCACATTCATAATACTGTACTGTGTTTATGAAATCCAGGTATATGTGGACTGGCAGTTCAAACATGTGGTCAAGGGTCAACTATATCTATCTATATCTATATATACATATGTATAATTTAAGATTTTATTTATTTGAGAGAAAGAGAGCACACAAACCAGGGAAGAGGCAGAGGCAAAGAGAGAAGCAAGTTCCCCAATGAGTAGGGAGACCGATGAGGGGTTCAACCCCAAGACCCTAGGACCATGACCCCCGCCCAAGGCAGAGGCTTATAGATTGAGCCACGCAGGCGCCCCAAGGGTCTACTGTATATTGACAGTACAATTAATATGCCTAACAGTATTCTCAAACAAAATTGTACGCCTCCTGTTTCAATTTTAAAAAGTCAATTCTTACACGATTTTCAATCTTTCCTTCCCCCTTTCAGCAGTTACAAGTTGCTTTCAAAAGACTGTACTTAAGTTTTTAATGACTCCGCGCTCATCGCAAGCGCACTCCCTAATCCCCAGCACTTATTTCACCCATTCATTCCCTCTCCCCTTTGGTAACCATTAGTTTGTTCCCTACAGTTAAAGAGTTGTGTGTCTAAATAAATTTTTTTTAAAGTTTCTCAACCGTATTCACAAGAAGTGATTATTACTCACAAAACAATTAGAACACAATTAGTGAAACTTGCGATTTCCCATCAAGAAGGCGGAGACTGGGCGGAGTGTATAAGGCGGTGGCTTGGAGTAAAACTAAGATGTACTATTACCCTAAGTTAGTATCAAGATAAACGGGTCACTGCTGGCGCTTTAGTTAGCGCGAGAAGCACTACACTTCGCTCGGGCTCAGTATCGCTCCATAGGGAGGGCAGGGCTGCCCTTAGTACAGGAGAAGCCGAAAAATCCAGCAAACAGAGCAGCAATCTGTCAAAGGGAGTTTCCGGACCAAGAAACTTATTTCCAACTCTCCAAAGGGTAGGGGCAATACCAGACCTCCGCGGCTCCAGCGTGTTCCCCACAGAATCTTTTCCCCGCTGCCACCACCATCCTGCAGAAGCGCTTCTTCTTTTCCACATAGTAACTGCAGCGACCCTCAACCGGGAAGTTGGTCGTGTGCGGGGCCGCGGCAGAAGCCGCCATAATTCGGGATTCGTTTGTGGTGGTACGTGTCGGGTGAAGAGAAGAAAAGTTCTTCGCTTCCCTCGGGTTCCCTTCCCTTAACAAATATGGCCGCCGCGGGTCCCGCCACGCAAGTTAATACCCGGAGCTGCCCCCGCCCCCAATCCTGTGCAAAACCGGAAGAAAATGATGGTGGCTGACGAGGTCCAAGTCTTCCCCGCTTTCCCTCTGTTTCTGTTTCCCCGCCTCCTCAGCGGAAGCCGAGCGCCAAACTCAAATTTTAGCAGGACCCGGACTCCTGTAGGCTAGTTCGCGGGCTGGGCCTGCTGGACTTTTCCGCTTACTGGCAGGGTCAGCGGACCAACATGAGCCAGGTTCTGTTCCAGGAGCTAGTCCCACTGCAGGTGAAATGCAAAGACTGCGAGGAGAGGTGAGGTTCCGCGTTAACCCGTGCCCGCGGGTGGCGGTTGGGGTCGGTCCAAGGCGGAGGGCGGGGAGAGGGGGAAGATGGCGGCTCTGGCCAGTGGCCACCGGCTTGCCGCTGGGTGTGCGGCTGGCGTCCCGGGACGCGGAGAGAGTCCCACTTGGAACCTAAGTTGGTTGCGGAGGGCGCAGAAGGGAGAGTATGAGGAAATGGAAAGCTCACCCGCGTCAAGTTAATTTCCAAAAAAAAAAAAAAAAGAAAACAAAAAACCCAACTCTGAACGGCATCATAGAAGATTATAGCCCTGCTCTTTCGTTTTGAGAAAGTTAATTTTGTCTGGAGAAGTGAAATAATTTACACGAGAGCTTACAATAAATTCACGGCAAGGCCGGCGCTAGAACTTTGGTCTTGGCTCCCAGCCCTTTTCTCACTCTTTGGAATATATTGGAAGTAAATTTAAGCTTCAGCTTAAAACAGTTTTTATGGCGTAGTGCCTTTTCTTTACATTAGTTACTAAAAATAAATAACGTTTAATCGACTGAAAACAGTAGAGGAAATGGTAAATTTCATTCATTCATTTAACAAATACTGCTTACTGGCAAAACACCTTGCCGGGTACTGGGGACATAGTGGTCAGGAAGAACAGTCCTTGTTTCCGTGGAGTCCAGTGGAGGAGGAAATAAAGGCCAGTCTCACAGATAAACGCAAAATTACGACTTTGACAAAGGTGGTGGTGCTATTGGGGCTTAATTTGAAGCCAGGAGATTTCGATTTTGTCACGCCACTCAATAGCTGACTCTTCTCTCAAACTCGTTTCCTCATTTGTAAAACTGACATAAGGTGCCTGCGTACGGGATATGAGGATGAAATTCTGAAAATTCTGAACATTCTGAAAATGTTTATGGAAACTAAATGGTTTGGAAATGTGACGTTAGAAATGAAGACATTGCTTTATTGAGTAATGTGAAGCTAGCTTATTGTTCAGAATTAGGTCTTAACGTCAGTCCGCAAGTCAGGCAAGGAGATACCAAAACTAGCAGTTGCGGGTGGAGATACTGTAGGGTATTTGATTTGGTCATTCTTTTGTGCTGTCCAGTATGAGAGCCACATATGGTTACTGTACTTTTGAAATGGAGCTAATCTGAACTGATGTGTGGTAAGAGTAAAATGTGCATAGAATTTTGAAGACTTACTTATGAAAAAGAATGTGAAATATCTTAATTTTTATGTTGCCTGTAAAGATGACATTATTTTGGATATATGGAAGATATATGTGAGATATAAATTATTAATATAACACATGTTAATATATTCTGTATATCAAACTTTGGAAATATTTATATTTAACATATTGGATATATTTTTAAAAAATTATTACAGTTAATTTACCTGTTCCTTTTAAATTTTTTTTTTTTAAAGATTTTATTTATTTATTTGACAGAGAGAGAGATCACAAGTAGGCAGAGAGGCAGGCAGAGAGAGAGGAGGAAGCAGGCTCCCTGCGGAGCAGAGAACCCGATGCGGGGCTCGATCCCAGGACTCTGGGATCATGACCTGAGCCGAAGGCAGCGGCTTAATCCACTGAGCCACCCAGGCGCCCCCCCTTTTAAATTTTTTAATGTGGTTTCTAGAGAATTTAAAATTCTATATTTGGCTCATATTTGTGGCCTCCATTGTATCTCTGTTGGACAGCCCTGTTTTGGAATAATAACGGGGGAGAGCATCATTTCTGATTCTAATACTGGGACTCCTAATTCTTCTCCATTTCATTATATTGTCATCACAGTTACCTTCTTTTTTTTTTTTTTTTTTTAAGATTTTATTTATTTATTTGACAAATAGAGATCACAAGTAGGGAGAGAGGCAGGCAGAGAGAGAGAGAGGAAGCAGGCTCCCTGCCAAGCAGAGAGCCCGATGCGGGGCTCGATCCCAGCACCCTGGGATCATGACCTGAACGAAAGGTAGAGGCTTTAACCCACTGAGCCACGCAGGTGCCCCCACAGTTAACTTCTTAAAACGCATTCCCATTTTACTTCTCTTGTTTAGAAACCTTTGATATATTTCTATCACCTATAGCAGGGATCAGCAAATGAGCCCACGGGCCAGGTGCCTTCTGCCCATTTTTTTTTTTTTTAATTTATTTATTTGACAGAGATCACAAGTAGATAGAGAGGCAGCCAGAGAGAGAGAGAGAGAGGGAAGCAGGCTCCCTGCTGAGCAGAGAGCCCGATGCGGGACTCGATCCCAGGACCCTGAGATCATGACCTGAACTGAAGGCAGCGGCTTAACCCACTGAGCCACCCAGGCGCCCCCTGCCCATTTTTTTAAGTAAAGGTTTATTAGAACACAGCCATTCTCATTTAAGAATTGTCAAGCTGCTTTTGTGCCGTAAGAGCAGACATGAATAATTGTGACTAAGACCTTTGGCCTGCAAAGCCTAAAGTATTTACTGTCTGGCCCTTTACAGAAAATATGCTGGCCCCTGACCCATAAGGAAAGTAATCCAGACTTTAGTTAAATATTTAAGGCCGGTTCAGCTCAACAAATATTTATGAATACCTACTGTGTGCCAGGAATTGTCCTACATACTGAAATGGTCTAGCTTCCTTTCTCTTTACTCCTCTGCCTCCCGATGACAACAACAACAACGAAAACAATTTTCATTCTGGGCCTCAAGGAACTCACACTTAATAGGGGAAACAAAAAGATCTTGTTGGGAGAGGTAGAATAGCACCGGTTAAGAGTTCAGGCTCTGGAGCCAGATTATCTGGGTTTAAATCTCATTTCTGTCACTTACTGACTGATATCATACAATCATTTTTTTCTTTGTGCCTCATCTTTAAATTAATATTGATAAAGTACCTGCCTTATAGGATTATTAGGAGGATGAAATGAGTTAATACATACAAAGTGTTTAAAACAGTGCCTGAAGTATTATAAGCATGCACTAAACATTTAGTAGTTATTATTAAAATGTGATTAATGCATGAAGTGACATCAGTGCACTAAAGTCATAAGAAGGAACTTCAGTGGAAGATAACTCAGAGAACTCTGGAGGGAAGTAATGCAGATTTTGAAGCCCAAGGTTTGACACCAACCTCTTTTTAAATTTTTTTTTAGAAGTTCTGTTCCCCATATGCTAGTCATCTAAGACTACTTATCCCTTGCATGTACCTCATACTCTCAGTACCCTACCTTTAATCCTGCTCTTCTCCCTGCCTCAAATGCTTTTTCTTTCTTAACCTTCAAGGTTTGTCTTAAACCCCTTCATTTTAAGGACTTTTTCAAAGTTGCCAAAGTTGAAATTAATTGCCCTTATTCATTTATTAGCACAGTGTAGGTTAAAGGTCTGAGTTCTAATTTGAGTTCTGTAACTTGGCTTTAACCAAGTTTGTAACAGTGCACCTCAGGTTTTTCCTTTGTAAGACAGACATAACTATTAACTTAGTAAGATTGTTGTTAAATAAGATATCTGTAAAGCACAGGGTAGGTATTTGGTAGTATGGGTGCTCAGTGTTAGCAGTCCTTCCCTTCCTTCCCTTGAAGCGCTAAAATGCTAAAATACAATCAGAAATACAATCAGAAGCAAAGTCTGGATAGAGTCATTTAATCTGATTTGAGGACACGGACCATGTTTATTTCTGTTTGTATCCCTAGCATCCAGCATACTATACCTGGCTTAGAGTAGCTTTTATTTGTTTGAATTGAAAGGCTCAGGTCACAGCTTCTAGGTGGTGGAGGTGGGCTAGAATCCAATTCTGATAATGCCAAATCTGACTGAGAGGGAGGATGTTATGTGAATTTATGCATTGTTTGGAGTATGACATTTATTTTGAGAAATAACATTTTTATGAGTTTTTATTGATTTGTTTTATATTGTCCCTCTGACAACCATTTAATGGAGAAAATAAGATTGTGATTTCAGATACTGTATTTTCTGAAAGCTCAGGTTTTTCTACAGTATATTTTGGGGCAGGAAGGAGAGGTTTAACCTATGGGCCTTTCCTCCTCCCTTTTTCTCCTGAAAGTAATGCATTATAGACATTTGGAATATATGCAACGATATCATTAATATCCTTCTTAAATTATATTAATGTGATTCTTCCAGTAGTATCTAAAGAATACTTTGCTAAATGATTTTTTGATTTTTTTAAAACAAATTTATCAAGTATGACAGGACTTTTGAAAGTGTATGTCACCATAAAAAGTTACCTACTGTCACATCCCCTGTGGCAGGATGTTTTAGAAAAAACTGCAAGACAAAAACCAAGCATAATGACAATATAGATCGGGAAAGGTCCTCACAAACCCAACTCAATTCACTTATCTTACAGATTAGGAAATTGAAAGTTTTTTCCCCTGAGAATACTTAATTTTTTCTTAAAAGATTTTATTTATTTGTCAGAGAAGGAGAGAGAGTGAGAGCACACACACAAGCAAATGGAGCTGTAGGCGGCTGCTGCTGAGCAGGAAACCTGATGCGGCACTTGATCCCAGGACCCTAGGACAAAAGAACCTGAGCCAAAAGCAGACACTTAACAGACTGAGCCACCCAGGCATCCCCAAAATACTTCGTTTAAGTAGAATTAGAGTAGAAATCTCATCTGTTTCACATATATTGCGCTAGATAATAGAAAAATAGAAAACATTTTCTGTTCTAAAAATAATTCTTCCTATCTGTGGTATTTGCCAGTGCTGCTTGTTCTTTTTCAGATAATGTAAGTTATGGTAACCTTATCATATGGTAACCTCATCATACTAAGATTTAGCATCCAATCATTTGTTCAATAGGAAGTTTAACTAAAATGACATAAAAAAGCCAAAAAAATTATTTTTAAGTTGGAGCATTAAAAAATCTGGACAATTGAATCTGTTTTTGGTTAACTGTTACCAAGTTTTTCCAACACTTGGTTGCTAGGTCTATACCGTTTACTTCTGCACTGGATAAGTAGCAGAATGTGGGAAAATTTTTAAACACAACTTTGGAAGAATAGCCTAAAATTGACCAAATTCTATTTACTTTTGTTTCCTACACATCAGGGAACAGCCATTGTTATTTAATTCTAGCAAAATATAGAAGTTTTGCGCTGAGATGTTTTTTCACCAGTTCCTCCCTTTATTTCCTTGATCATTTAAGCATCTTTGCTCAGTTTGATAAATGGTTATAAGCACCTTGATCTATATGCCTCTGTCTGATGCTGAATTCTCTGAGATGCAACAGAGAATGTGGAAAGCTATGGTTTTTTTGAAGTTTAGAGTTACTCTAGGTTAAGGTGGGTAATACACTGTTGATGTACGTGGATGTATTGGATAGGGACTATATTGAGCAGATGTATTTGGTGGATTTTGTGTGTGTATAAGGGAGGGGAATGTGTTATCTTACTTCTGGGATTGTAAACATTCCATGTATTCCAATACTGCTTCACATTTTAAGTTTTTCAAATGGAATCTTATAAATCAATTAGATCGTTTAAAATGATAAATTTTTTTTAATGTAGGAAATTGGTATTGAGTCATTGGTTAGTTTGGCTTTCAGTAGGTGCTATTTCAGGATCTGGGCAGTAGGCTATATTCCAGGCAAGTAATGGGAATTCCACATCGTCTATCTCATTTGATTCTCACAACAATCCCATTTTACAAGAGAGAAAAATATAATTTCTGGTTAAAAACCTGATTATTTACTAGTGGAAGAACAAGAACTTAAACTTCAAATCTGGTATGCTTCCCAAATATCTGTTCATAATTTAGGGACTACCTGTGGAAGATCTTACAGCTTAAGACTGAAAATTTCAGCTCGGACGAATGAGTGCTAATTCCTTCTATATGAATGTTTCTGACAATTGGGTATATCTTTTCGTACAGGAGAGTAAGTGTTAGAGTGAGCATTGAACTACAGTCAGTTTCCAATCCAGTTCACAGAAAGGTTGGTATTAGTTTCTTTTGAAATATTTTCATTTTGGGGGGGAAATGTAATTTCTCTGGATTATAATTAATTTTGTTCTTTAAGAATGTGAGCTCTTTTGTTACACCAACTTGCTTTTTAGTTTTGGACCAGTTTGTAACTTGCAAATCTGGGATAGTAGAATCTACTAAGACAATGACTGAGAGATTATTATATCATACATTTTTTTTTCTTTTAAAGATTTTATTTATTTATTTGACAGAGGTCACAAGTAGGCAGAGAGGCAGGCGGGGTGGGGAAGCAGGTTCCCTGCTGAGCAGAGAGCCTGATGCTGGCCTTGATCCCAGGCCCTGGGATCATGACCTGAGCTGAAGACAGAGGTTCCAACCCAGGCACCCCTATACCACATATTTCTTCTTCTTCTTTTTTTTTTTAAGATTTTATTTATTTATTTGGTTGGGGAGGAGTGTGCATGTGGGGGAAGGGGCAGAGGGAGAGAGCACAAAGAGAGTCTCAAGCAGACTCCTCGCTGAGTGTGCCCTACTCAGGGCTTGATCTCACGACTCTGAAATCATGACCTGAGCTGAAATGAAGAGTCAGATGCCCCACTGACTGAGGCATCCAGGTGCCCCGTACCACCTGTTTCTAGAGCATACAGGAAGGGTTGGGGATTGGGAGAATTGGTTAGGTTTGCCCAGTACTCTTATAAGTTGCTAGAATATATATTGCTACCCTGTAGAATTGGCATTTCATGTTGCACATGTGAGGATAGAATGAATGGAAGCGCTGCAAGGAGATATTTTTGAATCTTTATCTTTTGAAGGGAGGCTTTTAGAGCATTAGTCCTATATGATCTTCAAAAGTATGAGTCATTAGCAGTGATGACAGACAAGATGACTAAGAAGTACAGCATCTATTTTCTCTGTGTCATAGCTTTCCCTAAACATGATATTCAAGGACCTTATAGTATTAGTAGTAGCTTCGTTTTTTATAGCATCTTGGGGTGAGTTTCAAGAAGTACTGCAGTAGAAGCTGCCTAAAGAACAGGACATTCTGAGGTAGAGCAAATACCCAGATTGCTAATTTTCTGGAGCAGAGATTGTATGTTATATTTTTTACATGTTATTCCTTAGGCCTGCTGTATCTCTTCATTTTCTAGCTTTACCCATAAGTGGTTCAGATTTTTCTAGGACCCTAGCAGTTCCTCCATAGCCACGAGTAGATTTTATTTCAAAGTGGAAGCTTATTCTTTTTTTTATTTTTAATTTTTTTAAAGATTTTATTTATTTTATTTGACAGACAGAGATCACAAGTAGGCAGAGAGGCAGGCAGAGAGAGAGAGAGAGGAAGAAGCAGGTTCCCTGCAGAGCAGAGAGCCCGATGCGGGGCTCGATCCCAGGACCCCGAGATCACGACCTGAGCCGTTAAAGCAGAGGCTTTAACCCACTGAGCCACCCAGGCGCCCCTGGAAGCTTATTCTTAACCTGAGTGCTGATTAGTTTTTCATTAGGCCTCCATCATCTTGTTGCTATGCCTGTTTTCGTTATGTAAGTGTTCTCTAAAGTACATAATTTCTGTGTACTTCTCTGTCAGCTTTAGCTGCTGTGATGTTCTGCCGTACTGTAAGTTTATGTAGAAAGTGGTCTTTATGAAAGATATTTACTTCATGTGAAACTGAAAACAGATGGAGCTCCATGTCACCGGCCACCTGGAGTAGGAGAGAATAGGCCCATAGGAAGAAGCCCTGGCAACATGTTACTTGATACCCCTGTCCTCTGCCCGAGAGGCAAATTCTCCTTTATTAGGATACGTGATTGCGATTGCTTGTCATTTCAGCTGATACATTGCCACTTTTGAAGTATTAGACAGTTAACTTGTGGGAAACTGAAAATATAAGTGAATACGATATGGCCAGTGGTAAAATATTATCATGGTATAGTGCAGCAAGGACTAGGTCTCAATTTTTCCAAGCCTCTAATAGGATGGTATTCCTCAGCCTTCAACTCCTAGCATTTGTATAGACCCCTACATGGCTCTCAAGGAGCAGAATATCTACCCCTGTTTAAGATTCTTAAGTCTCTTAAAGACTAATGAAAACCCAGCTGCACCAGAAAACAAAGTCACCTGAAGAATATTGGTGATACATTGTTGTTATTGGATAATTTCACTTCTAAGAAGGAAGAAATTTCTCTAAAAGCCTATCTATTGAAAACATTAAAAAATAAAATCTTTCTTTTAGGATTTAGTTATCCGTCTGACTGATGATACTGATCCATTTTTTCTATATAACCTTGTTATTTCTGAGGAAGATTTTCAGAGGTAACTAAATCTATTTTTCTGTTTTTATATTTAATCTAGGAAATAAGTTTTATTAATGCATTGGTACTATTGTCTTTGAAATGCAACGTATTATGAACATTTGGTATTTTGAGAACGCTGGACTGCTTATACTATAATTATTCAGGATGTTTTTGAAAGTAAATATTCCATAGCTTATCAGAATTCTGCTTAAAACAGCTTGAATTTGGAGCTTTAGCTAAATATATTGACTTTTCCCCTCCCATGGGATAAATTCTATAAAAAAGAAGTTCTCTAGTTCTTGATTTTAATGGGTATTTGGTAAATAAGAAAATAATATTTTAGGGTTTAAATTATAATTAAAGATAGTATTTAAATTTTTTAAAACTCTTTTCTTCTGTATAGTTTAAAATTCCAGCAAGGCCTTCTGGTAGACTTCTTAGCTTTCCCACAGAAATTTATAGATCTCCTTCAGCAGTGTACTCAAGAACAAGCCAAAGAAATTCCAAGGTAAGTCTCATAAGAGCACTGTGTTATTAAAATTCTCTCAAGACAAACTCTTCTTTGTAAGACAAATTGATGGCAAGATATTTTGTATGTGTTATAAGTACTCCTATTTTTAACTGGGTTTAGGGCTATTAAATAAATTTTAAGGACTCATGGTTAAAATAAAAATACTTACTCCTAATTTTCATGTCTTGACAGAGTCATTACAGCTGTCTGAAATATTTAACAGCATCAAATATATGATTTTATAATGAACTTGGATAAGAGGAATGAGTTTGTGTTTGTATGTGTATATTCATGTTTGTGTGGTACTAAAGCCTGATCCTTTCATTGTAAAGTTGACTAACCTTTTGTCTTTTGGTTTCATCAACTGATGATTGTTATTTGAATCACTTATTTTTTTTTTAGGAACTACAAAGTTATGCATTTCTTTTTTTTTTTTTTTTTTTTTTATTATAGCTAGAGGAAAGCCACAGATGATTTTTTTTTTTTTTTTTTTTAGATTTTATTTATTCATTTGACAGACAGAGATCACAAGTAGGCAGAGAGGCAGGCAGAGAGAGAGAGGGAAGCAGACTCCCCGCTAAGCAGAGAGTCCCATGTAGGGCTCGATCCCAGAACCCCGGGATCATGACCTGAGCCGAAGGCAGAGGCTTTAACCTGCTGAGCCACCCAGGCGCCCCAAGTTATGCATTTCTAATTCTATCCTTCCTTTTATATTTATTAAGTATAATTCTTTTATAAAGGAGAACTTTTCCTCATCAGTTTGGGCTGTTTGATTACTCTGGAAAGAAAAAGATAAACACTTAATTCTTTTAAATTGTCAATTTTTAGAGTAAAGAGTTGTTATTTTAATTACTTTTGTGCTTTCAGTGGGTTTTTGGTTTTATTTTTCTGCTTTGTCTTTCATTGTGAGCACATGAACATTTGTATATTCAGTGTATTATAGTAAATCCTTTCTATGTTTCTTACTCAGTTTTTTTCATTTTGCTATTAGTTTATCCAGTTTTACCATTGGGAGTCCTTTTATATTGGCTCCTATGATTCGAGTATGCCCCCTTTCCCAGTGTTTCTAATCATCAGTGATTCACTGGCGCTTATTCAGTGGGAGAATTTCACTATCTCATAAGTGTTGTTATTTTGTGACACTTTCTTTTCAAAGGTTTTTGCTACAGTTAGTTTCTCCATCACCTATTTTGGATAACTCACCTGCCTTTTTAAATGTGGTAGAGACAAATCCTTTTAAGCATCTTACACACCTCTCATTAAAACTTTTACCTGGAAGTGATGTGGAAATAAAGAAGTTTTTAGCCAGCTGTTTGAAATGTAGCAAGGTAAGATTTAAATTCAAGTTACTCTTTTAAAAATAAGTACCAGAAGTCTCTGATAAGTCATGAAGAGCATAGTGCTATTAGTTTTTATTTTCAGAATAAAGTACTTTTAAAGATGTCTAGTAAGTTTTTATAATATGTAAGGAATTTATTTTTACCTTATTGGGTTTTTTTTTTTCCCATTTAATCAAGATACAGTGAGAATAGAACTGGGCCAAAAATTGAAAAACTAGGTCCCATCATTTTTATTAATTTTCTGTGATCTGGGGCAGGTCACTTAAACTGTTTTTACTATGGTTTCATCAACTGTTAGATAAGTATGGAAGTATCTACACTTGTCTCAAATAAGGAAAAAGATATGAAAGTGTATATTGAGAATTACAAAATGCTCAATAATTTTATAAGGTATATGGAGCAAGAAAAAAACATTAGGATGCCTCTTTATAGTTTTCAGAAAGTCGTTTTAGTCAAAGCTATAGATTAGTGCATCTCAAATTATAGTGGTACATAAATCCTCTAGAGATCTTGCTCATTCTGATTGTGAAGCAGAAGACCTAAAGTGGAACCGGAAATTCTGCATTTTTAACAAACTCTCAGGGTGATGCTGATGCTGTACTTTGAGTAGCACGGCTATAGATGATTAAATTGTAAACTGTGTAATTTTATTTTATAAATAGGAAGAAAAATTATCATTGATGCAATCACTAGATGATGTTACTAGGCAACTGAATTTCACACAAAAGGTAATTCAGATTTCATTTTGTCTTTGTGAGTCCTCTAAACATTGGCTCTGAATTATTTCTCGAATCCTATCCAGGCTTTTGTGTATTATTTTTTTTAAAGCATGTTATCTTTGAATTCCTTCTTTTTGTCACTTCTCCCTTACCAGTAAATTGTCTTAATCTGATCCTTTCTCTGATAGTTGATTCCATCCAAACATTTCTGTTACCTTCCAGGTCTTCATTAAATAATATATAGTACCTGTCCCATGTCAGTTCTTTGCTCTTTTTTTCATCTCCCACCTCCTGTCTAAAATGATGTTTCAGTTCGTATCTTCTAAGCTTTTCCCTTCCATACAAGAGTGTTATGACTTATTCTGATAGGCTTATTATCATTTCAGTCAGAGCTACTGCTTTTTGCCCTTAGTCTTTAAAATTGAGGACCCCAGTATCTGATAAGTGGCATGGCTTCAGGCAGAAATTGTCCTGAACAACATAGCCCATCAGTTTGATTGTGTGTAAGTGAACCACTCCATGCAATTGACTTGCTCTGTCCTGGGCTGCTTTATTTCTTAATGTCAGAGGAGAGGATTGGGTGGGGAAGAGCCAGACTTAACTAAAATGTTAAAGATAGTTAAGCTTGCCTTCTGGGCCATGTTAGCTCTAAAATTCTTTTATTCTAATCTTGATTTCCTCAAATTTAAAAAAAAAAATCTGTGTAGGAAGAGGCTTTGATGTTTTGGAAAGCTGTGATTCCTTTTCTTTAATATCCTTTGTAAATATTGTCATGTTCTAAGGTAATAACATTCATAAGACTTAATTAATATTTTGAATTGAACTCTAATACAGACATTATCAGAAAAAATCCAAGAATTAGATAAGTTGCAGAATGAATGGGCATCACACACAGCTGCATTGTCAAATAAACATTCCCAGGAACTGACAAATGAGAAAGAAAAGGCCTTGCAGGTATGAACATTAAAGAAAATAGAAAGTTATTTTGTTGCTGCTGTTAGTCACTTTGTTATGAAAGTAATATATGCTTGTTTTAATATGTTCAAACATAACAAAGTATATAAAATAAAGTTGCTCCTTGAAATTCTTATTACATAGAGGTGATTTATATATTATATATTTATATTTTATTTATTTTGATATGTGTTTTTCCAGACTTTTCTCTTTATATGTAAATAATATATCCTTTGTAAATATTTGTTGATATTTACAAATTTAGAAATATGTAAATCATATATTTGACATGCATAGTGGGTTTTGGTTGTATTCTATGCTAATGAGGTCCTACAGTATATATTGATTATAACTTTTTTCACCTAACATGACATCATAGGCCATTCTTTATCATTTCAGATACTCCTTTTTAGCAGCTGCATAGTATTCATTATTTAGGTATAAGATAAATTAACTACTTACCCAACTGATGTACATTTAAATGCTTCAGTATTTTGACTGATGCAAATAATACTGCAGTGAACATTCTTTGTTCCTAGAAGTGAGATTGCAGTATACCTATATAAGATGCTATTGGATATTGCAAATATGCTAGCCAAAAAGATTTTACCAAATCTAAAAAATAGGGTATGACAGTACTTATTTCCCCCTATTCTTTTTTTCATCTTTATTAAGTTTTTAATTTTAATTCCAGTATTGTTAACATACAGTGTTATATTAGTTTCCGGTGTATGATACAGTAATTCAACAATAATATACATTACTCAGTGTTCATCATAAGTGTACTCTTTAATCTCCATCACCTGTCTTACCTATTCCCTCCACCCCACACCCCTGCTCAAATAGCCATCAGTTTGTTCTCTATAATTATGAATCTCTTTTTTGGTTTGTCTTTTTTTCCTTTGTCCATTTGCCTTTTTTTCTGAAATTCCACATATGGGTGGAATTGCATGGTATTTGTCTTTCTCTGATTGACTTATTTTGCTTAACGTTGTACTCTGGCTCCATCCATTTTGTTACAAATGGCAAGATTTCATTCTTTTTTTGTGTCTGAATAGTGTTCTGTTATATATATATTTATATCTGATGGAACACACACACACACCCCCCCACATCTTCGTCATCTATTCATCTGTTGGGAGATGCTTGGGCTGCTTCCATAATTTGGCTATTGTAGATAATGTTTCAGTAAACATAGGAGTGCATATATCCTTTTGAATTAGTGTTTTTGTATTCTTCAGGTAAATACCCAGTAGTGTGATTACTGGGTAGTAGGGCAGGGTTGTTTTTTTTTTTAAACCTTTATTTTCTTTAGTAATCTCTACACCCAGTCTGGGGCTCAAACCCATGACCCTGAGATCAAGAGTCACATGCTCTTCTGACCGGGGCAGCCAGGAGCCCTTATGGGTAGTTCTATTTTAAAAAAAAAATTTTTAAAGATTTATTTATTTATTTATTTGAGAGCATGAGTGAGAGAGAATGAGCAGGAAGAGCAGCATAGAGAGGGAGAAGCAGACTCCCTACTAGGAGCCCGGATGTGGGTCTCAGTCCTAGGACTCTAGGATCATGACCTGATCCAAAAGCAGATGCGTAACCGACTGAATCACTCAGGTGCCCTTCTAATTTTAATTTTTTGAGGAACCTCCATACTGTTCCGCAGAGGCTGCACCAGTTTACATGAGGTTCATGAAGGTTCCTTTTTCTCCACATCTTCACCAACACTTTATGTTTGTTGTTAGCTGCTTTATGTGTTTGGTGCTCCCCAGGTATGTTGGGTGCATAATAAAATATATGTTGGGTACGTAATTATCTACAGTTTTCATATCTTCTTGTTGGATTCTCTCCTTATTAAATTATGCAGTGTCTTTGTCTCTTGTTATAGTCTTCGTTTTATTTTTTTTTTCTTTTTCAAATTCTTATTTACATTCAAGTTAGTCATAGTGCAATATTGGTTTCAGGAGTAGAATTTAGGGATTCATCACATACATGTAAAACTCAATACTCATCATAAGAAGTGTCCTCCTTAATACCCATCACCCACTTAGCCCATCTCCCCCCTCCCTCCATCAACTCTCAGTTTGTTCTCTATCATTAGGAGTCTCTTATAGTATGCTTCCTTCTCTCTTTTCTACTCCCTTCCCCTCTGTTCATCTGTTTTGTTAGTAAATTGCATGTATGAATGAAATCATATGGTATTTGTCTTTCTCTGACTTATTTCACTTAGCATAATACACTCTAGCTCCACCCACATCTTTGCAAGTGGCAAGGTTTCATTCTTTTTGGTGGCTGAGTAATATTCCATTGTGTATACATGCCACATTTTCTTTATACATTGATCATTTGGCGGATATTTGCTCTTTTACCACAGTTTGGCTGTTGTTGATAAGTCTTTGTTTTAAAGTGGAATACCAGTTTACACTGCCATTCTGAGGGTGTATGATAATAATGCACACATTTTCATATGCATCTTGACCACCTGGATATTCTCATAGGAAGTTCAAGAATTCTCTTGACTATTTGCATTTTTAGCCCATTTTTATTTTTGTTTATTTTTAAAGATTTTATTTCTTTAAGAGAGAGAAGGGGAGAGTGAGCGAGCATGAGAGAGAGAGAGCGCACAACCTGGGGGAGTAACAGAGACAGAAAAAAGCAGACTCTGCGCTGAGCCCGGAGCCCGATGTGGGGCTTCATCCCAAGACCCTGTCATGACCTGAAGCGAAAGGAGATGCTTAACCAACTGAGCCACCGAGGAGCTCCTAGCCCATTTTTAAATTAGACCATTAGTATTTTACTTACAGATTTGTCTGATCTGGACGAGTCCTTTGTCAGATATATTGTATTTAACTTTTTAATCTGGAGTATATTTTTGTGAATTACAATATGAGATAGGTATTTTTTGATAGAAAGTCAGTCATTTGTTCTAATACCATATAGTCCACTGATTTAAAATGCAACTTTTAATATATTCTAAATTCCTTTGTATATTTGAGCTTGTTTTGGAGTGTTGGGGGGAACTAATATCTTTTGGAATTTTCTAACCAGAAGAGAAAATATCTTTTTATTTATTCAGGTATTATTTAAAACAGGCTTATAGTTTGCCTTTTATTTCCCTCTGTCTTCTTTCTTTGTTCCTTTTCTTTTTATTTTTTTTTTACAGTTCTTACTAAATTTTTTTGCCTAAGAGATTTTACAGTTTTTTTCCTCTATAAATTGGACTATCTGTGTCCCACCACCATGATAACTTTCTGATTGTTGCTATTGTGCATTAATATCATACTCATTAATTGTACAATATATATACCGATTCTGATAGATTTAGGGCTGATTGTCTTAGGTTTTTCAGGTAGATATATATATATATAATATATATAATATATATAATATATTATATATATATTATATTTAATATATAATATATATTATATATAATATATTTAATATATAATATATATTATATATAATATATAATATATTTCATATATATATTTTATGTATATGATATATATTTTATATTATATATATAATATATATTATATATAAAATATATAATTATATATAATATATATTATATATTATATATTATAATATATAAAATATATATTTTATATATATATTTATATATATAAATATGTATATTTATATATTATATTATATATTATATAATATATAAATAATATATAATATATAATATAATATATAAATATATTATATATAATATATAATATATATTATATATATAATATATATTATATATTATATATATTATATATAATATATAAAATATATAATATATAATATATAAAAATGGTAATTTTTTTTTAAGATTAAAAGTCTTTTTTTCTTGTATAGAAAAATGCTAGTGGAATCCTTTCCTCATTCTATTCTTTTTTTGATAAATAAAATATCTCCTTTTTTTTTTTTTTTTAAAGATTTTATTTATCTATTTGACAGAGAGAAATCACAAGTAGGTAGAGAGGCATTTAGGGAGAGAGAGAGGGAAGCAGGCTCCCTGCTGAGCAGAGAGCCCGATGCGGGGCTTGATCCCAGGACCCTGAGACCATGACCTGAGCTGAAGGCACAAGCTTAACCCAATGAGCCACCCAGGTGCTGCAAAATATCTCATCTTTAAGAATGATGTTTGCTGTGCATCTGAGAAAATTGTCTTTTGTTCTGGGTCCTGAGAGTTAATCCAAAGAGTGCTACATTAGATGAAGTGATTTTGAGGGATTTAATCAAATAATCATGTCATTTTTCCACTTTAATGTAATAAATGATAATGGATTTTTTTTTTTTTTTTTGGAGAGAGAGCTGGTGTGTGGGAGGGTTTGGTACTGGGAAGGGCAGAGGGAAGAGGAGAGAGAATCTTAAGCAGGCTCCATGCCCAGTGCAGAGCCTGATTCAGGGCTCAATTTCATGACCCTGAGATCATGGCCTGAGCTGAAATCAAGAGTCAGACACTTAACTGACTGAGCCACCCAAATGCTCTATAGGCAGTGATTTTAAAATTTTAGTGTGTATCAGAATTACCTGCAGTGAACAAAGTAGAAAATGTACATGTTGTATCCCTCACACTTCCTTTCCTTTTTTTTTTTTTAAACAAAAACTCTAGAATTCTAATATCACTGGAATAAAACCAGTCCTTTATTTTTCTTGCCTTTATTGTCTTCAGTGTGTTTAATTACCTTCTTCAACAGTTACATTAGCATCTTTCCCAGTTTACTCTTTATGCTTCTTGATTGCTCCTTCAGGGTTTTCTTCCCACCTTCATTTTCAGTCTTTTTTTAACTTTTTCTGTTTTTCTCTCTTTTGTTGCCTTCTCCCCTCTTTCCATTTTTCAAAAAATGAGAGAATTTTAAAGTAGTTATATAAAATTCTATGTATATATTATACACACACACACACACACACTTCTATATATAATATATATGTAATTCCAAGTATTTTGTGAGGGAGACACTTCCCTGTTCTTTTAAGAAGTTTTGAATAGGTATTTTTTTGGAATGTAATTTTGCAACTTACATCACATTTTATATTTGTTTATTTTTTTGTTTTTGTTTTTGTTTTTTTTTTTCTTTTTGACTAGGCTCCACACCCAACATGACATAAACCTACTGTGCCACCCAGGCACCCCTAGTTACATTTTTTGACCTATAATTGATCATAAAGAAATAATCTGAATTTTGGATATATGTCTGTGTACAAAAGCAATCGTAGATTTATTTCTAATTGTGAAAAATTGGAAAGTCCCTATCCATAGTAATGCAGAGTTTAAATGAATTATAGTATATCCATAGAATGGAATATTGTACAGCTATTAAAGTGCTTACAGAGTTTTTTTAATGCTCTGAAAAGGTACAAATGCAGGATATCTGGATGGCTCAATTGGTTGAGCGTCTGACTCTTGATTTTTGCTCATGTCGTGATCTCAGGTCATGGGATTGAGCCCTGGGTCAGGCTTTGCATTTAGCTCAGAATCTGCTTGTCCCTCTACCTCTGTTTCTTCCCTGGGCTCTATCTCTAAAATAAAATCTTAAAACAAAAAGAAAAGGTACACATGCCAGGGAATAAGAAGTACGATTAAGTTGTATCAGTGGTTTGGTCTTAAACTTAAAATATGTTAGTTAAACTTAATGTATATTGTATGCATATGGGTGATGTCAATATAAATATATTAGCAATATATATTCCCAAAATAAATATACTACAATATTCATAAATACTTAAAGTCACTCCCTGGATGAGATTATTGGTTATTTGTAATTTTCTTTGTGCATTTAAGAGTATGTGTAACTTTCATAGTCCAGAAAATATACTTAGGATTTGATAGTGTTCATCAACAGAAATGATAGACAGACTAGTGGTGTGATTCAAACAGGCACCAGAGATTACACAGTTATAACCACATTCAAATTTTATCTTGGTTATATGTTGCTATTAAATGTAAGACTGAACTAATGAGTAATACCTTGTTAATTTTAAAATTTTAGAGTTTCTTGTTATTAAAAATATACATTGTTGTAAAAAACTGAAATAATATAATGGTATTTAAAATGAATACTGGAAATTCCCTATGTACCTGCTCATTTTTTTTTTTAACACAAATAGGTTTACACTATACTATTTTGTAGTTTTTTAACCTAATCATATATGATTCTTCCCTTAACTTGAAGATTGTCCTTCTAAATATATGGGGGTTTTTACAGAAGCAGGAATTAAGGACAAGATCATAATGGTAAATTTGCCTTTGTTGACCTTTCTTCTTCATGAAATCCATAATTGAAAATAGATCCTCTTTAAAATGGGGAAATGTTATAATCATGTTGAAGAATAACTAAGATTAATTTTTCTTCAAATCTTCCTGTATTTTATTTGTTGTTTTTTTTTTTTTTTGGTGGTTTTGAATTTTGGTACTATATTTTTATTATGTAATAGGCACAGGTCCAGTACCAACAGCAGCATGAACAACAGAAAAAAGATTTAGAAATCCTCCATCAACGAAACATCCAGCAACTACAAAACAAATTATCTGAGTTAGAAACAGCTAATAAAGACTTAACCGAAAGGAAATATAAAGGAGACTCTACCATCAGAGAACTTAAAACAAAACTGTCCGGTGTTGAAGAGGTATTGAACTTTGGGTTTGTTTCCCTCTACCCCCAATTTAAAATAACATTTTAATTTGGTGACTTTATTATTTGTGTAATACTTATTACTTGTGTAATACTTCTGATGCTTTTTGGGTAATCAGATGTTGCAAAAAAAAACTTGAGAATCTAAAATCTGATGAAAAGGGATAATTCAGAACAGAACTGAGGTAAACTTGGATATTTTTAGTTATGGTCTTGAGGAGCACTTCATTGACACAGCCTTTAGATTTTTCAGTGTACTTTTGATTTCCACACTGTCTGTAGCTCAACATATTCAGTCTTGACAGGACTGGTTCGTTCAGCCTACTTAACATGTCAGACAACTATATGAAGTTGTGTCTAATAACAATGATAATAATAATAACTAAGGCATACTGAACACATGCTATGTGACAGGTGGTGTTTAATTGCTTTACATATATTAACCCATTTAATTCATATAACAATGCTTTTAAAGAAGGTACTATTATTCCCATTTTGCAGATGATGAACTAAGGCACAGAGAGGTTAAGTAACTTGTCCAAGGTCACATAGCCAGTAAGTGGAAGAGCAAGGATTGGAATCCTCTTATTTGCTTGTCTTTAGTATTCCCTTGTTCTTTCAGGCAACAGAGACATTTTGAAAATCTTACTATAGTGGCACATTATTGATGGTTTGGCCCTGATAATAGATTCCTTCCTAGCATTATACATTATCATGAATTAATCAGAAAACGCAGATTTTGTTAAGTCTATCATATTTAAATACAAACATCACCAGTGTTGCTCAAGCTTATGAGACTTCCCACTCCATTTCACCAGTCTCTTGTGCTTAGGAAACTCTAAAGCTTGACTGATTTTATGTTCAGATTCTCAGTATTCTGCCCCAATAGGTGTTTTTAGTGTATCCTCCCTGCTCCCTTTCCTGTATCTTCCTGCTCCCTTTACCTTTCTTAGTAGTTTGTAAAATATTGTAGCCTTCCTAGTACATTGGATAGTCATTATAATGCTATATGACTTCTTTTATCTTAGGCCTGAAATTGGTTACTTTATAAACAGTGTGCTCTGTTATATGGGTTTTATATAATCTAATAAAAATATTTCTTCCAATATTTGACTTGCATAAGACTTGAAAATTCTGAATCCTGGGAATAAAAAAAAATTTTAGTTGTTGCATAGTCAAATATTACCTTCAGTCAATATAGTGATTCAACACTTCCATACATCACCCAGTGCTCATCACAACAACTACATTCCTTATCCCCATCACCTATTTCACCCATCACCCCGGCCACCTCCCCTTAGTAACCATCAGTTTGTTTTTAATAGTTAAGAGTCTGTTTCTTGGGGCACCTGGGTGGCTCAGTCAGTTAAGCATCTGCTTTTGGCTCAGGTCATGATCTCAGGGTCCTGGGATGGAGTGCGGCATTTGGCTGGCTGCTCAGTGGGCAGTCTGCTTTCCTCCCTCTCCCTCTGCCCCTCCCCTGCCTGCTTGTGCTCTCTTTCTCTCTAATAAATTTTAAAAAATTAAAAAAAACAAAAGGAGTCTGTTTCTTGGCTATCTCTCTTTTTTTCCCTTTGCTCATTTGTTTTTTAAATTCCACGTATAAGTGAAATTATATGGTATTTATCTATCTCTGACTGACTGACTTCACTTAGCATTATTCTCTCTTGCTACATCCATGTTGTTGCACTGGGGACTTTTTTTTAAACTTCTGAGTATTATTACCTAATCATGTTAAATTTATCTTTTAAGCGTTAGTTCCCTGAATATAATTGCTGCCATTTATTATTTACTGTGTGCCAGGCATTATGCTAAGCAATTTGCATTAAGGTTTTATGAAGATGAAGTGATTTATGAAGTATTTATTATTTATGTTTTACAAATGAGGGAACTGAGATTTAAGGAGGCTAAGTAATTCCCAAGATTACACCAACCAGAGTACCCAGATTTGTATTCAAGTCTGTCTGGTAGCAGGGTTTGCTTTTACAACTACTATGGCATATTACTATAAAATTATTTTGTAAAGTTTTGTTAAAAATGAAAGTTATCTAGGAATACTATATCCTGGATTTGTGTATAATGGCACTGTTTTGTTGGTATTACCTGATTGGAAAGTGATCTGTCATAAATTTTTAAAAATTTGTTTTTAATTAATTATATTTACTTGGTTTTGTTGTAAAGAGTGAACCAAGAGGAAATCCAGAAGTGTTAACATATTTGTTGACGTGGAAAGATAATTGTAATCTATAAAGAAGGTTGATTATAAAACTGCACAGTATGAGCACTTTTTAAGAAACTGTTGTGTAGAAACAGAGCAAAATATTAACTGTGGATCGTGGTTGTCACTCTTGTCCATTGCAGAGCTCTTAAACATCCTAGTTCCCAGGCCGTACTGCATGCTAACTTATAAATAAGACTCTCTTGGGGATGGTACCAGGCATTGGTAGGATTTTAAAGCTCTCTAGGTGATTTCAGTATGCATACTAGCTTGAGAACCACTGCCTACATGTTAGAATGATAGGGCTTTTATTTATTTATGTTTTTGAAATCTATTATAATAGGCATTTATTACCTAAGTGGTTTTTTTAAAGTGTAAATTTTGAGATACCAGAAAATCTTTATTACTAGTTTTTAAAAGTTGTAGTAATTTATTCATAAATCAGGATTATTTTCCTTGTTATCATTGAACTAGATATTAGTGTATCTTACAATTATATTTCAAGTCAAATTACATACACCTTTAGAGTGACTTCCAATTTTTTTTAAAAAGTTACTAGAACTTTAAAATTATTACTTTCTTTAAAAAAAATTTAAAGCTCTTAATTATAAGTAACCAGAGCGGCCAACTTCTCTTTTTCATACTGCATCATTTTTTTTCTTCCTGTAGGAGCTCCAGCGGGCTAAGCAAGAAGTCCTCTCTTTGCGAAGAGAGAATTCTACACTAGACGCAGAATGCCACGAGAAAGAAAAGCATATTAATCAGTTACAAACAAAAGTGGCTGTTTTAGAACAGGAAATCAAGGATAAGGACCAACTTGTTTTAAGAACAAAAGAAGCATTTGATACAATCCAGGAACAAAAGGTCTATTTAAACATTTTTTAAACAAATTGGTGATCACATTTACAAGTGATACTTTTCTTAAACACAAATATCCTATTAATTATTCATGTTTTAAAAAATATGTATCAGGTGGCTTTAGAAGAGAATGGTGAGAAAAATCAGGTACAACTAGGAAAACTTGAAGCTACGATAAAATCATTATCAGCGGAACTTCTTAAGGTTTGTTTTTTAAAAAATAATAGATTAAGTTTTCTTGGGTTAAGTAGAGAGAGAGATATATATATGAAGCTCTTTTACAGGCAAATGAAATTATCAAGAAGCTACAGGGGGATCTGAAAACTTTAATGGGTAAATTGAAACTGAAGAATACAGTAACTATTCAGCAAGAGAAGCTTTTGGCTGAGAAGGAAGACAAATTACAAAAGGAACAAAAAGAATTACAAGATGTTGGACAGTCTCTCCGAATTAAAGAGCAAGAGGTAGTGAATATTTTATATTTTTGCACGTGTGACTATTTGCAAAGTATAACATTTTCTCAGACATATTTTTAAAATTTCTACTTTATTATATTAGAGAAGAGCTTTAGCTTTTCTCCCCCCAAAAAGAACATGACTAGCTTCAACAGAAGTTAACTTCAATTTGATAAGTTAGTTATCATGGCTCAGATACCTTCAATATTCATATATATGTACAGTATCTGTGTATATATGTATATACATATAGTGTTACACAGGTGAGGTATGATTAACTTTTTCTATTTAATTGTAGTTAATAGTAATTAATTAATGGAAATACATTTGTTCAGTTTTTATTTAGCCTTTATTATACTTAGGATTGACATTTCAGGTGTGCAAATTACAAGAACAGTTAGAAGCTACCGTTCAAAAGCTTGAAGAAAGCAAACAACTTCTAAAAAATAATGAAAAATGTAAGTATGTTTTTATGTAAATGAGGTTTGTAATTGTGTTCTTACTCTGAAAATTGTATTTGAATTCATAGAAGTCTAGGTAAATCAAGATATTGCTACATCCAAAAGATTTACTTTAAATATATTGTTTTGATGTCTTTGCTATAGTAACTTGTATATCAGCTGCCCTGTAAAACTGTTATCGTTATAAAGAAAACCATATTACATGTGTCAGTAACCCAAAATTAAGTGTTGAAAATACTGACTATAATTTAAATTCTTCACCGAAGTTCTTTATTATTTTATTTTAATTGCTGTATTTATCTAATAGTAATAATGTAATTGTTTGAAACTAAAATGTAAGATTAAGCCTTTAACATTTTTTTGGTTTTTGTATTGGTTATCAGACAAGAGTGTGAACACTTCAAATAAACTGTAAGATATTCTAGAAATGAAAACCTTCAAAGAGATCCTTGACTAGCAGAAGTGTATGCTTCTGATAGTAATAGAATAAGGAGTTCTCTGTGGCAGTTGCTAAAATAACAGACTTTAATGGCAAAAATTTAGGTGAACCTATATTTTCCTGTGATGTAAGGTAGTTTTAAAGACTTAAAATTTAAAAAATCTCAATATGATTTTTAGATGTTTGAAGTTATTAGAAAAATTAGTCAAAATTCTTTACCTTGTTTTGTTCTTTTATTTAAGTAATCACATGGTTAAATAAAGAACTAAATGAAAATCAGCTAGTGAGAAAGCAAGATGGATTGGGACCTTCTACCACTCCACCTGTACATTCCAGCAGCAACACAATCAGAAGTGGGATTTCTCCTAACTCAAATATGGTATGTTTAAATTAAGATTTGAGTGGTCTAAGTAAATTACCTAAAACTAAAATATTCCCAGACTGTGTGGAAGTGGGGCATAAGGGTATACTTGCTCTTAACAAAGAGGCTGTATTTCAAGGGCACACTTATTTTTAAAGGGAGTACTCTGGGGGCCTTAAGAAGGAAGAACAGAGTTTGGGCTTAAGTTTGGAACTATGATAGAAGAAGCATAAACCGATGCTGAGTGAAATAAGTCAAGCAGAGAGAGTCAGCTATCATGGTTTCACTTATTTGTGGAGCATAAGAAATAACACGGAGGACATGGGGAGATGGAGAGGAGAAGGGAGTTGAGGGAAATTGGAGGGGAAGATGAACCATGAGAGACTATAGACTCTGAAAAACAGTCTGAGGGTTTTGAAGGGGCGGGGGGTGGGAGGTTGGGGGAGCCTGGTGGTGGGTATTATGGAGGGCACGTATTGCATGGAGCACTGGGTGTGGTGCATAAACAATGAAATCTGTTACACTGAAAAGAAATTTAAAAATTGCCAAATCAAAAAAAAAAAAAAAAAAAGAACAGCATTAACTGAACTCTATTTGAAAAAGAAAAGAGAAAGAAATGTCCTTTTATCAGCCTGTGAGC
This sequence comes from Meles meles, assembly GCF_922984935.1. Lineage (NCBI taxonomy): Eukaryota > Metazoa > Chordata > Mammalia > Carnivora > Mustelidae > Meles > Meles meles. The sequence continues at coordinate 130,869,319 of NC_060066.1, forward strand.
TCTAGATTCTAGAAGGAATTAGTTATGGTATCTAAGCTTTCTAGCTCCTAAAAGGTCTTTTGCTTTCTCCTTACAAGAAATTAGAGAGGAGAAAAAGAACAGCAGCTCTTTACATCTGGGAGCAAGGCCCTGGTGTTGCTAGGAGAGCTGGCCTAACTCACAACTAGGTCTTGGGGCTCTTCTGTTGAACATAAATAATTTCACAGAATATCAACATCAGGCAAGGCCACTCTGTGACTGTGACAGATCAAGACAAGAACAAGACCACCTAATAATCATATCTGAACACAATTTAAAAAAAATGAAAATTGCTAAACCATAGAACAGGCAAGCATCCTCCTATCCTGGCTAACATGATTGACTGCTCCTTCTTTACCAATTACAGTTTTGGCCTTAATACATTCCTCCCGACTTACCTAATAAGATTTATTTCAGATGATCAGTCATACAATTATCCCCATTTCCAGATAGCATCTGATCCACAACAAAGCCACACTTTATTAAACTCTCTTAAACTACCTAACATATAAGTCCCTTTTAACATCTGCATACTGCCACATCCTTACTGTGTTTCCCACGGTATGCAGTCTCCGTTGTTTGTAAGGAGCCATAAACCCACCGTGTATACCTATAGATATGTTTCTGGTAGTTTTTGATTGGAGAGCATTGGCAGAGGATTTAAAATGCACATATCTAATTGAATTTTAAATCTATACTAGTAAATCAGATTGTACTTGATTTTTAAAAAAAGGAATATATTTTGCTAAATTGGGAAAAGGTGTGAAAAGAAGTGCCCAGTACTGAATTACAAACTTGAAAAACTTGACAGGCTTACCCTTCGTGACTTATGATAAATAGCTATGTAGATGTTTTTTGTCTTGCAGCCAGTGATGTATACAGTTGTTTCTTAAGGTTTGTGTTTCGGTTGTTCTCTTTTAGTCTTTAGGTGACATTGGTTAATGGTGTTGCCGCCATATTGAAACTTAGTGGCAAAGCAAATTATGGTCTGAATTAGTCTATTTAAGAACATTATTCTTAAAAAAATTATTTTTATTTTATGTCTGATTGGCTTATTGATCTGTGACTCCACTCTACCCCCATTCCCCCTTTTCAGGAATGGAAGACCTATAGAGAACCAGGGTGGTTCAGAGAGGTCGTTGTTTGAACTCAGTTCAAAGACAGGTCCAGTGGCTTATTTTGCTAAGCTTGTACAGCCACTCTTAAGAAAACTTAAAGGTATCCTAGCCTCATGCTCTTATAACAAAGCAGAGTTTCATAGTGTCATGATAAAATTGGCCTCTAAGGTAGTGCTTTTAAGTATTAGTATTATAACAACAAAAAAATCTCATCCTTAACCTTTTTCTGTTTTTATTTTTAGGTTGATGGTAGACTTCCTTACCCAACTTGTGGGATTGGTTATCCTGTCTCCTCTGCATTTGCATTCCAAAATACCTTTCCTCATTCTATATCTGCCAAAAATACCATCCACCCAATTTCAGGACCAAAGGTAGAAAAATTAACTAAGAACTTTTTGGGGGAAAATAGCAATTTATTAACAAACATTTTTTTTTTCTTGAAGATTAGCCTTTGGTCAGTTGCTAATTATTAGGTAATACATAAATATGTTCCCAAATATCTAGTTTATGCTTACAGGAAATACAGTCTGTATTATATGGTATTTCTTGAGTCACTCTGGTTTGTAAAAAGCTGGACATCATTCTGCTTACATTTTTTTATTCCCATTCAACCTCTCTTTCCACTTTATTCATTCTCGATTATAACTTTGAAGCCTAACTATCTATCAGTGACTTCATACTGTTGATGTATTAGCTCTGTTGACATTTTTGGATTCTGTTGCCAGTGTTTATTCTTTCTTTCTTTCTTTAAAGATTTTATTTATTCATTTGACAGCAGCGAGAGAGGGAATATAAGCAGGGGAAGTGGGAGAGAGAGAAGCAGGCTTCCCACTGAGCAGGGAGCCCAATGTAGGGCTCGATCCCAGGATCCTGGGATCATGACCTCAACAACTAAGCCACCCAGGTGCCCCTGTTGCCAGTGTTTAAAGGTCTGATAAGGCAGACTTGTAGCATATTCTAAAATGTAGTTCTGGCAACATTATCTTAAATAGCATAGACCTGGCATTTCCTCCAATGTGATTTATTTGCTAAGGCTTTTTTCTATCCCCTTGAGTTTTTCATCATCGTTAGGACTAATGTCTTAGGTTTATATGTTTTCACAATATTATAATTTTATTTACACAATAATTTAATCTACTCAGACCAGCCACTGATTCCTTTTCTTTCCTAACATTAGGTGAAAATTGATTTTTTATAAATTATAGAGATAAGTAAATGTTTTTGAAAGAATTTTTTTTTTAAGATTTATTTATTTATTTTAGAGAGGCACCCCTGTCTTCATGTAGTTTTCGATTTCCTCCTTGATTTCATTGACCCAGTGGGTATTTAGTAGCATGTTATTTAAGCTGCATGTGTTTATGCTTTTTCCAGTTTTTTCTTGTAATTTCTAGTTTCATAACTGTTGTGGTTGATATGATTTCAGTCTTACATTTATTGATACCTGTTTTGTGACCCAGTATGTGATCTGTCCTAGAGAATGTTTCATGTGATTTTATTTTACTTTATTCTTTTAAAGATTTTATTTATTTGTCAGAGAGAGCACAAGCCCGGAGAGTGGCAGGCAGAGAGAGAAAAACAGACTCCCCACTGAGCAAGGAGCCCAATGTGGGACTCAATTCCAGTACCCTGGGATCATAACCCGAGTCAAAGGCAGATGCTTAACCAACTGAGCCACCTAGGCATCCCTGTTTCATGTGATTTTAAAGCATTGCGTATTCTGTTGTTTTGGGATGGAACATTCTGTATGTATCTGTTAAGTCTATCTGGTCTAATATGTTATGCAAAGACACAGTTCCCACTTAATTTTTTGCCTGAATTATCCATTGATGTAAGTGGGGTGTTAAAATCCCCTACTATCATTGTATTATTGTCAATTTCTCCCTTTACATCTGCTAATATTTGCCTATTAAGTGCTCCAGTGGTTGGTACATAGATATTTACAATTGTTGTATCCCCTTGTTGGATTCATCCCTTTATTATTCTTTATCTTCTTTATCTTTTGTTACACTTTAACATCTGTGTTGTCTGATGTAAGTATTGCTATGTAGGCTTTATTTCGCTTCTGTTTTTGTGGAATATCATTTTCATCACTTCAGTTTCAGTATTCATGTGTCTTTAGATCTGAAGTGAATCTCTTGTGGGCAGCATATAAATGGGGCTTGTTTGTTATCCATTCTTTCACCCTGTGCCTTGACTGGACCATTTAGATAATTTATATTTAAAGTAATAATTGATAGGTATGTACTTATTGCCATTTTATTGTTTTCTGTGTGTTTTTGTAGTTCTTCTCTGTTCCTTCTGTTGCTCTCTTGTGATTGATGACTTTCTTAATGTTAGGCTTGGATTTCTTTCTCTCTTGTGTAACTACTATAGATTTGGTTCATATATAATATCCTATATAGCAGTCTGTATTAACTTAATGGTCACTTAATTTCAAAGACATTGTAAAACAACTTTATTTTTACACCCCCTTCCCGGGTTTTGTGTTTTCATGCTTTATATCTTTTTATTTCACAAGTCCCCTTAACTAAATTTTAAAGATTTTATTTATCTTAGCATGCCTGTGAGCAGTGGAGGAGCAGAGGGAGGGAAAAATAACCTCCAGCAGGGGGCGCCTGGGTGTCTCAGTGGGTTAAAGCCTCTGCCTTTGGCTCAGGTCATGATCCCAGGGTCCTGGGATCGAGGCCCACATTGGGCTCTCTGGTTGGCAGGGAGCCTGTTTCCTCCTCTCTCTGCCTACTTGTGATCTCTGTCAAATAAATAAAATCTTAAAAAAAAAAAAAAAAAAAAAAGAATCTCCAGCAGACTCTGTGCTGAGTATGGAGCCCAACATGGGGCATAGTCTCTCGACCCTGAGATCATGACCTGATCTGAAACCAAAAGTCAGATGCTTAACTGAGCCACCCAGCTGCCATCCCCTTAACTAATTTTTTAGAAATAATTGAGTTTGCTACTTTGGTCTTAAAACCTTCATCTAGCATCATAAGTAATTGCTTTGTTACATTTAGTGTATGTTTGCTTTTATTTGTGAAATGTTTTCCTTTCCTAATTTTCTTCTAATTATGGCCTTTTCTTTTCCACTTAAAGGAGTCTCTTTAGAAAGTGACTTTTTTCTCTGGGTCCTTTTAAGATTCTTTTTTCATTAATTTTTTTTTCAGCAACTTATTTATGATATGCCTTTGTATGGCACATGTATGTTTTTATCCACTTAGGGCGTTTTATTGAGGACTTGTTGTCAGGGGTTAATGGCTGACAGCTTGGGAAATTGTGGTCATTATCTCACTTTGTATTTTTTTTTTTGTTATTTCCTTTCAGTACTCCAGTTACACATAGTTGGTCACATATTTTTCCATTGAGACTGTTCATTTATTTTTTTATGCTTTATTTTATATTCTAATATTCTGTCTTAAAGTTTTCCAATCTTTTCCTTAGTGTTTAATATGCTATTATTTCTGTCCAGTGAGAAATTTGTATTTTAGGTAAAGAATTTGTCATCTCTGCAAGTTCCAGTTTATCCTTTTTTATATCTTTCATTTTTCCCATACTTCTGATTTCCATTAAATTCTTGTTCATAGTTATCATTGTTCTAACATCTCTGTCCTTGTTCTGTTTTAATTTCTGTCATTATATTTTATTGACTGTTCTTGGTGTTTTCACATTTTCTCTCATTGTGATCTCTAGTAATTTTTGATAGAATGTGGAACATTTTCAGTGGTTACATTGTTGAGTATGGATTTTGTTATCTTCCTTTAAAGAGTGGCTGCTATTTAAGTTAGTTTGGGGTTCCTTTGATCCCTTTGAAGCATTTTGGATTTTTTGTTTTCTTCTTCAGCTTTACTTCTGTCATCTGGGTAGCTTTTACTCAAGGGGTAGTTCAGCCCTTCTATCTCAAGCTATGTTCCTTCATGGCTCTTCATAATTGCCAAGGACTTTCAACTTTATCTCCATGATTATGAGCTTTGGGAATTGTTCAGATTAAATCTGCCGTCTCTTTTTTTCAGTCTTTGGAGATTTGTCCCTATGCATGTGTCTAGTGCTGAGCAAAAACTCAAAAGGGACCCATGTGCAGATTTCTAGAGGTTTTTCTCTTTATATGTTTTTTTTTTTTTAATTTTATATTTTCATTTATTTGAGAGAGAGTGAGCAAGTGAGCATGAGCAGGAGGAGGGGCAGAGGGAGAGGAGAGGGACTCCCAAGCAGACTCCACAATGAGCATGGAGCCTCTTGATCTCCCAACCCTGAGATCATAACCTGAGCCTGAATCAAGAGTCAGATGCTAAATGACTGAGCACCCAGGAGCCTCCTTATAGCTTCTTGCTTGTCAGAATTCTGCTCTGCAACTTCCACTCACCCAACCTCCCTAAATTCTGATCTTGATCTCTCCCACTTAGCAATTATGTTTTACCTCTGTACCTGAATTTAGATAAAATGCTTCCACTTGGAAAGCTGGGTCAGTTGTAGCGATCACACTTCTCTCAAAGATCACAGTGGTGTACTACCTTTTGTTCAGTATTTGAGACTATTCTTTTTATTTTGTCCAGTTTTGTAATTTATGACTTTTGCCTGTATCTTATGAATTGATATCTGGTACTTAACATTTCTTACTCTTTCATATTTATTTTTCTATAAGGAATATTGGAAAATTCTTTTTAAAAAATCCACTTTAAAAAATCCTTTTTGTGTTTAAGGTTATCATATGAAATGCATAGATTAATGTAGGGAGAACTAATAACTTTGGAATACTGAACATTGATAGTCAAGTACATTAGCTTATACCTTTTTTTTTTTTTTTTTAAAGATTTGACAGAGATCACAAGTAGGCAGAGAGGCAGGCAGGGGTGGGGGAAGCAGGCTCCCCACTGAGCAGAGAGCCTGATGTAGGGCTGGATCCCAGGACCCTGAGATCATGACCTAATCCAAAGGCAGAGGCTTAACCCACTGAGCCACCCAGGCGCCCCTACCTTTTTCTATTCGTAATTTTAACCAATAGTTTGTACCTATCTGCTATTATTGTGAGTTTTTACTAAAAATAGATATTTATTTTCTCTAGCCTTTTCCTTTTGTATGCAAGTAGTCAGTTTTTTTAATCTGTTAGTTTGGTGACAATATGTATACCTTTATTTTTAAGGTACAACCCATTTATAAGTTTCTGGTATGAAACCTCAGTCTTATATCTTAGTTTAGATTTTTGTATAGATTCTTGGATTACTTTTTTTTTTTTTTAATTTATTTATTTGACAGAGATGGCGAGTAGGCAGAGAGGCAGGCAGAGAGAGAGGTGGAAGCAGGCTCCCTGCCGAGCCTGGAGCCCGATGTGGGGCTCGATCCCAGGACCCTGGGATCATGACCTGAGCTGAAGGCAGAGGCTTTAACCCACTGAGCCACCCAGGCACCCCTTGGATTACTTTTGATTGTTTTAAAGATTATTTATTTATTGTTGGGGGCAGGGAGAGAGAGAGGAGGGGTGGAGGGAGCCGGAGAGGGAGAGAAGCAGACTTCTTGCTGAGTGCAGAGCCTGAGCCCGAGATTATTATCTGAGCCAAAACCAAGAGTCAGTCACTTAACTGACTGAGCCACCCAGATGGCACTACTTTTGATTGCTCTGAAGTTCAAATTCTTAGCTTTCATTTAGAATCCTTAAATATAACAGCCTTTGAAAATTCTTGAAAAGGAAAGAATTCTCAGAATGCACAGAATGTGTGAGTTATATGCATAATTGCAGTAAGTAGGGAGACAAGTTTTAGAACTGTGACACTTCCTTAAATGTACATTTGAGGGGATGCCTGGGTGACTCAGTCATTAAGCGTCTGCCTGCAGCTCAGGTCATGATCTCGGGGTCCTGGGATCAAGCCCTGCTTCAGGCTCCCTGCTCAGCGGGGAGTCTGCTTTTCCCTCATCCACTCCCCAGCTTGTGTTCCCTCTTTCACAGTCTCTCTCTCCGTCAAATAAATAAATAGAAAATCTTAGAAAATAAATGTATAGTTGGCCCTTGAACTGTGTTGGGGTTTGGGGGCATTGATTCCCCCCACATTGTCAAAAAACTGCATGTAACTTTTGACTCCCCCCAAATTGAACTACTGTATTTTTAATATATATATATTCATATATATTTTTTACCTCACCCCCCACAAATGTATTTTATATTGTGATTGAAAAGTAAGAAGTTAGATGATAACAAGCAAAGGGAAAGTAGAGGAAAGATACAGGGTAAGCTGGAACAGTAGGACTTTCACGTGCTTTTGGTGCTCCTCATCCCACCTGTGTGTGTGAGGGTTAGTTCACTGAAGGCTCGAACTGAGAGGCAGTAAAGGAACCAGCTCCAGAAAGCGATTCTCGCTGAAGTGGCAAGGCCAATTACTGGTCCTACTTGGCCAGGGAGCACAGAATGATGCACATCATCAAAGAGTCTGGGGGAACTCCACAATGACAGGAAGAAGCCTGCAGTGCAGAGCTGACAGCAGGGAGAGGTGCTGTCGGCCATACTGAATGTTCTCCAAGTCGACGGGCTAATTGCCCAGGGATTTAGCAGCTCACAGCCTACCAGCATTTCCTGTAAACAGAAGCTGCCTTAGAACCATATAGGGAGTCAAGTAGATCAAGCCAACCCAGAGAGATGGTAAAGGTGCTCTGCGTTCCTCTAGACATTGCATAGAAGGAAATTTTTTACGTTTCTCGGTACTGGATAATGAGTGTTAATCAAGGATCCATTTTTGCTGACTTTGGGTCGGGATAAGGAGATGTATGGTACCTCATTCTACTGTACTGTATTTATTAACCAAGATCCATGTATAAATAGAGCCCTGTAATTCAAACCCAGGTTGTTCAGCTATATTAACGTTTGTTTTGTTTTAAAATAATTTTTTTTAAAGATTTTTACTTATTTATTTGACAGGCAGAGATCACAAGTGGGCAGAGAGGCAGGCGGCAGGGGTAGGGGAAGAAGGCTCTGAGCTGAGCCAGAGCTCGATGCGGGGCTCAATCCCAGAACCCTGGGACCATGACCTGAGCTAAAGGTGGAGACTTAACCCACTGAGCCACCTAGGTGCCCCTCAAAATAATTGTTAGGAGAATCATTTTATGCTGTTCATCTTGCTTCTATCACAGGAATGTTTTGACAAGGAGAAAGAGGATTTTTTTTGTTGTTAAATCTTCTCAAGAAAATGTGCTTGTGTTATAAAATTCGTGTTGAACCTGTTCTTCTGTGGTCTAGATTTATCAGGGAAAAAATGGAACCACCTGTCTCCATATGGAACTTTCTCGGTTCTCACTAATTGGGTTACGTGATGTGTTTTCCATCTTTACAGGTCCATTTTAACTTGCAGTTTACAAAACCAAATACACCGCTAGGAGAAGTTCAGTCAGGAACAACTCTTAGTATGCCTTGCTCAACTGATAAGGAAAAGTAAGTACTTGTTGGCATAAAATTTAATGTTTGCAATTTTTGTTTATCCATGCTTGAAAGCTTTGATGCCCACTTATTGTGACATTTTAAGTTACTGATCAGTGGGATTGAAGTGGAGTTCTTTTTATCTGTAAAAAAGAGATTTCCCAGGGTGCCTGGGTGGCTCAGTGGGTTAAGCCTCTGCTTTCCGCTCAGGTCATGATCTCGGGGTCCTGGGATCAAGCCCCGCATCGGGCTCTCTGCTCAGTGGGGAACCTGCTTCTCTCTCTCTCTGCCTACTTGTGATCTCTGTCTGTCAAATAAATAAAATATTTAAAAAAAAAAAAGATTTCCCATATTAAACTGTAGGAGGCAGTTAAACATACAGTAAAAATTTATTTTTTAAGAGCGACTTTCCTGCATAACTGAACCACCTTTCATCTGTTTTGGAGCAAGTACATAGAAATCTTTTTAACTCTTTTTAGTGTGGTTTTGTTTTTGTTTTCTTGTATGGCTGTGTCTGCCTCTGAAAGCTCTCCATTTTTCTGAATTAATGCTTCCAGTGTAAAGTACTCTGAGAAGCCAGCTATTTTAATTTTATTTATATTTTAAAGATTTATTTATTTTAGAAAGAGAGAGAGAGTGCACAAGCAAAGGGAGGGGCAGAAGGAGAGGGAGAGAAGCTGACTTCCTGCTGAGCATGGAGTCCAAAGGCGCAATCTCAGGACCCTCAGATCATGACCTGAGCCAGAACAAAAAGTCTTACCCTTAACCGACTGAGCCACCCAGGCACCCCAGGAGTCACCTATTTTAAAATGCTAGAATTCTTTGCTAAGAATAAGGCTTGTGAGATTGTCCCATACCTACAAAAATAAGCTTTAATTTTATGACGTGTTCTGCCTACTCAGAAATGCCTTCCTATTTTTTAGCTCTTACATAGTTTTACATAGTGAGGTTTGTTTCATCATTGAGTTGTGACTAAATTATAAACAGCTCATGAAAACTTGTCTCTCTGGGTAGTTTCTCTGGTAGTCTACACACGTTTGTACTATTTTTTTCTTATTATTATGCTTCTTAAAAATTAATCACTTTAAGACCTCTCTGCTGGCACTAATTACCATGAGCTAGCATCATTCAAGTATATTGTGGAATAAATTACTAATAGTTCAAAGAGGCTTCTTATCCCAGTTCTCTGGCTCTCACTCATTGGCTTCTGTAAAACTGGCACCAGCACGAATATTACAAAAGTTTGGGAGCCTCTCAAAAAAAGAATTCTTTGAAATCTTGAAATGTATGTGTTATATTTAATCTTACACTTGTTTAAGAGGCACAGCATTTATAATCCCTGTTAATGGTAGAACACCATGTTCATATATTTAACTCTGTCATATACACCAAGCACAGTTTTACTTATAGAAAATATATTTGTGGTACAAAATCAAACATGATCATGTGTCCCTAAAATTAGGACTGTTCAGCTATTTTGAGTATTTTCTGTTTGTAATTGGTTTTTTCCTGTATTTGTTGTCAGGTAGGAAAAAGTGGCAATGGGTATCAGAAGTGAAAAAAAAGTTTAAATTGAAGGAAATACCTATTCACCCACTTAATTCTTTTCTGAAAATTGGAAAAAGACCATTAAATTTTAAGAACGTACATTGTTTTACAAGTGCCTTTAAACTCTTGTGCCATGGAACTATTAGAGAAACTTAACACTGGACAGACTTAGAAAAAAGGAGTATGGTGGTAGAAGGGGGAAAATACAACTACGTAGATGCCCCGTATTTCTCTAAACTTTTGTATTTGTATTCATCTGACTAGAATTCATTAGTTATTAATTTTAATAGTGCATATTAATGACATCTTCGAAGTACTATAAAGAGCTTTTGGCAAAGGAAAAATTTTACTCTTTAATTATTATTTTTTAAAAGTAGTCTCCATGCCTAGTGTGAAACCCAATGCAGGGCTTGAACTCACAACCCTGAGATTGAGACCTGAGCTGAGATGGATTCAGAGGGTTAACTAGTTGAACCAACCAGGTGCCCCTTACTCATTTTAAATACAAGATAGAAATGGTTAAATGATACTCTTGAAGCATGAACATGTGTTTTCATTCAGCATGTATCACTTATGCATTATTGTCTTATGGTTTCATAGTACTAGACTTTTTATTTCCCCTATATTCTTTCTTAGCTCTTCGACTTATTAGTGTTATTTATTAGAGCCTGCTGTTCATTGGGAAGGGTACTTTGGCTTATGGATACACTGCTTGCTTAAGAAACCAGTGAAGAATGACTTGTTTTGAACAAAGCTATAAACATAGATTATTTTATATATAGTATGTGTTTGCAGATTAACAGTTAATGTTGATGGTTTATCTCAAGTGAAAATAAATGTTAAAATAAATACTGTTTTCCTTTCAAGTGGTGCAAATGTAGGGCTGGAATCCAAATACCTGAAGAAAAGGGAAGACAGCATTCCTTTACGTGGGCTCAGCCAAAACCTGTTCAATAATCCAGGTGAGAGGACAGTTCTGAAATGGATTTGACAGTGGTTTAATTGATTATATTTTATATAGAACTAAGTGAATACAAATAATCTTTTTTTGTCCTCATTTGCAGACCATCAAAAAGATGGCACGTTAGGAGCATTACAGACATCTTCCAAACCTGCAGTGCTCCCTTCTGCATCTTCTGCGTATTTCCCTGGGCAGTTAACAAACAGTTAATGCTAGTGTTTTCTTTTACTTTTTATTGAAATTTTATAAATTCCCATGGTTTAAAAATATATGAGCAGCATAGATCAAAATTCTAAGCCAGCAAGTTTCAAAGTTTACTCGAGCTTACTGTGTTAGATTGTTTGGGTCCTTTTTAACTCCTGCTGTCGTTCCACAGCAAGCTAGAGGAGCCAGTTTGTACTTGGGGGATTCGGAGTGAAGATTCTGAGTAAATGACACTTTTTGTTTGTGAACATGGTGTTTGATAGAATAATAGTGTGAATTTTATTAAATGAATCCTTAGAAATTCTCAGAATTTCTGAAGGAAGAATTGATCCTCATAAGGGACATTCTAGTCATTGAGAATCTAGGTAAATGAAAACCTGCTCAGATAGAATATGAAACCAAAGAATGTCACTTGTTTTATCATTTCCATTGGTAAAATAAAAGTTTTAAGTTTGACAACTGAAAATTATGAGGGAAAATGATTATCTCCAAAGATATCTATATTATTGATATTTACAATAAAGGGGAAATCCTAAAATTACCTTCAATGAATGAAATTAACCCTTCATAGCAAGTAAATATTTTCCTTGCAGCATCTTTAAATTAGCTATTGAACAAGTCCAACTAATTCTGATAATTTTGATAAATTAGAAAAATAATTTCGACAATGTATTATATAACCTGATTAGGTATAAATTGCTTTGAGCTGCAAAGTTTATAGAATTTTAATGCTTCCTGGAAATCTATACTTACCCAGTTTTTCTCTCATTTGGAGTTTTATTAGTTTGTTATTCAGTTAAATCCATATTAGTGGAATGTTTTTAAAAGTACATTACAAAGTACTTTAAGATCATCATGAATATTCATTATTCTTAATACTGTCAGTTCATTTTAATGTTTGCTTAATAAGGTAGGCAAAGTGAGTAACTGCTGGAAGTTACAATTTTTTTCTCTTTGTAACCAAACCAGTTTCAAGTAAGAATTATTTGGAAAAAAATTAGGTTCGAAAATTTCACCCAGACTCAAAGGGTCCCATTTTGTTTTCTTCCTGACGACCACCCAGTACAGAGTAGCATCGTCTTATGAAATTTATAAATCAATTTTTGTTTACAAGGATTGCTAATGCTCATGTGCCATTTAAAAAACTATTTTCAAGGACATTACTACATAGATTAGGAAAGAGAATTCAATGTATTAATAGCAATGTTATTAGGTTTATAGTAAGACAAAGAATCTAGTATTTGGTCGTATTTTTCTGAAGCCACAAAATTGAGTCTTGTCATACCTTGAAACTGTGCTGGTAGTTGCAAGCAGTCTTTAACTAGGGGATTTATTCTAAAAAATTGAGTAACCATTACTGGGTAGTGACTTTTATATATGACTTGTCATTTCAATATACTGTATGAGTATTTGTAAGAATACTTGGTTACAGTAACTTGAAAGCATTTAATAACCTAGAAAGTAGCCTCTTGGTGATATTAGAATCTTTCCTGTAAATATTATGTAATATATAAAAACATGACAGGGTTTGGATGGGATTTAGGGCATACAGGTAGTTTTTTTTTTATTTGAAATTATTTTGCAGTGTACAGCTGTACATGTGTTAATAATCACAAGGTTGCACTTAACATATTTCTATAAACTGAGCTTTGTTAATAAAGTATTTATGGAGATGACGTGTATATAAAAATAAACAGCATTGATCTGCAGCTGTTGATGATGCTTAGAATTTAAGTACTTCCATTTAATTTACGGACTAATTTTCCATTTCTTTTGTCTTCCTATAGGAGTATTTTGTAGTGGGCGGGGAAGGAGATTAAAGGGAAGATGGTGTAAAGCTTTGATTTGTTACTGTAAAAATGATTATGGTAACAAATAAAGCTAACAGACCTTACAGGGAATCACAGATCAAGACTTTCTTTAAAAAAAAAATCATTAAAATATTTAATTTTATTAACAGAATATTTACATTTCTTTTAAGACCTTATTTAACCATAGTGAATGTTCCAAGTTTAAAAAGCATTGAGCAATAACCACACACAAGATGAAAACAGTGTAAACTATACAATACTTTATGTACAATTTTTACAAAGTAACACTTTTTAAATAATATAACTGGACACAAAAATATACACTTTAGAGAAATTCACATCAGTAATTGTATAAAGCTCTCTTCTAGAGTCCTGAAAATTTAGGACAAACATTAGCTCTGTAAATAAAGTGTTACTGTGACAGTCCTGAAAGGCCACTATATATATTTATCTACATATAGATATCACATTGACATTTTCAAGGCTACCAGCTTTACTATATAATTTTTAGATTATGTATTCAAGTGTTGAGGTTCTTGTGATTATGCAAACATTAAAAGAATAGTGGTATAAGTAGCTGGGGAACAAACCCGAGCCAGCGTTTAGATTTAATTTAAATTGTTCCCAATTTAAATTCTAAATGGCTGATATTTTCTCATTTCAAAAACAGTGGTGAATGTTTAAATAAAATTACTACAAACAAGCTTGAAACATGATTCAGATTTAGTACAATTTTCTTAGTTGTTTTTTTTTTTAATGCAAACAATTCATTTACCATTTCTTCACTTTAGTGCATCTGCATTAAGGCTTTGAATTATTTGACCCAAGATTTTACAATGTTAAAAACGAACAGGTCCATAACCGTACTACCTACTCTGTCTCGCTGTGAGTCAGCATAGAGTTAAAGCTCAACACCTGAAGGAAATGGTAGCAGAGACGTTGCTAGTATCTAAGAAGGTATGTATATAGTTTTTAATTAAAGGATGTATAATAAAACAAAAGCTAGTGGCAAGAAATTGGTGCTAATAAACAAAAGGTTTCTTTTCAAAAGAAATTGTAACATCTTTGGAAAACTGTCCGGTTCTGGTTCTTTCTTTAGTTCCCACGGAGTTCATGCAGATACATTTCTTAAGACAACCTTAAAGTACATTGTAGATGGAAATGGAATGTACATCCAGAACTATAGGTGAAAACTAAGACCTGGGTGTGACAGAAAAGTCTTCCTGATTTCAGTCATCACACATTTGTGTCCTGGAGTAAAGGTTCTTTGGCCTCTCCTGGCGCTTGTGTACTATGAGGATGGCTGTGACCGCCACAGTGCTTTCTCCAACTGCTGGACCGTAAGCTTAAATTGGTATGTTCTGGAATAAACAAGGCAACAAGCAGAGCCAGCAGTACTGAACAGGCTCCAAAGAGGAAGGGGGGGCCAGGGATGATCGAATTCTGAGAAAGAAAAAGATAATTAGGACTTTTGTGCCGAAATCTCCTTTTTATAATCAGATTGCTGTGAATGATAAGCCAGGGTCTTCTCTCTTCAGAGCCATAGTTAGAAAATGCATTTGCTTTTCAGGAGAAAGGGACACTATCATACTCTCACTATAAAATTCTGAGGATTACAGCTGATCCAAGGAACAGAGCCACAAGAGTTTTTCAAAAACGGCCTATGCAGGGGCGCCTGGGTGGCTCAGTGGGTTAAAGCCTCTGCCTTCGGCTCAGGTCATGATCCCAGGATGCTGGGATTGAGCCCAGCATCCGGCTCTCTGCTCCGCAGGGAGCCTGCTTCCTTCTCTCTCTCTGCCTGCCTCTCTGCCTAGTTGTGATTTCTGTCAAATAAAATATTAAAAACAAAAAAAACAAAAAAACGGCCTATGCAAAAATAGACTGTCACCTGCCGCACAGAATCTGAACACATCATACAGCTCATGAGCCTTCACCTCAGTAGCTCAACAGGAAGATCTCAAAAGTAAAATTAAGTGGCATACACTATGTTAACCACAGTAGCGGGATCAGTGACCGTTTTCTTTATTTACAAAAGCAAACTACATTCTCTAGTAACTGTAAGTGAGGGAAGCACAGCTAATGCTGTTACCTAAGAATCAAAAGGCTTTTGTATAGCCTACAAACAAACATTCATTTTTATTTAAAAGCAGTTTCCTGTGCTCTGCTAAACAAGCCGGAAACTGATGAGCTGTTTGTATTGGCTAATCTGCCGTTGTTAATGTTTTCAGTTGTAAGGAGGGAAAGTACAGCAAACAAGTGAATCAGCACCTAACTGCCATTTGCTACAGAAGGCAGGCCTCACCTGGGGACCTCATGCAGCATACACGTCCCCGACGAGACAATGGTACAGACCAGTGGCTATTAACCATACCATGAGGTGTAACATCACAAACTAGAATAGTTTGATAATTCTTAAATTGACGAGGGGAAAGGTGTGTATAGCCGATTTCAAAAAGAGGTATACAGGGGCACACAGTCCCTTCGGCTTTGGTTTTTAAGTGCTGTGGATCTAAAATAATCTCACATAAAAGCTTGGGTGACCAAAAACCATTTATCTTTCAACCCAGCCAAACGAACTGTATTTTTATCAGGTGAATGAAGAATTACCTGTTCGAAATGGTGCTGTGGACTTGTGTTTGTTCCCAAGTCTGTTCCTGTCATTGGCAGTTCTTTAAGTTCCACATGGAATATGTAGAAAATGAATCCATAAAGAGCTGGTCCCAGACCATTGCACAGTCCTCGAATTCCTGTTATCATTCCTTGAACAACACCTAAATTGTTTACACAAATTATGTAATGCGCCGTTTACTTTCTTCCTGTTCCAGAACCAGTACAAACAAAGTCAGTCTAAAATCAAAGTTCTTATTAGACACTAGCAATTTACCAAGATGGCCTTAACAAAATACTTAGAAGCCATGAGCTCTACAAAGTAAGCTATCTGATACAAATGTGAGATCAGGTAGAGCCAACCCAAACACAGGTCTAGTTTAAGCAAGCGGGCAAAAGCACTTTTAATTTCCCTTTAAAACATCCCTGGCTAGGGGCGACTGGGTGGCACAGTGGGTTAAAGCCTCTGCCTTTGGCTCAGGTCATGATCTCAGGGTCCTGGGATGAAGCCCCGCATCGGGCTCTCTGCTCGGCAGGGAGCCTGCTTCCTCCTCTCTCTCTCTGCCTACTTGTGATCTCTATCTGTCAAATAAATAAAATCTTAAAAAAAAAAAATCCCTGGCTAAAAATCAGGCACGAGTTCACAATACTAACTGTTAAAAAGAAAAAACCTGCCTCTAAGCAGCTACTTAAGACCCTCTGAGTCAAATACAGAGTTTGAGTTTTGCTTTCCTCTGGCATCTTTTCTCAAATTTAAAATGCAATTTGTTTTGGCCATAGGCCTTTCCTTCCTCACTTAATCAACCATGTGATCACTGCCCCTCTTGTAACACCCCTTTTTCCCCTTATGTCTTGAGAAAACACATCCTTTTCAAAGAATTATCTGTTAGCATTTTGAGAATTAAATGTTCCTATCACAAAAGCGTAAGATAAAAAATGTTTTCTATGGTTTTTAGATGACTGAAACCTAAGATTTAAATAAAAGGGTTATTTAAGCCCAAGATGTCTAGCACATCATAGCAAACACATAATAGTGAAAATAAGGTGGCCAGCCTACATCACTAGATTTTCTAGCAAAAGAACAGGTAGGGCCACGTAGTCAGAGTGAGAGACATGGTTACAGACATCCACCGAAGGACAATACCTTGGAATCTGCTTTTCCTCTTAACAGTGAAAGCAATTTTAAATTCTTTACTTTGAAGATATGCTTACGATCCCATACTGAGGACGGAGATAGAAAATAGGATTTGAGTATTCTGTGCTTTGAAATAATTATCATGGGTTCTTGTCAACTCACCTTGTTGATCAGCATCGGCAGTTCGTGAAACAAGGGCACTGACCGCTGGAAAGGTAATGCTAGACATGGCCGCCACCGCCCCAGCAGCCCACATCATCCTGTAACCAAAAGCAGCAAAACAAAAATATATTCTCCACTGTACCTGTCAGTCAAAATATACACTTGAATTCAAGTTGCTGTTACTGCAAAGTGGCTGTGGTACAAGGAAAAGGAGAACGGTACTTGGTCTATTCCTTCCTTCCTGTGTGACTCTGGGCAAGTCACTCTAAGGTCTGAGTAGCGGGTGGGGATGGGGAGCGTTGAGAATACCATACGATACACATACAGAAACAGCCATTATGTGTTTCCCCAGCCAGTAAGACTCTGCAGGCCATGTTCCCACAGACTTGTGCTTCAGTGTGAAGCTACTGAGCTGATCTAAGCCTTGGATGTTCTGGGCTTGAAACTTGAAACAAGTGTTTTAGATCATTAAAACTGTGAGTACCTCTTTGTAAAAACTAGATTGGAAAACAAAACATCTATCAAAACACATTCTTGGGGCCTGGGTGGCTTAGTTATTAAGCATCTGCCTTCGGCTGAGGTCATGATCCCAGGGTCCTGGGATTGAGCCCCACACATCAGGCTCCCTGCTCAGTGGGGAGCCTGCTTCTCCCTCTCCCACCCTCCCTGTGTTCCTGCTCTCACTATCTCTCTCTGTTAAATAAAATCTTTAAAACAAAACCAAACCACTCTTGATGCTTACTCCTATTCGATCCAAACAGAGGTAGTATGTTTGGGGGAATGAAACCTGAGTGAACCGAGTTCAGTCCCATCATCCTGAGCACAAAGGTGCACCTCTGTGGCCCAACCTTGACCTCACTACAGCCATCACCCTTCAGGCCACCAGACTGGCAAGAAAAGGAAATAGCCTTCTGACAGGAAGCTGGGGCCAAAACAATAGGGCTTTCTCAATGAACTTCTGGTCTGTCATCAGTAATGATCACTGATGTCACATGTTTTTTTCTAACCAGAAAAACAAAGAAGGTGGGGCGCCTGGGTGGCTCAGTGGTTTAGGCCACTGCCTTTGGCTCAGGTCATGATCTCAGGGTCCTGGGATCGAGTCCCGCATCGGGCTCTCTGCTCGGCAGGGAGCCTGCTTCCCTCTCACTCTCTCTGCTTGCCTCTCTGCCTACTTGTGATCTCTCTCTGTCAAATAAATAAATAAAATCTAAAAAAAAAAAAAAAAAAAAAAAAAGAAAAACAAAGAAGGTAAATAACGCTAGCTTTCAGGGCTTTGCTGCGTTGAGATTACATGTCTTATCCTAATGACAGACTGATACAGATTAAATGCTCATTAGAGATTTAAAAATGAATCTCATTAAAAAAAATCTGTCACATAGAAAATGTCACACCCTTCTACCCTCAAGCCATTCTAGAATATACAAATACCCCAGTGAGAAATCTGTATTGTATACATTTTGAGAGAAAAAAGGCATAGTAGGAGATGGACTAAAATCTAATAATAAGCTTTAGATGAGAAGCAAAAAAAAGTCTGTCAATTAGGGGCACCCACGTGGCTCAGTTGGTGGGGTGTCCAACTTGATTTTGCCTCAGGGTCCTGGGATCGACCTCTCCCCCAATCCCCCCCCCCCCCAGGATCTCCAGTCAGCAGGGAATCCACTGGGGATTCTCCCTCTCCCTCTGCCCCTCCCCCGCTCACGAGTATGCTCATGCTCTCTCCCCTCTAAAATAAATATCTTTTAAAAAGTCTGTCAGTTATACCTCAACAAAGCTGGGAAAAAAGGGGCACATATCAAAATTTTAATAATTAAAATATACCTACCAAGGTTCTGAACCAAAGCCATACCATGCCAGCTGTAATATTTGAAATCCCAGACCCAATAAAATGGTGTTCTTATTTCCAATTGACCGCATAAGTAAACTCAAGACTATGGTCTAGAAAAGAAGAAAAACCAGAATGGAATGGTTTATCAGGAAGAACTTTTTAAAATAAAAAATACTTGGTGACGTCCTTCAATCTGTAATATAAAAGGACTACTACCACTTTTCTACATTTTGGCATTTTTAGGTTGCCCTGAATATATCTTGAGACTATTACTCCAGGTCATATAGAGCAAATGAAAGGTCCCTTTGCTGACCCAGATCCAGGGAAGAAGAAAAGTGAAAACAGAAAAGTTGAACTTTCTATTCAGTATATTTCTACTGACTGCTTAAATCAGAAATTGTAAGCAGTAGCATCAAAAGGTCTGAACAGATGATTTGGGGATCCCGGTTATGTAACTGCTTTAAAAGTTTTTACGGTTCCAAGTTAATCCAAAATGCTTATCCTCCCACTAAGCAAAACCGAAACAGTACAAGAATTACTCTCTATCCTTCATCTAAATTATTGCTGAAAGCATGATGCTTTTACAAACAGTAAACAGGTGTAAGTATGATTTGGAAAAACAGCCTGGATCATAATCTTGGCTCTAACTATGTGACCCTGGGCAAGTTACTTCACACTGAAATAGTTCTGTCTCTTAAAAAAACAGTACCTACTTCAAAACTCTGTCACGTAGGTTAGAGGAGGTATTTACAAAATGCTTAGCACTGTGCTTGGCACACTGTAGGTGTTCAGTAAACAATATTATGGGTTGAATGGGTTTTCTTTCAAAGCGAACAGAAATTCAACAATGATTTGGGGACATAACAAAGTATTTCTTGCTATTTTTAGAAAAAGATTTTATATCTTTTTAAAAATTTGTATCTCCCTCTGCCTACTGTTCCCCCTGCTTGTGCACTCTGTCAAATAAATAAACTCTTAAAAAAAAAATAAATTCTTTAAATTGAGGGTGCCTGGGTGGCTCAGTCAGTTAAGATCTGCCTTTAGCTCAGGCGATCCAGGAGTTCCGGGATCAAGTCCCACACTGGGCTCCCGCTTAGCAGGGCGTCTGCTTCTCCCTCTCCACCACCCCCCACCCCCACTCATGCTCACACTCCTGAAAAAATAAAAGCTTTAAAATAAACAAAATTCTCTAAATTGAAATAACCATTTAAGAGCTTAATCCGATTCAATCACAAGCCAGTGGAAAGCAAATGAAGAGCCCTGTAGGAGTTCTTGAACAATTAAGACTCCTAGATTTCTTCTCTCCGATTTCCCCTTAAAACACTAGCGAGTGTAAGAGTTCCACAAGGTATGGAACCTTGCTGGATTCCGTTCTTCTCAACAACCACAACCACAAAAGGGAACTCACCCCGAGTAAGCAGTTAGCAAAGAAAAACTTCCTGTATACAGGACACCCTAACTGAGAACACTGATTTTCTCCCGAAAGGCAGGAACTTCCTTAAGTATCTGTAGCTTTGTATCCCTAGCAGCTACTGTATCTTCTTAGTATTTATAGAAAACGTGATTTTTAAATGTCAAAATAGTCTCAATAATGGGATAAATTACTTAGTGTATACAGTATGCTAGACAAGAAAAATTATTGGGTGTCCCTTTAGTGTAACTCATTTTGTCCCAAAGGCTGAATAGCTAATTTAACCAAGGCATATATAGCTAGTTAACAGTTAACTGACATCAGTTTTGGTCAGTTAAACAAATATATCCCAAGTTCCTACTATATCCCACTGCTATTCTAGGTCTAAGGGAACTGACCTAAGGGTCAGAGAATAGGTCAAAGTACTGGTCAGCAAACAAAATACCTCATCTGGGAGGGAAGATGGACGTAAGTGCACTGGTTTTAGCAAGATCATTGCAGGTTGTAGCTGCTATGGAAAAGAATGGGGCAGTGGAATAGAGGTGTTGCTTGCACCAGGATGGCCAGAGAAGGCCCTTCTGAGGCAACAGCTGAATGGGGAGGGAGGTGGCTACGTGAATATCTCGGGGATCAGAATACTCCAACAAGTGGTAACTGCAAGTGTAAAGGCCCTAAACTGGAATATATTCAATAACAGGGATTATGGGACACAATGAGGTCATGTTGATTCCAGTTTTTATTCTGGTTGCAAAGGAAAGTAAATTTTAAACAAGAGGATTAAAATTTCACTCTACAGGGGCGCCTGAGTGCTTAGTCTGTTAAGTGTCCAACTCTTGATTTTGACTCAGATCATGATCTCAGGGATGTGAGATCAAGCCCTGCATAGGGCTCCCTGCTCAGCGTGGAGTCTGTTTGAAATTCTCTCTCCCTCTGCCCCTCCCCCTGCTCATACTCACACACTCTCTCTCTCTCTAAAATAAATAAAATCTTAAAAAAAATTCACTTTACAAAAATTACTTTCCCAAGTGGCGAATAAACTATAGGGAGACCAGATGGAGGCAACAGCCATGGCTCAGACTGGCTCCTAATATCAGAGATGGGGAGAGATGCTTCAATTCAGAATGGATTTAGAGACAGAGGTAACAGGAGACACCATCTGAGGGACTACGTGGTAAGGATAAAGAAAGGCAAAAATCCACAAATATGACACCAAAGTTTGTTGTGGCCCCAGCAACTAGGAGCATGGTGATGCCCATCAACAAGGTGAGCAGTGCTAAAGGAATCCAGATTTCAGTTTTGGTTATGTCGAGTTTAAATGCCCAACATGTGTCAAACAGGCGCTCAGTCAGGGGCCGGCCTAGAGGTAAAATCTTAGGAGGTCACCAGCACATGGAGGACTAGGTAAGAGCACTGAGGGAGGAAATATGTCCAACAATAACCCTGCACTCACATAAACTTTTATTTAGTGCAAAAGTTAGGCTTGCGTGCCTCCTGGCACCAAAGAAGTGATGAGGCCTAAAAGCCCCAGAGAGGACAGCAAACATTTGGCTCCCACTGGGAAGTGGGTCTGTCCATGTTTCCAGATCTTCTCATTTGGGGGGAGAAGCTACATACACATATTTTCATATAACCTCCCAATCTTTAAATGGTTACTACTAATTTTTCAAGTAAGTATGTATGTATGATTTAAGATTTTGTTTTCGTAAGTAATCTCTACTCTATGGAGCTTGCACTCCCAATCCCGGGACCAAGAGTCACATGCTCTACCGACTGAGCCAACCAGAAGCCCTTCTTCAAGTTTTAAAAACTCCGCAGAAAAATAAACAACGGCTTCTAATTTAGCACTTAGCTGAGTTGCGGGCACAGTACAGGGTGCTACAGTGACCAAGACGAATGTGCTATAATCCTGACCTCACTCACAGGCTACTCTTCCCACAATCTACTGAGGCAAAAATAATAAAAAACAAACAGAGGTAAAAGCAATAGGACAGTGTATTCTGTACAATGACAGAGATATACCTCAGTTAGTACGGGAACTCAGAGGACACTTAGAGCAGAGGGTGGGGAGGCAGAAAGACCAGCAGGAACAAAGGCACAAGGGCAAGCAGTAACACGAGCAGGCAAGCAACAAGTTATTCTCAACTGTATACTTGACATAAATGAGAATACAAGACACCACTTCTACCTGTGAAGTTATATATTATACTTAATATCTTAGTTCATATAATGACAGCAACATAATGATCAATTTATCTATCTACACTACATACTTCCATTAACCTGTTTTTTGAAGTCCAACTAATTTTCTCACTTTTTAAAATGTGATTCATCTCAAAAATGATATTTCTACATAGGCCTCAAAAGCTAAATGGTCACTTAAGGAGCATACTCCTTGTGGGCTGGGTATATAACAACTCCTTTATGTCCAATGCTGGCTGGCTGGCAGCTCATATCCTCCCACACTCCCAAGCACTGCGAGCGCTCTGCACACAAGCCCAACCAGGCCCCCTCCTGTATCCACAGCTATTTTCCATCTTGTTTTTTTAAAAATTTATTTGACAGAGACAGACACAGTGAGAGAGGAAACACAAGCAGGGGGAGTGGAAGAGGGAGAAGCCGGCTTCCCACTAAGCAGGGAGCCCTGGAGCAGGAAGCTAGTTGTGGGACCCTGGGATCATGACCTGAGGCACTTAATGACTGAGCAACCCAAGGGCCCCTGTTTTCCATCTTCTACCCTTTGTGCTAGGTGCCCTCTGCTGAGCAGAGAGAAAATTTCCTCTAAAGCACCTTCACATCACTCCAGCAGTGTTACTGCCCAAATTTCTAAGGCATCTGCAGCTTCTATGATCAGTGACACGAAACAGCTACTCGTCTCTTATGTGCCATTATAGTAAATGTTAGCTTGTTCTCTTCCTCTAAATCTTAAACAAAATATTACCAAATATAATCTCAGCAATGTATGAAAGAGATAAAACATCATGAGCGGGTTGGGTTTATCCCAGGATTCAAGGCTGGTTTAACATTCGATAATTCCTCAAGCTCAACTCTTACTATTTGTACATTGTTTCCTTGGTGATATGCTTCAGAAAGGTGTCTTTTAAAAAGCTATTTTTACATATAGGCAACAATATATTTTCCCCAAAGCTGAAGTGCACTTTTCTGACAGCCAGAAATGCATATTTAAATGCAGCGTTATTTCTGATTAAGGAGCTTCAAGATAAAATAGGAGTTAGAATGGATATTAAGGAGAGCACATGATATAAGGAGCACTGGATATTATTTAAGATTGATGAATCACTGACCTCTACCTCTGAAACCAATAATATATGTTAATTGAATTTAAATTTAAAAAAATTAATAAAATGGAAGTTAGAAATAGTACTAATACTCAATGCCAATGAATGCAAGAGTGGGGCAATGGGTATACTATAGAACTTAAATATTAATTTGAAACTTATCATTAAACCTACCAAAAATTTGTTAAGTGATGAGATCTGCAGAAAGAATCCTACACCTAAGAGATGGTAAAACATCTAAGAGACCTAGGAAATGGACCCTGCCTTTCATTTTCTGAAGAACAGAATAAAACAAAGAAAGCTGCAATCTAGAAGACTAGATCTAAAGGTAAGAAAGAGTGTTAGATTAGATCATCTACATCTACATCTAAGCCAAGCCAGAGAGGAAGAAATGGGTGGGACTTTATTCAGTGAAAGGAGAAAGACTGACTCGAGAAAAATTCTGGTCGCCGGAATATACTACTTGATCATGGAAAAGAGATTTAGGCCAAGATGAATTACTCCTAAGAAAATCCAAATTGCTGGTTGATTAATATCTTATTTATCAACCAACCACTGGCTACCAACTACATTTCCAGGGTAAGTACTTCACGTCATTCCTCCGCTCAAAACCCTCTAACGGCTTCCCATCTTTCCATTAAATCTCAGCATAACCTGTGAGGCCCCAGATGACCTGATGGTTCCCCCTGCACCTCCTCTCTGACTTATTTTCTTGAAGGTCACTGCCTTGCTGCCAGAACCATGCTGTCCCCTGGCTGTTTCTCACACATGCCAGCTACAGTCCTTCCTTAGAGTTTTACTTCTGTACCTGCTGCTCAGAATCCTCTTCGAAAAGATATTCCCATGGCTTACTCTTCACTCCTTTGGGTTTCTGCTCAAATGTCACCAAGTATCAGCTAGGCCTTCCCAACCCTTCCAGGTAAAATAACACCCAATCCCCAGTCCCTCTGTACCCCCAGCACCATTTTTCTTTATCGTTTTCACTATACCTGATACATTTACGCAGACATATTTTTGAAGCTTCTGTCTTATCCCACAAGAATGCAAACTCTACAACAGCAGGGATTTAGTTCAGTTCATTGCTACACCCCCACGGCCTGACACATGGCAGTACTCAAAAAACATGTGAGGACTGATATAAATTTTTTACTTTATGCAGGTGTACTCGCTAGTATAAATCAATAAACCTTTCTGCTTTATACACTGTATAATGAGTAAAATGTGCCCATCCCCAAAATCTGCTCAAGACTAAGTACACTTAACAAAACTGAATTTCTGAACCTACAAGCCTCAGATTCCTGACACTGGTGACTCCACCAAGAAAATGTCACTTGAGTATCACTTGAGGCCCCATTGGGATGGTCAACTAGGAGCAACACTCTACTGCCTCACTCTAATTAAAAAGAGACTCACCTGTGCAATAATAGAAAGAATGCCAAGGACTGCTATAAATGCTGCAACACTTTCCGGTGAAAACTTCATTATCTAGAAGGTTTCCAGAAAAAGTAACATTAATAAAGACAAAAGTGCAACAAAAACCACACTGATGCAAGTCCTTGTATATTAACATTAAATGGGCCAGAAAAAAAAAACCCACAACTCATTTATAACCAAAGAATTCTTCAAAGGAAGACTCTGGCTTTCGTTGAGAATCACAATTGTAACAACTGTCGACAGACTACAAATAATAGCTACCTAATTTAGATTTGGTAATTCTAAGTCTCTTAATTTAGACTTAGGTTTCATAAATTTGAGACCACTATCAAGCACTCAGAATCCACGTTATAAATAGTGCACTGTTTTGTGATTTTATGGGTATCGATAAAGGCTAGATCTTCCTTGGTAAGATTAGTGTCAAGGAGGAAAAACGAATGCTCTCAGTAGAGCTGGCTGCTTTACTGATACATGCCCTCCATGACCGAGAGACCGGACTAGATGGATGGATTACAGGCATCCCATCACTTCTACAGACAACACAAGCTTAAGCCACATACAGTGACAGGATAATTGTATCTTTCTGCAGACGCCAAAGTCTTAACAGATATGCCTAAGGAGCATCAACCACTCTACGTAGGAAGTAAACTCCAGTGAGCCGTTATTTACAACACAGGAGGCATTTAAAAAGTCTCTGCTATCACAGCTCTCGACATGAAATATTTTTGTTATGAAGGCACTAAACAGTGGAAGAAAAGTCCCCCTTGGCACATTAGGATTTTACCTGTCTGAGGTATAAAAAGAAGCTGGAGTATTGGCCTGCCTCTGGTAGGTAGGAGAGAAACACCGTGATGCAGATCAACAGCACTATGGAATCTTGGCCCACTTTTTTTAAGGACTAGAATAAGAAAAAGACTGATATAAGGTTTTATACCCAAACACTGCACTGTTCTTAAAAATATGCAGTGTTATCTTCTGGTAGTGTACATACAGACACTTAGCTGTCTTTTCAAAATGTCTTTCATCCTCCCCAAACTATTCTGAAAAGTCTTTCAAAATATTTTAAAAATATGTCAAGATGTTTTCCCCAAAGAAACATCCACAACAAAATATGAACATCACACTGAATCATACATTCATTTTTTTTTGCCGAAGAGAAGGAAAAAACGTAAACTTTTTACCGCAAAAGGGTCAGCCTGTTCCCAGGAAATGGGTGCCCCCCATGATGCTGGCCGCATCTTCTCGGGCAAGGACTCTGGTACAGCAACAAGGATAAAACAAATATCCAGCAACGCTATGGCTGTAGCCAGAACCACCACCAAGCTGTCCCCGTACACACGGCCGAGGTAAGCTCCGATTGCGGGGCTGGTTACCAAACTTGCAGCAAATGTTGCTGAAACCTGCAATAAATCCAAATGGACAGGAAGAGATTAGTCCGGACACCCTGACTCTCCTTCAGAGCTGCAGAATGCAGATTTACGTCAGTCCTCCTGCCACACTCTCCCTTTCCAGGATCCTACCTGTGCCATTCTTCTTATATTCTCTTCTTTTGCAGAAAGAGGAAAGAATTAGATTCTGAACTAAAAAAATATATAATGGTCGGAAAGAAGTCTAAAGAACAATGCTCTAAGGAAATCCACTGTCACTGTGATTTTTTTTCCCCCAATATTAAAATTAAAATGAGATGAATGTTTACCTTGATGCATAAGGCTGGCTGAAAGCTTAAAGTCTTTGAGGTTTATCTTCTTTCTCATCAGTAAGAGTGTAAGTGCTAGTACAAAACTGAACTAGGTGATCGTTTAGGTGGCAGAGTTAGGAAGGATGGGATCACAGGTCCTTGGCACTGAGTATATCACTAACCATGTCTCTCTTAAACTTTGAGGAAGTCCACACACGTCTGGGGAAGATGCAGATTAAAGAGGACACAGGGGAGGAATAACTTAATCCCAGATGTGTCTGGCCTATTAGACAAAATGGCCGGCAAATCAGTAGACATGACAGCAAGTATCACCTGACGGAAACCATGCTCTGTGCTGGAGAATTAGAAATTAATGTTGTCATGCGTGAGCTGCTCCCCACCTTGTGCTTTATTCTGTCTCTGTGCCATTTTTGACTTCTGGATGGAGAATTTAACTTCACGGAAGTGCTTGTGTTTAGCTGTTTATTAATAACTGCTCAAAAGAGGGGCGCCTGGGTGGCTCAGTGGGTTAGGCCGCTGCCTTCGGCTCAGGTCATGATCTCGGGGTCCTGGGATCGAGTCCCGCATCGGGCTCTCTGTTCAGCAGGGAGCCTGCTTCCTCCTCTCTCTCTCTCTCTCTCTCTGTCTGCCTCTCTATCTACTTGTGATCTCTCTCTGTCAAATAAATAAATAAAATCTTAAAAAAAAAAAAAACTGCTCAAAAGAAACAATTCAACTTCCAAAGGCCAATTATTTGACATGTACATAACAATGTAGTAACTTTAAGCATCTCACTATTGACCCAAACTTCCATCAGCTGGGGAATGGCTGAACAAAAAGAGTATATCCCATAGAGTGTAAAACTATACCAAAGTAAAAGAGGAACTACTGGTAAATGTATCAAGAGGAATGAAAGATGATAACTAAGTGCAGAAAGAAAAGACCATGTTCTGTTATTTCATTTATGTTTAATTTCTATTAAAAGCAAACCTACGGGGCACCGGGGTAGCTCAGTTGGTTAAATCCTCTGGCTCTTAGTTTGGGATGGGGTCAAGATCTCAGGGCTGCTGAGATGGAGCCCCACATCAGACTCATGCTCACTGCGGACTCTGGTCTGCTTCAGATTCTCTCCCTCCCGCTGCCCCTCCCCCCACTCACGTGCTCAGTAACAAAAAAAATCTTAAAAAAAAAAAAAGGCAAAACTACAAAGACAGAAAGTACACTGGTGATTGGTTGCCTGGAAAGTGGGTGGGGATGGATGGCAGATGGCCTTTGGGCAGATGGAAATGTTCTAAAACTGGATTGTGGTGGTATTTTGTTAGGGCAGATTTAGCAAATTAAAGATTTTTTATTTATTTATTTTGGAGACAGGGAGCACTCACACATGCAAGTGGGGAGAGGGGAAGAGGGCCATCATCAACTTCATATTGTTTAGTGTTCTAAGTTTATGACTGAAATCAGTTTTTTTTTTTTAAATTTCTCACAATATTTCCCCTAAAAACTTCCTAATCCGTGATTCTTCGTGTCCTTTGAATCAAAGACAGTTTCTTGTAAAACTAAGATTCAGGCTGACACAGTACACAGTCCTCCTTTATCAAAAGATCCTTGTCCCATATTTGCTGACACTCATCACTGTCCTGCTTCGATCTCATAATGATCTGTATACTATCATGTCTCTGTTAGCCTTTTTATTTCTAGATTTAATGGACAAGAGATTACACCACCACCAATTACTTAATTTCTCAAAACAGTATTCAGAGGTTGGCAAACTGCCACCTCTGGGTCAATCCAGCTAAGATGGTTCTTACATTTTTGAAGAGATACACAAACATAGATACAGAATGAGACTCTATGTGGCCCACAAAGTCACAGAAACATTCTGCTGATCCCTGACCTATACATAGCCTGTTGCATTTTAGAGTAGCCATTAAATATTAGTAATGTTTAAAAACTCATGACATTAAATAATTCTTTATTTTTAGTATTTTTTTAAAAAGATTTTATTTATATGTCAGAGGGAGAGCGAGAGAGCACAAGCAGGAGGGAACAGCAGAGGGAGAGGGAGAAGCAGGCTCCCCGCTGAGCAGGGAGCCCCATGCGGGACTGGATCCCAGGACCCTAGGATCATGACCTGAGCTGCAGGCAGATACTTAACCAGTTGAACCACCCGGGCGTCCCAATTTTTAGTATTCTTTAAAAAGAACTTCTATAAGGTAAAAATATTCTATAATTTCAAACCTGACGTATATGACTACTACTAAAAAATCAAAATTTACAAGGCTTTGTACTGAAAAAAACTTTTGATATAAGTCATCCATTAGACAGTAACTGATGACTTTATTATGAAATGTATTTTATACAAAGAAATAAATTTTGTAATGCAAAGGCTTGCACTTGTAATATGAAACCATTAAAAAACAAGGTATTTTCCCACAGATACAAGGAACAGAATAAACACACATACCAGTCCATAAGCCATACTTCTTTCATGTTCTTGTGTTATATCTGCCACATACGCAAATACCACGGAGAAAGTCACTGCAAAAACCCCAGAAACAGAGATAACAGCAAAATACCACCTACGATAGAAAAAAGATTGACAAGAACCGTCAGAACAATTACCATTATGCCATAACTTTCCTTTATTCCTATAAGTAAGTTAGAGTAAAAAACAGCTAATTTCAGACAAACCATAAATGACTCTTAATCTCACAAAACAAACTGGGGGTTGCTGGGGGGGAGGTGGGATTGGGAGAGGGGGAGGGGGCTATGGACATTGGGGAGGGTATGTGCTATCGTGAGTGCTGTGAAGTGTGTAAACCTGGCGATTCACAGACCTGTACCCCTGGGGATAAAAATACATTATATGTTTATTAAAAAAAAAAAAAATTTGGAAGGGGAGGCGAACCATAAGAGACTATGGGCTCTGAAAAACAACCTGAGGGTTTTGACGGGTCAGGGGTGGGAGGTTGGGGGAACAGGTGGTGGGTAATGGGGAGGGCACGTTTTGCATGGAGCACTGGGTGTTGTGCAAAAACAATGAATACTGTTACGCTGAAAAAATAAATAAAATGGAAAAAAAAAAACCAGCTAATTTCAGTCAATGGCTTAAAAAGACAGTTCACGGATTCTTCTATAAATCATAAGCCATAGATATAAAGAAAATACACTCTTAGAAGTCACCCTTCAAAAGCAATTCAGTTACTATGCAGGAATACTTAAAATTAGACAATATATCCAGGTGAATATTTTACCCAACTGCTGAGCTGTTAAATGGCTTTGTTATTGGTTTTACTAAAAAGAGCAACAAACTAAACTCTGTTGTAATTGATCCATTACTATTTCCCACCATAGCACTACACAAAACACAAAATTCAGTGTGTACAATGGAGAAAGAAGTTACTCTATATTTATTTTATGCCTCTATATATTTTATGCCTCTATAAACCAGATGCTTTTCCATAAGCTATATTTGGCTTTTCAAATGTTGGCAAAACAAACATTTCAGTCTTCACATAGAAGAAACCTGTGTGGCAATACTCATAAATGAAACAGAGAATAGACAATAACTGTAAAGAGTGAAAAAAGCTATTTTAAAAAGCAAACTACATTTTGGTATACATGATTTCAAAATAACTGGCCAGGAATAAAAAATTCCTACTGTAATGTTGAATGTTTAGTTTTAAAAATCATGTGTCATCATAATGAATTTTCAAAATATTCCACTAGGGCTTTATTGCTTACTAAATTTTTTTCTAATACAGTTTTTCACAGCAAATCTTTTGTTCATCACCTAGACTCCTACGATAAGATTTCAATTGAGTGATTAGCATTCATCAAGGGTTTGGCCTTCAGAATCGTATCTACCTAACCTACAAGAGGAAGATCCTGGCTCTTATATTCCCTTAGTCTTATTAGATAGCCATGGAAAATACAGCCCATCTATGATGCAGAACTAACATTAATATGCAGTGGAGTAGAACATTAGGAGAATTAATAAAGCTACAACAAAACTGGGCTCTATTACCTTGAGAAAATCATTCTCATTGTTAGCTTTCCCTCCCTTTCTCCTCAGTGAAAGAATCCTGATTTCAATTAAGGAGGCCATGAGCCTAGCATCTTGTAACAAGGAGGAGCATATGCCTGAAATTTGACCAGACAGATAGAGCAGAGGCTGGATGAGAACTGTGTAGTTTCTTTATAGGAAGGCAGTGTGCTCTTCTTAGCCATTCCTTCCATCTTGCTGCCTGAAGTGTGACACAAGCTGGAGCTTGGGCAGCCATACTGGACATTGGAGGTGCTAGCCGAGGATGGCAGAGCACAAAGATAGAAAAGGTCTGGTTCCCCAGAACCGCCAAACCAGCTCTACACTGCTCAACTCCTGACTTCTTTTATATGGAGAAAGAAATAAGCTTCCTTGATGTTAAGCAACCATTATTTTGGGCTGTGAAATCCAAAAGCAGCTTATCGCCAATAGTCTACACACTTCTTATAGTAGTATCTAATTCTAAAATCATTATGAACTATATTACTTAGCCACTGTATTTTTAAGGACCCTCTTATCTGCATCAAAGAATACTGGAAGAATTAAAATTAAAATGTATATAAAAGGTAAGATGGCAAAAAGATGAACGAAATTAATTCTATAATTAGAATTATAGACTATTCAGAAAACAATGAAGAGAACGATATTTAATCGTTGTGATCTGATTATGCACATACCATGGGCTGATCTTCATTAAAGGAATTGGGGCACATGTGAAAAATACTGTTAGCAGCAAGAAGGATTTCCGACCCCAAACATCAGAAAGAGCACCAATAAGTGGGGCACTGAGGAATGACAACAACCCCTAAAAAAAAGTAAATGAAAAAAAATGTATACAATCTATACCAATTACCAAAAATAAATCATTGTACTTTCATAGAAGAATTTTTTAAGTTTATCTCTAACATAAGCATAATATCACCAAAACTTTAGATAACTTATTTCTTGTCTATATAAAATTTAAAACTTTCCCAAGATTGTCTAGAATCACCTGCAGGGCTCTGGTTGCATGTTCATATGAAATGCTCTAATGAATTCTCAATCACAATAATTCTGCATTAGCAATTCTAGAAAGAATATCATGTTAGTTATCTGTTCTTATATTCATAGGCTAATTTTTATATTCATAGGCTAATTACCTATTTATAAACCTTGTTGGTCAAATGAAATCAAGAGTAGAGAGTATGTACAATAATTAAGACTTTACCATATAGTTCTATATTTATGTATTTTTTAATAGTTCTTTTCTCTTCAGGCTGTTATGTTTCTGTTAGCTTATAAAAACATTTAGATCTCTGAAATAAAAATGCCAACACATAAATCTGTTATGATGTGGTTTATCATTATTATATGTAGTTGTCTGTATTTGAGTCAGATCATTTTTAGATGACCAATGAAAGTAAATATATTTTTCTGTAATAATAAAGATCATATTTAAAACCCAGTTCATTTTTGAAGTGTTAAGCAATCCCCCAAGATATACTCAAATTGTAAAAATTAACAGTGAATGTGTCTGTTAACTAACTATTATACTGGCAGAGGTATACACACAGAACTGTATGTGCCTGTGTGTACGTGAACAAATAAATCACTGATCCTACCTTTACTCCTTGAATTAAGCCATTCATCAGAAATGTATGTTTGGGAAAGGTTTCATGTAATACCTAAAGAAAAAATACAAAATAAAAATCTCACACCACATTTTACTCTCAGTAAAACTTCTACATTTACAATTTTTTTTTAATTTTATTTATTTGACAGAGAGAAATCACAACTAGGCAGAGAGAGAGAGGAGGAAGCAGGCTCCATTCTGAGCAGAGAGCCCGATGCGGGGCTCGATCCCAGGACCCTGGGATCATGACCTGAGCCGAAGGCAGAGGCTTTAACCCACTGAGCCACCCAGGCACCCCTCTACATTTACATTTTAAAACATACCTTCATAAAATTTTATCTCCTGTAAATTTTCAGATTTGTCTGATGCTATACAGTTGAGTAAATACTAATAATAGCAAGCATTTATTTGGAATTTACGATGTCACAAAACACTAAACTGGGCACTTTACATATATTATTTCCTTCAATTCCTCTTTTTTTTTTAATATTTTATTTATTTGACAGAGAGAAATCACAACTAGGCAGACAGGCAGGCAGAGAGAAAGAGGGAAGCAGGTTCCCTGCTGAGCAGCGAGCCCGATGTGGGACTCAATCCCAGGACCCTGAGATCATGACCTGAGCCGAAGGCAGAGGCTTTAACCCACTGAGCCACCCAGGTACCCCCTTTCAATTCCTCTTAATGATCCTACAAGAACACTGATACAGGCAGAGGTTAAGCATCTTACGCATGATTACATAGTATGTAGCAAAACTGAAACTGAACATAGGAAGCTGGGTTTCAAAGTCCATGCTTTTACTTACTATGTGGTGCCTTCACTGTTTGCCACATATAACTGACTTACAACTCCTTTACAGACAGGTGCAGGCATTATTGAGATAGGAGACTGGGAGAATAGGGAAATTTTAATTGCTAAAAAGTGAATCTAGAAAGACACCATAAAGTAAGAAAAAAAAAATC
This sequence comes from Meles meles, assembly GCF_922984935.1. Classification (NCBI taxonomy): domain Eukaryota; kingdom Metazoa; phylum Chordata; class Mammalia; order Carnivora; family Mustelidae; genus Meles; species Meles meles. Next base: position 130,902,531 of record NC_060066.1, read on the forward strand.
TCCACCTATGAAAATGTATAACAAGTTACTCTACTCTTTCTAAGACCGAGTCTCAAACCACATAACATTAATTTGTTCAATGGGCAGCAAGTGAGTCACTGGGTAGTCACTGGTTGAAAAAGCAATTGGAGGGAAAAATTACTGAAAAAATAAGAAGGAGCAGCTACCATTTTTACAGCCTATATGTCAGAGGCTTTATATATACTTTTATTTCATTCTAACAACATTATGGGTTAGATAAAATATCACTCTAAAGATGAGGCAACCAAGTTCTTGCTTGACTTAAAAGCCACTGCTTCTTCCATTATACCATGCTGTTTCTCCAAAAAATGTAAGAGAGAATGGCAATATGGAGAATAAGAAAGTTGGGAAATCTCTTTAGGAAGAAAAACTATGCTGGGTGTATGTTCTGACATCTTGTAAGAAAAACCTTTAGAGGGATTAAAATGCTCCCTTTTCTTCAGTTACTCTTATGCCCAAAACTAGAAATTTAACAAAAATGAACTCATATGTAAAAATAAAGAAAATTAGAAATGAAATGTTTAGTCAAAGAAAATCATTAACATGGGAAAAAGCACATATTTATGATATTCATTTATTTTGTCTCTATACTTTATATGATACATATTACGTATTTTCTCATCTGAAGGTGATTTTGACCTCCAGGGGTTATATAACAACGTCTGAATACATTTTTGATTGTCAAAATTTGGATGGGGAGCTACATCTAAGAGGCAGAGATCAAGAATGCTGCAAAACACCTTACAGCACACAGGTCAGCCCCTCACAACAAATAATCATTTGGTCCAAACTGTCCATAGTGCTAAAACTTTCTGTAAAGAACCAGACAGCAGATATCTTTTTAATAGCTTTGTAGGCTATACAGTCTCTGTCACAAGTATTCAACTGAACAAAAACAGCCAAAGACAGTATGTATAGGAATGGTCTGGCTGTGTCCCAAATAAAACATTATTTATGAAAAACAGGCTACTAACATGATGTATAGGAATTGCTCTATATATCTGGCCATAGTTTGCCAGTTCTTGCACTAAAGGAAAAGATTTTAAACTCCCTAAAGTGGTATCTCCAAACTTTTTGCAACAAATCAAATACAGTTTTCTTCCAATAATTACTAAGGGCCAAATCTTTGTAGGGCCAAAAAAAAAAAAAAAATGTGTGTTACAAAGAATGAAGACCATAATGGATGCCTACAAAAAGCTTTATGATATGCTAGATCTCACTGCTAATGATTCACTTTGCCAAGCTACCTTCCATTCCAACAATCTGGTCTTTTCACCATTTTAAATATTCTCATGCTTTCCAATATTCACTTTCATACAGGACATCATTTCCATCTGGCATGTTTGTTCCCCTCATCTTGCCTCTCTAGCCAACCCCAAACCTTCCAAATTGTACCTCTGTTACCAAACTTTCCTGTCCAAAGCAATCATTTCCTCTCTTAGAGCCAACAGGAAGTGATTATAGCACTCAACAGTCACAAAGGGTTTGTGAAATTTCTTTTATCACTAAGCTACTTGGCTCTAGTATTTTTCAGTTCTTCATGTATTTAATATTTATTTCCTTTCAATTATATTTCAGAGTTCTTAAGGACAGATACTAAATACACTATATCTTGCATTTAATGTATCTTTATCTTGATTAGTGCCTCACAGAATGCCTTCATTTAGTAACTACTCACTAAATGCTCATAATTATCTGATACACTGTTTCCAAAGTGACTTAATATAATAATTATGCAATTTAGCTAATGTTACAAAATAAAAACCTTTACAACCCCCAAAAGGAATATAGTTAAATTTGGGGCACCTGGGTGGCTCAGTGGGCTAGGCCTCTGCCTTCAGCTTGGGTCATGATTTCAGGGTCCTGGGATCGAGTCCGTAATCAGGCTCTCTGCTCGGTGGGGAGCCTACTTCCCCCTCTCTCTCTGCCTGCCTCTCTGCCCACTTGTGACCTCTGTCTGTCAAATAAATAAATAAAATCTTAAAAAAAAAAAGTATAGTTAAATTAAGATAAACAAACATTCCTGTTTTGATTTTTTTAAAGATGTATTTATTTGACAGAGAGAGAGATCACAAGTAGGCAGAGAGGCAGGCAGAGAGAGAGGAGGAAGCAGGCTCCATGCTGAGCAGAGCGCCTCATGCAGGGCTTGAACCCAGAACCCTGAAACCATGACCTGAGCCAAAGGCCTAACCCACTGAGCCACCCAGGTGCCCCTCCTGTTTGATTTTTTAGCAAAATTTTAACATAGAGACAAATCTAACAATACAAATGTAAAGATTTTTAATCTGCGAGGATCCTTTTAGCACTGGACTTTAGAGCAAAATAGGAAAAGATAGAGTATTTCCCAAGAAATTTTACAGGTTGTAAAATTTATGGAATTCTAAAACTTTTAGAAGAAACAGTCCTTAAAATATTAAGGAAATGTCTCGGGACTATTTCTGTAGCAAAGGCTGCTAAGCCATTTACATAGAAGAAATAGTGGAGAATTTGCTCCATATGCATCTGAGCATCCGGGACCATCAAACACTGGCCTAGTTTTTCCAGAACCATAGGTCAAAAAAGTTAAGCCGCTTCTTAGCATTATGGATTCTTAAACATATTGTTATTCTCTTTATCTAATATATCTAATATATTATATTATATTATATTATATTAGATTAGATTTATATTAGATTATATTAGATATTATATTAGATTATATAATATATAATATCTAATATATTAATCATCACTGATTGAATACCCACTCTGAGCCAAACATATAGCCTCTCAAAGTGTTAAACTTCAGTCCTTAAAAAATATTTGGCAGTCTAAAATTCTTTGTAGTGAATGTAAATCTCCTTGTTGGTGGTGACTTCACCATCCTCCCTTGGGCAAGTCCTCTACATTAAAACACAACTTTTGTTCTTTCACTGTGTTCTAGGAGAACACAGGGTTCTAGAAGTTCTATGAGTTTAAGACTCAAAAATAATGGAAATCACATGAAATTTTTTTAAAAAGAATTCTTTAACTTCACATTGGTTTTGAAAACTAAGGCTAGGGGCACCTGGGTGGCTCAGTAGGTTTGGCGTCTGACTTCAGCTCAGTCACGGTCCTGGGGTCCTGGGATGGAGCTCCTGCATCTAGTTCCCTGCTCAGCAGGGAGTCTGCTTCTCCCTCTGCTCCTCCCCGGCTTGTGTTCTTTTTCTCTCTCCTAATAAATAAATACAGTTTTTTAAAAAAGGAAAAAAGAAAACTAAGGCTAATAAAACCCAAACATCATAATCCTATTTATTATAATTAATATATCTTAACATTGGTTATCTGCTAAATGAATAAATCAAAGAAAATCTTTGAAATTTAAAATGCTGGATGCCTCCCTGGCTCAGGCAGTTAAGCGTTCAACTGGGGTCATGATACAAGGGTCCTGGGATCGAGTCCCATGTCGGGCTCCTTGCTCAGCCGGGAGCCTGCTTCTCCCTCTGCCTGACATTCCTACTGCTTGTGTGGTCTCTGACAAATAAATAAACAAAAATATTAAAAGAAAAAATTTAAAGCGCTAAAACTTCACAATTTTTGAGAGCTATATATGGAGAGATACTGACTTAAAATACAAATAAACTGGGGTGCCTGGGTGGCTCAGTGGGTTAAAGCCTCTGCCTTCCGAAACTCAGGTCATGATCCCAGGATCCTGGGATCGAGCCCCATATAGGGCTCTCTGCTTGGCGGGGAGCCTGCTTCGTCCTCTCTCTCTGCCTGCCTCTCTGCCTACTTGTCTGTCAAACAAATAAAATCTTTAAAGAAAAAATACAAATAAACTGAATTATAACTTCATCATCATTCTTCCTTTTTTTTTTTTTAAAGATTTTATTTATTTATTTGAGAGAGAGAAAGAGCATGAGAAGTGGGAGGGTCAGAGGCAGAAGCAGACTCCCTGCCGAGGAGGGAGTCCGATGCGGGGCTCAATCCTGGGACTCCAGGATCATGACCTGAGCCGAAGGCAGTCGCTTAAGCAACGGAGCCACCCAGGCATCCCTTCATTCTTCCTTTTTAAAAAGTAAATGTTAAGAGCCATGACTCCCTAGGTTATAATCCATTTCAAAGCACATAAAATGGAAATAAAATGTTTAAAGTTAACTGACCTTTAGAAAGAGGGTGAAGTACTATGATTTGGTGCCTTCTTGTACCTTGAAATCTCCCTCCCCCATGTCCCCAACACCAACATGGGGGTGGGGAGTAAGAGAGCATAGTAGTTTAAAAGAAAGAAGATTGCCAAAAAGTTAACAACAAAAATTTGAAAGCAAAAAGCCTCAAAGTGAGCAAAACCTTTTTAAATCCACACTGAATTAATCTATTGGTTCTTAATTAGCGATATATACTAGATATATGAGAATCACTTCTAAAAAATATACATCTGGGCCTCACCCTGGAAGATTCTGACTTCAGCAGGACAGGTTACAAGGCCCAGATATTTTGATAAAACTCCCCAAGTGTCATTAATATTCACTTCTAGTAAGAAAAAATCAGTGACAAATGCACATTTTAACTGCTGAAAATGTTCATCTTTGGTTGGCTAATCTGTCCTAACAGGAAAGGTAAAGTTTACCCTGAAGCCAAGATCTCTTATCAAACTGTTGATGCTTGACTGGAGGGGTAGGTAGGTTTGCAGGGGAATTTTTCTGTCCTTACATAATTCTATATTGCTTTATGTTTTACAGCAAGCATACACTGCATCTCTAATTATTTAAAAATAAAGTGTAAGGGCCTATTTAGCCAGAGCGGCCCCACCTCGGTTGAACAGCCATTTTGTTGTTTATGCAGTAAAACTTAAATTGACCCTACCCCCCCCCCCCAGGGGAACTTACTTAAAAGCAAGTCGGGGAAACCAGACCCAGGTAACAAAGCCCAAATACAAGGGTGGGTCAGGTGAGGTGGAAATAACAGCCCGAATGCAGGGATGAGTCTGGTCAGGTGGAGACTTACCAATCAGTAGAGCGCATACTGTCACCCTAGCTACCAAGGAATGTGGGCCCTGCCTTTTGGGCACCAATTCTGACCAAGGTGTTAGGCTAGTTCAAATGTCTACTATAGGGTAAATTGTAATTCATCTGGCCACCCGTGTGTGACCTAGCATGACTGTGCAGCTTTCTCTGTGTGTTACAATCTCATTCCCCACCTGTGTGTGGCCAGGCTCAACCACATGGCCTTTGCTCTATAAAAGTTAGTCTGTGAGGCAGGGAGGGGTCGCCCTCTCTGTAAGGGGCGGCCCCGACCGGTCTGTTTGACGGTGGGTTTGATTCTTGATGCTTGGCACGAAATAAAGCTTTGCTTTACCTTCGCTTTGTATCCGCCTCGCTCCTTTGACCATGGACCCATTATTGGTGGACCCAACATTGGGGACCCAACAAAAGTAACATATATATAGAGAGAAAAGAATTATATATACATGTGCTTCCACACACAATTTTCTTTAGAGATATTTCAAAGAGTCTTGCTATTCCAATGCCTGCAGGCTGCAGTACCTCAAAGAATCTGTAATATAACAAATCTCAGCAATTAGGTACAATCTAATCACGACAGCTCAATTCTTGTTTTGCCTAGGTCTGTGCCACCCCATCCCCATCCAGATCTCCCCATCACACAGAGAAAAATGTAGGACACAAAAACTGCAATTATTTAAAAACATGTATACATTACAGATAAGAAAAGAACTACAAAAATAAAATTCTAAGCCCAATATTCATTAATATGTAAATTTTTTTCTGAGGACGCTTGGACTTTAAAATTATTAATGAAGCAAAATTGGGAAAAGATAAAGAGTAAGGACTATGATAGTATTACCGACAATTCTTCCTAATAACCACAACTCCATTTTGCCATTTAAAAATTCAGATATAAAGGACAAATACGGGAATTAAGAATACTGTTTTAACAACCATGGCGAAGAAATTCTTGCTATAAATCAAATAATTGGCAATGTTATAGATATTATTACAAAAAATAGAATCATGCTGGCAAAAAAAAAAAAAATCGTTAAGTCCTCCCAAATTAGCAACTTTCATTTTCCTGATCAGAACGCAATTCAACATTTTATAAAGTAAAAAAAAAAAAGAAAGAAAAACAAATCAAAAGCACTACCCATTTTTTAGCTAACAAAAAAGTTAAAAATATACTAAGCACAAATTTAGCTACAATAAATGAACTAAAAAACAAGCCTTTATGTCTGAATAACTGGATTCTTTCCTGTTCTTAAAGAAGACAGTCTCCTTTAGTCCAATTAGGAAAAAAAATATCAAAGACAAAAACCTGACCTATCTAAAGAATATATAATAGAAGCAAATTTTAAAAATTGCTATATACACTTTAAATCCTGTTGACAAATTATGGAAATATCACAAAAAGGGTTTTGTTTTTTTTTTAAACAGTTGTTTGTTCTAGTCACTCTTTTTTTTTTTTTAATATTTTATTTATTTGACAGAGAGAAATCACAACTAGGCAGAGAGGCAGGCAGAAAGAGAGGAGGAAGCAGGCTCCCTGCGGAGCAGAGAGCCCGATGTGGGGCTGGATCCCAGGACCCTGAGATCATGACCTGAGCAGAAGGCAGAGGCTTTAACCCACTGAGCCACCCAGGCGCCCCCAGACTGCCAATAATCTTAACTACCTAAATCACAGGTATGAACCACTTACTCCCAGCCTTCCCCTAGGCTTAGCACTGGAACAAAGCAAGCCTAGTTTCAAATTTGGACTCTGCAGTTTACTATCATGGTAGTTGCAAATAAGCTGCTTAATTTTTCTAAACCTTAATTTTCTCATCTGTATTAAGCTAATACCTCACCCATAAGAGGACTTAGACGATTAATAGTGATAATGCATTTCAAGTGCTTAGGACTGTGCCTGAACCCACCATAATACAAATATAAATGAACTGTTTACTATCACAAAACTCAAGTACTTTAAACTAGGACTGATGCTTTTAAATAGGACTGATGCTCCACAAGATAGATTTATATGTTAAACTGGTAGTAGACTATAAAAAAAAGCACGCTGGAACATGAGGGAAGCGAATAAAAGTGTGAAACCACACAGTTTTCACAGCACCTCAGTAACCCATGACATCAGGTTATTACAGTATAATGAAGTTACAAATGTCATAATGAACTTGTATCACCTGACGAAGTTCCAAATCAGAGTATGGCATGGATTATGAAGGCAGGAAATGTATAAATTAATTTTTGAAGGACTCCCATCAGAAACTATTAAATTAAAAAAAGATCAGGTATTTTACAAGTCCACATTTCAATTATTTTGAAAATCTATTAATGTACAATTGATGACCTATTACAAGTAAATCCTTTTTTTTTTTGGTAAAGATTTTATTTATTTATTTATTTGACAAAGAGAGCACAAGCAGGGGGAGCAGGAGAGGAAAAGCAGGGAGCCTGATGTGGGGCTCAATCCCAGGATCCTGAGATCATGACCTAAGCCACCCAGGTGCACCCAAGTAAATCCTTCTTAAAAAGTAAAAGATCTCAATGAAAACAAACTCAAATCAGCATTCTTACAATTACATGTCAGGGAACTGCTACTATTCAGGAACTATTCTAACTTGCAATGCATGGTTTATTTATAGAAGAAACTGTGCTTACTTGAGATTTCCTGTTCTTAAGAATTGTGTTTCTGTGTTTTTTTGTTGTTTGTTTGTTTTTTAAAGATTCTGTTGATTTGACAGAGAGAGACAGGGATCACAAGTAGGCAGGCAGAGTGGGGGGGGGGGGGGGGAAGAAGGCTCCCTGCTGAGCAGAGAGCCCGATAAGGGGCTCGATCCCAGGACCCTGAGATCATGACCTGAGCCAGGACCCTGAGATCATGACCTCAGCCGAAGGCAGAGGCTTAACCCACTGACCCACCCAGATGCCCCCTGAATTGTGTTTTAACAGTACTGATGAATACGCCCTATATATTCAAAACAACTATTAAACATCCATATTTTATGTAGCTCCAGTAATGATTATGTAGCCATATAATATGGAGATACATGGAATGGAAATTTTCTTTTTCAGAACATAAATCTAATTATATGATCATATAATTTATTTATAAATGTTTTTGTGAAAACCTTTCCTGTGTAACGAGCAATCTCAAAAAATACAAGGAAGCATATCACTTTAACATTCTGTTAGATTTGGTAAGCTATACATTTATCCTAATTACACCTTTCAAGGTATTACAGACTTCTTCCCTAACTACTCCTTCCTTTATTCTATTCCCCTGATCTACATCAAAAGGAGAAAGCTAGTTATCACCTGAATTGTTTGGACTAGCAGGGACGTCTTTTCTAAGGTTCCAAACCTTGGGATATTTGGGCAAAATCAGCTTAGGGCTATGAAAAGATTACCTCTAGAGACTTAGCGTAACCTAAGAGAAACTTGCATTTGGAAAATGCAGCTGCATGAATGAATCTCAAAATAATAATGCTGAGTAATTCAGGTCATAGATAACATTCTTCCTAAGCCTCTCAGTTTAAGAATCCCATCTACCCTATCCAGAGCAGGGAATGAGCCCCTGCTTACCCAAGGGCAGTATTCACAAGAAGAATCTCACCCAGCCAAGCCCTCCCCACAAAGTAAGGGAGAAGTAAAGGTTGGAAAAGACAACTAAACCAGTAAAATACAGTACTGAAGAGCTGATAATATTGGTGTTTAAGAATTCACCATGGAAAGGTTAAAAAAAAAAGGACCACCTTTCCCACCCCCTGAAACTGAACAAAAAGAGATTTAATTAATAAATAAATTAAAAGATTACTTACCACCAAGGTGGGTGCTGTCAATAATCCCCAAGCAAAAAACTCCAAAAAGATGACGATAACCGCATGGTAGACACTAGGAGAACCTATTCCTTGAGGCTATAAAAACAGATTTTAAAGAAGTTAACAGTGCATTCCGGAATGACTAACAATTATGGCAACAGTATTTATTTACTGAGATCATACATGTACTGGCACTATGTGAAACGTCTGAATAACTTGCTGTTCCTATCCTCAACGTAAGCACATATTTCCCTGTCCATCACGTAAGCCCGGTGTGCAACAGTAACACAGAGTCTAGGGTTGGGATGGGAATATCAGACTTCCCGGAAGAAGATAAAAAGGACGAAAAGGAGTCAGACAGACAAGGGTGAGGGGTGGGAAGGTGAATAAGAGAGGTCAAGGCTGCAGCCTCTATGAAAGGCTGTAAGGCTGGAGAGCAGGAGGCATGACAGGACTCTGAGAGTTCAGTACAACTCAAGCATGGGCTGCACACTGGAGTTTGAGAGATGAGCTAGAAGTGCCTAGGGACTAGCTTCCATGCTCAGGAATCTGTAGTTCATTTTGAAGGCAATGGGGAGCCACTAAAGGATGTTAAGTAAGACTCATGTGATCAGAAAGAAGTTTAAGAAAGATCATTCTGGCAAAGGTGTAGCAGATGGATGAAAAGTGGGTAAAAGCGAGGAAAGTTAACAGTCAGGAGGCAACTGCACTAACCTCAAAACATGAATGAAGCAAGTGGCAAGATATTAACATGGCTCAAAAGCAGAACAGGCCCCAGAGCAGTACATCAGTAGATCTGGGATTTGATACACAGAATAAAGAAAAATACAAAATGAAGTTTATACTGCTGCTAACAATGTCTTAAGAATTACTTTAGTTGTTGAATTTTGTATTCTAGGGCAATATTAAATTGATGGAAGAGCCAATGATTTGTAACATTAATGCAGTCTCCACTAACAGGTTTCTATAATAAAAAGACAAGTTTAATCAATACATACTACAATGTCATGCATAAGTTGTAAAGTATATTCAGTAGTCTCACGTGGCACTATTAAGGGTTTGGATTTCTCTATACACTAAAAATGATGCCACATCATTTTTAATATTGTCATAATGCAACATCATTATTTAAAAGAAAAAAAAAAAAACAGGTAACTCTCCCAACCTTCAGAATTTAGGTATCTAAAAACCCCCTTGGTAAAACTGGCAGTTTAGGAATTTCAGACGAGAGAGGTGGGGCACAGAAGAGGTGAAGAACCACGGCTGGGAATGAATTTGTTCAAGATCTCATTCATTCAACAAACATTTACAGAGCACCTACTATGCAACAGAGGTGCAGGATTATAAAAACCATTGAAACATACTCCCCGATCTCAAGGAATTCACAGTCCAGAGAGGAAAAAAGTCTCATTATACATCATCTGCTTATGTGCAAATGCAATAAAAGATATATATAGAAGTAAGGAAGCAAGGAAAGACTATTACAAGAAAAGGAGGTAGTATGGACAATCTCACCAGAGAAACCCAAAATGAAACAGAGAAGTGCCATGACAACTGAAGACTGATGAGAATAAAGTAATAATCATGGAGTGAAGAAAGAAAGGCAGAAGAGGCAGCTTCTAAGCTTTGTTAAAGAGTTTCTCATCATTGTTCCAGAGACACAAAGAACCCCTGAAGGGTTTCAAGCAAGAGATGTTGTGATAAGACCTGCATTTTTTAGTACACCATGATGATTTCCTAAAGCTGGAAACCAGGGAGCAAACTGCATGTAAAAGGCGGCTATTTCTATCAGTTTCAAGAAGAAATGATGAGGGCATAAAACGGGGAGTTGCAAGGACCCTGGAGGGGAGATAATGGATATTAAGTACAGAGGATATGAAAGTGGCAGCACTTGAGAAATCTGGGAGGGAGAGTGAAGAATGACTTCCAATTTTTAGCTTGGTTGTCTACTAACAGAAGCTGGTAGCGTCACAGCTCTTTTTTTCCCCAAGAGGCTCGGATTTACTTCACGTCCTAAGACACTGCCCCTTGTACTCGAAACATTTCTATCATCTTTTGAGGACGCACTAAAACAATGAGTTAGCATGATGAAGTCTGAAACCACCAGAGTGGGTGAGATTACACGGAGAAGAGGAAGAGGGAAAAGAGAAGTGGGCTAAGACCAGACTCTAAGAAACACCAACATTTAGTGGGCAGAGGAAAATGAAGCATGACAAAAATAAAGCAGGAACAAGTCAGAGAAATACCAGGAGACTTAAGAGAATACAGTGTTACAGATGACATAGAATCAGTTTTAGGAAGGGGTGATGTCCAGTACCAAACACAGCAAGTACAGTTAATTAAGAAAAGGTCAACACAACCCTAGGATTTAGTAAGGTCCAACTTATTTTTGTTCACCACTGCATATAGTCAGTCCTTGGTGAAATGCTTAGTAGAATGTCTCAGGACCTTTCACATGCTAATTTACATTATGAATTTCCAAGAAGATACAGTATGCACTGTATTCCAAACTTGATGGAATCCTTCTTTCTTAGAACGGGAGTATCTCATGGCCATTTGAGTTCCTGGTAAAAACTATTTGGGAAGTGCTGATAAAAAGTTAATTATAGAACAATGTGGATAAACATACACATAGCAAAAAAAACTGGAAGGAAATGATGTTAAAAGTGGCTGTTTCAGTGAAGAGCACTCAGTTGGTTGAGGAGAATGTCAGTGAAGGCTTCTTAGGGAGGTAGGCAGTATTATCTGAGACCTAGAAGGAAGTACAGTGGGAAAGATGCAGGAACTGTTGGGTGTGTATGTGTGTTTGGGGGGTAGGATGTCAGTGGAGGGTAATGATGGCCAAGAGTATCTGAGGTAAAGGGAACAGTATACGCAAAGTCCAGAAGACAGGAAACATCACAGCTTCTTTCAGTACCTGATGTCTAAGAAGAAGAGGTAAAAGAAGTGCGAGGTGAGGAGAAGTGAAACTGAAAAGGTGACATGCAGACCTTTAACTTGCAGGCAGCAGGGTAACTGAAACATTTCAAGCCAGAGAGTTAACATCACATTATAGGACTGTCTTTTTGGAACAGTAACTTTCACTGCAGTGTGTCAAAGACTTTGAAAGGGAGGAAGGAAGACCAGAGTCAGGCTACTGAAGAAACAGGGGAGAGGTAACAGTAACTATAATAAGATAGTAGTAGTAGGGTTAGAGAAAGTGAATAGAATGCAAAAAACACTTAAGAGGTTGAATCAAAAGGACTCACTGGCTGACAAGATGTAGCAGAGGACAAATAAGGGAAGATCAAAGATGAAAAGGTAAGACTTCTGTGGTTTAGTCAGCCATACTGTGAGGAAAGGAGAAAGAAAAGATTCATTTTTTTCAAGATTTTATTTGACAGAGAGAGAGAAAGAGTGTACAAGCAGGGGAAGCAGGAGAGGGAGAAGGAGGCTCCCCACTGAGCAGGGAGGTCAATGTGGGGCTCAATCCCAGGAAGGACCGTGGGATCATGACCTGAGCCAAAGGTAGACACTTAACCAACCGAGCCACCTAGGCACCCCAAGATTAATCCATTTTAGGCATCCTAGTTTGAGGAAAACATGCACAACTGAATTTGAAGACAACAAACTGAGGACCATATGGAAGAAATAATGATTAATATATAGATAAAGCATCCATAAAACCAATTCAAAAGTACTAAGACACCATAAATATAAAACAGATAAAATTAGTTTTAAAAATAGCTAATAACAGGGATGCCTGGGTATCTCAGTTGGCTAAGTGTCTGCCTTCAGCTCAGGTCCTAAGCCCTGGGTCCTGGGATTGAGCACTGCATAGGGCTCCCTGCTCAGTGGGAAGCCTACTTATCCTGCTGCCTGCTGCTCTCTCTCTGTTTGGGCTCACTCTCGCTCTCTTTAAGAAAAAAAAAAAAAATCTTAAAAAAAAAAAAGCTACTAGCATTCTATCCTATGAAAATAATCAAACATTCAGAAAAAGCTCTAGCATTAAGATGTTCACGGCAGCATCATTTATAGTAGGAAATATGGAAATCTAAATATGGAAACCTAAATCAGACAGAATATGCAGCCAAAAATTGTTTATGGATCATCTTTAATGATATATGAAAATGCTTATGGAAATGTTAAGTTTAAAAAAATAAAAGCAGGAGGATATAAAATTGTAAGTGTCAAGTAATTTCAACTCAGAGAAACAAAACAAAAACTCACCTCAATGTTAATTAGGTAGCAATTTTAAGGGATGTAAAATTTTTATGTTGTTCTGTATTTTCTAAATCTTTTCTAATAAGCATGTCCTTACTTGACATACAAGGAGAATGTTTTGCTTATTTAAGAGAAAAACTAAAAACTAGAATGGAAAACGATAGTTAGATATACTGTCCCTTCTGAGCTATTCTCTCTCTGATTTCCCAGCACTAGGAAGTGTGTGTGTGTGTGTGTGTGTGTGTATTTTAAGATTTATGAGCAAGTGAGAGAGCACGCGTGCACACACACACATGCAAGTGTGGGGAGGGGCACAGAGAGAATCCCCAGGCAGACTCCCTACTAAGCAGAGCACCCCAAGGGAAGTCCAACTTGGGGCTCCATCTGACAACCCATGAGATCACGACTGGAGCCTGAAACCAAGAGTTGGATGCTCAACTGACTGAGCCATCTAGGCACCCTTATGTACGTATTTTTAAAGCAAGGGATGGGGTGGTGGGTGAGAGAGGCATATTTGCTTATCCTAAAGTACTGGTAATTTTGAGAGCTGTATTGTGTCTATATTCATCTCTTCTGTTTTCAATAAATTTAAAAGTAATACAAGATCTTGGGGGCGTCTGAGTGGCTCAGTCTGTTTAGTGACCGACTCTTTTTGTTTTTTAAAGATTTTATTTATTTATTTGACAAAGAGAGAGAGATCACAAGTAGGCAGAAAGACAGGCAGAGGTGGAGGGGGAAGCAGTCTCCCTGCTGAGCAGGGAGCCTGATGTGGGGGTCAATCCCAGGACCCTGAGATCATGACCTGAGCTGAAGGCAGAGGCTTAACCCACTGAGACTCTCAGGCGCCCCTCATCTCAATTCTGATTTCAAGCCTGCTTTGGGTTCCATGCTGGGAGTGGAGCTTCCTAAATAAATAAATAAATAAATAAATAAAATAATAATAATAAATACAAGATCTTAATAAAACTGACAAATCTTAAAAACATTTTACGGATTTAAAATAACAAATACCTCTAGGTAGGACTTTTGACACAAGGTCTAGTGGTTTTAATGGAATACCTATCCACTAGCAAAATCCTAGGACAATTAGGGAACGAATACCAGGGTCATGGCCTGGGCAGAAAGACCAGGGGAAGGTTCATAGACAAGTAGGTACAGGTTTTTGACACTGTGAGTAGTTTACAGCATTAAGAGTAGAGAATTCGGATCATAATGAGATTATATCAACAGATGGCATCTGAGGGGGCTCAAGAGAACTCAAAGAGGTACAAAGTGGAAAATTCCAAAAAAAATAAATCCGAACATAAACTATCCCAACCCAACCCCAAATGCCAAGATATGACACCTATAACCATAATAATTACTATATCAAAAGTCTTCGATTCAGCTGAGTAATTTCTCTCTCTCTTTTAAGAGATTTTATTTATTTATTTGACACAGAGAAAGAGATCACGAGCAGGCAGAGAGAGGGGGGGAAGTAGGCACCCCACTGAGCAGAGAACCCAATGTGAGGCTCGATCCCAAGGACCCCGATATCATGACCTGAGCCGGAGGCAGAGGCTTAACCCACTGAGCCACCCAGGCGCCCCTGAGTAATTTCTCTCTTAAAGAGATATGGTTTCGGGGCACCTGGGTGGCTCAGCGGGTTAAAGCCTCTGCCTTCAGCTCAGGTCATGATCCCAGGGTCCTGGGATCGAGCCCCACGTCGGGCTCTCTGCTTGGCGGGGAGCCTGCTTCCTCCTCTCTCTCTCTCTGCCTACCTCTCTGCCTACTTGTGATCTCTATCTGTCAAATAAATGAATCTTTAAAAAAAAAAAAAAAAAAAGAGATATGGTTTCATGACAGTCACCTCTAACTTCAACTTCCGAAGTCAGGGACAGTATCCTTTAACCTCACCTCCACCCTCCCATCTAATTCTCATTTTCCAAATCATATTTTCCACTGGAAACAGAATATGGTTTCATCATCTAGATTTTTGTACTTACTTACTCTTCTAGCCTATAAAACAAGATAACTTCCACAAATTTATATTTCGCTATGTAAAGTACTTCTTTCATTTTATTTAGCCTATTTTTCCCTTTTTTAAGCTCATGCTCTCTCAGACAGGCCCAATGCTTTATTATTCTTTGATCTGGAGCATCTGGTACATGCATAGCACAAAGGTGTTTAATGAATGAGGAAGGTAAATGAATTACTCTTTAAATCCCTTCTATCACTTTAGATATTAAGTATAATTACTGTATTTAAACACTGTTAAAGGGACAGTATCTTTATCATTAATTAAGCTAGCAACATCTCCTATTAATACCCTCCTCTATGATTTAATATCCCACTATTGGCTACTGTGTAGCTATCACATGGATTTAAGGTACACATACGCTAGATTAAAATCAAAATGAAAGCTCTTTCCGCCATCTTTCTTTGCCACCATAATGGTGTGCATGAATGTCCTGGCAGATGCTCTCAAGAGCATCAACAATGCTGAAAAGAGAGGCAAACGCCAGGTTCTTATTAGGCCGTGCTCCAAAGTCATTGTCCGGTTTCTCACTGTGATGATGAAGCACGGTTACATTGGCGAATTTGAAATCATTGATGATCACAGAGTGGGGAAGATTGTTGTGAACCTCACAGGCAGGTTGAACAAGTGTGGAGTGATCAGCCCCAGGTTTGATGTACAACTGAAAGATCTAGAAAAATGGCAGAATAACCTGCTCCCGTCCCGCCAGTTTGGTTTCATTGTACTGACAACTTCAGCTGGCATCATGGACCATGAAGAAGCAAGACAAAAACACACAGGTGGGAAAAATCCTGGGATTCTTTTTCTAGGGATGTAATACATATGTGCAAATAAGATGCCTCAGTGGAAAAAAAAAATCATAATGAAAGAGTATTACTGAAAACTTATTATCATTTACATTCAAAATCTTATTTCTCTTCCTAACAACATTTTCAACTGGACATTATTATCTCTATTTTATAGTCTAATGCAGCAAATAAGAGATGGAATGGAATCTATCCAGGAAACCGCAGAGTCCAAGTCTGGAGTTATGCTAGTTGCAGTGGTTAAGTTAACTGCCACAGACTGTTACTCTTTTAAATGTAGGGATCTAGTTTTTTTTTCC
Organism: Meles meles; assembly: GCF_922984935.1. Taxonomy (NCBI): domain Eukaryota; kingdom Metazoa; phylum Chordata; class Mammalia; order Carnivora; family Mustelidae; genus Meles; species Meles meles. The sequence goes on from NC_060066.1 coordinate 130,918,662, forward strand.
ATTTTAGTATTCAGTGTGTAGCACAATGCCTAGTATAGAAAGGGTATTTTGTGACCATGGATTGATTGATAGTCCTAATCATGCGATCACTAAGCTGCTAGGGAAATTAAGTTAATCTACCTCTCTCCGCGGTAAGAGGTAATTAATCTCTTAACTAAATCCTTGTCTAGCTCCCAAGTTTTAAGTCTATGATTGCCTAATCAATATGGATTTATGATCCAGCAGTTATTATGCTGAATGTTGGCTTTAATAAATTATGTTGTATACTTATCAGTGAACCAGGGGCTTATGTAGACTGCTGGCCAGGAGACAAAAAGTAATTCTACCTATAACTGGGCATTATAATCCCATTTATTAAACAGAATTTATCATGTGAGTAAACAATGAGAGTGAGCTAAACTGAGACTCATTCTTCAAAACTGGCCTAGACTATTAAAAATTATTGATATAATAAAAAACAACAAAAAATTTATTCTAGACTGAAGAGGCATGGCAACTAAATGTAATGGTTAAATTCTGTATCCAAAAACAAAGACAACTATAAGCGAGGTTATTGGGACAATTAGAGAAATGTGACTATTGTCAATATATTATCTAATAGGATAGCATAAATGTTAAATTTTCTGAATGTGGTGATAATATTGTAGTTATGTGGGAGAATATCCTTTATCTTAGGTGATACAATCTCAATGTTTTAGGGGTAAAGTGTTTTGATGTCTACAACTAATTCTCTAATGGTTCAGAAAAAATAGGTGGATGTATAGAGAAAAAAAAACAAATGTGACAAAATGTTCATTTGTGATTGTGAATCTATGGGATGAGCAAATGAATACTCATTATGTTATTTTTGCAACTTCAAAACTATAGTTTTGAAGATTTTCAAAATAAAGGGAAAAATAAAAAACATGGTAAGGACTAAAATACGGTGTAAGGGAGAATAATTTTGAACTTAGAATTTAATTTTGACAAGTTATCAATCAGAAATGAGAGCAAAATATAGATTCAGAAAGAAACACTGAATTTTTCTCAGAACAATGCACAACTAAGCTAAAATAAGATAATGTAAAAGTCTTACACACCAAAAAAAAAAAAAGATGTTTAGTTACAGGCATCTAAGAATTGTAGTTTTTCATAGAAGAACATTAAAAAAAAAGTACTGTAACTACAAAGCTGCTTTCATGGGATTCTGACACATTATGGCATAACTAGAGGGCATATAAAACTTTATTGCTGGTATCTGGTATCATGTTTCTTTTCTCACAAAGTCAAGTGGTGCTTTCCTTAGTTACTCTGATTTTAATCAAGCAAAGCAAGAAATATTACCTCTGTGGAGCAAAAAGAAAACAAAACCAATCCTCAGTTTCCTGGAAGTATGAATTACCATAAACATTTTTTAACACTATCATATTAATTAAGCCATTTTGGCTTAATTTGCAGTGAGACTTCAGATTTTATTTATATGCTACGGATCAATTTTAAAGACAGATATTTAATATCTGTTTTATCACAGAAGTGAAGATATTAGACTGGTCCTAAATAGAAATTAGAACTACTTCTTAAACATATTTAACAAAAATATGAGGAGATCAAGTTTCACTCTTAAATAACAAAACAAATAAAAAAATAGAACTTAAGATTGTATTACCTTGTGGTAAATTTTTTCTTAAGATTTATTTTTAAGTACTCTCTACACCCAAGGTGAGGGTCAAACTCACAATCCTAAAACCAAGAACTGCACACTCCACCAAATGATAGCCAGGATCCCCACTTTGTGGTAAATTTTGAAAAGATTAAGCAACATTACTGCTCATCACATCCCCTCCATTCTTAGGAGGAAAAGATGTAACCATTAAATCAAGTTAAGCCATCATTACGTTAAGTGCTTATCCCCATGAACATCTTTAATGGGTTACATGGTTCAAATGTCTACAAACTGAACTAACAATGTAAAATAAAAAATAAAAAACCATCAACGCAAACATCAAACTATCATCGACACCTAGGATGGAGCCTAAACTTGATGTGATCTCTAATTAGTCAATTTATATAGCTAAATGAATTATTACGTACCACCCCTTATTGTATAAAAAGACTCCCTAAGAAGGGAAAGTATCTCATGTGGTAGAATTCATAACTGCTTTTATACATTATTGATAAAGTAGACCTGTTATTTTTTTTTTAAAGATTTTATTTATTTATTTGACAGAGAGAGAGAGATCACAAGCAGGCAGAGAGGCAGGCAGAGAGAGAGGTGGAAGCAGGCTCCCCGCTGAGCAGAGAGCCTGATGTGGGGCTCGATCCCAGGACCCTGAGATCATGACCTGAGCCGAAGGCAGAGGCTTAACCCACTGAGCCACCCAGGCACCCCGAGTAGACCTGTTATTTATTTACTTTTCAAAGATTTTTATTTATTTGTCAGAGAGAGAGAGAGAGAGCACAAGCAGGGGGAGCAGCAAGCAGAGGGAGAGGGAGAAGCACGCTACCCACTAAGCAAGGAACTCGATGCGGAACTCAATCCCAGAACCCTGGGATCATGTCCTGAACCAAAAGCAGGCACTTAACGGACTGAGCCACCCAGGTGTCCCAAGACCCATTATTTAGAATAAGCTATTATTCTGGCCCTCAGAGAGATAAAACTGTTTCAGGGATCTTTTTTTTTTTTTTTTTAATTTGACAGACAGAGATCACAAGCAGGCAGAGAGAGAGGAGAAAGCAGGCTTCCCGCGGAACAGAGAGCCCGATGTGGGGCTCGATCCCAGGACCCTGGGATCATGACCTGAGCTGAAGGCAGAGGCTTTAACCCACTGAGCCACCCACGTGCCCCTGTTTCAGGGATCTTAATATACCCTGGCTGCAACTGTGAAATGTTACTTTGACACTTCTAAGTCAAAATATTGCTAAAAGACAACTTGAGCTTTTAAATAATAGAAAAACTGACATCATAAATACCTGTCAGAATACTGCCTGGAACAGGCTATTTTTTTTTCAACTTCAAACTTTGGTGCTGTAAATGAGTTACAGTTCAACTAATAGTGAATTTCTGCAGATGCTATGATTATTGGGAAGCAGAACTTCACATTTAGGATGAACTGGATATATAATCTAAAAAATCTGCTTACTAACTGTCTGACACAAGTTTACCAAAGATAGTATATTTATCCTGATGTTTCTGGGCATGGGCTAGTGACTTTAGAAAACACTTGCATTTTGAAGGCACGGCGGCCCCCCTCACAGTTAGACAGTTAGCAGCTCTCAGGGGACTAAGGGCTATCCTGCAACTGCCTCAGCCATCTTTGTAGGTGAAGGATGCAAAGGATCAGAGCTTGGGTCCAGACTTTTGAAATGGTTGCAGACTCCTCTTTACATACTTAAACTCAAAGATACAAGGAATAAAAATCTGGTGTTTTGCTTCTCCGGGTATATTTCATTTTGCAAATACCAATTTTATGTTTTTCAGGTACTTCCAACAACGCAATTCACACATGCTGTACTTTCTATCAAATCTTTAGTCATTTTACCAATTTATTTGTGAAAAAATTGGACATTTTTCCCTTTGTCAGAGATGCAGTCCCACAACTGTATTAACAAAACAAAACAATAAAGATCATGTTAAAAAAAGCAAACTTCAAAAAACCATTTAAAAGTTCTATTTTTGACAATACAAATCTCTTGGCTATGTAACTCTTTAGCTCTTAGCCTCTAACAGGAATGTTTATAAACAATCTGTTAATAAGGGGCACCTGGGTGGCTCAGTGGGTTAAAGCCTCTGCCTTCGGCTCAGGTCATGATCCCGGGGTCCTGGGATCGAGCCCCACATCGGGCTCTCTGCTCAGCAGGGAGCCTGCTTCCCTTCCTCTCTCTCTGCCTGCCTCTCTGCCTACTTGTGATCTCTGTCTGTCAAATAAATAATAAATAAAATCTTTAAAAAAAAAAAACAATCTGTTAATAAATACATGATAAGAATTTAACAAAACTGGAAGTATTCTAAAATGTTAGAATGCACTTTTAATTCAACCAACTTAAATGGTCTGCACTGATTAATACATCAAAATGACACACTCATTAAAATTAAAACAAAAGGGGCACCTGGGTGGCTCAGTAGGTTAAGGCCTCTGCCTTCCAGTCAGGTTGTGGTCCCAGGGTCCTGGGATCCAGCCCGCATCTGGCTCCCTGCTCAGCAGAGAGCCTGCTTCCCCCCACCCCCACCCCCCGCCTGCCTCTCTGCCTACATAGGGCACCTGGGTGGCTCAGTTTTTGGGTGTCTATCTTCCGCTCATGATCCAGGGGTCCTGGGATCGAGCAGGTCATGATCCCGGAGTCCTGGGATTGATCGCCGCATCCGGCTACCTGCTCAGCAGGAAGCCTGCTTCTCCCTCTCCCACTCCCCCTGCTTGCGTTCCCTCTCTTGCTGTGTCTCTGTCAAATAAATAAAATCTAAAAAAAAAAAACCAAAAACCAAAAAACTCCTGATACAGAATCACACACCTTCATGTAATTTCCCTTAACTGTGTATGAATCAAATAGGCTATTTACTAGGTTCACCCTGGTTTCAGAGCATATTCAAATACAATTTCAAGAAAAGTGTTTAGTAAATTATGATTAACCTGGTTCATTTAGAAGGGTTCACTTCTTCAACTGTCAAAAATGGTAACAGATCTGTTCTAAGTTTTTGAAAATCATTAACTCATTATTAGTTTTGGTTATAAATATGAAAATTGGCTAAAAAGGCTTACAAAGACATCATTAGCAGAAAGACGAAGCAAATAATTTAGCAGGAAGATGAGGCAAAATAATTTTACTAACACTGTTGAACACTGGAAAGAAAACGAAAGAGGATCAGGTCCGTATCATTGGCCAAGGATCCAAAATACTGTTCAGACACTGTGAAGTATGATGATACAGCCTCAGACACCTGACAGAATGAATCCACCCAGCAGAGGAACACCCACACCCACACACACACACACACACACACACAAAATACCAATCAGCAATTTCATTCCCTTTCTTAAAAAATGTTTATAAGGGCAGTCTGACCAATTACAAGTAGAGAAGCAGAAAAGAGAGTGCCATTTTAAAATTTCTACAACTATAATGTACTTTTTTCATTTATAGCTAGAGTAGCTTAAAATACAAACACTGTAAAAAATTACCCTGACTCTTCTGAAAATATAAATATCCCATGTGTATGTGTGTGTATAAAATCAATATAGGAATAAATGCAATTACCACAAAAAATTCAGGAATGTGCTAGCACATACTTTTTTCTTTAAGAACTTAAAGTGTGTTTTTATCACTCTGAATCCATATTAGGCCCTATAAGATTCAAAGATGTGTAAACAAATACTGTATTCTAAAGAGGTGTCCAATGCTTTTAGAATGGAAAGTGCAACATAAGTGTATAAAGATGATAAATAATTATACCCACATGTCCATAGTTCTCAAGAAAACCTTTCATTTATTCTATGTGCCCTCTTAAAAACTTATGACGTTTGTGTAAAATTGTATTTTGCTTCCAAAAACAAGCCACGAATTCACAACTTTAACAAATAAGATAAAACATAAAAATCTCTTCCAAATCTCACAGGATTTGGAATGAAAGCATCTGCTGTAAAGTGAATCAAACGAAACTCCAAAGAGGTAACAAAACTGAACTTTACCTTAAGAAAAAGGAAGGTGTGCTTCCTGATCAGAACTCCACTCTTAATCTTTTGCAGAGAATACGGATCTTAAAAATCACTTGCTTTTATATAATACAATCCTTTGTTGCTTCTATTTTGTGGATTTTATATAGAAGTTAAAATATCAAGTCCCTATGGTTAACAAAAACAACCAGTATTCGTTCATGCTATTTCTCTCCCCACATAGTTCGAACCAACTTCATCAAAAGGGCCTGATTATTCACAAATGATTTAATCAAAACAATGTTCTAATTATTCAAGTCCAACAAAAAGACCTAAGAACTTGAAGTTTCTTTTCTCACTACATATCAGAGCTATGACATCTAATTAATTTTACAGTTAGCTAAAAGTATATTCTGAAATTACTGCACATGTCCCAAGCTTTCTAAATTTTAGCATATGGATTGGGCCCCTATTCTGAAATGTCCCCCCCCCCAAAAAAAAGTCATTGATTTCAAATGGATTCGGCAAATCCTCAGTGGTGGCCTAATTATTGTACATATTTAGCACGATGCAAGCTGTTGAACCGGGCTCCAAATATTCAATATATATATATATATATATATATATATATATATATATATATACGAATAAATATAAAGATGGAATAAGAGGAATCATTTCTGCACATTTCTCAGAAAGTGTAACACGTATTTTTACCTCTGCATTCTATTTCAGAACGTAATGTCAAAGAATGCAACAAAGACTGGAGAGTAGCAACGGAGAAATTTCAGCATAAAAAAGTATAGGCGAGTTAAATTTTCAATTAAAAATCCTACGTCCCCTGCTGGTTAACTACAGCACACTGCATAAAGTTTATTGTGATGACAACTGTTTCTAAAAAGCACAATTTTTTCTTGCCCTGTCTCCTTTCAAAGCGTCTTCTAATCCTCAGGCCATGATAACTCTATCTGGCGTCTTTTATTTTAAAATAAACAAAGTGAGTTTAAAACAAGAGGGTGGTTACTGTTCTTCGGAAACCAGCGGATTTAAGTCTAGGCCCCTGGTGTCCTCCGTCACGCTTCTGACTCCGCGAAGTAAAGAGGAAAGCCCACCTTCTGACAGTGTTTACCACACTGGAGCTAAGAGCACTGACCCAGAAGGAGGTGGAAGAAGAAAGTGAAGGCACTAAGGGGCCCGAGCGGGGTCGCCACGCCAGATGCCACCGGGTTAGCAGCATATGGGAAGCCAGGGACTGCTCCCAGCATCTTCCAAAGGGCCGCGGCGGGGACTGCGCCGGGCCGAAGGCGAAGCTGCGGGGCCGAGGGGCGCGGCGGGACCAGCACCACCCGGCCGACGCGAGGGGCCGGCAGGCGGGGGAGCCGGGCGTCATTTCCAGCCCGCGGCGGAGGCGCACGTGGGGATCGAGGCCTCAGGCCTCCAGGGGCCGCTGAAGGAGAGGGCGGCAGGTGCGGGAGAGGCAAGCGGCTTCCCCAGGAGGACGAGCCCCGGAGGCCGTAGGCCGGGACAAGGGAGGAAAGCCTGGGAGCAGAAACAAGAAGGCCCAGGAGGCTGAGACACCAGCACCACCGACGGGGTGGGGGAGGGCAGGGACGCTCGGGCAGCTGGTGGCGGCGACGCTGGGGGCAGAGCTCGGATGGGGGCCCCGAGGGACGCTCCTCGGCGCGGTACCCCAGCTCACCGTGCCTCCGTCCTTAATGATGATCTTCTTAGCCAGCATGATACTGCGGTTCGCGGCCCGTTTCTTCTTCTTCCCCTGGGTCATTTTACCATCCTCGATTCCTGGCGCTGCTGCAGCCACTCCCGGGGCGGCCGGCCCCAGCGGCGAGTGCCGTCCCGCCACTACTGCCGGGCCGAGCCGCTCGGGGCGCCCGCCGCCATCTTGAGGGCCCGGCCTGCCTCCGGCGGCGCGTCACATCGTGCGATCCGCGGAGGAGCCCGCCCCGCCCCGCCCCGCCCCGCCCACGTGACATCGCCCCCGCCCCCTCAGTTCCTAGGCGTTCTCCCCGCGGGGAGGGAAACCCAGGGGGAAACCACAGGCTCGCGGCTGGTGCACCGCTGCGCCTTTCCGGTTCCTCAGCTAGCTTAGTCCTCACAACAGCCCTGGGCGATAGGGACCCTTCATTCCTTCATTGATAAAGAAATGTAAGTTTCTAAAAGTTACCTGCTCGTGGAAATACGGCTGATAAATGGTTGCCCTGGAAATCTGACCAGGCTCCCTCAACTATTACCGCTATCTCTGCGTTCTAATCAAGACGGGAACCGAAGGGAGCAGTTGAAATCGTTTTCCAGAAATAGTGGGTAAGGATAAACTGATTTTTCAGAAACAGTATTTTGTCTTCGTGCTCAGCCCCTTCTCCTTCTACCCCTACCCCCGCCTCCTGGCTCAACTAGAGCGTGCGTTTCCAGCAGCTACCCAGTCCCAGGACCTTTTATTTCCTGCCAATAAAAACGTACATAACCTATGTTACGCTTTGTAACCCACTACTTGTTTTACTGTATTGCTTAAAAATCAACTTAATGGGGGTAAAACTCTAGAAATGACAGTTCATACAAGTGAAATACGGACTACAGATTAACACAATGTTAAGTCTGATTTTGATAACTGTACTGATAAGAGAATATCCCTTTTCTTAATACACTGAAATCTCAAGGAGTGAAGGTATGTGATGCATGCTACCTGCTCTCAAATAGGAGAAAACATGTTTGTATATGGGGGGGGGCGGTAAGAGTGACAAAAAGGGCAAGTTGTTAAAAATAGTGGTTTTTTGAATATGGTGATTTTAAGATATTTTCACAAATTCAATGATATACTTTGGAAGAGATGGGGTCTCATTCTCCCCTTCGGTGTGGGACTGGGCTGAGTGACTTTTCTAAGAGATACAGCAGAACTGACAGCAGTGACTTAGGTAGGTCATAAAAGGCATGTATCTCCCTGCGAGGTCTTTCCCAGTCATTCTGGGCTTAAGTCTGGGGAAGCCAGCTGCCATGTTATGACACTCAAGCAGCCTATAGCCAAGGCCTACCAACAGGTAGGTGAGTAGCCTTGGAAGCAGATCGTCCAGTGCTGGTTAAACCTTTAGCTGACTGCAACCCCTGCTAACCTCCTGACTCCAATATCAGGAAATCGTGAGCTAGGACCACCTAGATTAGCCACTCTGGGTTCCCTCTCAGAAACTGTAAGGTAAAAAGTACTTATTTTAAGGCACTGTTTTGGGCTAATTTATAATATAGCTGTAGATAGCTAATACACAGGGTAAAGGGGATGTGTACTTTGTACTATTGTTGCAACTTTTTTTTTTTTTAAGTAGGCTCCATGTGGGGCTCAAACTCAGGACCCTAAGATCAAGACCTGAACTGAGATCAAGAGTTGAAGCACCTAACCAGCTGAGCCACCCAGGTGCTCCTATTGTTGCAACTCTTATGTAAGTTTGAGATTATTTAAAAATAAAATGTCAAAAGATAAATCTGAGTTTCCTGTTCCTTCTATTTCTATATAGAAGAACATTTGACTAGAAATGGAAAACAGGGGCACCTGGGTGGCTCAGTGGGTTAAGCATCTGCCTTTTGCCCAGGTCATGATCTCAGGATCCTAGGATCGAGCTCCGCATCAGGCTCTCTGCTCAGCAGGGAGCCTGCTTCCCCCTCTCTGCCTACTTGTGATCTCTCTGTTAAATAAATAAATAAAATCTTAAAAAAAAAAAAGGAAAACAAAGGTGTTTTAGCTTGATGGATAGTTCAAGTTACATTTCCCCATCAACCAGTAAACTCATCATTTGTTTATTATTATTATTGTTATTATTATTTATTTATTTTTTTTTTTTACAGATAGAAATTACAAGTAGGCAGAGAGGCAGGCAGAGAGAGAGAGAGGAGGAAGCAGGCTCCCAGCCAAGCAGAGAGCCCGACGCGGGGCTCGATCCCAGGACCCTGGGATCATGACCTGAGCCAAAGGCAGAGGCTTTAACCCGCTGAGCCACCCAGGCGCCCCTGTTTATTATTATTATTTAAGTAGGCTCCACATCCAAGGTGGGGCTTGAACTCAAGATCAAGCATGGCATACTCTACCATCTGAGCCAGCCAGGCACCCCTCATCATCTGTTAAAAAATATTCTCTTGGGGCGCCTGGGTGGCTCAGTGGGTTAAGCCGCTGCCTTCCGCTCAGGTCATGATCTCGGGGTCCTGGGATCGAGTCCCGCATCGGGCTCTCTGCTCAGCAGGGAGCCTGCTTCCCTCTTTCTCTCTGACTGCCTCTCTACCTGTGATCTCTCTCTCTCAAATAAATAAATAAAATCTTAAAAAAAATTCTCTTGCTGAAACATTTAATTGAGCCCCAACCTGAAGCTCCTTAGAGAAAGTCATGACAGGGTTTCATAACTAAATTCCTAGGAGCTTGTTTTGGATGAATGTAGAGGACTGGTTAAGATAATTTATTATGTGGTTACTCTGACTTTTCACAGCCCCTCAAAATGATACTTCATCAAGCTATACCAATTTTATCATCCCAAAGAACTGATTATTAGTCATTCAAAAAATATTTTTGAGCACCTGTGTTTGTCAATGGTTTACTAGACACTCAGGATACATTCATACATGAAATCATATTTATCTTCATGAAGCCTAATTATACTGGGCAACAAACTGATGAAACAAACATAAAAGGAAGATAATTTCAGATTGTGGCAAGTGCTATTGGAAATAATGTAATAAAGAGAAATTTAACACACTGAATGTCCAGAATGTCCCAAGCTTTGAGCTAGAAGAGTGCAATAGTAAACAAGAGAGAGCAGTCCTGTTCTAACAGACCTGTTGTATATGTATTTGTGGCTTTGTACATGATTTAGGGTTGTGAAGATTCACAAACTTTACACTGAGTGGTTAGTATGTCAATTAGGATTCTTTGGTTACAGTCAACAGAAACTAGCACTGGCCAGCATAAGCAAAAGGTAGTGATTCTGAAGGATATTGGGAGTCCCCCCAAATAATGAGAAAGCCAAAAGTCAGTCTTGAAAACAGGTAAGAACCAAGGTGGAAAGTTCATAAGAACACTTCATGAGGCACCTTGGAAAATATAGGAATCCCTTAGAGAGAAGAGCAAGTGGCTGAAGCTAAATATTGCTCAAGAAACTAGATTGTATCACAGAGCTCAAACCTCAAAATGCACCATTTATTAAAGAAACTGCACTTTACTATATGAACAGAAGAGGGCTTTCTTTAGCTATAAAACTGAGTCGCCCACATCCCTTCACACCCTGCCTTCCCCGCCCCGCCCCCCCAATAGAACCACCTTTTCTTGCTGATGCAGGAAAATCCAGAACATCTTACCAGGAACAGAAAAAGCCACCAAAAGCCCATACAAGGCTACTATTAAAAATAAAGACTTTTCAATTAAAACAAAATACTACCCTTTAGAATATATGAAGCAGAGGAAAACTACATACAACACTCCAATATGAATTAAATATCATTAAATATACAACTGCAGATGTGAAAGGATGAAACATATACAAGATTTAAAACCCACCGGGAAGATGAGAGTAGATCAAACTCAGGCAATATACTGAAAAAATAAAATCATCTAAAAAACGAATACTGTATTACAGTATACCCAAGGAAGACATAATGAAGGTAAGAAACATGGAGGAGAAGCATAAATCAGTTATTAGAACAAAAAAAAAAAAAAAAAAAGAAAAAGGGTCAGAGAGAAGATGACATGGAAAAAATTATCTGGGCTTCCAGACAAAAGCCAACAACAAACAAAATTAACATTTCCAAAGAGAAAAATATCAAGTGGTGCCAGAATGGCAATAAAACTAAGCAATGCAACAGTGGGGCAACATTCTCCAAAAAATTCAAGAAAGTCTGAGTCAAGGATTTTTTAATATTTAGACAAGCTGTACTTAAAGTATCTAGATTCTAGCGACACCTAGTGGCTCAGTCCGTTAATAACTGAAAAGAAACCTTAAATTTTATTCAGTATGTTTAACATTAGTAATATTGGTATTGTACTACTGAAAAATATACTACATAATAAAACATATAAACAAATATATTGTTACTCAGAACAAGTATTTTCACTGTAAAAGAGATGCAAATACAAAACTAAAACACCTTGTATTACTAAATGTTACCAATTTGAATTCATGAACTTTTTTATTTTTTATTTTTTTATTTTTTTTTTTATTTGTCAGAGAGAGAGAGAGGGAGAGAGGGATCACAGGCAGACAGAGTGGCAAGCAGAGTCAGAGGGAGAAGCAGGCTCCCCGCTGAGCAAGGAGCCTGATGTGGGATTCGATTCCAGGATGCTGGGATCATGACCTGAGCCAAAGGCAGCTGCTTAACCAACCGAGCCACCCAGGTGTCTCTGAATTCATGAACTTTTAAAAAATTTACTTCCTAGCTCTGTCCACTGAGATGGTATAAAAGCAAAGAGAGTCCATTCTCCCTGAAAAGAATAGGGCTCTTTGGAGAAATAGTTGATATTCCAGGTTTGGGATGGGACATCTTGTGACTGAAGCAAGAAAAAAATTCACAGACTAATGTGATCATGTCTAAAAGACACAGGGGCTGGCCTGCAGTGATTTCCACTGGCTATTGGCTCATAACATCAAAAAGAACTGTGACTGTAATTGACTTTGATACACTGAATAATATGGAGACCTAGTGGTATTTGAAAAAAGGGAGCATTGGGAAAAGAGAAATAGTCTTTTTAAATAGAAGAATATAAACTAATAGAAAGCAGAAGAAAATTAGAAAATTAAAATTTTAAACTTTTTTTAAAGATCTTATTTATTTGACAGAGAAAGAGAGATACAAGTAGGCAGAGAGGCAGGCAGAGGGAGAGGGGGAAGCAGGCTCCCTGCTGCGCATAGAGCCTGATGTAAGGCTTCATTTCGGGACCCTGAGACCATGACCTGTGCCAAAGGCAGAGGCTTAACCCACTGAGCCACCCAGGTGTCCCTAAAATTTTTAACTTTTAAAATTTTTCTGTCTTCCTTCCTTTCTTTTTCTTTCTTTCTTTCTTTCTTTCTTTCTTTCTTTCTTTCTTTCTTTCTTTATTTCTTTTTTTCTGAGAGAGAGAGAGTATACAAGCAGGAAGGGGTAAAAGGAGAGAGAGAATCAAAGCAGGCTCCAAGCCCAACATGGAGCCTGACCTGGGGCTGAATCTCACAACCCTGAGCTCATGACCTGAGCTGAAATCAAGAGTTGGGTGCTGGGGCACCACCTGGGTGGCTAAGTTAGTTAAGCGTCTGCCTTTAGCTCAGGTCACAATCCCAGGGTCTTGAGATAGAACCCCACATCAGGTTCTCTGCTCAAGCAGGGAGTCTGCTTCTCCATCTTCCTCTGACCCTTCCTGCTTGTGTTCACTCTCTCTTAGTCTCAAATAAATAAAGTGTTAAAAAAAAAAAAAAGGTGCTTAACTGATTGAACTGCCCAGAATGATGTGTCTTCAATGTGATAAAATATAAAATCTACAAGATTACCCATGAAATATTCTTTCCAAAAACACTTAAGCTGAAGTTAATCAAACCTACAGACTCCACTTTCATTCAATGGAAATGCAAAGAATAAAGGGAACAAGTCAAAGGAACAAAGGGAATAAGGATAGGAGGAAAGTGATTGAGATTCTTCAAAGTCACATCATGGGGGAAAAAACAAAGGGGGTGCAGGGAAGGATCTTCTAGACTAATAAGACAATCAAATACAAAGTATGAACCTCAACTGCATCCTGGTTCAGAAACAGAAAAATTTAAATTCGTTTTTAAGACAATTAGAAATATCTGAGTATGAACTTAGATGATACAATCAAGATAATTTAAGTCTCCTTAAGTATGATAATGGTATTAAGTTAAATAGGAAAATGTCCTTATTTTTAGGATATGCATGCTGAAGTAGTTAGGAGTCAAGTGTTCTGAGAAGCTAGTATGGCAAAATATTAGTAATGTTGTATTTAGGTGAAGAGTAAATGAGTACATGTATGTTTGAATTTTTTCAAAATGAAAAGCTGAAGAAATTTAAATTAAAAAAAGAGTCTTTAACAATGATTAGTTTGTGAATGCATGGAGATAACCCATGAATTTTTCAAACCTAACCTGGCAAAATCTGTCATAGTATGACTGAAGCCATTAAAATAACAATTTTATAAAAATAAAATATTCAAAATAAAGTAAAAATGGAGACAATATTAAGTAATGGAAATTTGAAGCATTACGTACATAATATCCAAAATGAACTTCAAGTTTTAAAATTCTAAAATTCACAGGAATATTTTCAAAGTCATAAACTGAAACATGGACTCATCTCTTGTCATGATTTTCTATAACTCTATATGACCCAACAAAAACAACTCTACTTTGGCTATAATACTTAGAAAACCTATTGAAGGAGCTTGCATATATTAGAAAAAGCCCTTAATATCACAATTTTTAATTGCTGTATTTACTACCCACATAGAATAAACTAGAACACAATAAAACTTGAGCCCAAAGGAGATAATGTAAACCCTCAATTATTAGAAATCATGTTTTTGTACATGCAGTGTCTTTTAAAAGAGAGAAAACACATAAAAACAAACACATTCACAGATTTTGTTAAAAATTCGTAAGTCTAATTTAGCAAATTTAACTGAACCCCTTAAATACTTTACATTTCAAGCACATTTTAACAAGAGTATATTTTCAGATGATTATTCCCAAACACAGTCAGGTATACTTAAAAAAGGATGAAAGTGTATTTGTCTGGTAAACGAGTTCCAAAGGAATAATATGTTACTTGTCTTAAATAAGTTATTTTTACATATTAGAACTCCTAAATGAATAAATGTAAATGAATTCATAAATGAAATATTGCTTAGATCCAATGAAGGGCTGATGCTTAACCCTAGCAAAGGATTACTGGAAATGTGGACCTGTCAATTAACAGTGAAGCCCTATAGTCAAGCAAAGGAACAACTGGTATCAGTTTTATTCTGTTAACCTTTTATTATAATAGTGATGGTTAATGGTAATTTAAAGTTAGCTTATAACTGACTTGGTGCTAAAGAGGCTGAACTGCCAAGAGGGGCCAGAGTGTGAATGAAGGACCCAAGACTGTCTAAAGCCACAGGGAAGCTAGTGGAAAATTCATCACCACCACTGCCAGAGTTATTTATGGCTTTGTTTTTTACATAAGCTCTTATTTTCACTTCATAGTTCTTATCTTGTAGGCTTTTATTCCTGAATCTTGGCTAAATTCCTTAGGCTTAATATACTGGTCTCAAAAATATTTTTGGACAGTCGCACCGCCCACCTACCTGGTCATTACTACACTAATTGGTTATGTACCCTCATTTGGAATAAACATGATGACTATCTTTATTCAACTCCACTCATACAATCATAGATAACTATGATAAAAATCAAGTGCAGAGGAAATACTAAGAAAAGGCCATACCAGCATTAAGACATATTCCCATTAGTGAAGTAAACCAAATGTTCTTACAGCCAAAGAACTTTACGCCGAAAACTGAATTCTATATAGACTAATACCAAGCATTTATTATATTTTTGATGTAATAATTTTGACTATAACTATTCTTATGTATACCCAGTACTGAAATGTCAAAAAAAGCAAGTTGAACTTCTTTTAGATTAAATGCCATTAATATTATAAATATTCTCAAGTATTTGTTATTGACAGAATAAATACTGTATTACCATGTAACACTTTTAAAAAAGTATCAGTAAAATCAAGAAGTCCCTCCAAAGCAGCATTCATGTTATAATTTTCAAATGGCAAAAAATGAATAAGAAATAAGCTTAAAAATGTATGTTAATATACAATAGTTTATTGTTCTTTAAAAAATGATTCAGCATTTATAAAGTCATTTAATATCAGAACTGAAAACTAAATAAATACTACATGTGCTACTTAGCACTGTATCTGATTATGTTTTTCTACCCTCAAGTCATATGTTCAGAATCATTTGCCAATACTTTTGAAATTAAAATCATAAAGTGTAAAAGTCTCTATAAAGAACTGTCATTGCTTGTTGTCATCATGAATTCAGGAGAATGTGTGTAGACACAAATGATCACTTTGTAATAAGGAATTTGGCTTTACCTAAAAAAAGTTCTGGCCTGCATCTTTAGGACCTCATACCTGATAATTTATGCTAACAAGATGACTCAGGATAAACCCCTGTAACTCGATGTCACTCAGTTTTCCAGGGAGGGGCAGGGCTGGAAAGTTCTCAACCATGGGCAAAGAGTCAATCAGGCCAAGAAATAAAACCTAAATAAAAATTTGGACACTACAGCATGAGTGAGCTTTCCTGATTGGCAATACTGTATGTATACTGTGGCCAGGAATAAATAACACTGTCCAGGACCCCACAGGGAGTAGACAACTGGAAAGGAAAACTGGAATTTGGAAAGGAATACTGGAAAAGATTCTACCCTATATGCCTCTTCCTTTGGCTGATTCAAATTTGCATCCCTTCTTGATAATAAACATGATGAGAGTGTAATAGCTTCCATTAAGTTCTGTCTGTCAAGTGAATTATTGAACCTGCAGGTAGATTTGGGAAACCCATGAATTTGCAGTCACCAAGACACACTCTACTATAGTAGAATTTGACATCTTTGGGGTCTGAATGCAAGTTATTTCCTCTTTGCTATTTTGTTTTCTGGAATATGTATGTAATAATCCTGCTTTGAGGGAATACAAAACTTTTAAGAATGGTAAGAAAGACCATTTACTAATGCTGGTCACTATCTGACTCTGCTGAATGGCAGTAATTATGTATCAGATTTGAATTATGAGGTGTAAGTATGAGGTTGCATAGGACTGGGATTCAAGGACTGGGATATACTTCCAACAAAAGAAGTATTCCAATTCCAAAAAGATGTAAAGATTTCCAGTTAATTATTTTCACAAGAAACCAAAGTATCTACTTTTAAAATGCTGATATGCGGAAATAAATAAATGCTGATACTTTTTAGTGACCTTTTAAAACAAAGCACTTCAGGGGCACCTGGGGCTCAGTGGATTAAAGCCTCTGCCTTCGGCTCAGGTCATGATCCCAGGGTCCTGGGATCGAGCCCCGCATCGGGCTCTCTGCTCAGCAGGGAGCCTGCTTCCTCCTCTCTCTGCCTGCCTCTCTGCCTACTTGTGATCTCTGTCTGTCAAATAAATAAATAAAATCTTTAAAAAAAATAAAAATAAAACAAAGCACTTCATACAAGGTTATTTCACTAATAGGTGTGGAAATGAAATCCTTTGTATTGCTTATCATTTGATCTCTATGCACTGAATTGATAGTCACAATAGAAGCAATTATATTCAATGATTTATGAAGAAAATATATACCAATTACTGTAATTACTTAACCTTGAGGCTAGCAAAAAGATAATTTATTTAAAACAACAACAACAAAAAACTAGGCTATTACCACACAGATAAAGAGGTTCTAACTAGTTTAAATAAAACCCAGTCTTCCATGCTAGAACATAGGTTAGGAAGGAACATCACACATGATAAAGGTAACTAGAGAGATACAGAAAGATCAGGGAGTCATTTCTGATATATAGAAAGGACTCTAATTCGGTTAAGTCAAACACAGGTGAAAAGGGAAACAAGGAAATATAGGAAGAAATTTAAGTGGTTAATTATGAAAATCTTTTTCATAAATCTACTAAATAGATAATAACTGGATACCAAAAAATGACAGAGACAAATTGATCCATTAAAAAGCCATTTAACAAAAGACCAATTTATACATTCCTCTAAATTATGTCCATAAAAAATTTAAATATACAAATCACATTCCCAAGCTCAAAGGAATCCTTCTAAACAAATGAAATACATAGACATATAAACAAATTCAGAATTCAAATCATTAAAAAATATTTTAAAAATCACAGTAAATTATATCTCATAAGAAATAAAACAACCAAATAACAGCCATATATATACACTTGTTAAAATTTCAAAAGCTCAATGATGGAGCAATGGTGCATAATTTATTTAAATAAGTACTGTTTACTAATGTTTATACAGTATACTAATTTAATATTCTGTTAGATAATGGATTTAAAGAGCAAATATTGAAACATCCAAAAAACTGAATTATAGTTATTCATAAAATGTCAATTTCCCCATGTGTCCAAAGTAGTGAATTACAGTAATATCCTTCAGAAAAGTCAGGTATTTGGTAAAGCAAGGCACATAGGACCAGATTTTGATAAAGGTGCTTTTTCTTTGGTCCTATAATTACTTTAAATATGCTACATATCTGGGAGATTCTTAAGATGACTTTCAATATAGCATAAATAACTTATAAACCTTTTCCTATGTAAAGCATACATCCATGTGTAATTAAATATAACAGTGAAAGTAAATAAAATAAGTGATACTAACCCCTATTTTTAAAAGCAAAACAAAACTCAGTTGAATGACGATACAATGACATTTTAAAGTCCAATAATTTGATATGCAGGAAAAGTGTACCAATACTTAAGAATAATCAACATTACACTACATCTACTGGGCACAAAGTCAATTAGTCTCTTTTTAGATTCTGTCTCCTTAGAATCTAGTTTAAATATCAAACTACCTTCCCTTCTGTGAAATTGTGACATTCAATATAAACTGATGTAAACATTGAAGTTTTACATCTCTAAACTATAGTTTCCACCATAAAACTAGCCTCCAACTTCCCTAAGTGGTGATATTACCATGTTGAAACACCTACATATTGAATTTTAAACTTTTCTTCCCAAATACTTAATTTTTAATAGAACTATCAACTGGCACTCTTCTCCCATGAATATAGTGAACAAAGTAGGTGAGAGATAACAAGTAAACTTTAAAAAGTAAGAATTTAAATAATCAAGATTGACTGATACAATAAGGCTTTAGAAGGTCATCAAAACACACCACACACACATACGAAAATGGCATTATTTGTATAAATGACATGGTCTAGGATATAGGCCCCCCTTCTCAAATCCAGTTCTTTCTCTATGAATTAAAAATTATAAGCTACACAACCCAATCTCTAATAACATCTTTAAGCCTACAAGAAAAGCAAAATATAAATTAAACTTGTCTAATAAAAGTTGGTTTAAAAATAGGCTTTAGATCACTTCATCTTTTCTCACAACTCTTAATTACATTTTTAAAAGCTTTATTGGGAATCTTAAAATTACTTTGGACACTGGAAAATATGGTAACTAACATGTCTAATATCCAATTATTTGCTTTTATCATTTTTTGAAGGTACACTCAACCTATGTAAATGTACACTGAATTAATATATACTAGTACCCAACTAGTATTTCCATGCAGGCTGAACATAAATCTTTATATATACTCTTGAATTCTTTGCATTTGCAGGCCTTAGATTCCACTCAGAAGTAGATAGTAAGATATAAGTCTGAATGCTGTTATGATCTAAAAACACCATGCTCAGAATGTGGTGAAGTTATTAACAAATGCTCTAAAAGATGGTCACTGAAAATCATAGGTCAGGCTTCCAGAAAGTTTAGTTAGTTCCAATTTGGAATCACCAGCTAATTGATTTAAGATATTTTGTAATTTTAATCACTTTTCAACTCTGAATGGAATAGATTAGACCTGTGTCTTATAGAGATGTGGTTTGCATAAAGCAAAGAAACACAGCCAGTCCTAATAAGCCAAAGTACCCAAAAATTTGTAACACGGTATTTTTGAGCCAAATTCTATTTAACAAAATCCATTATAACAATATAAAAATATTTGTTTTTTTCAGTTTTTATACTATTAGAATGGGAGACTTAAAAATATATAAACATGAATGAAAAAATAAAGTAAAATACTTCTTATACATAATAGGTAATTCTATCTATAGTCAATAATTAAATTAAATCCACATTCCGTATTCTTGCCCACCAATTCACTTTACCATTTTTGCTATATCTTCTCTCCCTCTTGAACCAACTTATTAAATAACTCATGTAATTTATAACCTCAACTCCAGTGCTAATCAAAATGGAAAAGAAACCACTATCTTAAATCTAAGTGGTGGCTCCTTCCCAGCAGCTTCTACAGGGCCACAGAAAGGGAATTCAGAATTTGCTACCTCTCCTAGACATGTGACCAGAGTATTCCTGGGGATGGTGAGTTTATGAAAGGCCTAAAAAAGTTCTTCTGAACAGCCTTGAGTTTATAGCTATAGTGCCATTTAAAATAATATAATAGCAATCTGGAATGTCTCTAAGAAAGGTCATTTTGGTCTCAATTCGTTGATATCTATACTATTATTATTTTGGTTGTTGTTTTTAACAGCTGTAGATTAAAGGAATTTTTACAGGTCAATGACTACAATATTCATTTAAAAACATTTTAGTTGTGTACAGTATATACTTTGATAGTTCAAAATTCTCCAAGTGGAGATATTAGATAATAATAATTATTTTAAATTATTAATGAGTATTTAATCCTTTTAAATTCATTTTGAAACTTTAATGGAAATTACCACATACAGCAATTTAACTTAAGGAAATATTAAGGATTTATCTGATTTACAGAAAAGAAATACAATTAACAGATTAAGAACAAATCTCAATTAGTGCAAAAGTTTCTGGCTACAATCTAGCACAGGAGCAACTGGATTGCTTTCAGCAGTTTCAAAGCACTAACGGATCTTAAAATGTAGATGGAGAAATAGACGTCTGTATTTCCCTACATTAAATTTAAGTATGAATTTTATTCTCTCATAAATTAGACCCAGGACATAACTTTATCAATTTTTATGTAGTTGAACAAATGACATTTAGCAATCTTTTCTTTAGTAATCTTTTGTATAAATATAAAAATCTCAGATACATTAAAATGTTTTCCAAATCATATTTCTGTTTCTTCACAGCTTTATAGGCAATTATAATTTTCAAACTTTGAATATTCCATGTGATTTGATATTTCTATACAGAAAAAGATAAAAAACATTTAATAAGATTAAATAGATCTCATTTGCAAAAATTGGTATCTGATATTTGTTGTGCGCTCTTGCAAAGAGTGCATAGGACATTTCTGCAGCAATCAAAAGGTAAAATCTTTTTAAACTCAGATTTCAAGTTTTCTCCAATAATTATTCTAATACCTGGAAATACTTTCAAGCTTTGATTTCTAGATGTAATAGCTATTTCATTAACATATACACATTTTATCCTTAAACTTTTATATTTTCAAATCATTTGAACAATACAATGAGATTCAGCATGATGATATCTTCTGAGAGTCTGTAGAAGTCCTCTATGCAAGATTAATGTTGAGATTCCTAGTGCACCATTGTGAAAAATCAGTTAAAGATAGTATACAACTATGCTTTAGTAGGATTGCCTGTAGTTTTGGGATCATAACCATATAGGAAAGTAGCTGTTATTACAAGGATGGCTCCAAGGAAAAAGACACTAAATAGATGAAGAAAAAATGAAAAAGAGATAATCAGATTAAAAGCAAAACAACTTCTATTTCTTCTCTTATAAAAACAATTTTAAGTTGGGAAAAAATGTTCCAGTAATAAGGCTAACAAATACTAAGTACTTAATATATTCTAGGTAGTCAAGCCAAGTGTTTTCTATGCATCTCATATAATTCTTATAATCACCTTATGAATAAGTATGAGTATTAACCTCATTTTTTTATAAGGGTTTTTATGAGGGTTAGAGAGTTTAACTTGCTTAAAGTCAACTTTAAATGGAAGACAAGACTCAAATCTAGGTATGTTTGACTCTAGAGCCCTACTTTCATTCACTTCACTGTATTGGCCCCCAAAGCAAAGATGTTTTAAATGTATTTCCCCTTAATATGTCTTTTGCCTGTAATACATTGAATAAGAAAAGATCTCAACTTTTAAATATTTGAAAATATAGACAGAAAACGGCATTCTTTTGAGACCAAAGTAAAGTTCAGCTTTTTGTTTGTTTTTTTAGTAAAGTTCAGTTTAAAATCCAAGGTAGTAATAAGCAAAATTCAGGACCAACTTCACAGGATGCTTTATAAACGGAAATTCAATTAAATGCAGGTAGACTTGGTTTATTCTTTATTTTATCTATCCAGAGATATAATATACCTTATTATAAACTATAAATGAACTTAAACTGGTAGTGGAACTTAAAGTGGAGATAAAGTGAATACCAATTTAACTTTTAAGATGTAAATTCTTCAAAGTACTATTACAGAGACATGAGTTAGTCTTGGTTTTAAAGTTTCTATTAATAGTTCAAAGTCACTCTCATGAGCTTTACAACAATAAACATTTGTTCTATAAAGGAAAAAGATCACAACCCTTACTATGACATAAAGGGCCCTTCCTAATGTGGTCCCCCTGACCTCATCTCCCATATTCCACCCACCCAATCCACAGTTCAGCCATTCCATTCAGTGAAACAGTGTGCCTTTCAGGACAGTGTCCTTTTAGATGCTACTCCCTCCCTCTGCTTGCAATGTCCTTTCTCCCAAGAAAATGATTATTCATAACTCACATCTAATGTCTCCAAGACTCATTCCCCTAGGTGGAGGTATTCTATGATAACATTTATTACATGTTATTAAATGACACATTATTAACATGTCTGCACACCTGCTTAACCATGTGCTCCTCATTCATCATTATATCCCAAGTGCCTAGGATATAGAGGGAGCTCAATAACTATCTGCTGTGATAAATTATCTGCTGTTGGTTTGATGTAAATAGGTAATTTTTCAAAAGCCTTAGATGCAGGTACACATGTTAGATTATGATAACATAAACCTTCCTACAATACCTCTTGAAGAAAATTAGTACCATAGAAATATTTCATAATTAGGCTTTGGACAAGCTTCTGACTGAAAACTTCCTCTGTCAGGCATTCTGACCTTTGCCTAGCTTTCTGGACCTCTGGAATTACACAGAATCACATGCTCAACTGAAAAGTTGTCTTATCCAATTTTCTACCCATTTTATGAAATTTCTAACAGGATCTACTAGAATACCTAATAATGTCATGAAACCCCCGCTTGTCAAGATAGCTATTTTTACATGGTTCTGAGGGAAAAAAAATTTGTTGGGGAAAAACTATCAGAATACAATGATTATTTCAAGGATTTGGGCACCTGATTTCCAACAGAACTGCATATGTATACTTCATTGCTGCACTAATCATAAAATTCTCATTTATTCACAGGTCTAGCTCTCTAATCACTGTTATCTCTTTGAAGAGAGGAAATCGTATCTCATTCTACATTCCTATTTCTCCAGGATCTGGTACAGTGAAAGGAAGGCACATAGTGGACACTTAATAAATTTTTGATAGAAGAATAAACAAGCCTAAATGCAAGGATGCTTAATACCAATAAGCAAAATAATCAACACAAGAAAAATAAGTTAGGAAAAGGAATACTGGTGATATATTAATAGAGATGTTTAGCAGTCAGCTGAAAATAGGAATCTAGAGTTGAAGTTAAGTTGGGACTTATCTTCACAGAGAGGACAGACAAGACATGGCAGTGAATGAGATGAATGAGTGAGTGAGTAAGGACTGATAGGTTACTAAAGGAGCAGTCAAAAAGGCAAGTACAGGGGAACCACCTCTTAGAAAACAACAAATAAAACCTAAGCAGTTTTACGAAGTGAAATGGGGATAACAAAGGAAAATACATTAATACATTTGGAATAGAGGTCATTGGATTTATTATGTTCTTCACAAAAATAAGAATACATAAAGATAGTCTAGTTATATTATAGGAAAAATAATCCATCTTCTTCATCTGACTCAGTGTCAAAACATTCATTCATTCAATAACAACAAACTCATTATCTTTTCCCTTTTTATCTTCATCCCAGCATAGTCCCTCAGAAACACGGATTTACATGCAGATATAAATCTTACTGACAAACTACTATTCTTTTGCCCTTCTACTGATTTACCTGTTCATTTACTTGTTTGTTGTTTATTCCCTACATGATTCAAAGATTTAAAGTTAGCATCCTGAGTCAGCTTTATATGAGGTGTTATTTTTTTAAAGGTATGCCTTTTTAAATGTACCCTAAAAATCTAGAGTTCCAAAACATCTAAAATAATTTAAAGTGCCCAACTTACTCAAATAATACATTAGTGCATAATTTCCTCATTTAATGAATACAGACTTAAAACATAGATCCTAGTCGTTAGGCTAGTCTCACTAGTTAGGTAGTTCATTCCCATACCAAACTAGAAATAGAAATACTTTTAAATCCATGCCTCAGAGAAATTAAACATTCCAACATGCGTGTCCCAGACCTATTACCCAGGCTGCCAGAAGAATGAAACCACAAATGTTCAATATAGAAACATAAAGAGCATATTATGTTTTTCTACTGCCACATTCCATCTCTAATCCTATCTCACTCTCAGTAACACAAATGAATTTTACTAGCTGTATTAAAATTTTAAGATCTTGAATATTCATTCAAATAGAGTGCCTATTATAGGCCAAGCTCTGGCCTTGCTGACTGGTAAGATGGTAATAAATCTTCTGAAGAAAGGAGAAAAGAATGTTAGAATGGAAGGGGGTGCTTTTATTTAGGGAGGTCTCCTGATACAGTAAATTTGAGCCAAGACCTGAGGATGTGAGGGAGTTTGTCATGTGAATACACAGGGGATGAGTATTCCAAGATGACTGAAGGGCAAGTCAAAGCCTGTAGCAAAGAGGTTGCTGTAGATAGACAGATGGGGGAGGGGAGGGAGAGAGGGAGGAAGGAAGGAAGAAAGAAAGAAAGAAAAAGAAAGGAGGGAGGGAGGGAGCGAAGGAAGGAAACAAAAGGAAAGTAATAGCAGATGAAGACAGATGTGTAGCTGAGGGCCTTATCAAATAGGCCATTAATAATGACAACTTTTGGGTAACATGAAAAGCAAAAGGTTTCTAAGCAGAGTGGTGATATGATCTAATTTACATTGAAGATAGTTTGCTGAATGGAGAACACTGTAGGGGCACAGAGCAAGAGACAAAGCAATGAGGTATATCAAGAGACTATTTCCTTAATCCAGGTGATAAATGAGTATGCCTTGGACCAGGGTGGTAGCAATGGAAGTTGTGAGAAATGGTTGACTCTGGAAGATACTAAAAAGGAAGAGGTGACAGGCTTTATTTCTAGGTTGGAATGATGTGTGAGAGAAAGGTTAAAGAGAAGTTGATAACCTAACTTCCTATTTCACTCAGAAGATAAAGAACTTCCATAATATTTTAACTTTCTAAGTCTGTCTACATATCTATAGGCCTTCTCTTAGGTTACTGTGGATAAACTGTTCCTGTTTAAGTCAAGGAGAATTTTAGCCTAAGTGACTGGAGAAGGGAGGTGCTGCCATTTACTAAATTGGGAAACCCTTATAGGGTTAGGGAATGAATTATGTAGTAGACATTCAAGTGAAAATGTCAAAAAGGCAATTAAATATATAAGCCTGGAATTCAAAGTAAAGTGTGAAAGTAGAGAGAAAGAAAAGGAAAGGAAAGAAAAAGAAAAGAAAGGAGAAGAGAAGGGAAGAGAAGCAAACAGAAGCGAAGCGAAGAGAAGAGAAAGAAGGAAAGAGAAAGGAAGGGAAGGTTATCAGCCTTGAGAATAGAGATCACCCAAGGGAGTGAGTACAAATAAGAGGTTCAAGGACAGATCCTTCAGAGACTCCAAAGTTTAGAAGTTAAGAAGATGAGGAGGGGAGTAAAGTTGACAAAAACCAAGACTAGTAACCTGGAATCCACTAAAATATAATCTCATTACTCTGGGATTATAAATTCATAATTATAAAAAAGTAACAGGACTTTCAGTACCAGCTGTAATGGGTATTAATCACACTTCATTCTTCCTGACTCTGTTTCCTCCCTTGGCATCGATGACACTAGACACTACACATCCTGGGTCTCCTGCCTCACCCATCATTCCTTTTGTAATTCTCTTCCCAACCACTCTTCTGCCACCTAAAAGAGTTTTCTCCTGCACATTCTCTACATAAACTATCCTCTTCAAGAATGTCATCTACTCTCCTGGCTTTACTATATCAATTCCACACATAAAAATGTCATTATATGATTTATTGAACTTTTTATATGACATTTTACTTTGGGGGAAAAGTTTGAAAAAATTTTCCAGTCTATTGGGAAAATTCTGGCTAGTTAAATTTGTACAAAAAACTTACTAGTGGAATATTTTCTTTTATGTAGTTAGTTTGAAACCTTTTTTTTTTTTTTTTTTAAAGACAAGGGGCACCTGGGTGGCTCAGTTGTTAAGTCTTTGGCTCAGGTCATGATCCCAGGGTCCTGGGATTGAGCCCCACATTGGGCTTCCTGCTTGGCGGGAAGCCTGCTTCTCCCTCTCCCACTCCCTGTGCTTGTATTCCCTCTCTTGCAGTCTCTCTGTCAAATAAATAAAATCTTTAAAAAAATAAAATAAAAGATAATTAAATGCTGGGAAACAGTTGCTGGAGGGGAGGCAGTAGAGATATGGGGTAACTGGGTGATGGACATTAAGGAGGACAGGTGATGTAATGACCACTGGGTATTATATAAGACTGATGAATCACAGGCCTTTACCTCTGAAATCAATAACATACTGCATGTTAATTAACTGAATTTAAATTAAAAAATGTTTTTTTAAAAAAGATAAAACAGAGAGAGGGAGGTGAACCATAGAGACTCTTAACCCTGGAAAACAAACTGAGGTTTCTGGTGGGAGGTGGGTAGCGGATAGGGTAACTGGGTCTCGGGCATTAAGAAGGGTACATGATGTAATGAGCAGCAGATATTATATGCAACTGAAGAATCACTAAATTCTTCCCCTGAGACTAATAATACACTGTATGTTAACTAAATTGAATTTAAATAATTTTTTAAAGCTAAAAAAAGATAGCTAAATGATTTTTTACTGTATTTCCTTGATTCTTCAAAAGTTATAATAAAATAAAATTTTTCATACCGGATCTTATTAAGAATTCTTATTTTTCCATATATTTTGGAGACTTAAAGAAATAGAAAAGAATACATTACCTGGTTGGCACAAAATCTTGTAGCCAAAAATAGGATATCAGTGTTGATAGTATTATGGATAAAGAGGTTGCAAATCCTTTTAAAATATTATCTGCATATTTAATAACAGCAGCTATTACAAGGCCTCCAAGTGCCTGCAAAAATTGTAAAAGATTATTTTAAACAAACATACATAAAACTGCCTTTCAAAATAATCTCATTATTCAATGAAGCTTTAAGCTTTTGTCCTATAAATTTAATCCCACTATAATAAGTGATTTTTATTAAATATATCCTATAACCAAGAGACTTCCAGGTCCAACAGCCCTTTTATTTCAAAAGTGACCTGAAGAAGTAACTACCAGAGTAATCTACAGTTTGTTATAATATAGTTTGTACTGTGAATAAAACATCTATCCTCAACCAATTTAGTAATTAAACATCACTTGTTCAGACAAATGTGGAAAGACTGGTCACTCAGATCCATGAAATGTTTTTATTTTTGAAGTAAAAATAAAGTGTAACTTGAATTTTTTTTAACTTGGCTTTCTTCCCCTAGCTTCTCACCATTCAACCTACTTTTTATTGCTGTCAGATTATTCTTCTGAACTTTCTACCAAATCCCTCTCAAAGTCCACACTGTGCCTACTTAAATAATGAGGTTTTACCACACTATATAGTTTTGTTTTCTGCCAAACTCTACTTACACATCCTAAATCTGGATTACCATGTTGACAACTTTTACTGTACCTCTGCACATGACAGCAGCTTATTAGTGAAAGTCACAAACTATGCCAGTTGAGCTCACTACAAATTGATGTCCTATTACCTCCTGGCAATGTACATGTTCATCTGTTTAGTCCGTGATGAACCCCTCATATTGACTGTACCAAACCTTCTTTGTCTTGTTCAAGTCTTACAGGAAGAGGGCTTCCCTCTGCTAGAGTAAAAGCTATCGTACAAACTCTCTTGATTTACCCTATTTCTACTTCAAATTTCCTCTGAATTTTCACTTACCCTTGTCTCCTTTTATCTTAAAAATAGAAGTATCCTTCCTGCTTTCAAAACACAACTATCCTTTGCTATTCTCACCCACCTTCTGTAAGAGACCTTGCTTCTTACAGCTTCAAATACCTCCAAAGAAAGGGTTTGTGAGGGCAGTGACTTGCATCTTCACTTTTATATCCTCCAGAGTAATCAAGTATATTTTTGATGATGAAATTACTCAACCCTTGACCAATTTCAAATTATAAACAGAGATAATTTGACAGGAATATTTTAATATGTAACTATAATATAAGGCAGATTTAAATATCTAGATCTCCTTTTGAGCCTTAATGCACTGATCACAGACTTCCTGTATAAGAATTGTAAAAAAAAACAAAAGTTATACTTGCTTTCAGCTTGAACTCTTTTATTCTTAAACTTGATTTTAATTATGTCAAATTTAAATACCATAAAGTTATTTATGACCTTTTCAAAGTAAGTTTTCATTATGGCATTAAGACCAGTTCTATTTTAACTTCCCTGAATAAGCTTGATATAATGAGAACACCCAACAGGAGGGATCTCTTTCCCTCACATTGTACATCAGGAGCTACTCTGATTATCTACATTAAAGAAAAGTTTATTAGCACTAAATATGACTTTAAATGCTTTACCTGAAGAATAACAACTATCCAAGTCAGTCGGTTATATCCCTGAAAAAATCCATTCTTTGACACCAATTCTCCATCATAAATGTATACACCCATTAATCCAAATATACTCCCAAAGAAACCTTAAAAAAAAAAAAAAGTCAGGTTTATGTCATCTGTCATTTAGGTTGGAGAAACTAAACTAAACTTTATTTGGGGAAAAGTCAGGTTTATGTGATATGCCATTTAGTTTGGAGAAATATTTTTCCATTGACATTCCATATAATTTTATATTTATATAATTTTATATTTAGCTTTTCCTTTTTGACAAAATTTGACTACTTAAAAAATCTTTTACTTGGGTGGGCACCTGGGTGCTGAGTCAGTTAAGCCTCTGCCTTCAGCTTGAGTCATAATCCTGATGTCCTGGTCCTGGGATAAGCCCTGAAATGGGCTCCCTGCTCAGCGTGGAGTCTGCTTCTCCTTCTTCCTCTGCCCCTGCCTACCCTGACTTTCTCTCTCTCAAATAAGTACATAACTTTTTAAAAAAAGAAATAAAATTTAAACAAATAAAAATCTTTTACTTGGGTATTTATATAAACCTAACAAAATTATACTTAATACTGTATTATGATTGTAAGAAAAAGACAGGAGGATATAGAAAAGAGCAGAGATTACCAACTTTGGAACACTAAAATATATAATGGCATTAAGGGCACCAGGGTGGCTTAATCAGTTAAGCTGCCAACTCTTGTTTTCAGCTCATATCACACCTTGTGGTTGTGAGATCGAGGCCCTCAACAGGCTCCGTGCTCACTGCAGAGTTTGCTTCAGATTCTCTCATTCCCTCTCTCCCTCTCATTCCCTTTTCTCCCCCTGCTTTCATGCTCTCTCTCAAATAAATGCATAAATAAAATCTTTAAAACTATATATAATACTTGCATTACATGACTACATGGCTGTCTCATTCAAATATCTGAAAAATGATCACTTTTGGCATATTCATTGTCTCATATCTTCCTATCGCTAGCTCTAGATGTTCATATATACATATTTATATATGCAGATATAAAAGCTCAGATATGTGGCATAGCATTTATCCTTATTAAGAAGTTCTGAAAGTACATTAAGTAGCATCCAAAAATTCAAAGCTAAGAAATAGTAAGGCAACATCAGAAGCTGTCATTACTTAAGCTTCACTGTTAAGGAAAGCCAGTTCAGTGAGAGGAGAAACTATGTCTTATTCACTCCTATGTTCCTTAGCTGCACCATGGAATTTAGCACATGGTTACTGGATCTAAAAGATTTCCAGGAGCAATCCTAAGCTATAAAGAAAGAAAGAAATGCCTACAAGGGCCACCTGTTAGGAGTCGTCTCTGGTAATATTTGTAGTCAAAGAGTGCAGGGTGAAGCAGTTTCTTTAGAAAGCCATAATTACTTGAAGATTCCATGATGAAAAGGAACTTTTTAAAAGGGATATGAAATGTTCTGCTCATTTTATTTATGCCAAGTCAATCATTTTTAAGTAAGTTTTTTATTTTGGCCCCGCGTCAGGCTCTGTGCTGTGTAGAATCGGCTTGAGATTCTCTCTCCCTCACCCTCTGTTCTCCCCACCCCACATGCACTCTAAATAAATAAATAAATAAATAAATAAATAACTTGCTCGCTCTTTAAATGAATGACTGGATGAATGAGTGAAAGTCACAGCTGATAATGACAAAACAAGGTATATAGTATTGAAGGGTACATACATGTCAGTATGTACAGATCTACTGCATTCTATCAGTTATACAAAATGTCATTGAATGGATAATAATAACAATATGAAATACATACATAACATCATGTGCCACAAGTTTTCTAAGTGCTTTATGTGTGTTAACTCACAACAACCCTATTAGGTAGATACTTTTATGCCCATTTTATAGATGAAGAAACTGATACACAGAGAAGTTAAATAAACATGTCTGAGCCCACACTGCTGGTAAGTGATGGACTCTGGATGTGAATCCAGGCAGTGTGGCTCTGGACTCCATGATCTTAACCACTGCACTATTTAATCATATTGATAATTTATTTCAACAATCTTCTACATGTTTGCTATTTTTTACAATTATAACCAATGCTGAAATAAATAACCTTAAACATCCATCTTTGTGCTCTTGTGTAAGTTATCTGTAGGATAAATTCTTATCTAGAAGTGGAATTTTTACATCAAAGCGTTTATTTACAATTTTGTTAAACATTCCCAATTTCAGATCCAATAAGGTTATATCAATCTATACTCCTCGCAATCACAGGTAATAAGAGTTCCTGCTTCTCCACTCTGGCTAACATAGGATCTTACCAACTTGCAAATCTTTAACAGTGTGATACTTGAAAAATTCTATTAAGAATTAAGATGTTTTCATTTGGGGGCACCTGGTTGGCCCAGTTGGTTAAGCATCTGACTTTGGCTCAGATCCTGGAGTAGAATGACCTCTACGCTCAGTGAGAAATCTGAATCTCCTTCTCCCTCTTCCTCTGCCCCTCCCCTGCTAGTGCATGCATGTGGGTGTGCACACTCTTGCTCTCTCAAATAAATAAAATATTTTTAAAAAATATGTTTTAATTTCTGTTTTTGTAATCTCAAGTTATCTACAGCTTATTTATGTACGCTTTTCGAAATTTTGAGGTAGCTTACCATTCACTAGATTGTGTTATGAGGTCAAATTAAAGAGTAAGCAAAAAATAATAATAATAATAAGAAACCCATAACTACAGATTCATGAATTCTGGCTTTTTGTTTTTATTTTATAACAAGAAAACTTAGGGCAATTACACAATCTTTTAATAGTTCTTTCTTTCCTGATATTTGCATATTTATATAAATAGCTGACGTTAGTGCTTACTATGCAAGGTACTTTATTCTAAACACTTTACAAGTACTAACTCATTTAATCCTCATAGCAACATATGGAGTTAGTACTATAATTAAGGACATTTTATCAATGAGGAAAGTGAAGCAGAGGAAGATTTAGTAGGTCACACAGGTGGTTAAGTGATGAAATCAGGATTTGAGTTGGTCTGACTACAAAATCATGTGTTCTTATCCACTATACTACAGATACACTGTTTCTGAAATGGTGAATTAAACTGGCTGGTCCTTTTCAAGCCGCTGTACTTACTTTCTAGACAAACGAACAAAAAGAAGCTAATCTTTAAAAGTATTTTCTTCGAATATTCTTTTTAAAAAACCCAACTTGATACATTTCTACAGATTTTGCACAGAAACGGTAATAAATCCTGTGATAAAAAAAATAAAGGTTTGGTTTGCCTATTATCACATTATTTTAAAATAGCTGGAAAAAATGAACTAATCAAGTTTGGAAGGTTTGTTTGGGATGGTTTGACTTAAAATATAGGCCATTAGGAGTATAGATATTCACTGTGGAGGTCCTGACTGCTACCAAGGCAGACATGGCATACCTGTTGAATTGATGTAGACAGAAGAAAAAACGTTTTCAAAGATGAGCTCCAAAATCACAAGGACAGAAGATTCTAAGATAGAATGGATGATTTGCAACTGAGCTGTCTCTCACATGTACCGTTTTCCGGAATGACTATATACCAGGAATACTAAATGCTGGAATCTTTGAATGAGGAACTAAAGGCTATAATATATATAAATAGTTTAAATAGTTGTTCAGGGGTACCTGGGTGGCTTAGTTGATTGGGTGTCTGCCTTCAGCTCAGGTCATGATTCCAGGGTCCTGGGATTAAGCCCCTGGGAGTCTGCTTCTCCCTCTCCCTCTGCCCTCCCTACCCTCAATTGCTCTGCTTTCTCTTGCTCTCTCAAATAAATAAATAAAAAATATTTGTTCAAAGGCAATCCTTCAGTATGTGAAGTACGTTTTGTTTTAAACTATGTACTTTCAGTTAGAAAAAATGACATAGTATTTAAAAGCTAAAACAACATTTTGAAATAGAGGTATTAAGATTTTTTTTATTAACATACAATCTATCATTTGCTCTAGGGGTACAGGTCTGTGACTCTTCAGGCTTACACATTTCACAGCCCTCACCATAGCACGTACCCTCCCCATGGAGATTAAGATTTTAAAACAAAGATGAAAATTTCATGATTTCAAACTTTCTCAATTCAGGTATCTTTTTTTCCTTTTCCAGCTTTACTGAGGTAAAACTGACAAGTAAAACTGTAAGATATTTAAAGAGTACATCATTGATAGGTAAATGGTAATAACAGTTAATAACACGTATTATATCACTGAAATTTACCAGTATTTTAATCTCCTTTTCCAGGAGGAAAATATGTCATTTGTAACATCCTGAGAATTGTAGCAACCAAAAGTACAGTTCCTAAGTTTCCAAAGAGTGAGGACTGAAATAGACACCCTTATGTCACAGACCTAAAATTCCATTTCTTGAATAAAAGACATTCATTTAAAATACAATGTTTTAGGGGCGCCTGGGTGGCTCAGTGGGTTAAAGTCTCTACCTTTGGCTCAGGTTATGATCCCAGGGTCCTGGGATCGAGCCCTGCATGGGGCTCTCTGCTCAGCAGGGAGCCTGCTTCTGCCTACTTGTGATCTCTGTCAAATAAATAACATTAAAAAAAAAAATACAATGTTTTAAGAGGCAAAAACTTTGGCAGATATTTGTGTCAATGGCAGAATTATGGGAAGCTTGTTTAAAGATATATAGTAATCTTTAAATATAACAATATAATCATTAAAAAAAATAGTATTAGAAAGCATTTAAAACTTATCTTACCAAGCTGAATATTTCTTATCCACACTGATTGTTTGGTTTCTTTTAAGATTTTCTCAAAGTAAACCCCAGCAAAGCCACTTGAAAAACATGCTGTGAGAACTGCCATGAGACCTACAAACTGAGAACCAGCTGAAAGTTCCTTAGGATCAAGCTCTTGAGAATCTGAGGGCCACTGAACAAAAAGAAAAACAAAACTGGAGTTTAGTCCTTATGATATTTTACAAAGTGCATAATTAGAGCCCACTTTCAGACCTTAAGATAAAAATGGAACCAATATCATTCTTTGCAGGAGATTTGCAGGAGAGCTTTTGAAAGAAAACCTTAGAATCATTTAACTTTTTTCCCATTGTAATACTACCATTACAACTTACAATTTCAAAAAATTCCCTAAAAAAGAGAAAATGAATAAATGCACAGATACACAAAATACCTTCTATAAGTTGTAGAAATTCAGAGTGTGAACTGTTGGAGCAGCAAAAATGAGTCTAGAATTGTTGGTAATTATGGAAGGTTCATGTGGTATCACGTTAACAATTGTGGGCTTTATCCTATAGATCGGTGTTCCTGAAACTATCATCTTCATGGTTTTTGTCAAATCTGTGTTCCACCTGAACTATTTATTACTTGATATTTTAATTTAAAACACCTCACTTTTTAAAATGTAATACCTATTTTAGCTTACCTTTATTAGCATTATCTATGAAAATATGGGTTTAAAATGATGGTTAAATTTTTGTAAAACCCATTTAAAAAATAACTATTAGAAATATTTATTCAGGGCACCTAGGTGGCTCAGTTGATTAAATGACTGCCTTCAGCTCAGGTCATGATTCTGGAGTCCTGGGATGGAGGCCCGCATCAGACTCCCCGCTTAGCGGGGAGTCTCCTTCTCTCTCTGTCCCTCCCTACTCTCATGCTCTCTCTCAAGTAAATAAAGTCTTTAAAAAAAATTTATTCAAGGTGTGCCTAGCTGGCTCAGTTGGTAGAGCATGCAACTCTCAATCTCAAAGTTTTGTAAGATCGAGTCCCACACTGCGTGTAGAGATGACTTAAATCTTAAAAAAACGCTTGCACTGTTTTAAAATAAAATATTTGTTCTAGATAGACATACCACACTCTGGGGGAAGTGATAAACATACCATACTCTGGATGGTAGGAAACTGACATTACTGGATTTGTTTTTAGATAAACCATAGTGGGGACACCTGGGTGGCTCAGTGAGTTAAGTGTCTGCCTTCATCTCAGGTCATGATCCTGGGGTACTGGGATCAAGTCCTGTGTTGGGCTCCCTGCTTAGCCAGGGAGCTCCTCCCTCTCCCCCTTCCCCCTGCTCACTAGCACTCTAGATATCAAATAAATAAATAAATAAAATCTTAAAAAAAAAAAAAGCAGACTCAGCAAGGTCTTAGTGACTAAAGATTAGATGTACAGGTATCAGGAAAAATCTAGGCCAACTCCCAGGCGGAGTAAATACTGACAGAAAAAACAGAAACAAGAACAGGTTTGGTATTTTGGATATGCTGAGTTTATAAGGCCTATTGAATAACCAAGCTAAGATGTCCAACAGGTTTTTTTTTTTTAGATATACAAATCTGAAATTACAGGTGATGACATAGACCAAGGAACCATGAACATTTAAGTATTAATAAAAACCTACAGAATGGATGAAGTCTCCAAAAATAAAGATACAATTTAATGAAAAGAACAAGCCTACCAACAACCCCAATATCAAGCATCAAGGAAGAGGACCCAGGAAGTAACCCAACAAGGAATCATTAGAAAGATGAGAAGAACCAGTAAAGAATGGTATCAGGGAAGCTGACAGACAATAAGAAGGGAGTGATTAATACTCTCAAATGCTCATCCATCCAGTAAAAATCAGATTTGCTTTACATGAAGTATCTTATTTCTTTAACTAGATTGTTTATCAGACAATTTGATTTTATTTTAAATCTTCCTTCTTTCCTCTTTTCCTTTCCTTTCCTTTTTCTTTTTCTTTTCTTTCGTTTCCTTGTTTATATTACAATGCAGTTAACATACAGTACTATATTAGTTTCAGGTATAAAATACAGTAATTTACAATTCTGTATATTATTCAGGGCTCAGGATAAGTGTACTCTTGATCCCCTTCACCTACTCCCCCTATCTCCCCACCTGCCTCCTCTCTGGTAATCATCAGTTTGTTCTGTATAGTTAAAAGTCTGTTTTTTGGTTTATCTCTTTTTTAATTTGTTTGTTTTATTTCTTAAATGCTATATATATGAATGAAATCATATGATTGAGATATATATATCAGAATATTACTCAAGCATAAAAAAGATCTTGCCATTTGTAACAACATAGGTGGCTGTGGAGAGTATAAGGCTAAGTGAAATCAGTTAGATTTTTATTTATCAGTTGCAGCCCTAATAGAGTATTGCTCAAAAGAAGCCTTCAAAAAATATGTCAGTTTTGAGAATAAGCATTTATTTGCTTCAACAATTAACAACCATATTTTCTATGCACAGTAAGTAAGATTTTGAAACTGATAAAAATGAAAGGTATACTTATCTTAGTTACCTGTACAAAAGCAACTCCTGTCATCAAAATTACTAGGGAGAGCCACTGGTACACACCTAATTTTTTACTAAGCATAGACACAGAAAATAATGCTGTTGTAAGAATTTTCAACTGATATGTGACCTGAAAAAGAAAACAGCTAATATTATTGTTTGTTTGTTTCTTTCTTAAAAGAAGTACTAGAAATATATTTGGAGTACCTGATAAGTAGCTGCATCCAGATTTGACAGTGCCACATAGAGTAAATTATTCTGAAGAGTATATATCCCTGATGGAATAGCAAGTTTAAGCGTTTCCATTGGTTTATTAAGTATTTCATCATGTAGTATTCGATTCAGTGCTCTTAGACTACATTCTAGTAAAAACATGAAATGGGTAAAATCATTAGGTAACTGAATAAGTTACATACCCTCTCTCAAGGTGTGTTTTTCTCACGCATAAAAAAACAGACACGGGCGCCTGGGTGGCTCAGTGGGTTAAAGCCTCTGCCTTCGGCTCAGGTCATGATCCCAGGGTCCTAGGATCGAGCCCCGCATCGGGCTCTCTGCTCAGCGGGAAGCCTGCTTCTCTTCCTCTCTCTCTGCCTGCCTCTCTGCCTACTTGTGATTTCTGTCTGTCAAATAAATAAAATCTTAAAAAAAAAAAAAAAACCAGAAACAGTCCTGCATGTTAAGATACCTTTAGGTCTAAAGTATACCCTTAATGATACTAATTTTTCGAAGTTAAATATTATAATGTAGCACATTAAGAACAGCACTATCCTTATATTCTTTTATTAGGGAACACAAGCAAATTGATTATATATGTACACACACATAAACACGCACACATATTTATGATAACCAAAAGCTCAAAGTATTAATTTTTCAGCTGAGTATTCTTATTCTATGGTAGCAACATTATAAAAGCTTGTATTTTGTGCATTCTATTTTATCATGAGCTCAGACCTCAAAGGGATCTGTCTCATCCCCTCAGGTCCAGGTATAGGTACAAAGCTGCTACAGCAGCTCAGTGATGACATCAGGGACTGAAGCTCGCTCTCCATATATATTGACTTTTTACGTCCATGCTTCTCATCTATTATCTACATGATTACTGCAAGAAAGTCACCAAATGATTGCTGCACTTCTGTCTGGTTCTTGTTTTTAGGCAACAGGAAAGAACAGGAGGACATAGTGACCTTGCCGGCATTGTTCTCATAGACCAGAATTTTGTTGCTCACCTACTACCCCTTGCAGCAAGGGAGCCAGGACCTGGGCAATGTAGTCTTTTCTTTCATATTTTTCACATTAGAAACAACAAAGGGAGAAAGGGGTTGGAAACGGACCTGAGCTAGCCAACCTACAGTATTAATCATAAAAAGTATCCAGAGAACATTAAGTGAAACATAAACCCTGCCTGGCTCAGTCAGTGGAACATGTGAATCTCCATCTCACGGTCCTGAGTCCAAGCCCCATATTGGGCATGGAGCCTACTTAAAATAAAATAAAAAAAAAATAAAATAAAAGATACATAAACCCCCAAAGACAGGAGAAATCTAAGGAATTCCACTACTTTGCCAACAATGACACTTCATAGATGATTTTCTCTCCCAACATAAAACCTGATAAGTTTCATTATGAAAACTTTTTAAAAATGAAAATACTGTTTAAAGGTTAATATCTGTGTGTTCGGTTCAGCAGCACATATACTAAAGGTTAATATCTGATATTTATCCTTTCCTCACCCTAAAATAATAATAGTAAAATAAGATGTAACTAAAAGTTACCAAAAGATTTTTTTCTTATGCCTCATTTAAACATTTTTAAAATTAGGGACACCTGGGTGACTCAGTGGGTTAAGCATCTGTCTTCAGCTCAGATCATGATCCCAGGGTCCTGAGATAGAGCCCCACATCAGGCTCCCTGCTCAGCGGGGAGCCTCCTTCTCCCTTTGCATACTGCTCTCCTTGCTTGTGTTCTCTCTCTCTCTCTGACAAATAAATAAAAATCTTAAAAAAATTTTTAAATTAAATTAAAATTTTAAATAATTAATGCTATCACGTATTTTTCTCACCAGCAGTTTAGGGAAGATCTTGTTCCATGTCCCTTCCATTTCCTGTTATTTTTAGGCTTTTTATTTTCATCAATCTAAAGATAGTGAAAGTGAGTCTGTGGCTTTAATTTGATTTCTCTGATTGCTAGTGAGGTTGATCTATATTTCTTTTCTGTATTTGTAAATACTTATATAAACATATTTTTATAAATTTATCTTTTTTTTTTTAAGATTTCATTTATTTATTTAAGAGCGAGAGTACAAGCGGGAAGGAGGGGCAGAGAGAGGAGAAGCAGGCTCCCCGTTGAGCAGTACGCCCTACCTTTGGCTGATCCCAAGACCCCAGGATCATGACCTGAGCTGAAGGCAGACACTTAACCCATTAAGCCACCCAGGTGCCCCACATTTATGTGAATTTTATTCTACCTTACTGGTGACTCAGTCTTCTTTTTTTTAAACCACCAGATCTAGACCGTTTTACAGGTGAAATTCTTTTTTTTTTTTTTTTTAAAGATGTATTTCTTTATTTCAGAGGTCGGGGGGGGGGGCAGAAGCAGAGGGAGAGGGACTAACAGACTCCACACTGGGAGCAGAGCTGGATGCTGGGCTTGATTTCACAACCCATGAGATCATGACCCGAGCCAAAATCAAAAGACAGATGCTTAACCAACTGAGCCACCTAGGCACCCCAACTCAGTCTTCTTTTGCTGGTTCTTCTTCTTAATCTGACCTCTAAATGTTAGGAATGCTACAGAGCTTAGTCTTTGTCCTTCTCTTCTCAGTATATACTAAATTACTTCATCTAATCCTTGACTTTAAAGCAATATATAAGATGACAAATCCTTGAGCTTCATATTCATATATCATACTATTTAACATTTCCATTTGAATGCCTTATGGGCAACTCAAATTTAACATGGCCCAAAGAGAAACCTTAATTTCCCCTTAACTATCTTCCATATATCATTTACTGCAGTACTCACTCACCCAGTAATTTAACCTAAAAATGTAGGAATTATTCCTCAGACTGGATTCTCTATTTCCTTGACCATCACATACCTAATCTACTAGCAAGTCATGTCAGCTATAGCTTAAAAAGACATCTGTGTGAACCAAATTAATGCCATCTTGGACAAATCTGCTATGATGACCATTCTGAGATATGAAGCATTCTGGAGCATAGATTCCACCCCCCTTCAAAGGCACGTGCTCGCACACACACACTCTTTCCTTTTGTTTTACCACATCCTTAAGTAGCCCCTTGAAATATAATGTCCATGATTTGTCTTGGAGATATGATTGACCCACATCTTTTCCTAAACATTTTCCTCTTGGGGGTGCCTGGGTGGCTCAGTTGGTTAAGTGTATGCCTTTGGCTCAGGTCATGATCTTGGGGTCCTAGGATCGAGCCCCACATTGGGCTCCCTGCTTAGCAGGTGTCTGCTTCCCCCTCTGCCGCTCCCCTTGCTTGTGCTCTGTCACTCTCAAATAAATAAATGAGATCTTCAAAAAAATTTTTTTCCTCTTGTATAGGTCCTCAACATGTACTCTCCAGCCTCAAGGGGCTACAAAAGCAGGTCTTATGGGAGGTAGTACTGCAGAGATCTACTCCTCTTGCAGCCATCCATGACACCTTTGTCAAGCTGCATCTGTCAGCCTTTTTCTTTGGTCTCAGAGCTCCTTCAGCCTTTGGAGATTGTTTTGTATTTACCTCCGCTTCACAGAACAACTCATAAACATCATCTCTCCTCTAGCAATGTAATCTAAGCCACTAGCATCTTCTTGCCTGGACTAGTACAACAGCTTCCAAACATGACTTCCTGAACCTATTCTTGCATCTTTTCTGCTGTATGGGTACTGCATTGGTCTTTCCATGTGTAAAACAGGACATGTTTTAAACATTCCAATTATTTCTTTTTGTTTTTATAGTGAAATCTGTAGCCTACAAAGCTATCTTACATTGTTTACTGAATGCCAATTCAATTTTCCTCCCAGATCAATATGCTACAGCCACACTGGCCACCATGATAGTTTCAAAAGTATACCAAATTTACAACAACTTAATTAAAAAATGGGCAGCAGACTTGAACAGATCTTTCTCTAAAGATGTAAAAACAGTCAATAAGCACAAGGAAAGATGCTCAACATCATTAGTCATTAGGGAAAATCAAATCAAAACCACAGTAAGATACAATACCTACTAGAATGGCTATATGTTGTTTTTTTTTTAATGGAAAATAATGATTGGTGAGGATGTGCTATAATTTAAAAAAAGAAACAGAAAATAACAAGTGTTGACGAGGATATAGGGACAGCTGAACCTTTCAACAGTGCTGGTGGGAATGTAAAATGGTGCAGTTGCTGTGGAGAAGTCTGGCGGCTCTTCAAAAAGTTAAATGCAGAATCATCATATGACCAAACAATTCCACTCCACAATATATACCCAAAAGATACAAAAGCAGGGACTTGAGCAGACACTTACACTTCTATTGCAGTATTATTCATTATAGCATTATTCACAATAACCAAAAGGTGGAAAAAACTCAAGTGCCCATGAATACATCAATGACTAAAATGTTATATATACACACATATACATACATATATATAATGAAATATTATGTAGTCACAGAAAAGAATACAGTTCTGATGCGTTACAATATGGATAAACCTTGACAACATTAAGTTGAATAAGCCAGACATAGGAGGAAAAACACTGTATGATTCCACTTAGATGGACTATCTAGAAGATGCCAATTCATAGGGACAGAAAGTAGATTAGAAGTTTCCAAGAGCTGAAGGTAAAGGAGAGTGGGAGTTATTGCTTAATGGTTATAGAGTTTCTGTTTGATGTGATAAAGTTTTAGAAAAAGATGGTGCTAAGGGTTGCGCAACACTGTAAATATAGTTAGTGCCAATGAATTACACTTAAAAATGGTTAAATTTATAACATTTCTGATATATATGTATGTGTAAAAATATATTTTACTATAATTTCAAACAGTTAATAATGTAATATATCCAAAAAAACCAAAATTGTACGCTTCAAAATCTGACTTGTATGGTACATGAATTATATCTTCATAAAGCTGTTTTTCTTTAAAAACTGTATCAAATTAGTCACTGCTGGACTAATCAATGCAGCAAATAAAATAAAAAGCATTGACTTTAATTATGACTTCTTTAAATTTCTAAAACTACAGAATTATAGAACTTACTTTTATTCTCAATTACAAATACAAGAAACCACATTTCATAGTTCTAGCATTAACCAGAAGACATGAATCATGATATAGATCAGAATAAAATACATTTGTTACTGGACTAAAACTGTCCTGAGAAAATGAAGTCTATAGGGGGGCACCTGGGTGGCTCAG
Organism: Meles meles; assembly: GCF_922984935.1. Taxonomy (NCBI): domain Eukaryota; kingdom Metazoa; phylum Chordata; class Mammalia; order Carnivora; family Mustelidae; genus Meles; species Meles meles. The sequence continues at coordinate 130,959,678 of NC_060066.1, forward strand.
CTTGCTAAGTGGCTGCCTTTGGCTCATGTGAAGAAAACAGGGTCCTGGGATCAAGCCCCACATCGGGTTCTCTGCTTAGGGGGAGTCCACTTCTTTTCCCTCTGCCCCTCCCCACTGCCTCTTGTGCATATGCACTCACACTCTCTCTCTCTCTCTCAGATAAATAAACTCTTAAAAAAAAAAAGAGAGAAAATGGAAAATATTGAAATGTTCTTAATACTACATTAAATAAGGCAATAGTGTTCAAATGTGTAGTTATCAATATATATTTACATGTCATATGTAAATAACCCCAAAACAATCAAATAAACTGCAATGACTTAAAAAACAAAAAACCAAAAAACTTACTGCTGTCTTTGTAGACTAATAAAATGCAGGCCATTATTTTCAAAAGTTCGGCAACAACCACTGCTGTAGAAGATAGATAACGAGGTCCCTCCTCTTTTAAAGTCCTAGAATAACGCATTGTCAGAACCAAACTGGTAGTCTGAAAGACTAAAATTCCCAAGGAAAGGTATTTTAGGTTGGCAGACATTATTTTATCTTCATTTGCCTGAAAAACAAAAGAAGCAGGGCAAATAAACAAAATCAGAAAATATAGAAACATATATTAAAAATGAGTATGAGACTTCTTATTCCAGACAAGATAGAGTTAAGTGCATTCCACCGTTTTCTGCCTGCTAATTACAACTATTAATCCTGGACCGAAGGAAAAAAGTTAACTACTGTAAGACTCTGGAAGGTGAAGGAAATAGACAAACTGACTAGAGACCCCAGATCCTGAGTGATAACCCAACTGGAGACTTTTGCCACTTATGTATCTCACCCTGGCTGCCATAACAATTTACAACCTGGAACCACAACAGGTAGAGAGCAATAACAAACAGAAGCCCCAAGGAAAACCCATTTTCTCCAACCAAAAGAATAGGAAGATAGCAGCTCTGCAGGATGGAGCCCTACTAACTGGATGCTATGTAATATGTGGACCAGAGACTTGCTGATCATCCCTACCCTGCACTAATGAGGACAGAGACAGTGGCCCTCCTTCCTCCCATCCGGGTCTACAGCTACAAATACTAATGAGGCTGAGCCCTATGAACCAGTCCTGCCCCAGACGAGGCAAATGTCAGCAAAGAGGCAGCACCCTTCCTCCCTCTCTAAAAATGAAGATTTAAGTAGGAACAAAGGTCTCATAATACCCAAAATGTCCTTGATATAATCCAAAAGGAGTATATTCTTCATACCAAACAACAACAAAAAGGAAAACTCTCAACTAGGATGTGTAAGGACAATCAACAGACAACACAGAGTTGACAAGGTGTTGGAATTACGAGACAAGAATTTTAATTTTTGTTGTTGTTCGTATTGTTTTTCAGAGGGAGAGGTGGGAAGGAACAGAGGAAAAGAGAGAGAATCTTAAGCAGTCTCCACGGCCAGTGTGGGGCCCAATCTCAAAACCCTGAGATCCTGACCTGAACCAAAATCAAGAGTTGGATGCTTAACCCACTGAGCTACCCAAGTGCTCCACTGACCTCCAAACAAGAATTTATTATTTTTTTAAAGATTTTATTTATTTAAGAAAGAGAGAGCATGAGGCGGGGGAGGGCCAAAGGCAGAAGCAGACTCCCCACTAAGCAGGGAGCCCGATGTGGGGCTCAATCGCAGGATCCTGGGATCATGATCTGAGGAAACACAGACACTTAACTGACTGAGCCACCCAGGTGCCCCCAGACAAGAATTTAAAAGAAGCTACTGTAACAATGCATGCACAAGCAATTATTCACACTCCTGAAATAATTTTAGATTCATATAGAGCAAAAAATATTACAAGAGTTCTTGTGTACTCTTCACCCAGCTTTCCCTAAAGACAAGAGTTGCAAAGTTCCTATATTCTCCCTAAAGTAATTCCGAATCAACTCTAAGAAGCTCACTTTAACTTGAAGATACAAATAGGTTAAAAAGTAAAAGAATGGGAAAAGATATGCTATGAGAAAAAATAACTATGAGGAAGCTGAAGAGGCCAAATTAGTATTAGGAAAAATAAATTATGTAAGAACTATTCCTAGAATTACAGAAGGACATTTCATAATGATAAAAGAGTCAATACATCAGTAAGTTATAGCCACTATAGATGAATATGTGCCTAATAACATAGCTTCAAAACATATGAAGCAAAAACTAATAGAATTAAAAGGAAAAAGCAAGTAAACCCATAAGTCATAATGTGAGATTTTAGCCCACTTTTCTCAGTAATTATATACACATACACACCAAAAATTCCCAGTATGAATAAAGAAGATCTGAACAATGCTATCAACCACTATAACTATCAAAAACATGGAGATGCTCCACTAAGAGCCTCTTTCAAGGAAGGACTTAATGCAGTGTGTGTGGTCAATTAAGTGCCTCTCCACCCAAGGTCATATGCTTTGCTTCCAACTGATCTAAAGATTCAATGCAATCTCAAGCAAAATTCCTACAGGCTTTTTTGCTAGAAACTGACAAGCTGATTTTTAAATTTATATGGAAATACAAAGGACCTAGAAAACCAAAACAATTTTGAAAAGGAAAAACAAAGTTAAATAAGTTAAACCTGTGAGATACAGCTGGGTGGCTCAGTCAGTGAAGTGTCCAACTCTTGATTTCGGCTCAGGTCATGATCTCAGGGTCATGAGATTGAGGCTGGCCATGGGCTTCAAGCTCAGTGGGGAGTCTACTTGAGATTCTCTCTCCCCTGTTCCCTCTGCCCCTACCCCCACTCATGCGCATGCATGCCCTCTCTCAAATAAATAAATAAATCTTAAAAAAAAAAATGAAGCTAAGCTCCTGAAATTCTATACTTACTATAAAGCTCTAGTAATTTAAACTGGTATTGAGGGGGCACCTAGGTAGCTCAGTCATTAAGCGTCTGCCTTCGCCTCAGGTCATGATCCCAGGGTCCTGGGATGAAGTCCCATGTTGGGCTCCCTGCTCAGCAGGAAGCCTGCTATCCCTCTCCCACTCCCCTGATTGTGTTCCTGCTCTTGCTGTCTCTGTCAAATAAATAAAATCTTAAAAAAAAAAACAAAAAATAAAACCTGGTACTGACATAGGACAGGACAGAAGGATAGATCAATGGAACAGAATACAGTCCACAAGAAAATCCATTCATATTTGGTCAAATGACTTTGACAATGGGAACAAAAAGAAATAATTCTAGAACAAGACATCTACATTCTTTTTAAGTGAATCTCTACTCTTATCTACTTCACACCAAATATTTAACTAGAAATGGATCACAGACCTGTCATAAAAGTGACAGTTATAAATATTCAAGAAGAAAAAGAGAGGAAAATGTAGCCAGGTAGGGAAATGCAAAGATTTCTTTGTGTTTTTTTTTTTTAATTTTAAAGATTTATTTATTGGGATGCCTGGGTAGCTCAGCCATTTAAGCCTCTGACTCTTGGTTTCACCTCAGGTCATGATCAGGGTAGTGAGGACAAGCCCCATATGGGGCTCACCACTCAGTGGGGAGTCTGCTTGAGAGTCTCTCTCTCTCCATCTCCTTCTGAGATTCTTTCTCCATCTCCTTCTGCCCCTCCCCTCATTCTCTCTTTCTCTTAAATAAATAAATAGGGAGGAGGAGAGCAGCAGACTCAGGGCTCGACCTCACTACCCTGAGATCATGACCTTAGCTGAAATCAAGAGTTGGAAGCTTAACCAACTGATGTCACCCAGATAGGACATGCAAAGGGTCTTAGATAGGATACAAAAAGCTCAAACCTTAAAAGAAAAATATGGATAAACTGGATATTATCAAAATTTAAAACTGTTGATCCAAAGATACTATAAATAAAAGGCAAACAACATCATGGGAGAAAATATTCTTTTTTTTTTTTTTTTTTAGATTTCATTTATCTATTTGACAGAGAGAGAGATCACAAGTAGGCAGAAAGGCAGGCAGAGAGAGAGGAGGAAGCAGGCTCCCCGCAGAGCAGAGAGCCCGATGCGGGGCTCGATCCCAGGACCCTGAGATCATGACCTGAGCCGAAGGCAGCGGCTTAATCCACTGAGCCACCCAGGCGCCCCGGGAGAAAATATTCTTAATACATGTACCTGACAATGGCTTTGCATCCAGAATATATATAGAACCCCTAAAACACAATAAATGCAAGACAATCCATGAGTAAAAAGATCTGAATGGCTCACCATTTCATGAAAAAATAAAAAATGAATGGCTAATGGGCAAATGAAAAGACATTCAGCATCATAGTCATTAGAGAGATACAATTAAAACTACAATGAGATACTAGTAAATACCTATTAGAATGGCTAAGATTATAAAAATTGATGCTACCAAGTGATGGAGAGGATTTTGAGCAAATAGAGCTCTTAACATTGCTAGTGGGCCACTTTGAGTAACAGTTTGGTAATTTATTCCAAAAAATAATAAAAATCTTTTCATATAACCTAGAAATTCTACTTTTAGGTATATACCCAAGAGATTTGAAAGCATTTATCCATAATACCTATGAATGCTTATTCATGGGAGTTTTATTTGTAACAGCCAGAAACTGGAAATAACCCAAACGCCCATCAACAGGTAAATTACTAAATATACTGTGGTATATCCTTATGATGGAATACTACTTAGCAATAAAAAGAAATGAAATGCTGATGCACGGTAAAACATCAATGACTATTTTTAAAAATCTGAGCAAAAAAGTTTATAGAAAAAATAGCATATACTATATGATCCATTTATATGAAATTCTAAAAAGGGCAAAAGTAATTTGCAGTGATGCAAATTTATGGTTGACCATGGCCAGGGGTTGTTGTTGGGGGTTGACTACAAAAGGACAGCAAGAGATTTTGGGTGGTGATGGAAATATTCTGTATTATGGTTATGTAATGCTTAAACTATTGTATTCACTTATTGTAACTCACTGAACTAAACATATAAAATGGGTACATCTTATCGTGTGTAAATCACAGCTCAACAAAGCTGATTAAAGACTGAAGACATACTAAGCAGCAGCATTCCTTAGCAGGCTTTCCTCATGGCTTTGATTCTGGCTCTAATTTCTTTGGATTAATACCAATGGTGTTCTGTTAGCCTGTTCTTCAGCCCAACTCTATCCTTTCCATGATCCCATTTTCCATCCTAAGTTTTGTTAGTATTGACCCTCTTTATTGTATCTTTCTTTATAGCTCTCACAACCAAGCCACCAATTACAGTTCTAGGTATATGACCCTTTGTCTTCCCTTACATCATAATTATACTAAAATAGCATGTAATATATTCAAACAGATTCAACAGTCATTATTTGGTGCCTACACTAGGCCAACTACCACGGTTACAGAGAAAGCCTATCCTTGAAGACACAAAGTCTAGCTCATTAAATTTAGCAATTCTCTGAATATGCTCCAAAATCAAACAATGTAACACCATCAATAGGAGGATAAAATTTTTAAAAATTTTTAATGATGAAAAAGAATGACTGAAAAAAAAATTACCTTAAGCACTTCATCTGAATTTCAGAGAGAAAATCTGAATAATGTATGTCTTTTTTGTCACATATAAAGGATCAAGCTTAGAGGAAAGGATAAATATATTTATGTATCAACCATCTCACTTCTATAAATCTACATTAGCAAGTCCTAATGTGAAATAAAATTATAGCATTTTAGAGGTAGAGAATACTTTAGAAATTAGCTAGTATAAATATCTTCATTTTAAAATGAATAGTGAACAGAGAAGTTAGATGACTTGTTCAAGGTCATTTAACGACTAATTGGAAATATATAGTTAAATATGAGGTTCGCTAGTTCTTACTACATGCTACTGTAGAATTCCAGAGGACATCCTGGTGGTCTTTATCTCTGTATGGAAGGAGAGCAAGTTGCCAGCAATCTACATTTGGCATAGCCACCTGATTCTCCTGGAAAATCTATTCAAGGAAGTCTTTTGTTTATTCTGTGCAGCTAAGACCATAATGTACCTGTTAGAACAGCAATGCTCTAGTTTATTTTCAAATGAAATTTTCAAGGTCAGATTCTAAACCAGGATATACCGTTTTTACTATTTTGCTTTTCTGTTTCTAAGCATATACAACATCAACACATTCAACCTGGTAATTCAATTCTTAATTATTATTAGTTAACAGTATCTTAAAATGTATTTTTTAAGTATGTGAGATAATAGAAAAAAATATATATTGCTCTCTGCCCTACCTCCTGACACAGGGATCCTGAAACCCTTGTAATTTCCGAAGTGATAAGGACCCTAGGAGCATCTTTTGTTCTAATATTTGGTCTTTACACAGGGCTCCTGAAACCCTTATAATTTCCTGAATGATCAACTGATCATGCCTACATGATGAGAACTCCATAAAAATTCCACTAGTAGGAGTTCAGAGAGCTTTCAGGATAACAAGCTATACACACCATGAGGAAGACACATCCCAACTCCACAGGGACAGAAGTTCCTGCACTCAGGACCCTCCCAGATCCTGTGCTTATATATCTCTTCATTTAATTGTTCATTTGCATCCTTCATCATATTCTTTAATAAACTGGTGTAAGAAAGTGTTTCTCTGAGTTCTATGAGGCACTCTAGCAAATTAATCCAACTTGAGGAGGGGATGGTGGGAACCTCTGATTTGTAGCCATACTGGATAGAGTTGTGGGTAATTTGGTGACCCGCTACTTGCAACTGGATCTTAAATAGGGTGGGAGCAATCTTACGGGACTGAGCCCCTACCCATGGGATCTGACACTATCTTCAGGTACAGAGTGTCCTAATTGAGTTCAATTGTAGGATACCCAGCTGGTGTCACAGAGAATTGCTTGGTGTGAGGAAACCATACCTCCTCCCCAACATTTGGTGACCAGAAATGTCAGAAGTGAAGTGTTTTGTATGAGGAGTAAAGGAGACACACAGGAGGAAAGAACTGGATTGTTTTTCTAATACAAAGTTGAAAAGTAAAACATAAACAAATGATCATTTGTATTAGATCAACTATAAAGAATTACAATTTAATTCACAATTCTGCCTAAGGGAAGTATAAACTCAAAATGAAAAAAAAGTAAAAATACAAGTATTTCTAAGATCATACAAATATACATAGCTTGGTTTTGAAATACAATACTGGTAAAACTAAATATTTTCATTTAATACACACCATAAATTCACAGCAAATCCATAAACATGAAATCTATCAAAACAAAGATTATATTCCATTTCTAAAAGTTTATAAGACTAATATTGTTTCTTCATTTTAAAGTGTATAGTATTTTCTCATTACTGTTGAAGACGAACTCTGTAAACAATCCTACGTTTAAGATTTAATTTTAGTCCTCCCTATATTTTCTTTTCTTGCCACCTAATTCCTTTTTAATCCTTTCAGGTATCACTAATCCTCTAGTTTCTATATTTTTCTTTGGTTCATTAAAATTTCCTATCTAAGAAACTTGCAAACCAAAAATCAACAAGAAACTGCTAAATTCTCTCAAATATGTAGCTCTTTTCGATTTACTACCAAAAGCCTTACAAACCAGTCAACAAATTACTGCCCATGTCTTTTTAAGGTCCCTGGTTACTAAGCTCCCTGAACTCACTTTGGGTTCAGTGAGGCTCTGAGGTTTACAGCAGGATCAGAGGAGTAAGGATGCTTAGATGTTCCACTTTCACTTAATAGCTAAAACCTGAAAAATGCACTCTTCTTGATTACTAGAGTAAAGAACACTATTTCATTCTGATGGCTTTTTTCCCTTTGTTCTGTTTTTTTAAAAAAATAGCATTTATTGGGCGCCTGGGTGGCTCAATTGGTTAAGCAACTGCCTTCGGCTCAGGTCATGATTCTGGAGTCCTGGGATCGAGTCCTACATAAGACTCCCTGCTCGGGGGCACCTGGGTAGCTCAGTGGGCTATACCTCTGCCTTTGGCTCAAGTCATATTCTCAGGGTCCTGGGATCGAGCCCCGCATCAGTTTCTCTGCTTGGCAGGGAGCCTGCATCCCCCCGTCTCTCTGCCTGCTTCTCTGTCTACTTGTGATCTCTCTCTCCCTGTCAAAAAAATAAATAAAGTCTTAAAAAAAAAAAAAAGACTCCCTGCTGGACAGTGAGTCTGCTTCTCCTGCTGACCTCTCTCCTCATGGTCTCTCTTTCAAATAAATAAAATCTTTTTTAAAAAATAGCATTTATTGAAACAAGATGGGATTGGGAGGGAGACAAACCATAAATGACTCTTAATCTCACAAAACAAACTGGGGGTTGCTGGGGGGAGGTGGGATTGGGAGAGGGGGAGGGGGCTATGGACATTGGGGAGGGTAAGTGCTATCGTGAGTGCTGTGAAGTGTGTAAACCTGGCGATTCACAGACCTGTACCCCTGGGGATAAAAATACATTATATGTTTATTTAAAAAAAAAAAATTTGGAGGGGGAGGCGAACCATAAGAGACTGTGGACTCTGAAAAACAACCTGAGGGTTTTGAAGGGTCAGGGGTGGGAGGTTGGGGGAACAGGTGGTGGGTAATGGGGAGGGCACGTTTTGCATGGAGCACTGGGTGTTGTGCAAAAAGAATGAATACTGTTACGCTGAAAAAATAAATAAAATGGATAAAATGGAAAAAAAATAGCATTTATTACATTATTTTAAAAAGCAGTATATTCTTAGAAAAATGAGAAAACTTATTTTAATTGCTAAAAATGTGAACCATAATCAACTATCCAAAAACATCTAATGATATTTTGGTATAGATTTTGTCAATAATTTTTCTTATTTCAGTTTTTGGGAAATCCCTAAACCCCAGGACTTTAGTAGCAAAGGTGAAATAAAGTACCTAAGGCATTTCATATTGACACTTAAAAGTTTTCAACAACGTTTTGGGTTTCTTATTTACATGGAAAATAAAGTCTTATAATCACAAAGTTCCACCGTTTCCTAAAAGAGAAATTTTTCTTGAGGGGGAAAAAAAGATGGAATTTTAAAATTCAATGAAATACCAAGAACATAACAAACATCCATGATTCCATAACCCAGAACTGATGTCTCAATTTTGTCACATTTGTTTACCTTTCCTTTTGTAAAGGAACAAAACATTACAAATAAAGTCGAAATCCCCTTTAAGCCCTAACTCTAAGTCCTGTTCCTTTCTCCCTCCCCAGTAGGAACCTAGTACAAGTTTAGAGTATATATTTCTACTCTACCATTAAAATTTTTCATACATATATAAACATAATCATAAGCCATAATTATATTAACATGGCATCAAACTGTATCCAAGATTTGTCATTTTCCTTATTCTATTCAGCATTGTTTTGCTATCTATGTTCATATACAGACCTAGCTCACTGTTTTTCACAATTCTGATGTTCCATCAAATAGTGAACCTTTTACTTACCCATTCTCCTACTGATAAACATTTAGCATCCTTTTCCTTTCAGAATTTAAATTTAAAAATTTAAAAATTTCCTGGAATGCCCGGGTGACTTAGTCAGTTAAATGTCTGCCTTCGGCTCAATCCTCAGGCGTCCTGGGATTGAGCCCCATGTCAGGCTCCCTGCTTAATGGAAAGTCTGCTTTTGCCTCTGGCCCTTCCTTCTGCTGGTGATCTCTCTCAAGTAAATAAAATCTTAAAAAAAAAAAAAAGTAGCTTCCAAACACTCTTGCTTTACAATGTCAATTCTAAGTTTAAAAGCTTAAATGTTTTAAAGGCTTAAAATGTTTAAAAAATATACATTACATGAAGTATATGTATCATTAATGTACACTACTGCTACCATCTCTACCCCCAAATTAATCAGAAATAGTGAGAAATGAGTTGTGTATACCATCATTAATTGCATTAGATATGCATTAACTAATTTTGAAATATTCAAAACATTATATACTAATGATTTTTACTCACCTATTTAAACACAGATAGGTCCTTATAGGTAAGTATGAATATCAGTTTGGCTACAGACTTATTCCAATAGCTTACCAAAGTATATGCATAATCTTTAGGACTATATATGAAACCCATTATTTCTACTGAAACAAGGCTATCTGTATTTTGCTGATATGTCTCCAGCTACTAAATGTCCTAAAAGACCAAATGTTTAGTCAATGTTTTTAAACTGTAATCAAATTTACACAGATTATGTTAAAGACTACTAAGTACCTAAGAAATTCTGCATATCAATTTTCCTTCAATTATAAAAATAAAAGACTCAATTTCTTAACTCACGGTTTTTTGAGTAAGCTATATTTACATTTTCTAAATACTAGTTCTGAAATATACTCCCTAAGTACAATATAATAATCTACTAGAGGTAAATGACACAATAGAGTACATATGAAAACACATATGAAAATGCTAGGCAAATATCAGTTCACATTATATACTATTCAGAAAAGTTACTCGTTCAAAACAGATCTTTTAAGATTTTCCAAAGTAAATGAACAGAAAAAGTAAATAAATACATACAAAAATACTGACCTCAGTTGCAATTTTTTGTCCGCCGTCTTCCATGATGCCAACCTTTAAAACTGCAACCTATCACTGTATGCTAAATATTGACAAATAAAATTCATCACAACTGCCTTTTCTTCTGACACTGGCATTGATATATCTTCCTTTCAAACTACCTCAGAAGTAGCCACAGCATGTCCTAAAAGTAACAACAATATGTGCTACTTGAAATCCATAATAATCTTGTAGAAAATCCAAAAATTTTATTTTTTATAAAAGTGAAAGAAAAATGAGTCAAAGATAATTTATACTATCTGTATAACCAATTTTATTTCTATGATAGAAATAATAACTTCCACTAAATTAGTTCACTTTTAAGTGCAGAATACAATCCTGCTCAGTAACATTTAATAATCAACACTTTACTAAGGTTCCTGTTACATTCTAAGTAAAACAACTTTTCATTGTTTCTCCTTCCCTTTCTTCCTCAATGTGTCAGGTGTCGGTTTACATAAGGCAAATATTACCTGTATGTAAATTACAGTACTGTGAATTTTTAACTTGTTCTTTCACTACTGCAGAATTTTCATTCTTACATTCAGTTAAATTGATAACACTCAAATATTTCCTCAACTATACAAATATAAAAACTATTTGCATTCTAATTTTTAGATTAAAAATTGTTCAATATTATTATACTCTTTATGTAATGTCAGTAATTTGGAAAACATAATGGTCTAGTAAGTATAGCTCTAAGATCCCCTTTGAATGTGTTGTGCTTCAGTCTCCCATTTCCCCATCTCTGGGCTATTCTGCCCTACCACTTTCCACTATGGCATTTCCTCCACTTACAGCTAAAGAGAGAAGTTAAAGATATTCTTAAAAAAAAAAAAAAAAAGTTCGAGCTATTCTAAAAAGAATAAGACTTGTGTAAAAGCCAGGTAAGGTCCACAGACACTAACCATTAGTAAATGTTCAAGACCAAGGGAATTGGGGGCAGAAGTGAGAAATAAAGGTATCCTACAACACTCCACAACTTGCCATCAATATTTAATACATAGGGGGCACCTGGGTGGCTCAGTGGGTTGAAGCCTCTGCCTTCGGCTCAGGTCATGATCCCAGGGTCCTGGGATGGAGCCCCACATCGGGATCTCTGCTCGGCAGGGAGCCTGCTTCTGCCTCTCTCTCTCTCTACCTGCCTCTCTGCCTACTTGTGATCTCTGTCTGTGAAATAAATAAAATCTTTAAAAAATTTTTAAAAATTAAAAATATATATTTAATACACAGGATACTTAGGCATTGGATACATAATGATGACCAAGACACATATAGTCTGTTTCTTCATGAAGTTTATCCTCTAGCTTGAAAGACACATGATTCAAACAACTCAAGAAATAGTATAAGTACGTAAACTGCCATGATATAGGGTGCAAGAGAAGAATATCATAGGAAAATGATACCTTATGTCAACTTAGTTAAACTCAAACATATCTCCCAAAGTCCTTTACTCTGTATAGTGCTAGGTTAGAACTGGCTAAACACAAGTCTGCACAAAACTTGGGGGAGAGAGTGAAAAAAGGGCCACTACTCTCAGAAAATACTCAGGGTTAAATTTGGTAAAACAGAAACAGAGAATTAGATTCCAGTTGTCCTCACTCTTCCCTGCACTAGGTCAGCTCTTCCTCACAACTGCCAATCCTATTGCACAAAAATGGGCTCATCCCTCCACCATACTCTTGACTATGGACAGAAAAAGACAGTGACATAAGACAACTTTCTATACACCTTTCCACCAGCTCAACTCCATTACATGGTCCTATTTTGGCTACAGGACACGCCTTGCTTCCTAGATTCCTTTGAAAGCTCTGACTTGTGTACCTACACCAGTGTTTGAGGGAGGGCTGCTTTTAGTGACTCTTCAGTAATCCTCCAACACTCTTTTTATTTTTTCCCCCAACACTCTCTTTTTAGACTTTTACTTCTCCTGCTTTCTCCACAATTGTGAAAGGTCTCATTCATACCATAAAATCCTTATCCTATAACAGTGAAGGGGTCTGTTTCTCTATTGAACCCTAATACAGTGTTTAGTACCAAATGTGGTTCTAGGGTAACAGAACCACAATGGTAGTAATTTGGAATTAGTTTTCTGATCTGACTAGATTTAAGACCATTAATGACCCTATTACCAGTGGTAAAGGAGACACTGGTTGTTGTTCATCATGCTAAAAATTACTTAAACTATAGCCTGTAAACACCTATAATCAACATGAGATTTTGGGTGATCAAATACTTGCTACCACAATATTTTCTGAAAATTAGCATATAAAGGTATTCACTTTTTTCTTCTAAAATAACTAGAAAACTTGGAGAAAGACAATAATGAACTCGAGAATCGAAATTCACAGCCCATGGTCCAGGTAAGGTATCAGAAAGCTTCTATCACAGGCCTAAGACAACTTATCTCTTTTAGCTATTGTCAGTATCTCTGAAAAACAAATCCAAAGTCTGATCCTGTCATGGGCTTGAAATAAAAAGCAAACTGAAGGGTACCTAGATGGCTAGTTGGTTAAGTGTCTGCCTTTCTAGTCATGATCCCGGATCCTGGGACTGAGCTCCGCACTGGGCTCCCTGCTCAGCAGGGCGTCTGCTTCTCTGCCTCTCCTCCTGCTCATGCTCTCTCTCATATAAATGAATAAAATCTTAAAAGAAAAGGAAAAAAAAGCAAATTGAGTTTTTAATTTCATGGGGTCCCAGTATCCTATACTCTACACATTTTTACAATCTCTACATCCTAGCACATGTCCAGACTTTAAAATATGCCTGAGGATTGTAGCAAGCTGAAAAATGGCCCCCAAATGTATAGGTCCTAATCCCTAGAACATGTAAATGTTACCTTATTTTGGAAAGAGGATTTTGCAAATGAAATTAAATTAAGGATCCTGAGATTGGAAAATTATGCTGGATTAGCTAACTGAGCCCTAAACACCAGCACAACTGTCCTCATAAAAGACAGACAGAAAAGGAGAACACAAATACTTAAGAGGACAAGACTGTGAAGATAGATCCATAGAGAGATCTGAAGATGCTGGCCTTGCAGACTAGTGATAGAGCCACAAACCAAGGAAAACTGGCACCCACCAGAAGCTGGAAGAGAAAAGAATAGGTTTTCTTTAGAGCCTCCAGAGGGAGCATACAGGCAGCCCTGCTGACACTTTATCATCAGCCTAGTGGTGCTGATTTTGGATTTCTGGCCTCCAGAACTATGGGAGAATCTCTCTCTCTTAATGTAAGCAACTAATCTGGGGTAATTTTTACAGAAGCCACAGGAAATCAATACAAGTATGTGTATTTTTTAAATTTAATTGTTCTCCATTCTATGTCTACTTAGGCAGAAACCATTTAAAATGTTTAGAAGGAAGATGGTTAAAATTAAGTTTTTAGGACTCAAAAGAATTAATCAGTTACCAGGAAAACTAGCTTATACTGAGAGTGCATATAACAATTCCTCTCACAGGGCACCAGGGTGGCTCAGTTCTTAAGCGTCTGTCTTGAACAATTCCTCTCACATAGTTTGTGCTGTGCTTAATAAATATTATTTAAAATAAATGCCAGACTCAGTAAAAAAAAATCGAGGATACCAAATAAGTGAGATATTACTCTAGTAATGTTCTGTCATGGAAAATTTGAAGTCCATCCACTTGTTTCACAAAACTATATGGTTAATAATAACATTTCTATAGGGAAGGAAAGGACTTGACCAATATTACAAAGTAATTCTACTAATGTTTATTTTAGAAAACACCAGTTTCTTTGCTATTTTAAAGGACATAAAGGGCAAAAGATAGTAGAGAGCATCACTATTTTTATTCATTTCTTTGTTTTTATAACTGGAAATATTAACAGCAGTAATCAGATAAGAGTTTATAATCTAGAAAACAATTTCCAATTTTAAATTTTCTGTTCACACTAGAGTATTCTCAAATTGACTCCTTTTTTATTTATATATAAGAATTTATTTATTTAGGGGCACCTGGGTGGCTCAGTGGGTTAAGGCCTCTGCCTTCGGATCCAGGGTCCTGGGATCAAGCCCCGCATCGGGCTCTCTGCTCCTCGGGGAGCCTGCTTCCTCCTCTCTCTCTCTCTGCCTGCCTCTCTGCCTAGTTGTGATTTCTCTCTGTCAAATAAATAAAATTTTTTTTAAAAAAAGAATTTATTTATTTACTTAACAGAGAGAGAGAAATAGCATGCATAAGCAGGGGAAGCAGCAGGCAGGAGAGGGAGAAGCACACTCCCTGCTGAGCAGGGAAACCAATGTGGGGCTCGATCCCAGGACCCTGGGATCATGACCTGAGCTGAAGGTGGATGTTTAACCAACTGAAGCCCCTCTGGCGCCCCAAATGGACTCCTTTAAACATGACGTATTGCCCAGCTTGAGGTATACTACATATATCAAGACATGCCATCTAAAACATATCTATCTATAAAATAGAAAGTCAAACATAATATAATCATTCTATAAGATAGTGTTATTCCCCAAGTACTAACATTAATAACAAGGTTCTAGCATTTTTTTCAAATGTTTAAGAATTAAAATTACCAGGAAGCCTGGGTGGCTCAGTTCATTAAGCATCTGCTTTGGCTCAGGTCATGATCCCAGGGCCCTGGGATCCAGTCCTACATCTGGCTCCCTTCTCAGCAGAGAACCTGCTTCTCCCTCTCACTCTGCCTGCTGCTGTCCCTGCTTGTACTCTCTCTCTCTGTCTCTGGCAAATGAACACATAAAATCTTTTTTAAAAAAATTAAAACGTACCAGGATAATTAAGAATAATGTTTAGCTATTTAATTCAGCCTGAGGACAAACCTGAAAGATCAGGAACCTTAAGATGTTTTTCTTTCTTTCTTTTTTTTTTTTTAAGGTTTTTGTTTTTATTTATTTGTCAGAGAGAGAGAGTGAGCAACCACAAGAAGGGGGAGTGACAGGCAGAGGGAAAGCAGGCTTCCTGCTAAGCAAGGAACCCAATGGGGGACTCAAATCCAGGACCCTGGGACAATGACCTGAGCAGGAGGCAGACATTCAACCAACTGAGCCACCCAGGTGTTCCAAATGTTTCTCTTTGTAGCACTCATAAATCGCTGGTATATATGGATATATGGTTTGACAGATTGTCAAGGACAAAAAATTTTTTGAACTCTAGCTATTAACTGTGTTTGAATAGTTAATGCAAGAATACCACCTTCCCCCAAGGACAAAATTCCACTGCTAAAATTCAAATGCTATGTAGTGGTTGGATTTTGTCTTTTTTTTTTTTTTAGCCACCACCCTTTCTAAACAGGAAAGTGTTACCACTCCCAGGTAACCTATAGTCTTAGGAGTTTATATATCCAATGGGTTTATAAACTACATAGATTATGAGTACCTTTCAGTTACGCCTGTTCAAATATTTACTGTTCGTCTTACGTCACTCTGCTTCCCAACTGATGGGACAGCCTACAGACTCTCACAACTCTAATCTCCATATAGCTGGTATCTTACGAAAATGTAGATCTGATCACATTCCTTTTTTTTTTTTTTTTTAATTTATTTGACAAAGAGAAAGAAAGCACAAGCAGGGGGGAGCTGCAGACAGAGGGAAAGGAGGAGGCTCTCAGCAAACTCAGCAAAGCAGGGAGCCGGATGTGGGGCTCAATCCCAGGACCCCTGAGCCCAAGGCAGAAGCTTAACCGTCTGAGCCACCCAGGTGCCCCTCATTCCTTCTCTTTTTGTAAAATTTAACTAACTCCCTACCAATAAAAGATATAGGACAAACTCACAAAACAATCCATCGCTATCTGGCCCCACCCTAAATTCTCTGCCATAAACTATGATCTATCTCAAACATTTTTTCTTCATGCATTTTTTGAAGAAATATCCCTTTTTAAAAAATAACTCTTTGCTTGGGGCACCTTGATGGCTGTTAGTAAAACGTCCAACTCTTGATCTCAGCTCAGGTCTTGATCTCAGGGTTGTGAGTTCAAGCTCCTCGCTGGGCATGGAGCCTACTTTAAAAAAAATTTTTTTTCTTTAATTATAATTTTTCTTTCCTCTTCTTTATCTGTAGAATTTCTCCTCTTGTATCAAAATACAAGTCTACTCTCAGTGAAGTTTGCCTAAGTTTCAAGCTGACTAAAGCCTCTCCTCTACTATATTCCAATGTGATTTTTATACTTATATTTTACAATAGCACTTATAAATTTTATCAGTCTAATTTGTTGACATACACGCATTTCCGTGTTTTACTCATCATTGTATTTCCTGTAGCTCCTTACCAGGATATGTCACATAATAGGCATGTACTCTATGTTGAATTTATAAAAGAATAAATAAACTCTACCATATGTAAATTCTCAGAAGGGAAGAATGATCCTCAAAAATTAAGTTTCTCTGTATAATACATTAAAGATGCAGGCACTCATGTCAAAACATGTTTCCATTAAATGTTTCCTAATAATTGTAACTTCACAAGTTAAATTAATAAAAGAACATTTACTGAGCACCTACAGCATATCAGACATTGTGCTAGGTGCTTTACAGGCCTTATCCCATTTAAATCTCATTTAATCTGTAAAAGAAGGAATCACTCAAGTTGCAGGTTCTGGGGCACGTGTTGTGGCTCAGTCGCTTAAACATCTGCCTTTGACTAAGGTCATGATCCCAGGGTCTTGGGATCCAGTCCCACATAAGTCTCCCTGCTCAGTGGGGAGCCTGCTTCTCCCTCTCTCTCTGCTGCTCCACGTGCCTGTGTTCCCTCTCTGCTGTCTCTCTTTCTCTGTCAAATAAATAAATAAATAAAATTTAAAAAAATATTTAAAAATCTGTAGGTTCTGAGATATTAAGTATATAATTTGCCTTGCCTAACATGTCAGAGGTCAGGTATAAAGGAAGATTTCCCTTAGTCAAAGCTACCAATTCAAGACTTACGAATTTTTGCAGTAAGTCTTTTGCATGGTCTTTGCAGTAAAGGCTAAGTGTTTAAAAACGTCTAAGTTTTAGAGGGCCAGTCAGAATAGTATATTAAAATATGACTTTGTACTCAGATTGCCTAATTTCACATTCTGTCCCCACATCTAAATAGAACAAATTATTTAACCTCTCTGTCCCTCCTTTCTCTCAGCTATACTATGGAGGGGAAGGGATAGTATGTACCTCACACCATGGTTATGAGGATTAAAAGCTATCAATCAAAAGAAGTGGTTATAATACTCTAGTGCTTTATTTGAATACTCACTGAATACCTTTATAAGACTTATGTTAGAAAATGCTACTAGAAGTGTTGTTTAAAATTGGTTTTAAAGAACATATGAATTTAGAATAAACTTCATATCCAGCTTTTACAGAAAAAGTAAACAGAACAGGTAAAAGGTGTATGTACACACTCTCTTATTGGAATGATCTTCTTTTTTAGCATTTTACCTGTTGTGACTTAAAAAGTTTCAGCTTCGGGCACCTGGGTGGCTCAGTGGGTTAAGCCTCTGCCGTAGGCTCAGGTCATGATCTCAGGGTCCTGGGATGGAGTCCCGCATCCGGCTCTCTGCTCGGCAGGGAGCCTGCTTCCTCCTCTCTCTCTCTCTCTCTCTCTGCCTGCCTGCCTCTCTGCCTGTGATCTCTCTCTGTCAAATAAATAAATAAAAATCTTTAAATAAAAAAAATT
Source organism: Meles meles (assembly GCF_922984935.1). NCBI lineage: Eukaryota > Metazoa > Chordata > Mammalia > Carnivora > Mustelidae > Meles > Meles meles. The sequence continues at coordinate 130,977,802 of NC_060066.1, forward strand.
TTTTTTTAAGTTTCAGCTTCATCTTAACTCTAATTTCTATTGTATTTCCTGATCCATCATGCTTTTTCAATCAAAACACTTATCTCCATACAGCAACTGGTTCTTTGTTTTTTTTAGTGGTACCTCCAAGTAAGAATTCTGGGCTGCATAACATTCAAGCTTATAAAGTAAAAACTCTCAAATTTATATACCAAACACTCTCAAATCTACCTAGCAAAGGCATTTAAAGGTTCACTAAAAATATATAACCACAGCACTACACTCCTTCATTAAACCAGACAATTAAGTTGAATATACTTAGGATTGACTTGCTTTTAGAGAGTCGACATCTAATGCTTAGCTATCAATTCATATTGATCTGAACTTTAATAATAAATTCATACACACCAGTAACAAATTAACTGCTGGTTTGATGATGTTCAAATAATGATGGTCAATGACATTATTAATTGCTGGTTGGATTCTAGTTACTGACAAGTCTACAATTTACTCTTAATTTTTTTGCAGTTTCATACACATACACAAAAATTCCACAGCAGATTAATATAAAATAGAAAGTTCCCTGTCTAAAACTTTCAGAAGGAAAAAGCTCAAAAGTTATACTTCGCAGCTACTGAATGGTAAGACTGGGCTTTAACTGAGGTTATTTCAGTTGATTCTAATGTGTATCCTTCATTCATTCATCATATTGAGTTCTCACTGTGTGAAAGACACATCTGAGGCTCAGTCAGTTAAGCGTCTGCCTTCAGCTCAGGTCATGCTCTCCAGGTCCTGGGATAGAGCTCTGTATCAGGCTCCTTGCTCAATGAGGAATCTGCTTCCTCTCCCTCTGCCCACCCTGCAACCCCCCAACTTGTGCTCTCTCTCTCTCTCAAATAAATAAATAAAACCTTAAGAAAAAAAAGACATCTGAAGATACAAATTATATCCATGTCGAATATAACTGAAGCAGTGTAAAGAGTTTGTGCAGAACCTAGGGCCAGTTATTTGACCTATCTGATCTTTAATGTTCTCATCTAGAAAATGGGGGTGAAAGAAAATAGAATACGCCACCTGCAAAATGCACCACTTTAGCATATTGGTTATTTCAAGCTGTAGGTACTTAAAAAACAGCAAATGCAGGGGAGGCTTTCCCCAAACCTTCCTCTTCTACTTAAAAACAAATCCTCTACAAGCAACTCAGTTGTCATAAATCCCCCCTCCCCAGAGGAGTTTCATCAACTAGGGAAGATTGACTCACTACAGAAGAGCAGATTAGAAGTTAACACTATACCCAGATAAACCTTGCCACAAACTATCTTAACTCTTACATATTCTTCTAAGGGCCCATTCATCTTTCCTAAAAATCACTTCCTTTCCCCTAAGGGGCCTACATCTCCTTTCCCCTTTCCCTCTCAGAATGGTATTTAATTCTGAATTCTAAAGCTACTCCTTTGAGTTACTCATTTTCCCTGAGTGTATACACTGTATATATGGAAAACATATGTTAATAAGCCTCTGTTTTTCTCTTGTTAGTCCGTCTTTTATTATAGCAGTCTTGGCTAGGAACTCAGAAGATCAGAGAGAAAATTAGTTTCTTCCTCTACAGTTTCCGGGGACAAAAGATGGGATTGCTGAGATACCCTACGCACTCTACAGCTCACAGATAGGACCTTGGAAGAACTAGCAGAGGCCAGAGATGGGTAAGAATTCTTACCAAATCAGCTCTCCTTGATCTGTCTATATAACGCCCAGTCAAGAGAAGAAGGTAAAATTTTATATGGCCTCTTCCTTTCCAAAATCAGACTAGCAGAAGAAAAACATTTGTAAATATTAGTTCTCTGAATTAAGATTCTCGGAAATTTGGTTTTAGGGTACCCGCCGGCTATTGATCCTTGCCTCCTAAAGTGCAGATATTCCTTCCCTATTTATCTCATTTTGTGCCCTAAAAATTTGGCTTGGCTTTCTGCCTGCCAGGGGCATGCAGGTTATCGGTTCATGGGTGTGCAAGTGGCTCAACCAGCAGATTAGAAGTCATAAGAAAAAGAATACAGAATATAGAAAAGGAGCTAGACAGAAATGGAGATTGCAACCCATTGGAAGCTAGCATCCTATTGACTGCTGCCAGTTGTTTGGGGGTGGGGGATGAAGTGGGGACATGTTGTCTCTTTCTTTTGGCTATCTTTAAGTGCTTCTGGACCTTGGGAGGGCTGCATCTTTTTTACCTTCTCTGGGGATGTTTCTTGCATCATGGTTGAGTCGTAAAAGGCTTATTGGTTTTGGTTGTGAGTCACTCGATAGGCTTACCTTTGGTTTAAAAAAAATTTTTTTTTTGAAAAAATATTTTTAAAAAGGAGTTCAGTACTGCCAAAAATATTTACTGTTTGTCCCAGCTGAAACCTGGTAATAAGATGTTTGAAAGGATTTTTAAAGGAGCTCTATGGGTCAAGTTAGTCTAATTGGAAGGTGGTATTTGGATCCTGATGGGAATTATTTGTTCTTTAATGCCTCTCTGTTCTATTTCATCCTATGCTTCCCATGAGAACTTTTCAGTCCACTGAAATCCTCTTCTTGAACCCCTGCTGGCTATATACTCTGCCACCTCTGTCTACCTCCTTCTTATTGGCATGATTTTGCTAAGGATAATCTGGAACTTCACTGGCTTCCTTGGGAAACCCAAGATCTTCCCAAACTGGCTCTTCTAAGACCTCTCTCCCTTCCCATTACTTCTGTTCCTTCTTCCTCCTTTAGCCAACTTCAATATTCTACTCATTTGCCTTGAATCCTTCAGGCCCCTATCTCCACCATCCCTCTTTCTACCCCTGCAAGATTTCTCTCTCCCCATTTTAGCCCTCAGGTGCCTATAGTCATTTGAACTTTAAGACCCCCATCCTCCATCAGGATCTCTAAGAGAGTTAGAGACAATTACCCTGATGCTGAAAAGGGAAAGGGAGTTATTTGGATACTGGGCAAATGAACAATCTTAGAAAGTCTTCTCAGGGTACCCAGCTGGCTCACTCAGAGAAGTGTGTGACTCTTGATCTCAGGGTCATGAGTTCAAGCCCCAGGTTCAGTGTAGAGATTACTTAAATAAATAAACTTAGGGGGAAAAAAGTCTTTTCAATAAACATTAGTAAAAAGCTTTAGCCATCTAAGCAGGTAACCTTACCTTATTCTATCTGTCAGACACACAATGTGGACCCAACTGTTCTTTTATAAAAACTAGTGAGTTTTCTATTATTGTATCTGGCACACGGTTAAGAATTTAAAACAAAAGCCATAAGATCTCATTTCTGTTTGTGTGTTTTAGATGTGTGATATTTTTCTACCTCTAGATGGTCTTGCCAAAAGTAGTTTGTAAAAGAGCTCAATTTAATTAAATTATGGGAAAAGGGAATACTATATTAATTTAATATTCTTGGAGAGAAATACAGAAACTAACACAAATGCTTTTAAGTTCACATGACTTAGGTAATCTTTGGCAAATAAGAATATTGTTGGTTTAGCTAAAACAACAACAAAAACAAACAAAGTTGTCAGCATTAAATATAATGCAGACATACAGCTTTTCTACCTGGGTTTACAAGTCAAATAAGCACAACGTTAGCTCTATGTTACAAAATTTGTCAGCAAGAAAAATAGTAAGATGGCTAGCTGCTTAATGTTACAAAATCTGTCAGCAAGAAAAATAAGATGGCTAGCTGCTTAATGTCTCATGAAATTTTCATGAGTAATTGAAATGTATTTGTTTAAAACAAGTGAATTAAATAAATGTAAAAGTTTAAATGTAAAAAAATTTAAAAATACAAAAATTCATAAATGAACTTTTCAACAATAATTATTTTTTATGTCTGCTTGAACAGTTTCCCAAATCTTTTTGGTGACTTATGTCCTTAGAGTTTTGAGAAGTCAAGTTAAATGATGGATATTCAGCGACTATATTAAAAAAAAAAAAAAAAAAAAAAAGAGGGGCTGGTTTTAGTACTTCTCTGAGTTAACTAGAATGTTGGTGTATGACAAACATTTCACAGTTACTTACTTCCTAGTTTTCACTAGAATTAAGCATTCTAAGAGTTAAGAATTCTAATTAATATATGTAATTAAAATACTAGAAATAAGGGGGGAACTCTGTTACATGGAAAGCAGATGTGTTTTGGTATGAAAACTATAAGATATGGAGATATGTTTTTGTCAAGAAAAAAAGAGGTAATTTTGCCCTAAAGTAGAATAATTGGTTTTTCATAATGAGAAAGAGCAAAATAAAAGACAAACACTGAATAGATATAGAAAGCTGAGAGAGAGAAGAAACTTATTTTGAGTGGTCAAGTGGCTAAAATTAATTATAGGGATTATAAAAATGAGCCTTAATATCAAAAGTACATTGATGTAAAACTAGAACTGAGTCTTTTTTTAAAAAAGATTTTATTTATTTATTTGACACAGAGAGAGGGAAGCAGAAGGAGAGGAAGAAGCAGACTCCTCACTGAGCAGGGAGCCTAACTCGGGAATCAAATCCAGGACCCCAGGATCACGACCTGAGTTCAAGGTTGACACTTAACAAACTGAAGTACCAAGGTACCCCAGAATTGAGTCTTCTTTCTCCTTAAAGAACAAAGTTTTCGGGGCGCCTGGGTGGCTCAGTGGGTTAAGCCTCTGCTTTCAGCTCAGGTCATGATCCCAGGATCCTGGGATCGAGCCCCATTTCGGGCTCTCTGCTCAGCAGGGAACCTGCTTCCCCTACCCTCTGCCTCTCTGCCTACTTGTGATCTCTCTCTCTCTCTGTGTCAGATAAATAAATAAAATCTTTAAAAAAAAAAAAAAAAGAACAAAGTTTTCTTGGACTATGGGTCTACTCCTGATAAGACTGTGAAAGGTTTTCCTTTACCTTTTAAGTAACCTGCCTAGAAAACAAAGATCCAGTGTTTTATCAAAATAGCTTCCTGTGTTTCTCATTTTATCAGGTCTTTGATTACTTAAGAAAACAGTCTTCTCTATTAAAAGAGCGAAGGTTATATATATATATACCTATGTTAAAGGGATTGTTTCACAGGACCTACGATCCTATTTAATCATGTGTTTTAAAACCTTTTAATATGTTTGGCAAAATTCCCCAAAATCAAATCCTAAATGAAGTCTTTTGGACCTGGAACTTTGATTTGTTCCAGAGGGTCACTGAAACATCTCAAAAGATTTGTTCTAGCTCCTTATACAAAAAGAAATGTCGGGGCGCCTGGGTGGCTCAGTGGGTTAAAGCCTCTGCCTTCAGCTCAGGTCATGATCCCAGGGTCCTGGGATCGAGCCCCACATCCGGCTCTCTGCTCAGCAGGGAGCGCGCGTCCCTTCCTCTCTCTCTGCCTGCCTCTCTGCCTACTTGTGATCTGTCTGTCAAATGTCAAATAAATAATAAATAAAATCTTAAAAAAAAAAGAAATGTCAAACTGATTAGGTTTATTTGATATGTCAAATTATATAGAAAACCTTGCTAAATAAGTAATATTTAACCTTCCTGGGTTATATTTGTATGAAGGATGTTACTAATATGTGTTCCAGAAATTGTATAAAATTTCTTAAAATCTGATATAGTCTGGTGTAATGTCATCAGTCATCATCCGTTATCATCTTAAAATATGTATCACAGAAATAACCAAATATCCTTGTCAACTGCATTAGAAATGAACTCTGATCAAATCTTTAACCATGGCCATTTTAAGTCTTTTTCATTTACAGACAGTTATATATAGAGCCTATAACGCCCCTTCAAAAAAAAAAGCTCAACTGGTATCTTGCTTTCAGGGTTCTCAGTCTTATCAGGGTGGTAAGGAAGAGGTCAATTCCTGGCAGGCCCAAGAACCTCAGGATCTCTTAGAGACCTCTAGAAGAGAGAAGAGAGGAATTCACCCAAATCTAAAGGTATTACAGGCAAAGTCTAATGATGAATCCTTGGCTTTGTGTCCTAGCCTTGAGAAGCTTTTAAAAGTCCACTCAGAGACTACTTTTGAAAAGTTCCAGCAAGGCAGATTTCAAAAGAGCCTATATGGCTAATCGCTGTTCTTACGTAAATAATCAAACCAAGTTTAATGAAACTAGACTGATCTTGCATGCAAATTAGTCATACTGTTTACCTTTGGTAAAAATGGAGATGACTGTAGAGAAATAAAATTATGTTTCAGTAGCCCACTATTGTGGATATTAGATTCTAGTCCTGTTTATTGTCTCTGAGGTTTTGTTATCTACCTATGAACTGGACTGGATCCTGAATTCCTCTATTTTCCTCCACTATCTTGCTATGACCATCCAAACTAACATTTCCAACTTTCTCCTGTCCTTCCGACTTGGAATCACTGAAAACAAAAACTGCCCTTTTTGCTAAAGCCCTGTAAGCTGAAGCTCGACAACTGGATACAAGTCGTGATACAAGTGACCCTGGAGGCAAGGATTAATTCTTGTGTGGTGATGTAAACTTATTTCAGATTTTATTAATAATTGTATATTTGAATTTGCCTTTCTGGTCCATATTTGATCGAGTAATAAATCTTTGAGGTAGTACAGACAAATTCCTCAAATAACCATAGCAAAATGCAAATTAACAAATATTTAAAGTTATAAATTATTTATAAAAATAAACATTTTATAAATGTTATATTTATATTTTATATTTTGTACTTCTATTGTTATATTGTTATATATTATATAATATATTTTGTTCATATATATTTATATTATAAATAACTTATAAAAATAAATTAACAAATAATTAAAATTATAAAGCTCAGCATACAAAGGAAAAGAATATTTTGGACTAATGGTAGACTTCAGAAAGCTTTATAAGAAGGTATCAACTTCTAGTTATATCTAAAATAAGTAAGTCTTGGGGTTACAACATGGTGACTATAGTTAATAACACCATATTATATATTTGAAATTTACTAAGAGAGTAGATCTTAAAAGTTCTTATCAGAAGAAAACAATGTGTTAACTGTGTGGTGATGAACGTTAACAAGACTTACTATGGTGATCACTCTACAATATATACAAATATCGAATCATATGTTGCACAACTGAAACTAATATAATGTTATACGTCAATTATATCTTAATAAGAAATATTTTTTTCTTTATTTATTTGATATATATAGAGAGATCACAAGTAGATAGAGAGGCAAGTAGAGAGAGAAGGGGAAGCAGGCTCCCTGCTGAGCAGAGAGACCGATGTGGGGCTCCATCCCAGGACCCTGAGATCATGACCTAAGCCGAAGGCAGAGGCTTAACCCACTGAGCCACCCAGGCGCCCCAATAAGAAATATTTTTAAAAAGAGGTGGTATTGGGGCACCTGGGTGGCTCAGTGGGTTAAAGCCTCTGCCTTCGGCTCAGGTCATGATCTCAGGGTCCTGCAATCAAGCCCGCATGGCCTCTGCTCAGCAGGGAGCCTGCTTTCCCTTCTCTCTCTGCCTGCCTCTCTACCTACTTGTGATCTCTGTCTGTCAAATAAATAAATAGAATCTAAAAAAAAAAAAAAAGGTGATATGTAAGGCATTAAAGAATAAGTAGAATCGGGGTGCCTGGGTGGCTCAGTCGGTTAACTGTCTTTAAATACTTAACTCCAGGGATGGAGCCCCACATAGGGCTCCTTGCTCAGCAGGGAGCCTGCTTCTCCCTCTCCCTCTGCTTGCTGCTCCCCATGCTTGTGCACACGGTCTCTCTCTCTCTCTCTCCCTGTCTCTGTCAAATAAATAAATGAAATCTTAATTAAAAAAAAAAAAAGAATAAGTAGAATCTCTACAAAGATGGTAAGGAAGATCCTTGTAGAAGGATAAAGTAATTCAAAAAAATGAAAGGGACATACTTATCTGATTGGAGCTATGGACAGCTGCAACTTTGAAAGGTTTTGAATGCCACCCTAAATAATTTTAAATGTATTTTGGAGCCAATAGAAGGTCACTGAGTACTTCTGAGGGAAGAGTGACCAGGGATTGCATAAGCTATCTTTTAAGAAGCAGTATGGAGGGGAGTGACTGGAAGGGGGACAGATTGAGGGAAGCAAGTCCAGTTTGGAAGCCATCGCTATATTGCAAATAAGAGAACAGCACCACATTTAGCACGGAGATTGCGGTAAGGAAAAAGGGGAGAAATAAACTGAGACGCTGAAAAAGCAGAATCTATACTTAAGAGGACGTGTTAGGTAGGAAATGTTAGAACCATTAGAGGACGTATTAGGTAGGAAATGTTAGAACCATTAATATAAACTTAACATTCCCTTAAAGGAAACAACCAGAGTTTACCAATGAAAATGAGACCACCAAGTGAGAAACTGTACCAAATTTCATCTTTAACTATCAAAGTTGAATGTTGATTGAAAACCAAAAACTCTGATTCCATTTTCAAATACTGCATGTAACAGAACATAATAAAAGATTCAGTCTTACTACTGAAAGACTGATTCATAAAGTAATGAGATGTAAGCGGTTGGCCAAGCAAGGCCCATTTCAACATTCAGTATCATTCTTTAATTCATTTGAACCAGAGTTCCTGAAAGGTGGTTAGTTGGTTAAATAAAATCCTCCCTCCCTCAACACCCAGAACCCTCCCCCCAGCACACAGGCGCGCGCGCACACACATCTTCTGATAGCAATCTCGCCTTGCTTCGGACAGCCCCTGCCTATGCGCTACTAGCCTTACCAAGGACAGCCCTTCCATCTCGTGAAGTCCCTGCGAGCGCAGGGTCCTCGTCTGGTGGATCGGCTCCTACCACATCGGCTACTCTCGGAGCGGGAGCTCAAGGGACCTTCACGGAAGGAATGACGGCCAGCCGGGCCCACGGGCTACTGGGCTCCACACGCCCCAGGCTCGGAGGCACACAGTGCCGTTTTCATTCGCTTGACACACCCCTTTCCTCGGGCCCTTTCCTCCTCCACCCAACACATTCTGCACGTCGTCCCTCGGAGGTACAACGTGTCACTCCATCCGCTCCCCCCCGTGCTTATCTAGACACCGTGTCCTTCACTCGGACGGACTTTCCATCAGGCCCCCGCACACCTTTTCCTTCTCCTCCTCCCGGAGCTGCGCCGCCCGCCCCCACGCCACCGGCAGCCTCTAGCGCCCCGGTCGGCCGCTGCAGCAGCCTGCTGCCTTACACCCGCCTCGCCCCAGGAGCGCCCCACGCTCACCTCCCGCGCAGCTCCACTGGCTGCGCGCACCCCGGGCGGCGACTCAGCTCCGCCCGGCACCGGGGGCTGGCCAGCCAGCTGGGTCCCCTGCGACCCTTGACGCCCTGAGCCGCCTGCTCCAGCCGCCTTCGCCGCCGCGAGCCTGGTGCGGCCCAGGCGTTTCCGGGTTCCCGCGGTCCCGTCCCCCAAATGCTCCGGCTTCCGCCTCGGCCCGGGCAAACGCGGTTCCCGGCTCGGCTCTGGCGGCCCCAGCTTGGCGCTTGCGAGCTCTGTCCCCGAAGGCGAGGCACCTATGCGGCTCGGCGAGCAGCCCCCGGTGTAGGCTTCACTGTCGCGTCGCCGCCTGGGGCACTGCCTTCTGCTAGTTGTGTCCCAGGTAGAAGAGTCAGATGGAAGGGCTCCCGCCGCGGGCTTCTTCGGGGCTGTCCGGTCGTGCAGGTGCCAGGGTGTTCGACTGCGAAAAGAAAGGCAAAGTCCTTTGGGGCAAAGGACCCTGACAGGGAGTGAAGAGGCGGACCCAGGAAACAACCCCAACTAGAAATAGCTGTTACCGTCCCTTGAAAACAACAAGATTAGCCCTAGCACCGGCTGCCACCCAGGAGTCCAAAAGAACGCTTCTTGAATTGGAAATGACCACTTCTCCCATCCTGGCCGAGACCTTGAGGTTGAGGAGAGCCCCTTAATGCTATTAACCAGGGCGGGGGAAGGAACAACCAGCAAGAAAAAGCAAATGGGGCCAGAGGATCTCAGAGTTCTAAGAGACTTAACCCCTTCCTGGCTTCATGGATCCCTTACACAACACTACCTTTCGAAGGCCTTCTGATAACCTTTGTTGGAAACCCTCCAACCGCCACAACCCAGTCTGATGATGGACAAGCTAAAATTATTATTCTAGGTCCAGTTTGATCATCAAATTGCATTTTAAGGTTTTCCCTTTCTTCTTACACAGTGCCTCTGTAAATGAAGCCTCTATTCTGTTTATATTGCACGTGATTAAAACTACCTCCAAAGAGACAGAGAGCAGGAATATAAAATTAAATAACTGTGTCAGAAAAATAACTGGCTTTAAATTTTTCTGTGTTATGACCTTGGGAAAACCCCTGGATGTGGAAATTTATATTAGATCTTAATGTTTGTCCAAATAATTTGGAAACAAAATAATAATAGCTAGGCTATATAATAGCTAGGCACTATTCTAACATATCTATTTTTTTTAATTCAAAACTTGTAGGTATTCAGTAAATATGTGTGGTTGTAAGGGGAAAGAAAGATAAAATGTTTTAAAAATTAGCCAGCAGCAAAAATATACTTTAAGGGGCGCCTGGGTGGCTCAGCGGGTTAAGCCTCTGCCTTCGGCTCAGGTCATGATCTCAGGGTCCTGGGATCGAGTCCCACATCGGGCTCTCTGCTCTGCGGGGAGCCTGCTTCCTCCTCTCTCTCTCTCTCTCTCTCTGCCTGCCTCTCTGCCTACTTGTGATCTCTGTCTGTCAAATCAATAAATAAAGTCTTTAAAAATATATATACATATATACTTTAAGACATGGAAACATTTTTTTAAAGAAAGGCCTTCAATTCTCTCAGAAAGCTTTAAAATGAGAAAAATGAGAAGTGGAAGCACTTATAATTATGAAACAGTAACATGTGTTTTGACATCTGGGACAGACATGAAATTGAAAATGATCAAAACTCTATACAAAAAAAAAAAAACCTATACAAACAAAAGCAGTGATGAAAATAGAGGGCCAAATAAAAAAGAAAGAAAGAAAGAAAAAATAGAGGGCCAAATATATGAAACTCACAACTGCTGCAAAGTTATGTTCCCTAACACTGATGACCAGAAGAAAGTAATAACTTTCATTATCCTTTTCTAGGTTTACAATTTATACTCATAATACCTACTGAATTGCTTTGAGCTTCCCTGTGTATACCACGCATAGGACATTTTGCTATTTCTCATGCTGTTCATTAAGTGTAGAATATGTTTCTATTGCTCCTACATATTTTTTTTTTAATAGCAAGCCCATTCCACTTTTAATTCTCTGCTCAGGTATTACCACAAACTTGAAGGCTTTTCCAGCCTCCTTCCTCCCAAGGGTCTGATTTCCTTCTCTGAGGTCTCAGTGTCTTGAGGCACTCTGTGCATACCTAGGTAATTTTGCTTCATTGTACTGTGATCTGTTTTCATATCAATTCTTTCTGCCTAACACTTTCCTCGAGATCTGTGCTATCTCATTTATCTCTGGATCTTCAGCATTTAGCACACTGGTTAGCCCATGGTAGAAACTCAATACATATTTCCTAAACTGAACTGTTTCGGAATGATGTCAAAGACAAGCCAGACAGTACAAGTTTACCAGGGAAGAATGTGAGCAGAGCCTGAACTGCAAGTCTAGGCACCCAACACCTTCAAAACAGTTAAATCAGTAGCCAACACCTAAAACTCTTCTAATAATAACAATTTAATAAGGATTGTCTCTTTGAGTAGCTTGCCTCTATCATCTCATCTAACCTTCAGAACAGCCCTGTAAAGTAGGCATTCGTGTCTCTCTTTTACAGAAAGAGAAACTGAGGCTTAGTGACATTCAGTAACTTACTGAAGTTCCCAGACTGGGATTCAAATCCCAATTTGTCTGCTTTGAAAGTTCACGCTTGCTCTAAAACACTACATTTAGTTGTTATAGAAAGAAAGGTGGTATAGGACAAGAATGAGCCAGAATAGTAAAAAGGTGGCAGACAGCAAAAGTGGCAATAGAGTTAAGAAGTGTCAGTGAAGGGACGCCTGGGTGGCTCGGTCTTTTGAGTGTCTACCCTCAGCTCAGGTCATGATACCGGAGTCCTGGGATGGAGTCCCATATTGGGTTCTTTGCTCAGTGGGGAGCCTGCTTCCCCCTTTGCTTTTCTCTCTCTCTCTCTCTTTCCCTCTCTCTGACAAATAAATAAATAAATAAATATTTTATATATATTTTTTTAAATGTCAGTGAAGAATAGAGATGGCCATGAAGGAAGGGAGAAAAACAGCAACCGAGGACAGAGGACTAGCTTTGGCGTCCCTATCATAACAGCTCTGAGGGGCAAAATTTTGGCTACTTAAAGACAGAAAAATTTCAACAACATATGGGCCTGAGGGTAGCCAGTCAAACAGGACTAGGTAACTCAACAGGACTTCATTAGAGTTGCCAAATAAAATACACTATACCTAGTTAAATTTGAATTTCAAATAAACAATGAATAATTATTTAATATATGCAATATTGGGGATATACTTGTACTAAAAAAATCATCGGCCTACCAGAAATTCAAATTTAACTGGGTATCCTATATTCTTATTTGTTAAATCTAAGAATCTGATTGAAATCATGAGTGGTTCCCGGGGTGCCCCACAGAAATTAAGACCACATCAAACTATATTTGGTGCTGTTGACACTGCAAGCATTATGCACACAAAGTGACAGTCCCCAGATCAATGTCTTTAGGAAGAGCTAGTAGTTTAGGGAGTCTTTTTCTTTTTAAGTTTATGTATATATTTATTTATTTTAAGATTTTATTTATTTATTTGACAGAGAAAGAGAACACAGGCAAGGTGAGCAGGAGAGGGAGAAGAAGGCTCCCTGCTGGGGTCATGACCTGAGCCAAAGGCAGACACTTAACCAACTGAGTCACCCAGGCGACCCTATTTATTTATTTATTTATTTTAGTAATTTCTACACCTACCATGGGGCTCAAACTCATGACCCTAAGATTAAGAGTCATGTGCTTTTCCCACTGAGCGGCGAGGTGTCCTGATAAGAATCAGTAGGGAAAAAAGGGAAGGAAAGACAACAAATAAGAAAGAAAGAACAAAGATTATGGTGATATATGTTTCTAATGGGTATGTGTCCAAACAGTTTTAAAAAACAAAACATTGCAGTGCTTGGAGATAAGCCTCAGGTTTCCAGGTGTCACTCATAGTCTGTTCCTATGCTATTATAACTCTTAAAATTATTGAATTGAAATTACAGTTCATGAGTAGGAAAAACTAGTTCATTCTTTTACGTTGCCAAATTAGTTGAATCTGGCATGTTCTTAGTTCTTCAGGTCAAACAACATATATGCAAAGAAAGCTGGAGAGGATAGCCAAATAGCCAAAGGTTATTTATTTGTCCATCATTTATCTCAAAGAGGAGTTGAAGGAGGTCACTTGCATATCATTAATAGCTCAATGGACATGTGATCCTTTGCTCTGGGATGGATCCCTAGAGTTTAATATTTTATAGAACATCTATCAGGTGGTTTGAAATGAATTGTCCTCCATTAGCCAAGAGGAGTTCTCCAGTGGCTTCTGCTTGGCTTTTCCTATTATAATAGACTTAATCTGGGGTGCCTGGGTGGCTCAGTGGGTTAAGCCGCTGCCTTCGGCTCAGGTCATGATCTCAGGGTCCTGGGATCGAGTCCCGCATCGGGCTCTCTGCTCGGCGGAGAGCCTGCTTCCCTTCCTCTCTCTCTGCCTGCCTCTCTTGTGATTTCTCTCTGTCAAATAAATAAAATCTTAAAAAAAAAAATAATAGACTTAATCTTTGAGTCAGGGTTCAGGGGATGGTTTTATGAAAGTAAGCCCATCTGCCCTACCTATACATTTTAAAACTAGGGAAATTACCCTAGATCGCTGCCCCATGAAGCTTATTGACTCTGGCCAAAGCTTCAGTTATGACCTGACACTCTTAAGTTCCTGACTGGTGGAAAACATAGTGGTCTGGCCATCAAAGAACTGGTTTCATCTCAGAGTCAAGGCCAATTGTAAATACCCACTGAGCCACCCAGGAGCCCCCACCAGACTCCTTTGTGGAGGAATGGGGCAGAATATGTACTTATACTTGTGTTACTAAAGCTGGTCAGGGGGCGCCTGGGTGGCTCACTGGGTTAAAGCCTCTAACTTCAGCTTGGTCATGGTCTCAGGGTCCTGGGATGGAGCCCTGCATCGGGGAGGGGGGGTGGTCCCTGCTCAGCAGGGATCCTGCTTCCTCCTCTCTCTCTGCCTGCCTCTATGCCTACTAGTGATCTCTCTCTCTCTCTCTCTCTGTGTCAAATAAATAAATAAAATCTTTAAAAAAGAAAAAGCTGGTCAGGAGCCTCTTAAGTCTGGAAACGGGTGAGGGGTTGCAAATCTAGTGAAGCTGGGCCTCTATTCAGCAGTCCTTGAGTGCATCGATAATATAGAATTAATATGGGTTGGATTATGCTGTTCACCAAATTTTGCTGCTCTCTACCTTCAGGGCATGTAATAAGTTGCACTTCCCAGCTCTCTTGTAGTTGTGTGAGACTACATGATTAGCCTGGTCAATCAGTTATAAGCATATTATGTGTGTCATTCAGGGCCATAGCACTGAATTGTCAATTTGTGACCTTCCAAAACCTTGGTCTCGGGAGGCCTGGGTGGCTCAGTGGGTTAAGCCTCTGCCTTCGGCTCAGGTCATGATCCCAGGGTCCTGGGATCGAGTCCCGCATTGAGCTCTCTGCTCAGCGGGGAGCCTGCTTCCTCCTCTCCCTCTCTCTGCCTGCCTCTCTGCCTACTTGTGATCTCTCTCTCTGTCAAATAAATAAATAAAATCTTAAAAAACAAAACAAAACCTTGCTCTCAGCTTCTGAGTCTGGCAATGCTCACTTTATCAATCTGTGTCCTAGAATGACAAGATGAAAAGTGAAAGCCCCAGCAACCTGCAGTAGACCCAGAGCATGAACCAGAAATAAATCTTTGTTATTATACTAAGATATTATATTATGTCATATTATATTATACTATAATTTCAACAAAACGTAGCATATATTGATTGATACAAATATTGATGCCCTGAGATGAAGTGTGGCATGTGTTAATAAAACCAAACTTTTGTGGCATTGACTTAGAGTGAAATAAGATTATTTTAGAAGCTGGAGGAATGACAATCTTTGCTATGCACTGAAATATTTGATAAAACTGTCACCTACAATAACTTGGTAGGTAAATAATGGACCTCGTATGTTTATAGCTCTAGAAGAGACTAGAAAACAAATGTCAGTAACACGTGTTGGTTAATGTTGGCTGTGTTTGACAAGATACTTCATAAAAGAGAAGTACTCAAAAAATAATTGATTAATTCATAAGCAGAAATGGAAAGGAATAAAGAGAACATAAAATTCAGGAACTTGCTGTGTTGGGAGTAGTAAATGCCTTTCATCCCCAACTGATAAACTATAAAATTGAGTAGGCTTTTAAACAAACAAACAAAAGCCATCAGAACTGGGTCTATAGGCAAGGATAAAAAATAGCATATCTCTGTCATGCCCATCTTTTTTTTTTTTTTTTTTAAATTTTATTTATTTATTTGACAGAGAGAGATACAAGTAGGCAGAGAGGCAGGCAGAGAGAGTGAGAGGGAAGCAGGCTCCCTGCCCAGCAGAGAGCCCGATGCGGGACTTGATCCCAGGACCCTGAGATCATGACCTGAGCCAAAGGAAGCGGCTTAAACCACTGAGCCACCCAGGCGCCCTGTCATGCCCATCTTTAAAATTTCTGAACAGATTGCAATGCCACTCAGTAAATCCTTTTCTTTCTTTCTTTCTATCTTTCTTTCTTTCTTTCTTCTTTCTTTCTTTCTTTCTAATTATTTGACAGAAAGAGACACAGCAAGAGAGGGAACACAAGCAGGGGAGTGGGAGAGGCAGAAGCCCACCGAGCAGGGAGCCCAATGCGGGGCTCAATCCCAAGACCCTGGGATCACCACCTGAGTCGAAGGCAGATGCTTGACGACTGAGCCACCCAGGCACCCCTTCTAAATCCCTTCAGTGGGTGAAATGGATCAGGAAGAAGGGAATAAATGTGTTGCTTTCCCACTAAACTTGATGGACACAAAGAACCTGGAATTAAATAGATAAACAAATGGAGATGTGTCAAGAAAAGAACTGTTGTATGACTATTAACAAAAGAAAATCATGGGAATCAAATAGAAAAGAAGTCTGTTGTGTTGATGAAATAATTGTGCCGCCAAAGCAATCAAGAGCACGGACAAGACTTAAAATACCTCTGGGGGGGGGTGGCTGCCTTGGTGGCTCAGTCAGTTAAGACTCAGGTCATGACCTCAGGGTCACGAGATGGATCCCCGCTTCAGCTCCCTACCCAGCGGGCAATCTACTTGAGATTCTCTCTTTCTCCCTCTTCCTCTCCCCCTGCTCTCTAAAATTAACAAATAAATCTTTAAGAAAAAAAAATACCTCTTTGCCTCCAGCCTTCTACAACCAAGAAATGAGTTCAAAACACTGCTCAGCCTCCAAAGAGTGCGTACTCTCAAGACTACTTCAGATATGACCAAGGAAGATAACAGAAAAGGAAGGACCCTCCCCTAAGTAGGCAGCCACTCTCTGCAGAATTAGCATCAATTCAAGAAGTAATCCCCACACCCTTGGTGGCAGGACTTGATAACATTCTTATCGTGAAACAGTGTCAGCTCTGTATTTCCATTGGTTCTCCTCCCCCCTGTCTTTTTTTTCTAATGACTCTCTATCCCACCCCACCCTACCCCCACTTGTAAGGTACTTTCTGAACTCTGTAAATCTGCCTATTCTAAATACTTCAAAAAATGTTATAAAATATTTGTCCTTTTTTATTTGGCTTACTACACTTAGCATGATACTTTCAAAGGTCATTCATGTTGCCGTATGCATAAGAACTTCATTCTTTTTTATTTTATTTATCCATTCATCCATTAAAAGACGTTTGGGTTATTTCTGCTTTCAGCTATTGTAAATAACACTGCTGTGAACATTCATGTACAAGTATCTGTTTGAGTCTCTGTTCTCAGTTCTTTTGAGTAGATAACCTAGCAGTGAAATTGCAGGATCATATGGTAATACCATGTTTAATTACCCAAGGAACTGCCAAACTGTTATAAAATAGCTGCACCATTTTACATTCCTACCAGCAATGTAGAAGAGTTGCAATTTCTGTACATCGTCATCTCACTTCTTTTCTGTTATTGATTATAGCCATTCTACTAGGTGGGAAGTGGTATCTCATTATGCTTTGGATTTGCATTTCTCTAATGACTAATGATTTTGAGCATCCTTTCTGGTGCTCATGGGACAGTCGTATATCTTCTTTGAAGAAATGTCCTTCACCCACTATTTTTATTTATTTATTTATTTGAGATAGAGATAGAACAAGAGAGAGAGTGAGATCATAAGTGGGGGCAGGCGGCAAGCAGAGAGGAGAGGGAGAAAGAGCCTCCCCCCTCGCCCGATGAGGGGCTTGATCCCAGGATCTCAGGTACCCAGGATCATGACCTAAGCTGAAGGCAGATGCTTAACTAAGCTTAACTAAGCCACGTAGGTGCCCCAAAGCTAAGCAGCTTTCCGTAAGACTTGTAAAAATTACATTGCCCATTAACACAAAAGATATTTACTTTCAAGTTAGGTAAATTCTGATTCAAATATGTTTATAGGAATACCACCTGTGGAAAACAAAACTTGTGAAAGTATATCTCAATAGGTCACACCAACATATCAAAGTTTCTTGAACTATTACAAAAGGTATAGGGTCCAACTCTGGTTAGATGGCATAAGCATATTCTATACTATTTCTTGTTTCAATAAAACCCTGGAGAATATATGTAAAGCAACCAACTGAGGACTCTGAAAAATAAATAATAGTGGACAAGTATGGAAAGAAATCAATACTCAAAGACCAACAAATGGTGAGTCCCATATTTTTTTTTCCTTCTATCATTCCCTGGTTTAGTCTCAAGGCAACCCAAATTCTGGAACATTGCAATGGACATGGCCAAGAGAAAATCTCTCTCTAATCAGAGGAAGGTACCCCCGAAGAATGCAGAGAATGGGGGAAATATCCTGTTTTTCTTTCCCTCCATGGCTTTGCAGGGCTCCAGTTCCAAAGCTGTTCTCTCCGTGGGCAGTTGGTTGCATCAGCAGCTGAGCCTCCTGATGTGCCTTGAAGGGAGATCCAGTTGTGGGAGATGTCTGACAGCATAGGAAGACTGAAAGCCAGGCATTCTTGCCAGGAGGATCAGGAAAATGAACCCTGGGAGCCAGAGAGTGTTGTAGAGATTTTGAACAGGAGAGAACTCAAGAAGGGAATTTTATGGATTTGTGTTTGAAGTTCTAGGATCACCTTGAGGGACTCATGTGTGAAACTAACCTGACATAGAAAACCAAAGGTTTTGAACACTACTGTATGGTGTAGACCACCACCCACGCCCCTTTAGCCCCTGAGAAAACACACATAGACCAGATCCAAATACTGCCAGGGTCCAAAACTGAGATTATTTTGGAACCATGACCCACAGAAGGCAGGCCAAGACTTTTGGCCTGAACCTAACTAAGACAACTAGCTGCTAAAACAAGACAAAGAAAACTCTAACATTCTCCAGTGCATTTTTTTTTTTTTAGATTTTATTTATTTATTTATTTGACAGAGATCTCAAGTAGGCAGAGAGGCAGGCAGAGAGAGAGGAGGAAGCAGACTCCCTGCTGAGTGGAGAGCCCGATGCGGGGCTCCATCCCAGGACCCCGGGATCATGACCTGAGCTGAAGGCAGAGGCTTTAACCCACTGAGCCACCCAGGCGCCCCTCTCCAGTGCATTTTGACAGGACTGAGTCTCATAACATAACAATTAAAACATCCAGGAGATAGGGGCGTCTGTCTGGATCAGTCGGTAGAACATGTGACTCTTGATATCGGTTTGTGAAGTTTCAGCCTCACGTTGGGTGTAGCGATTACTTAAAAACAAAATCTTAAAAAAATAAAATAAAATCACAGTGAGATACCAGTATGTACCTATCAGAATGGCTAAAGGAACCAACAGAAAAAATTGGCATTAGTGAGTGCTGACGTGGACACAAACCAGCAAACTACCATACATTGTTGGTGGGAACACGATATTATAGAGCTACTCTGGAAAACGGTTTTGCAGTTTCTTCTAAAGTTAAACATACACTTACAGAACCCAGCAATCCTGCTCCTAGGTATTTATTTACAAAGAGAATTGAAAGATTATTTTCACACAAAATCTTGTGCGTGTATGTTTATAGTAACATGGGTCATAATTGCTCAAAACTAGAATTGACCTAAATGTTTTGGAAAGGGTACATCTGTACGATGAAATAATCTATGACCCTATTATATGACATCCAGGAAAAGGCAAAATTATAGGGACCAAGTAGTAGGAAATAGTGGTTGTCAAGGTTAGAGGTGGGGAGAATTTTTTTTTTTTTGGCAGTTATTTCTTTGGTTTTATTTAAATTCAAGATAGTTAACATACAATGTATTACTAATTTCAGGGTAGAATTTAGTGAGGCATCAGTTGCATATAAAACCCAGTGCTCATCACAACAAATGCCCTCTATTTATTTTTAATTTTATTTAAATTCAATTAATTAACATATAGCATGTTAGGAGTTTCGGAGGTAGAGTTCAGAGATTCATCAGTTGCACAGAACACCCAGTGCTCATTCCATCACGTGCCCTCCTTAGTGCCCATCACCCCGTTACCCCTTTCCTCCACCCACCTCCCCTCTAGCAACACTCATTTTGTTCTCTATAGTTAAGAGTCTCTTATGGTTTGCCTCCCTTTCTGTTTTTTTCCTATTTTATTTTTTCCTTCCCTTCACCATTCATCTGTTTTGTTTCTTAAATTTTAATTATGAGTGAAATCATGGTATATGTCTTTCTCCAACTGACTCATTTCATTTAGCATAATACACTCTAGTGTATATATACAACTATGTATACAACTCCATCCATGTCTTTGTAAATGGCAAGATCTTACTCTTTTTGGTGGCTGAGTAATATTCCTTTATATATATATATTTTTTTTTTTCATATATGTCACATCTTCATTATCCATTCATCCATTGATAGATATCTGGGCTCTTTCCATAGTTTGACTATTGTGGACATTGCTGTTATGAACATTGGGGTACATGTGCCCCTTCAATTCACTCTTTTTATATCCTTTGGATAAATATCTAGTAGTGTAATTGCTGGGTCCTAGGGTTTTATTTTTAACTTCTTGAGGAAACTCCATACTGTTTTCCAGAGTGGCTGCACCAATTTTCATTTGGGTGGGGAGAAATTCTGACTACAAAGGAGCGGCATAAGGGAATTTTGAGGGGAAGAGAAGCTGCTCTGTGTCCTAAGTGCAATAGTAGTTACACAGATCTAGTCATGTGCTAAAATGAACAGGACTGAGTACCTTTTTAAAGAAAAGAGTTTTAGTGTCCCTTTATTTCCCACAATAATCACTTCAAACCGTCACAGATCTTCTCCACCTCCCCCCTCTTCTGTCAACCCTTCCCCTCACACAACTGAAAGAAAAAACTGCCATTATTAGAGAACTTTCTCTTTCTTGGCACCTTTGTCAGCCTTTAGCACTACCCCTGTGGTAAGCAGAATTCTAAGAGGGGGCCCAGGATCTCCACGCCTAGAGCCACGCCCATGATTAGGTTATGTTATATAACAACAACATCGAACGTTATTTAAGCCTGCAAAATAGTGATGCTTAAGAAATCTCCCAATCTTCTGTCTTCCAAAATTCCTTTACCCTTTTATGTTCTGAGAAATAGTTTGCCATAGAGAACCACTTTTTCCGACTTAAATAAGATTTGCTGTCCAACTTGTTCATGGTTCTCCCAAGACTTCCAGATGTCTCCGTTGTTTATCTATAATAAGCCCCTTTTCCATGAACCTGATGATGTGGGCAGACTCAGAACATCTAATTTCCATTCTCTGTCTCGTGGTTGATTAGCTTAGATTAGAAGTATTTGTCTGCCTGAAACTAGCTGTCCACAGAGCAAAACATTTCCTGTTCAATTGAGCAAGTGAGACCTCCCTCCTCCTGCAGAACATCTCCAACTATAAAGCATACCATATGCGACTTGGTTAATCTTATTGTTTAATCAGTTCAGGCTGCTATGACAAAATACTATAGCCCAGGTGGCTTATAAACAAGAGAAATTTATTACTCATAGTTCTGGAGGCTGTGAAGTAAAAGGTCAAAGAGCTGGCAGATTAGGTGTCTTTTGAGAGCCTGCTTTTTGATTCATAGATTGCACCTTCCAGCCCTGTTCTGGTTTGGGAGTACTGTGAAGTCTTTTTTGTAAAAGTCCTAATCCCATACATGTGGATTCCATCTTCAGGACCTAAGCACCTTCCAAAGGCCCCACCTCAACTGGGTATTAGGACTTCAACATATGAATTCGTGGTGGAGAGGACCAATATAGTCAGGCCAGGACAGCTCTCCTAGACGCTTGAAGCCAAAACCACCTCCTCAGACACTCTGATCTTTACTTAATAGAACTGAAAGATTGTGTTCACATAAGATCCTGCACGTGAATATTAGGTTCTTCCTAATATTGTGCCTCATTTTATTTTAATTAACTAATTAATTAATTAATTTTATTTTCCTTGACTAAAATCAATATCCTCTTCTGTCCAGGGTTTGATTTCGATGGGGTGGTGCAATGAATCAGATAGGATTGCATCTCACATTCAGTCCATCTTTGTTTCCCCCAGGCGAGGAGGAGTCCTCAAGTCTTTGTGGTCACTCCACTCTTCATGGGCAGTCCAGGGAACCCGATGGCAAGTCCAGCTTTTGGTCCCGTGTTACCGACCCCTGTCCATCAGTGTGGCACAGTAAGGATTTTATGGACTTGATTCCTGGTGCTGGCTACTTTTGGGTTTATGGCCTGATCTTTTGATGAGCTCCATAAATGATTTAAATGATTTATGGAAATCTCACCACTGTGGGTGAAAAATAGCGGAGAATCTGGTTTATTACTCTTTTCTGTATCTATTTTGTCTATTTTAAACTCAAATCAATTAAGGATTTGTGCAATGGGCACAGAACCCCTCTTTTATATGAGCCAGTGAGTTTTGTATTTCTGCTTGGCTGAAATACAAAATTGGATGCAATTTTAAAAAAGGATTTTATTTAAGGGTGCTGGGTGGCTTAGTCGTTAAGTATCTGCCTTCGGCTCAGGTCATGATCCCAGGGTTCTGGGATCGAGCCCCTCATCAGGCTCCCTGCTCCGAGGGAGGCCTCCTTCTCCTCCCACTCCCCCTCCTTGTGTTCCTGCTTTCACTATCTCAATCTCTGTCAAATAAATAAATAAAATATTTAAAAAGAAAGATCTTTAAAAAGAAAGATTTTATTTATTTATTTGAGAGAGAGAGAAAGCATGCCCATGAAGGGGGGAGGGGCAGACGGAATCTCAAGACCACTCTGTGCCCAGCATGGAGCTGGACATGGGGCCCAATGTGGGAGCCTGATGGGGGTCAGCCCCAGGCCCCTAAGATCATGACGTGAGCCAAAATCAAGAGTCGGACGCTCAACCAACTGAGCCACTCAGGTGCCTCTGGATGCAATTTTTAAACTGAAGCTATAACCTCTCTATTTGGGTCTATATGTGTATTTATGTGTCTGTGAGTGTGTAGTATTTCATTCCCTTCATGGTATTACCAGATTAGATTATAAAATCTCTTAGAAGAGTGCTTTTGGGATTGATTTAGAGGTAAGTAAGCCTTATATAATTTCTAGAATTCCCAGAAATGAAGGAAATTGATCCTTTAATAATTTCAATGTATATATATACTAACTCAAATGGTTTAAAAATTCAAATTAATATGATTTAGGTAAATTTTTGGCAAATGAGACTAGCTTAGTCCTATTGCTTTAATAAAAACACCTATATTTTTGAGTTATTGGCATTAATTATAAGACAAGCATATGCTTTTTTCTAATTGGGTATGCTTTTCCTAGACTTGTGCAAGTTTATTGATCAAATAGGCTAACATTACATCTGCTAGATGTTTAAGATTTTTGAAAATGCAAATCGCGTTTAACAAAATTGAATCATCATTCTGACAAACTTCATCTCAACAGTATTGAGGTTTGTAGTATGTCAGCTTGAAAATGATTTCCAAGATCTTTAGGTAACTTAAACTCTTGGACTGATGTTCAATTGAGATAATCGATATTCATTAGATGCCTAGATCATTTCTAAATAGGAAAAGGTACTGAAACATTCATTGCACAGCATAATTTTTAGCGTATTTAATCTTTATGTACTTTTTGCCTCTCATTTTTATATGATACAGAGAGGCCATATATTTGTATCTGTTAATGAATGTGTTGACTTTTGCAGCTTTGGGATGTGTATGGCTATGAAAATTTGTAAGATGGATATTCATAAGCTCTGTTGGCCTGCTAAAAATGCTAATGTATTGCCGTCAAAATTATCTAACCTCTTCATAGTCTCTGTAAAATAGAAATGACTGTAGGGTTTTTTTGTTTATATATTTTTGTTTTTATTTTTTTGATCTGTGATTTTGATTTTAATTATCTTAAGACTTATCACATAATTTATAAATTTGTGCTGATGATATATCTCCTCTATTTTAACCCTTCTAATGAGCTGGCAAAAGGACCATTACCTATCATACATATGTGGTATTTCCACAGATATTTTTATTTTTTAAAGATCTTCTTTATTTATGGCAGAGAGAGAGAGAGAGGGAACACAGGCATGAGGGAGCTGGAGAAAGAGAAAGAGGCTCCCCTCTGAGCAGGAAGCCCAATATGGGGCTGATATGGGGCTCCATCCCAGGGCCCTGGGATCCCAGATGCTTAAGGACTGAGCTACCCAGGTGCCCAGGGACTGTGGTTTAAAGTCATAGTCAATGTATATGAATGAGTCTCTACTCAGCAATAGTGACAGAGAGAAAAAACTGTATGCAGGGCTTACAGGATGAGTTTTGTTAAGCAAAGTGAGAGTAGTTTTGTCTCAAGGTAATATGACTACTATTATGAGAAGGAAGGAAGTATAGAAAAAAATCTGAATGGATATATAAAGTTGTAGAAGGTTCTCAGAAAGGAAGTTTTATTTGTGGTGAAGGTGGATAAAACTTTATTTACAAGATTACCAGGGGCTGCTGGGTGGCTCAGTCGATTGGGTGTCTGATTTCAGCTCAGGTCATGATTTCCAGCTCCTTATCAAACCCCACATTGAGTGCCCTATACTGGCTCCCTAATTTCAGGGAGTCTGCTTGTCCCTCTGCCGCTCCACCTGCTTGTGCTCTCTCTCTGCCTCTCTCAAACAAATAAATAAAATCTTAAAAAAAAAAAAGATTATCTAAGTTTTAGTAACAAATACACTGATGTAAAACTAGAAACTGGTTTTCTCTTGTTAAAATGATAGTCTTCTTGTATTATTTGCCTGATTTATTTAGTAAGAGATTGTCAGGGATTTTTCTTTTTTCTTTTTTTAGATTTATTTATTTATTAGAGAGAGAGAGAGAGAGGGAGAGAGAGAGAGAACACAGGGGGAGAGGAAAAAGCAGACTCCCTGCTGAGCAGGGAGCCTGACATGGGGCTTGATCCCAGGACTCTAGGATCATGACCTAAGATGAAGGCAGATGCTTAACGACTGTGTCACCCAGCCACCCCAAGATTTTTCTTTACCTTCTGAATATTTCACCTGTATAACGAAGATTCTATATCTTATTAGAATTTTTTCTTGCACTGTATGTTGATTTTACCATGTTCTTGATTATTTAAGAGAACAAAGTCTTCCTGATTTTGAAAGTGCTAAGGTTTTTTTAATAATCATAATTATCTCCTATGTATATCTTTAAATCTTTTATTGCCATTTTTGGTTAGATAGGTAGTCAAGCATTTCCCAGTAACCTATGATCGATCCTATTTAAACAAATGTTAAAACCTCCTGATAACTTTTGATATTTTGCCTTCCAAAATCAAATCATAAATGATATGATTTGCACCTAAAACGCATTTCCTGGGGCTCCTGGGTGGCTTAGTTGTTAAGCCTCTGCCTTCAGCTCCGGTCATAATCCCAGGGTCCTGGGATCAAGACTCACATAGGGCTCTCTGCTCAGTGGGAAGCCTGCTTCCCCCTCTCCCTCTGCCTGCCTCTCTGCCTACTAGTGATCTCTCTCTGTCAAATAAATAAATAAAATCTTTTAAAAAAATAAATAAAATCTTAAAGAAATTGTATGCTATTTGAGAAGTTCCTAGGGATTTGCCAATATCTCCATTGTCCATGGTATGTTTCTGTTTATTACGGTCCTTGGCTGCTTTGCTTGATATTTAGCAACTAATGTACAATGAATACAATAATAATTTTAGTCATTTTTTTAAATGTTAAATTGGTCATAACTTTATTTCTTTAATATGGCTCTAGCATCTTCTAGTCCAAAACTTTTAATCTGGGGATTCATATCATTTCGCTATGGAGTTTTATGAATATACAAATGTTCAAGATTTACTCCATTTTTTTTTTTAAGGACTTACTACATTCCTACTGAATTTCTTTACTTGACAAACTTGATCTATCCTTGGTATATTCTGACTATATACTTGGTATATCAATGGCATATTATGTCTCAGGATTATTATATGTTAAATCTGAAGAAAATTTTTCTCTATAAATATTTTCATAAAGTAAATGTAATATTCACTCTTTTTTAAAGGTTATTTATTTATTTTTTTAAGTAATCTCTATATCCAACATGGGGCTTGAACTCACAACCCTGAGATCAAGAGTCCCATGCAAAAAAAAAAAAAAAAAAAAAAAATCCCATGCTCTTCCAACTGAGCAGCCAGTGCCCCACACTCTCCTTGAAAATAAAATTAATCATGATGTTTATAGAGATTTTGTCTAAACCTTTTTGGACTGACTTTATTTTGTTTTGCACGTCACAGAAACAGCCTTCTTTGCCAGTTTCATTATTCTTATAATGAACACATCCAGTCTTTTCCTTCTGAAAACCATCAGCAATAAGTTAACCGTAGCTATTTTTAATCTTCTGTCATCTATCTGTGATGTGGGAAACAAAAACAGAAGAAAAATTATTAAATTTCCTTACTGTCTTCAGCCCACTGACAAGCCCTTGAAACAGGCAGAGTGACATTCCTCTTGGTACTCAACTGCCTCGATGCTCATACTTTGCTAAGGGCAAAAGACAATCTTAGCTGGACTCCCAGGACCCTGTAAGTCTACTTTAATATATACAAATTCTTTTGGAAACTTCCTTTATCTCTATCCCCCAAGATACATGTTGGGGGCACCTGGTGGTTCCCATCATGATCCTGCAGGCAGATGTTTAACTGCCTGAGTCAACAGGGGTCCTGGGATCCAGTCCTGCCTTAAGTTCCCTGCTTAGTGGGGAGCCTGCTTCTCCTTCTCCTGGACCCCTGCTTGTGCGTTCTCTTCCTCTCTCCCTCTCTGTCAAATAAGTGAAGTCTTTTAAAGAAAGATACATGTTGGTAATCATCCTCCAAGTGTATGACCCACTGATACACATCTGAAGGGTCTCATGGCTGAGGGTTTACTAAACAATAATAAATGACTTTTCCCAATAATAGCTAGCCCGCCCCCCCCCCCCCCCCCCGGATCCTGGAAACATTGTTTCCAAAATACCTGCTAGGCTTATGCTATCCTTAACCCTCTCCCAACTGGAATGTATATAAGGGGCCACTCATGATGCCAGTGCAACTCTTTCTGCTCACTGGTCCTGTCCCTGTGCTTTAATAAGAGCACCTTTTTACACTAAAGTTGTCTCAAGAATTCTCTCTTGGTGTCAGCTTTGAACCCTAATGTCTTTCCTACATCAATCTACAGATAGTTTTTTGTTTTACCCTGATGCTTCCCAGGCCACAGGCCAGAGTGCAACACCAAAGATGGACAGTCTCAGACCTCTGTGCCCAGATATTCTGGGAACAGACTTCTGATGTTTTTGCTTAAACTTGAGTCCATACCAGTGGGTTGAGCTAGGATTTCCAGAACTCCAGCTCGGAAACAGGTGGGTTCCTGAGACTGTTGACCCAAGATGGTATAAGAATTAATTATATGGGACTGAATAAACTAATGAAGGGTAATTGTGGGTTTTGTTTGGAATATTGTTGATATTAACGTTATATTTTCTGAGTATAAGGAACCCTTTCCTCTGTCCTCTTAAGCTATCTATAACTCAAAATAATTTAGTACACCCAGCTTTTGTAAACAGAAGCATTTATCTTTTTCTCCCGCCTGACCCCTCCAAAATTTGAAAATTTATTGTGTATTCTTATTTTCATGACAGTATAGTACTTGCACAATTTCAGTAAGAGTTTCTCCTCTTCATTAATCAGACTTAATTGAAAACATTGGTTATGCAACCAAGGCCTTGTCTGGAATGTCCTATTTGAGAATAATGCACATTTAGTCAGATATGAGCACTTTTAAGGAACTGTGGGTAATTTCAGACACTAACGCTTACAAAACGTGCTTAGGAAAACGACTGGTATCTGGCTTACAGGGTGAGTAATGAAGGTCACTTCCTTGCAGGCTTAGGAGCCTTAGGATATTTAAGGGAATCTGAGAAATTATCCGAATTTATAGTTACCACAGATGGCCTGGCTCAAGACGATTTTATTTACTTTTTTAAAAGATTTTTTAAAATTTTATTAATTTATTTTTGAGAGAGAGGGAGAGGGAAGAAGAGAGAGCACAGGAGTGGGGGAGGGGCAGAGGGCGAGGGAGAAGCAGACTCCCCACTGAGCAGGGAGCCTGATGTGGGACTCGACCCCAGGACCCTGGGGTTAACGACCTGAATAGAAGGCAGATGTTTAAACGACTAAGCCACCCAGGTGCCTGCCCCTCTTTGTGATTATCTTCGATTAGAAGGAGAATGATTATAGAGAGAAAGTTTGCGTTAGTGGAAAACCATAGCACACTCTCCCAACTCTAACCCCACGTGAGCTATAGTTGGAGTTATCAGACTCTAGCCCTGTTCATTGTCTTGACGCTGCTGGCACACTTTCTAAACTGCATGTAATTGACCGATTAGCAGACTGTCTTCTCCCGTGGAGAGTTAAATGAATTCTCCCTGCTGGTGGAAAAACCCTTATGGGTACCCACCTACAATTTGGACTGGATGGATCCTGTTGGCTTGCACAGAGATCATGAACACTTACCAACTGCTCGGTGCTTCCAGATTCCTTCACTATCTGGCTACAACTCTCTAAACAAAGTTTTCGAAGTTTTCTGCCTCCTGCCTGACTCAGTGTACTCAAGAACTAAAACCTGACTGGCGGTAGCCCTTTTTTGGGCTGCAAAGGCCTTTCCCTTCAGGATCCCAAGAGGCCTATGGGTGGGCTTTAGCCCAAGTGACTTCATTTAAACCTTGAAGGGCTCAAGGACTTAGAAGTATAACTGACCATGCGGGATAGGATTTTCCCTGGACGAGCCACTGCCTGGGCCAATAAGGAAGTTTGGCAAGATGCTGACTTACACCCGCTCTTACATAAGCGGCAAGCAAAACTGTGGACAACATGATCAAGATCATGAACACCTTAGCTTCAGGGAACTCAGCGAGTGGTGCTCCACCAGCCTCATGGAACCCTCTGAACTGGTCTACCCTTGGGTCTGCTCCTGAGGCTATTTCCTTTAGTACAGATTTTCACCTTGTTTCCCTTTTTCATTCCAGGCATTCCTCTTTAAAAGATATCTGATGTCCAGGACTTTAAACAACTGATCTTTCCCTGACCTCTACAGTGATGGCTCAACTGATTTTACAGAAACAGTACCAGATAGAGATTTTAAGAGATTATTTCTTGGATCCTACTTGGCTTCGCTTAGGAATTTCTTCACACTTCTGAGTTGTTGAGCAAAAACTGATATTCATTCATCTTGAACAAGAGACTGAGTGTGTTGAACTTCACCCAAGCCTTGTGCCCTTGGAGAACAGCAAGCGTTAAGACCGCCCCTCCTCCCCCCACACCGATCTTTTGTGTTCCAGGAAAGGGCTCATGGCAAAGAAATACCCTTTTCCATGTGACTTGGATAAGACTCAGAGTCCACACTTTCTCATGATCCCCATAAGACTTGAGTGTAACTCTGCTATTTATCTGTGACAAGGCCAAATTCATACCTTTCCCTTTTTCCCCCACAAACTTGCTGAGAAAGCCAAACTAGGTCTTCTATGTCTTGTTCTTTGTCTCATGATTGATTGGCTGAGATTTGAATTGTTGACCCCTGCAAGCAGCTATGCTGGTGAATTTCAGGTGTCACCCGGACTGGGCTGAAATGCTTAGAGAGCTGGTAAAGCATTTCTCTGCCTGTGAGGGCGTTTCTAGAAAGGATTAGCGTTTGAATTGGTGAACAGAGCAAAACTAGGGTGGGCTGGGTTGGTGAGAGTCACCTAATTCTTTGAGGGCACAGGAAAACAAAAAGGAGAAAGGAGGGAATTAACTCTCTGCTTGAGTTGAGAGATCCATCTCCTTCAGTCCTCTGACCTCACAGCTCCTGATTCTCACAGGCTTTTAGACTCAGGTCGGCTTTTACATCATCTCTGTGGTTCTGACGTCTTTGGACTCAGACTAAATTATATCACCGGCTTCCCTGGTTCTTCAGACTGTAGATGGCAGACAGTGGGTCTTCTGGGCCTCTATAACTGTGTGAGCCAATTCCTTTTTTTTAAAATTTCATTTATTTATTTGACAGAGGAGTGCAAGGGAGCATAAACAGGGGGAGCAGCAGAGGGAGAGGGAGAAGCAGCTCCCCACTGAGTAAGGAGCCCGGCTCAGGGTTCGATGACCTGAGCTGAAGGACGATGCTTACTGACTAAGCCACCCAGGTGACCCAAGTGTGAGCCAATTCCTCTTATTAACCTCCTCTTATCCTCTTCTCTCTCTCTCTCTCTCTCTCTCTCTATGTGCTATTGGCTCTGTTTTTCTGGAAAGCCCCCACTAATACACTAGCTACTCACAGGGAAATAAAATATCCTGTTCAGCTATCTGACTGAGACTTTCCCTGCTTGCAAAACCAGTTTAACCATAAATCGCTCCATCTACAACTTGTTTACTCTTCTTTAGGAAACTCTAAGGCAGGGGCGCCTGGGTGGCTCAGGTGGTTAAGTATCCTTGTTATAGAACTGCCTGAGCGTCCCCTATGGCACGGAACTGCAGAAGGCCTCTAGTTGCTCCGAGTAGCTTCAGCTGATATCCAGCAGGAGAGTGGGGACTTCAGGCCTTCAGCTGCTAGGAACTGAATTGTGCCAACAAAGTGATAGTCTTAGAAAGTTCCTCAAGCCCCAGATGAGAACTGTAATCTCACCGACACCCAGAAACCACCCTGGAGGCCAACCAGAGATCCCAACCACATCATGTCCGACTTCTGACCTACAAAATTGTGAGTGAAGACATGTGTGTTGTTTTAAGTTGCTACATTTGTGGTAATTTATTACATAGCAATTGGAAACAAATAACCCCCCCCCCCGGTTTTTTTAGAAGCAGTACTTTTTTTTTTTTAAGATTTTTATTTATTTATTTGACAGACAGAAATCACAAGTAGGCAAAGAGGCAGGCAGAGAGAGAGGAGGAAGCAGGCTCCCTACTGAGCAGAGAGTATCTCTATGCTATGATCCCTCCCCTTTCTGCACCCTCAGTCTTAATCTACTGATTGCTCATGTTGTTACTCTTCTATGGTTCCTTCCTCTCAAAGTTTAAATATGCTTAAATCTCTCCTGTAAAAGCAAAAACAAAAACCTTCATTTGACCTTATCCTATACCAATCTCTTCTTTTTGTTGTTGTTGTTGTTGTTTTAAAGACTTTATTTATTTGAGAGACTGAGAGAGCACAAGCGGGTGTGGGGAGGGCGGCGGAGGGGGGAGGCTTACCAACCACATCTTATAGTGGGGCTTTTAACCAAACATACTACCAAAATTGTTCTCAGCCAGGTCACCAGTGACCTCAATTTTGTTAAATTCTGTAAATGCTCATCACATCTGAACTCACTCTCTCTTTTTTTTTTTCCTTGTGTGAGGGGCAGAGTTAGGTCTCAAGCAGGGGCCCAGAAACTGTCCGCTGAGTCACTTCCAGACCACGGCCTTGCCTGAGGTCCTTCAGCCCGCCAGGCAGTTGGAAAACCACCCCATGGAACTCATGCTACCAAACTGTGCTGGCACAGCCTGAATCAGGCCGGTTCTGGATTTGCATGTCCACTGGCCTTTCTCCTCTACACCTCTCTTCTGCCGAGATCCCCTCCTTTCTGAGTCCCCCTTCCCCGGCAGCTCAGTGTGGATGTACAGGGGGAACAGAGGTGGGATGGACACAAGAGATTATCAGTCTAAACTTGCCAATTAGCCAATATGAGCCACTCCTCATCTGCTGCTATTTGAATTAACCTGAAATCAAATTAGAAATCCACTCTCAAGTATCATATGCTTTCACTTATTTGTGGAGCATAACAAATGACATGGAGGACATTGGGAGATGAAGAGGAGAAGGAAGAAGTTGAGAGAAATTGGAAGGGGAGGTGAACCATGAGAGACTATGGACTCTGAAAAACAACCTGAGGGTTTTGAAGGGGCGGGGGTGGGAGGTTGAGGGAACCAGGTGGTGGGTAATAGGGAGGGCACGTATTGCATGGAGCACTGGGTGTGGTGCAAAAACAATGAATATTGTTACACTGAAAATAAATAAATAAATAAATTTAAAAATTAAAAAAAAAAAAAAGAAATCCACTCTCCTTAGTTACCCTGGCCGCATTACAAGGGCTCAATGGCCACATGTAGCTAGTGGCTCTCATCTTGAATAGCACAGTCCAGGACAGGTCCATCCCTGCTGAGAGTTCTACAGCACAGTGCTGGGCTAGAATTCCTGATCAAAATTCAACGGGCAGGGGCTGGAGTCTGAGAAGGGCACCATTTGGGCCCTGCCCCACTGCCTGCAGAAGCAAACCATTTTTCTTTTTTTTAAAGTAGTCTCCGTGCCTAGCATGGAGCCCCATGTTGGGCTTGAACTCACGACCCTGAGCTGAAATCAAGAGTTGGACTCTCAAACCATGAGCTGTCCAGGTGCCTCCGGACACAAGTCATCTTAAAAGGGGTTTCCACAGGTGAGGACCTGGGGCCAGACTAGCTCTACATACATTCCTCTGGGTGAGGCACAGAGCTTGTCACAGAGGTCAGGCTGACCCTCCGTCTGTTCTAGCTCTTCACCATCCTGCGTATGCGTGGGCTGGGACAAGCCACAGACACCCCTTCTCCTTCTTTGCTGAGTGTTCCTTTATCCATGCTCTCCTGGTTTCCACAACACCACTCTCTTGTCTTTCCCCTTATTTCTCTGATGATTCCTTTTCTCCTTCTCAGTCGCCTCTGGTGGGGGGGGGGGGGAATGTCTCTTCCACCCACCTGCTCCACGGCTTAGGATAGCTCAGATGTTTAGGGGTTTTGCACTCCCTTGTGACTGCAAGCTCGGCAGACAGCTACACACCTCACACACACATTTGTGCCTGCACCTGCCCCTGCACACACACACACACCCTTGCAGCCTTGTCTCTCCCTAGGACTCAGACTTACAGTCCCGTGGCGAAAAATGGAAATAGCCCATTGACGATCGCTGAAATGTTCTCAAAATGCTGCTCCCCTCTAATGGCAGACGTTCTTCTCAATTCTTACTGAGTCAAGTTCATTAAACTAGTTCCTCAACTTTTAGGAAGTCTCTTCCTACGGCACTCCTAAGACCACGAAGGCAGAACTGTTGCAGCTCTCCTATCATCCCATTAGGTAAGTCCTGATACTTCTCAACCTCCTCTCTAGTGGAGACCAGGGAAGAACTTCTCAGATGATCCCAAAGAAGGACCAGTCCCTTTCCCCCAAAATCATTTTGGACTGATGCTCTTGGTAAAATAAAATGAAAAGGAACTACCAGAAAACGTGACGAAAATCCATCTGATCAGGGGCACCTGGGTGGCTCAGTTGGTTGAGTGTCCGACTCTTGATTTCAGCTCAGGTCTCCATCTCAGGGTCATGAGATTGAGCCCTATGTCAACTCCACACTCAGTGCAGAGACGGCTTGTCCCTTTCCTTCCTTGAATACACTCTTTGCCTCTCTCTCAAATAAATAAATAAATAAATAAATAAATAAATAAATAAATAAATAAAATCTTTAAAAAAATCAATCTGATCAGGCAGTTTCAGACTGCTATGAAATTTTCTAAGTATCTGTACTCAATTTTTGTATTTCTTTCTTTGTAGACCTGTAATATACAGTTTTTCTCCCTACAATATAGTTTATGGAGCATTTTGAGTAGTCCTGGTCTCTGGAGAGAAGGAAGGCCAAGGGACAAATGTTGTCTGCCATCTTTTTTTTTAATTCATTTTTTATTGTGTTATATTAGGCACCATACAGTACATCATTAGTTTTTGATGTAGTGTTCAATGATTCATTATTTGCATATAACTCCCAGTGCTCATTACAACACATGCCCTCCTTAGTACCCATCACTGGGCTACCCCATCCCCCCTCTGAAACTTTTGGATTTTTTCCTGGAGTCCATAGTCTCTCATGGTTCATCTCCCCTTCTGATTTTGCCCTCTTCAGTTTTCCCTTCCTTTCCCTAATGTCCTGCATGCTATTCCTTACGTTCCACATATGAGTGAAACCATATGAAAATTGTCTTTCTCTGCCTGACTGACTTCACTCAGCATAATCCCTTCCAGTTCTATACATGTCAGTGCAAATGGTAGGTATTCATCCTTTCTGATGGCTGAGTAATATTCCATTGTATATATGAACCACATCTTCTTTATCCATTCATCTGTTGAAAGACATCCAGCTCCATCTTGGCTACTGAGGACATAGCTGCTATGAACACCCAGCCTTATTCTGATGTAATTTTAAAAAAATTTATTTATTCATTTGACAGAGAAACAGTGAGAGAGGGAACACAAGCAGGGAGAGTGGGAGAGGGAGAAGCAGGCTCCCCACTGAGCAGGGAGCCTAATGTGGGCCTGGACCGCAAGAGCCTGGGATCATGACCTGAGCCAAAGGTAGCAGCTTAACAACTGAGCCCCCCCAGCAGCCCCAATGCTGATAAAATTGACATATAATATTATGTAAGCTTAGGGTGGACAGTGTGATGCTTTGCAATACATATATATTGAGAAATGATTACCACAATAAGGGATTTCTTTTCTATAAAGATGCACTAATGAACTTACTGATAAAGAGACGACACAATTGCAGAAATTACCATGACATCATGAACGTAAACGTGAGGATTTTGTAATTTCAGAGCTTTCATAACTGGCCCTCTTACTGAGTGATGTGCTAAAAGGATCATCGCATTTCCTTTAAAATCAGTTAACTCCTTTCCAGGGGTCTTGTCACCAATCACGATGGGGAAGTCTGATCGGGAGTGTTTGGAAAGGCTTATGTAAAGAGGGATAAGGCAGAGCAGAAATTATTATGCTCACTATTGATCTAAAAAATTCCCATCTTATCATTTATATTAAACTTGCTGTAAAGTTAGATTTATTATGTACTTTAAGGAAAGCATATATATATACACACCCTGATTTCGGCAAGCGAAGGTCGGAGTTAGGGTAATAGATGTGGTTTCTCCTGCCAGAGAACCGCTCAGACTTCGCAGCGCTGTCCAGGTGAGTCCGGCAGTGAACTGAGCGCACACTGCCCTCTGGTGGCAAGAACTTGCCCAGCCTCCAGGGCAGCCTTCCCCAGTCCACCGCAGTGACAGGTGCACTCCTGCATCGTGTACTCATCCTGGCTCTCATGTGAGCTTGCAGAATGGCCTTCGGATCCTTTACCTCTCTGGTTAGGTTTATTCCCAGGTATCTTGTGGTTCTTGGTGCTATAGTAAATGGAATCGATTCTCTAATTTCCCTTTCTGTATTTTCATTGTTAGTGTGTAAGAAAGCAACTGATTTCTGTACATTGACTTTGTATCCTGCCACATTATTGAATTGCTGTACGAGTTCTAGTAGTTTGGGGTGGAGTCTTTCAGGTTTTCCATATAAAGTATCATGTCATCTGCGAAGAGAGAGAGTTTGACTTCTTCATTGCCAATTTGAATACCTTTTATTTCTCTTTGTTGTCTGATTGCCGTTGCTAGGACTTCTAATACTATGTTGAACAAGAGTGGTGAGAGTGGGCATCCTTGTCGTGTTCCTGATCTCAACGGGAAGGCTGTGAGCTTTTTCCCATTGAGATGATATTTGCTGTGGGTTTTTCATAGATTTTATGAAGTTCAGGAATGTTCCCTCTATCCCTATACTTTGAAGCGTTTTCATCAGGAACGGATGCTGGATTTTGTCAAATGCTTTTTCTGCATCAATTGGGAGGACCATGTGGTTCTTCTCTCTTCTCTTATTGATTTGTTCTGTCACGTTGATTGATTTGCGAATGTTGAGCCATCCTTGTAACCCAGGGATGAATCCCATCTGGTCATGGTGGATAACCTTTTTAATGTGCTCTTGGATCCTATTTGCTAGGATCCATTATTTGCTAGGATTCATTAGTGATATTGGTCTGAAATATCTCCTTTTTGGTGTGGCCTTTGCCTGGTTTGGGGATCAGGGTAATGCTGGCTTCATAAAAAGAGTCTGGAAGTTTCCCTTCTGCTTCAATTTTTTGAAACAGCTTCAGGAGGATGGGTATTATTTCTTCTTTGAAAGTTTGGTAGAATTCCCCAGGGAATCCGCCAGGTCCTGGGCTCTTGTTTTTTGGGAGGTTTTTGGTCACTGCTTCAATCTCGTTACTAGATACCAGTCTATTCAGGTTGTCAATTTCTTCCTGGTTCAATTTTGGGAGTTTATAGTTTTCCAGGAATGCATCCATTTCATCTAGGTTGCTTAACTTAGAAGTAAAAGATCTATACTCAAGGAACTACAGAACACTCATGAAAGAAATTGAAGAACACACAAAAAGATGGAAGACTATTCCATGCTCTTGGATCAGAAGAATAAACATTGTTAAAATGTCTATACTGCCTAGAGCAATCTATACTTTTAATGCCATTCCGATCAAAATTCCACCGGTATTTTTCAAAGAGCTGGAGCAAATAATCCTAAAATTTGTATGGAATCAGAAGAGACCCTGAATTGCTAAGGAAATGTTGAAAAAGAAAAACAAAACTGGGGGCATCACGTTACCTGATTTCAAGCTTTACTACAGAGTTGTGATCACCAAGACAGCATGGTACTGGCATAAAAACAGACACATAGACCAATGGAACAGAGTAGAGAGCCCAGAAGGCACTCTCTTCAATAAATGGTGCTGGGAAAACTGGACAGCGATATGTAGAAGAATGAAACTCAACCATTCTCTTACACTGTACACAAAGATAAACTCAAAATGGATAAAAGACCTCAACGTGAGACAGGAATCCATCAGAATCCTAGAGGAGAACATGGGCAGTAACCTCTTCGATATCATCCACAGCAACTTCTTTCAAGATATGTCTCCAAAGACAAAGGAAACCGAGCGAAAATGAACTTTTGGGACTTCATCAAGATCAAAAGCTTCTGCACAGCGAAGAAACAGTCAACAAAACAAAGAGGCAACCCACAGAATGGGACAAGATATTTGCAAATGACAGTATAGACAAAAAGTTGATATCCAGGATCTATAAAGAACTTCTCAAACTCAACACACACAAAACAGATAATCATGTCAAAAAATGGGCAGAAGACATGAACAGACACTTCTCCAATGAAGACATACAAATGGCTATCAGACACATGCAAAGATATTCATCATCACTAGCCATCAGGGAGATTCAAATTAAAACCACATTGAGATACCACCTTACATCAGTAAGAAAGGCTCAAATTAGCAAGACAGGAAACAACGTGTGTTGGATAGGATGTAGAGAAAGGGGAAACCTCTTACACTGTTGGTGGGAATGCAAGTTGGTGCAGCCACTTTGGAGAACAGTGTGGAGATTCCTTAAAAAATTAAAAACAGAGCTTCCCTATGATGGTGAATTGCACTACTGGGTATTTACCCCAAAGATACAGATGTAGTGAAAAGAAGAGCCATCTGTACCCCCAATGTTTATAGCAGCAATGGCCATGGTCGCCAAACTGTGGAAAGAACCAAGATACTCTTCAATGGACGAATGAATAAGGAAGATGTGGTCCATATACACTAAGGAGTATTATGCCTCCATCAGAAAGGATGAATACCCGGGGCACCTGGGTGGCTCAGTTGGTTGAGCGACTGCCTTGGGCTCAGGTCATGATCCCGGACTTCCAGGATCGAGTCCTGCATCGGGCTCCCAGCTCCTTAGGGAATCTGCTTCTCTCTCTGACCTTCTCCTCTCTCATGCTCTCTCTCACTCATTCTCTCTCAAATAAATAAATAAAATTAAAAATAAAAAAAGAAAGGATGAATACCCAACTTTTGTATCAACATGGATGGGACTGGAAGAGATTATGCTGAGTGAAATAAGTCAAGCAGAGAGAGTCAATTATCATATGGTTTTACTTATTTGTGGAGCATAACAAATAACA
The DNA here is from genome assembly GCF_922984935.1 of Meles meles. Classification (NCBI taxonomy): domain Eukaryota; kingdom Metazoa; phylum Chordata; class Mammalia; order Carnivora; family Mustelidae; genus Meles; species Meles meles. The sequence continues at coordinate 131,015,286 of NC_060066.1, forward strand.
TGGAGGACATGGGGAGACGGAGAGGAGAAGGGAGTTGAGGGAAATTGGAAGGGGAGATGAACCATGAGAGACTATGGACTCTGAAAAACAATCTAAGGGTTTTGAAGGGGTGGGGTGTGGGAGGTTGGGGGAGCCAGGTGGTGGGTATTATGGAGGGCACGTATTGCATGGAGCACTGGGTGTGGTGCATAAACAATGAATTCTGTTACCCTGAAAAGAAAAAAAAAATGGCCTTTGGAAGCCCTTCTTTTTACAGTGAAATGTAAGTTTAAGAATCTGACAAAAAAAATTTTTTTTTTTTTTAAATAAAAAAGGGGGAAGCACCGGGGTAGCTCAGTTAGTTGGGTGTCTGCCTTCAGCTTAGGTCATGATCTCTGCTCAGTGGAGAGCCTGTTTCTCCTCTGCTTGCTTTTCCCTCTGCCTGTGCTCTCTGACAAATAAATAAAATCTGAAAACAACAACAACAACAACAAAATAAGTGAGTAGATTATTATATACCTCTGCTCACATCTAGGAGACAATGAGCTCACATTAAAGAAAATTATACCTGGGAAGTGGTAAGAATATTCTTTGTCCGTTAGTTGCTCCCTTGGTTACTGATGACCATGTAACCAGTGTATCAGCCTTGGTTCACACACTTCTGCACCTCAGTCTCACTTAGACCACTGTTCTTTGGGTTCTGTCACATGCCATCAAACTTAACCCTGATATACTATGGATAAACTTCACGAACGTTTACAGCCCTGCAGAGTAGGTATTTATTATTATTATTGTTTTTTTACAGTTGAAAAAACAGTCTCAGAGGGGCTAGGAATCAGCTTGGGAAAGAGTGAAATGTCATTGTACCAAGACTGGAGAGAGAATGGGCCAGATTATAGGGGATCCCAAATGTCCTCTGAGCGGTGATGGGATAGAATCAGTGTTCAAGAGAGGTTTTCCTCATAGTTCTATGGGGGATGAAGTTGTGACCAACTAAGAAATCATTTTGTTAGTCTAACGACAAGACGAGTGTAAAGAGAAAGAGGGGGAATAGGTGAGAACCTAGTCAGGTAAAAGTGAGACTGTGATCTATCAAATGTGATGTGGTAGTCAAGATAAATCATTTTTTAAAAAAGATTTTATTTATTTATTTGACAGAGATCACAAGTAGGTAGAGAGGCCGGCAGAGAGAGAGAGAGAAGCAGGCTCCCCACTGAGCAGAGAGCCCAATGCGGGGCTCGATCCCAGGACCCTGAGATCATGACCTGAGCCGAAAGCAGAGGCTTAACCCACTGAGCCACCCAGGTGCCCCCCAAGATATATCATTTTTTTGAATGTTATGATTATGTCTAAGAAGACTTAGTGCTTAGTTTTGCACTTTCAAAAATCTGTCAGTTACAATAAATGTTAACAGTAAACATTTGCAGAATGGAATGCCGTATGTTAGTGAAGCACTAACTGTAACTTGGTTCCTTTGGTATTCTCCATGCCTGGGGTGAATCTTCTGGTTTTTTTGTTTTGTTTTGTTTTGTTTTTGAATCTTAACTTTTTACTAAAGTTCTCATGTAGCAACTTTGACAGCTGGCCGTCTCTTAGCATTCTTCTTTTTTTTTTTTTTTCCTTTTTAAGATTTTATTTATTCATGAGAGAGAGAGAGCACAAGTAGGAGGAGGGGAGAGGGAGAAGCAGGCTCCTTGAAGAGCAGGGAGCTCAACACAGGGGCTCTGTTCCAGGACCCTGGGAGGCGTTGGTGGTATAGTGGTGAGCATAGCTGCCTTCCAGGACCCTGGGAGGATCATGACTTGAGGTGAAGGCAGACACTTAACCAACCAACCCAGGTGCTCCTCTCTTAACCATTCTTATCCTTATTGTCTCTGACTTTTTTCTGCCTCACCTTGATAAGACACATACATGCGAACGTACTCAAGTGTGTAACCTAACCCATGCTTGGCACTTGGGGTCTGAATATTTAGCCAAGAGATAGGTTAGTTACCTTATTAAGGCAGATGGCTGCAGACACAGCATTTTGACCAGGTGATATGGGATTATGCTAAACCCAAGCAGAACAAGATCTAATGCTCTCTGTAATCAGATGGCAACTACTAATAGCCATGCTTGACTTATGGACGGATGATGGTAAGAAATGTGAGGACAAGGACAGAAAATTGCCATTTTGAGGGTCTTTGAGAGACGATTTCTAGTAAGAAGATGGTGTTGATTCTTGGTTCTGTAATTTATGTGTTGTGTGACTTAGGGCAAGACACTTCAGCAACGTTCTCGTTTATAAAATGGGTATAAACATTTGGTGTAAAATTGACTTACATGGTAGGGGCTCATAAATATTTATTAAGTCTGAATTTTTTTATTCCAACTAATTGGCTATTAAGTTGGACCAAAATGGAGTATATACATAATAGCAACCAAAAACATAAGAATTAGGAAGAATTTCAGCAAGCTAAAAACTTTAAATAAATTGAGACAGCCTACATTCCTAGATGAGATTAAATATGGTTAATGTCAGTTCTTACACATTAACTTACAGTGTGAATAAAAGTTTAGTAAAAACGGTTAAGGGAATACTTTTTGGATATGTAAAAGTACTTAAGAAGAACAAAGGGGGGATATATAAAACAGGATTCCAAAGAAGGAGAGTAGGACATTGGTAAGAAATAGCTCCAGGGACACCTGGGTGGCTCAGTGGGTTAAAGCCTCTGCCTTCGGCTCGGGTCGTGGTCCCAGGGTCCTGGGATGGAGCCCCGCATCGGGCTCTCTGCTTGGTGGGGAGCCTGCTTCCTCCTCTCTCTCTGCCTGCCTCTCTGCCTACTTGTGACCTTTGTCGGTCAAATAAATAAATAAAATCTTAAAAAAAAAAGAAATAGCTCCGAAAATATTGAAACAAAATATTATAATGGTTAAATGAGTAACTTCAACAGTATAGCACGGAAATTAGATAATTAAAAAATGTAATCACTATAAGTCATATTCAGTTCATGGGTTTTGAATGTAACAGTTTAGAAAAAACCTAAGTAATATCTCACCTCATTGCTGGATACTGCTATAAAAAACAACAATTAAATCAGAAAAAAAATTTTATTAAGTTATTGAATGAGGTTGATTAAATTTTGAGGAGATAGAAGAGTTCACAAAGATAAACATGAACAGATTTGATTGAAGAAAAATTAAAAGCTTTTGTAAGCTAAAAAAAAAAGCCTCTGACCAAAATAACAAGGCAAATATTAGGGGAAAAACAGTAGCCAAAAGGCTATAGTATCAGTATTAATAATTCAAGGCCTGTACAAATGGAAAAAACAAACAATTTGCTTGACTTTATTATTTTGGCACATTGAGGATCTATATAAATAAGTTTGTCAAGTTTAACAAATAAAAACTGATAAAAGTTTGGATTTCTAGGTAATTCTTATCTGAAGATAGAGATAATTATCTGCAGTAAAAATGAACGAACAGTAATTAAAGGCAAAGACAAAATGGATTAACTTTGGTCATTTGATGTTATTTTATTCTATATTATAATTGAAAACAATAACAAAGAAAGTGGAATGGAGCATGTGGGTGGCTTAGTCAGTTAAGCATCCAGCTCAGGACATGATCTCAGGGTCCTGGGATCAACCCCCACTTTGGGCTCCATGTTCAGTGGGACATCTGCTTGAATTTTCTCTCTCCCTCTCCCTTTGCCCTTCCCCCAGCTCACTCACACTCAAGTAAATAAATGTTCTTTCAAAAAAAAAAAAAAAAAAAAGACACATGAAACAATCTTTATGGCCACTTTTAGGAGGTACACATCTATATTATATCTGTTCTGGCCTCGAGTATTAGCCTTTAGCAAGTTGATAAAAGGCAAAGGAAAAATTTATGGAGGAGTAAAAGGTTTCAAGAAATACTAGCGGAATGTATACTTGCTAACAGAGCTAATAATATAGCAAAAGTTTATTTTGCTCCTAATTTCAATATGGCTATTAAATAAATTACCAAACAGCCTAAAATTCTTCCTTTTCTTTTTGCCCTCCCACATCCCACAAAAAAAAAAAAATAAGTACTCCAAATAAACAAGCCCTAAATAAATGGTGGTGATCAACAGATTAGTTAATTGTTAAATAATGGAATTAAATAAAATATGGTCCTTTAGAAAAGATTTTTATTTTCTTGGCACACAGACATAAAAATGACATTTTTTTTTTACTAGATATAGCAGTTGAAGACATATTGGAAATGAATGACAATTCACTAGGTTATAATGTCCACAGATATGATGACAGGTCTCATGTTTCCTCAAATATCTTTGAAACTTATTAAATTATCACAGCATACTGGTTATACCGGTAAACTTACTTCTCATGTTAAAGAGTAAGGTTGATCTGGATTATTGAAAAACCAAGGCACAGAACCATCACCAAAATGTAATATAATGGTACCTCATCCAACATCACTCAGGAATGAAGCATTTTATTTAGGTGTTCTTCAAATGACATTTACCCCTCTAAAGTCTAAAACTGTTATTTTAACTACTTTTGATGAAATAATGTCTAACATGCTTTCTTAAACTTTAAAATAGACCATGCACAATGTTCTTTCCCTAATAGTCCTTATTGGAGTATCAACCACTTAATTTTCTAGTACAACATGATACCCTTAAAAATTACTGAGGTGGGTAATTGCCCTTCAACCCAATATGGCTATATTTTAGAAATTATCAACTTTTTATCTATCTCTCTGTTTATCTATCCATCCATCCATCCATCCCATTTAACTATCAGCTATTACTTAATTTCATTAAATACATTGGTTTTCAGTTATTTTTCTTACCACCTTTAATATAAGAGGTTAAGGTAGAGCAACATAACTGCAAAAAACCTTTGATGACTAATGGTTCACTCTCTCAAGGTAGGTCATTCCTTGTAACTGCAAAGCTTAGAAAATTTATACATTGAACAATGAAGAAGGAAGGGACATTTGGAAACTGATGCGTTTATAGATAGTGACCAGATGACTAAATTTGTAGGATTTAATCTGCTTTAGGTTGGGAAACCAAAAAAGTAAGCTGTTAAAACTATTTCTAAAGTAGGGTCAGCTTTGAAGAAGGGTGTGCAGGACACATTAAGTTGCAAGAGCTTTTGAATGTGGGAATTTGACATCTTAAAATATTCATATATTTTTGCTACCTAGAAGTTTAAGTTACTTGCTTTTCTTATTTTTATTTCTTAGTCATACTGACAATGGTTGGGTATGTGACCTTTATCTGAGAAAAGTGTTACAGTACCATTATTTTATTAACTATAAATATACCACTGAATAATATTAAATACAGTAATGAAAGGATTTTTGCAACTATTTTCTTTCAACTAAAAGTACAGTGGTCTTATTTAACTGTTTTCTTGAGACAAAAACAGTAAAACGATAAAAATTCCATCTGGAGAATAAAGTATTATTCAAAAATATCAACTCATATAAATGTTAAAAACCTATTTCCTTCTATGACTTCAGAATTATGGTCATGAAAACTTTTTAAATGATTCTACTGAATTCAAGATAACTACTAAATTCATATATTTTTACTGTATTAAGATTGTTCTCAATGCTAAGCTTGTCAATGTAGCTTTCAGTTAATAGGAAACTAGCATCTACTCTGACCCATCAATACACTTTTACACACAAACCAAAAATAAGTTTTAGAAAAATTAATTTAGCATGTTTTTCTTTAAAGTTCTCATAAATATGACCAACAAATGCATTTTGAGAATGTAAACCATTTCATAGTAGGAAACAGGAACTCAAGATTAATTTTATAAAACTTTTTGGGAAATAAATTCTTAAATGTTTGTTTTTTTCCATACGTCCTGTGTATGCATCATTAACATAAAATTATGGCATTCATTATATTAAAAACATATTAATATATTAGTGAAATAAAAGCACACAGTGAACAACTGTGCTCCATTTCTGAATATAACATTGTAGACAGATACTTTCGTGATTCAATATTTGGTTACTATTTATCAAATGCAGTGTGGAAGGTGCTAGGAATAATACAGTAAAAGGTGAGAGAACATTAGTTAACTATAGCATATTCTGCATGAATTATTACTAAAGAAAATATAATACCACAGTTTGAAGATACTTTTCCATTTTTTTCATTATTACATTCTCATATTTCATTTTTACTTATGTACAGTAAATTACATGATTTTTCTTTTTCAAACTCTGGATCAAACTCTTTATTCCTAGGCATTTCAAGAATTCTTTCTGAATTCAAAAGAAAAACATCCTTTTGGTTATGACAGTTTTTGTTTCTGACTCAAATCAAAAGCTACCTCTGTACATTAAAAAACAAAACAAAACAAAAGAAAGACCAATGCTTTTGAAGTCTTACCTAACTGGGTATCAATATCCTGTGAATAAGATTTTTTAAAATGATTCAAGCCTGTGCATATAAAACATTTACATTGTATTTTGACCTTGCACTCCATGATATAAATGATTGTATATTTAATACATATCCATGAAGCAACTATAAGTCATAAAGTGTTTCAAGAACAGTAGCAATTGACCAGGCTTGTGTTTCACAGCTGAACGGACAGTACTGGCCGTTCTCATTGGTCAGTTCAGGAAGTCCTTTCCAAGGGGATCTTAAAAAAAGAAAAGACATTTCATAAGATATAATGTAACACATAAATTGTTTATATTAACGAAATAGGCAATACACTTGGTGCTTTTTCCTTCTAGTATAGTGAAAAAATCATATATAGTCATTTGCTACAAAATAAAACAGATATCCTTACAGTCTATGTATAAAGAATTTAGATTGAAATTATTCTTTGAAGGATACCTGAGTGGTTCAGTCACCTAAGCATATGCCTTTGGCTCAGGTCATGATCCTAGGACTGACTCCCACATCAGGCTCCCTGCTCAGCAGGAAGTCTGCTTCTCCTTCTCCCTCTGCCTGTCACTCCCCTTGCTTGTGATCTCTCTCTGGCTATCTCTCTCTCTGTGTCAAATTAAAAAAAAAATAAAATAAAAAATATTATTTTTTTTAAAGTAATCTCTATATCCAGTGTGGGGCTTAGACTCAACCCCAAGATTAACTCTATGGACCGAGCCAGCCAAGTGCCCCTGGATCTGGGCTTTTAAATAACATTCTTCATAAACACAACAAACAAATAAGTCAACAAACCAAGGATAGAGAATTGCCCAACTAGGCTGGGGCAGGGAAAGTAAAAGATGAGCTTAAAACATTTTATTGGGCCAGAAAGCAAAGGTCTTCTACTTCTGACAAACAGGGAATAGCACAGACAGTATTTCCCTCCTGCCTGAAACAATCAAAATACTGGACAAGGAATATGAAGCAATAATCTTCAAGATACTGGATTTTAGGCAACAAAGAACAGTGATCCCTAAGAAATGAGAAAAAAAATGAAGGAAGCCCTATGACTACCATACCTTATAGCCTGGAGGGAGTTTCCAGGACTTGGCAAAGGGAAGGGAACACAGGTAGAGCCTGGCAGACTCCTTGAGTTGAAATGGAATTGACAGTCCAGGAAAAACACTAGAATTTTCAGGGCAGAGTACTAAAAATGAGAGAACTCTGGAGATATGTAGAGGATCCCACTCAAGTATTCACCTACCAATTAGTCAACACACATGAGGAAACTAATGAAAGACGGGGAAGGAAACTAACAAAAGATGGGGAAAGAACTTCCTTAAAGAATTAAAGTAGTACCTGACATTTACACAGGGTCAGCAACAGTGCTTATTTCCACCAGCCAGGTTTGAAAACTTAATAATTTTAGGGATATGGTATAGAGAACTCAGATGGGCCATGACTCATTAGTGGAGAATAATTAGCCCTCGACTAAATGCTGCTCTAGCCAGGCCCAACAAAGCTTAAAATCAGGGGTGCCTGGGTGGTTCAGTCAGTCATGCATCTGCCCTTGGCTCAGGTCATGATCCCAGATTCCTGGGATAAGGCCCTGCATGGGGCTTCCTACTAAGCTGAGAGCTGCTTCTTCCTCTCCCTTTGCCACTGCCCCTGCTTGTGTGCTCTTTCTCTCCCTCTGTTGAATAAATGAAATTAAAAAAAAAAAAAAAGTTTAAAAAAAGCTTAAAATCAAAACCTGAAAGGATCAAACTGTTCCCAAATAATTTAATTGTATTCCAAAACAAAGTTAAGATTATTTATAGAAATACAAAAAAATCTAATACCAAGCAAGATAAAATTCATCACTGGAATCCAATAAAACACCAGCAGGTGATAAGTAGGATAATACAACCCATAAGAAGAGAATAATCATAAGTGAAACTAACCCAGATATCAATTAGCAGACAAAGACATTAAAATAGTTATTGGAACTGTATTCTATATGTTAAAAATATTCAGCAGAGACATGGAAGATATAAAAAAGACTAAAATCAAACTTCAAAAGATAAAACTACAATGTATAAAATAAAAAATATACTTAATGGAAATAGTGGCAGATTATATATAAGGATGATAGTAGATTACCAGTCAAAACAATGCAAGACTTCAATGCACTGAAAGAAAAAAAAACTTGTCAACCTTTAATTCTAAGCACAACAAAAATATCTTTCAAAAATAAAGGCAAGGGGCGCCCGGGTGGCTCAGTGGGTTAAAGCCTCTGCCTTTCGCTCAGGTCATGATCCCGGGGTCCTGGGATTGAGCCCCACATCGGGCTCTCTGCTTGGCAGGGAGCCTGCTTCCTCCTCTCTCTCTCTCTCTCTGCCTGCCTCTCTGCCTACTTGTGATCTCTGTCTGTCAAATGTATAAATAAAAATCTTAAAAAAAAAAAATAAAGGCAAGGGGTGCCCGGGTGGTTCAGTGGGTTAAAGCCTCTGCCTTCAGCTCGGTTCATGATGCCAGGGTCCTGGGATCAAGCCCCACATCAGACTCTGTACTCGGTAGAGAGACTGCTTCCTCCTCTCTCTCTCTCTCTCTCTGCTTACTTGTGATCTCTATCGTTGAATAAATAAATAAATAAATAATCTTTAAAAAATAAAGACATTTCTGGCAATATAAGAGCTTAAAGAATTTATCATGAGCAGGCTTGCACTATAAGACATGACAGAGGAATTCCTTAGGCAAAAGAAAATTATACCAGATGGAAACAGAGATATTCACAAATAGATGAACACTGGAAATGGCAACTATGTGAGTAGTTGTATAAGATCTTTTTCTGTGTTATTTAAAGATCTTTAAAAAATAACTGATGGCGGGGCGCCTGGGTGGCTCAGTGGGTTAAGCCTCTGCCTTCGGCTCAGGTCATGATCTCAGGGTTCTGGGATCGAGCCCTGCATCAGGCTCTCTGCTCAGCAGGGAGCCTGCTTCCTCCTCTCTCTCTTTGCCTGCCTCTCTGCTGCTTGTGATCTGTCAAATAAATAAATAAAATCTTAAAAAAAAAATAACTGATGGCATAAACAAAAAGTAGTAACATTGTTGTGGGGGAACTATAACATATGCAAAGCAAAATAGATTACAATAATAGCACACACACACACACACACAAACAATAATAGCACAAAAGCCTGAAAGGGAGAAGTGAAACTATACTATTTTAAGATTCTTATACTATACCTGAAGATAAACCATGATAAGTTAAAGATGTATATATAAACCTAAAGCAACCATTTAAAAAAGTAGCAAATTAGCCAACAAAGGAGATAAAATAGAATAAATATATACTGAATAATAAGTATCCAGTCCAAAAGAAGCAGAAAAGAGGAAAAAGCTAACAAAAACGAAAATAAACAGAAAAAAATAGATTTATACTTAACCATATAAATAATCACATTAAGTGTAAAGGGTCTAAACTTTCCAACTAAAAGTCAGAGATTATCAAGCTGCATTAAAAAAAGCAAGACTGCCATTATATGCTGTTATGTACAAGGAACCTACCTTAAACATAAAGACACAAATAGGTCAAAGTAAAGAATGAAAAAATATATATCATGGTAACAATCAAAAGAAATCTGAAGTGCTTATATTAATATCAAACAAAGTAAATTCTTTTTTTTTTTTTAAGATTTTATTTATTTATTTGACAGACAGAGATCACAAGTAGACAGAGAGGCAGGCAGAGAGAGAGAGGAGGAAGAAGGCTGTCCGCAGAGCAGAGAGTCCGATGTGGGGCTCGATCTCAGAACCCTGGTATCAAGACCTGAGCCAAAGGTAGAGGCTTTAACCCACTGAGCCACCCAGGCGCCCCCAAACAAAGTAAATTCTGAAGCAAAGATATATTGCCAGTGATAAAGATGGTCATTTCATAATAAGAAGGTCAACTCATGAAAAGAACAAAATAATCCTAAACACTTACGCATCTAATAATAAGTTTTCAAAATACATGAAGCAAAATATGATACAGCTGCAAGGAGAAACAGACATCTGTAATTATAGTAGGAGATGTCAATACTATTCTCTAGGTAATTCATAGAACAAGTAGATGGAAATTCATAAGTATATTGTACAACACTATCAAACAACTTGACCTAGTTGACATTTATAGAACATTCCACCCAAGGACAGCAGAATACACAGCCTTCCCCCTCACCCACTGGAAATGGATTGTAACCTAGACAGAACATATTCTGAGCCTTAGAACAAGTATCAGTAAGTTTAGAAGGATTAGCATCATATAAAGTATATACTCTGACTACAATGGAATTAACATTGAAACCAGTAACAGAAACATCTCTGGAAAATTCCTTAATATTTGAGAGCTAAATAACACCATTCTAAATACCTGTGAGTCAAAGAAGAATCAAAGGGGAAAGTAGAAAGTATTTTCAACTGAATGAAAATAAAAACAGACCAAACCAGAATTTGTGGGATACTGTTGATTTAGTATTTAATGGGAAATTTATAGCATTAAGTCCCTTATTAGATAAGAAGAAAGGTCTTTAAGTCAATGACCTCAACTTTTACCTTACATTAGAGAAAGACAAACAAATTAAACTTAAAGTAAGCAGAAGAAGAGAATAATAAACAGCAGGGTAGAAATCAATAAAACAAAACCCAGAAACATTGAAAAAAATCAATAAAGCCAAAAATGTTCTGTTCTGCCTGGCTAGAAGAGCAATAAAATGGATAAACTTTCTAGCCAGGCAGAACAGGAGAAAAAGAGAGAAAATACAACTTACCAGTATCAAGAATGAGAATGTTGACATTGCTACAGATTCCATAGATAATTAAAACAGTAATAATTCACTTTAGATAAAACCATTTCTTAAATTGTAACAAGTATTTTTGAACTATCTTTTTGAACTATCTATTTAATCATGACAGCAAATAATGAGATATTACCATAATACAGAGGGAGAAATTTATTTCAGAGTAGTTAAGTAATTCTCTCCAAGCTATATATAAAATAAGTAACAAGGACAAATTTGAAATCCAGTCTGGACCCAAAGCTCACACCTGAAGCTAGTATGCTATCAAAAGTAGCTATTAGGAAATGGTAAGATATAAAAAAGCAAAGGTAGTTTGAGAAAAAACTGTAGAAAGTAAGGAATTTGCATTTCATTTTGTAGGCAATAGGGAATTACTGAATAAACATAAGACTAAAATTGTGAGAGTTATATTTCAAGCAAATTAATCTTGTTTGAGGTAATATGACACGAAGAAGAAAGGGGAGACCGGAAGTATGGAGGCTATTGCCTAGTTCAGAGAAAAGGTTCTGAGTTACAAGTTAGGCAGCAGCAAGAGCAAAGAAGATGGGCTGTTAGAAGGCAGTATACAGCAGAATCAAGTCTTGGCAACTAACTGGATGTTCTGGAGAAATAATGAGGTAAAATTCAAAAGTAACTGGGATGTTTGAGCTTGCAGAGCATGCACAATGGTAATACTGTAACACAGTGGGAAGAAAATCATGTGTGTGGGAGAAGATGAGTGAGGGCAGAAAGACATCCAAGGTAAGAAGTGTATCAGGTAGTTTAAAAGTAGTCGTGAACCTTATGAGTGAATTCAAAATTTGCTAAAGAATGAAGACATGGGATAGATGAAATATAACAGGAAAAAATGTATATTAAAAAAAAGGAAGATTAAGGACAGATTTTTGGAGAGTGATAGGTGCCAGGAAGAAAAGCCAAAACAGTAAATCGAGATAATAGTGTAGTAGTTAAGGGCACAGCCTATGAAGCAGGTTGCTTAGAGTTTAGTAACAGCTCTAGCAGATTACTTGCCATTTGACTTTGTAGAAATTATTTAACTTTCTTATCTTCATTTATAAAATGGAGATAACTAATAATAGCTCATAGCTAAGTTAGTATCCTGTCCACATGACATGTACTAACTAACATATTAATCCTCAAAACAATCATGATACATCCATTATATGAGAAGTCAGGCCCAGAGAAGTCAAGTAACCTTCCCACGGTGACACACCTAGAGAGTGGAGAAGTGAATAATAATAATAATAATAATAGGATAATCATAATGATAATAGCTATTTTGTATAGTTTCTGGATTAAATGAGTGGTGTCATATAAATGCATTTAGAACAATGCCTGGAACACAGTAAGTACTCAATAAGTATTATTTCCTATTATTATAATTGTTATTAGCGTAAGGTAAACAAGGGAAACCTAATACGGATGCATAAGGTTTTTTATGAAAAGAAGAAAGCAACAACTTCAATACTATAGGCAGGTCAAAGAAGAGAACTGAAAGGAAGTCATGGGATATGGGAACAAGAAAGGATCTTGTTGAAGGGGCGCCTTCACGGCTCAGTCCGTTAAGCATCCATTAAGTATCTAACTCATGGTTTTGGCTCAGGTCAAGATCCTAGAGTTGTGAGATCGAGGCCCGCTTTGAGCTCTGGGGAGTCTGCTTGTCACTCTCTGACCCCCCCACTCTTCCCCTACCTAATATAAATAGAATCTTTAAAAAAAAAAAAAAACAAGAAGAAGAAAAGCAAAGGAAGGTTCTTGTTGAGTGGTCGGAAAGCAAAAGGAATGAGGCTACTCCTGTAGGAAGTGTGCTGAGAAGAAAACAGAATGCTAGGGCACAGCTACAGGTAGGAACGGTATATATGGACTTTATTTTAGGATGGGCTGACAAATTTCTTTCTAGCTTAAGAAGATAGAATCAAGGGAATACCAAGAAAGGATAATTAGTAGAGCAAGATAATGGAACAGGTGGGAGGGATGGGATCATGGGTAAAGTAGAAGAGTGATCCCTGTAGTGTAAGATGTTTTTACTTCTCACGGACAAAAGAAAGAGAAAATAAATGCAAATAATGATAAATACTGTGGGGAAATAAAGGATAGGATATAAGAATGCTCACATCACACACAATCAGACTCAATTTCTAGATGAGGAACAAGAATTATGGAATGGGGGCGCCTGGGTGGCTCGTGGGTTAAAGCCTCTGCTTTCAGCTCAGGTCATGATCCCAGGTTCTGGGATTGAGCCCCGCATCTGGCTCTCTGCTCGGTGGGGAGCCTGCTTCCTCCTCTCTCTCTCTGCCTGCCTCTCTGCCTACTTGTGATCTCTGTCTGTCAAATAAATAAATAAAATCTTTAAAAAAAAAAAAGAATTATGGAATGGTTGGGTTTTCTGTGACTACATTCAAGTGAATAAAATCAAATTTTGAAAAAAAAAAGAAAACAATATTCATGGTGATAGATGGCAGCCCTTTGTGTTCGTATAATCAAGGAGATAAAATTTATGCTGTTTATGCATAATTATTCTGAGCAATAAGCTGTACATATACAGGCATACCTTGTTTTATTGTGCTTTACTTTACCGCACTTTGTAGACACTGTGTTTTTTACAAACTAAAGGTCTGTGGCAACCCAGCATCAAGCAAGTCTATTATAGGCACCATTTTTCCAACAGCATTTGCTCACTTTGTGTCTATTTAATATTTTGGTATTCTCACAGTATTTCAAACTTCATTATTATTATATTTGTTATGGTGATCTGTGGTCAGTGATTATGATTTGTTGAAAGCTCAGATGATAGCAGTTTTTAGCAATAAAACACTTTTAAATTAAGGTATATACATTGGTTTCCTTAGACATAATGCTATGGCATATTAAATAGACCACAGTACAGTGTTAATGTAATTTTGACATGCACTGGGAAACCGAATAGTTTATTTGACTCACTTTACTGTGATTTTTGCTATACTGTGGTGGTCCGGAACTGAACCACACTATCTCCAAGGCATGCCTATTTTTAGGTTTAATCTAGAATTTGGGAAATTAGGATAGCTTTATATAAATATATATATAATATATATATATATTATATATATATATAATCTTACAAACACACACAACTCTGACACTATCTCTAATAATTATGACAAGGGAGATGACAAATGGGTTTGCAATAATAGTAAAAACCAATCCTGATATTTTAATTGTAGTAAAACATTTCTAAAAATTATTCATTGATATATCTTTATTTTTAATTTATTTTTAAATTAGTCTAAATAAAAAATTAACATACAGTATTATATTAGTTTCAGTTATACAATAGAATGATCCAGCAATTCTATACATTACTCAGTGCTTATTAAAGTAAGTGTATTTCTAATCCTTTACACCTATTTCACTCATCCTTCCCCTACACCTCACCCCTGATGACCACATATGTCTTTAAATCATTTAACTCAAAGGGCCAGGCCTGAATACTTTTAGTTTTTGTACTTATTCTGTTTTAGTCATACCCCCAAATATCCACTGTATTTAAAAAATCAGACTATTCCACATTTATAAATCATGCAATATCATCTTCAAATTAAAATAAATAGCAACCTAAAATAATTAAAGGAAGGTGACAATTATATCATTGAACTTGTCATACTAAATAAGAGTAAAGTTTTCAAATTTCACTGGAATACCTAGAGTATACAGAAATGAATTTTAAGGAGTTGTTATTTACCTAATATCTAATAAACTGACTAAACATTAGTTATGGAAATTACATGACCCCTGATGACTTACCTCTCAAGATGAACGTAGTGTCGGGAAAGAATGTTTTTAACCAAAAACACAGTCTTGGCATTAGCCTCAGGACCCATCAATTTGGAAAAATATAATTTTGCACGAAGAAAATACCCAACGGGCCACAGCCACTCCTAAAAAAGGATGATTTAAAAGTAAAGAAAAAAAAGAGCTGTGAATACCTTTAAAGCTATTTGAAAAATAACTTCAACTGAAAACTCTGAAAAGAGAATGAAATTCTTACAGGTCCTTGGTGATAATTGAAACCTTTAGCAAGATTGTAGTTGTCATTGTCTAAGGCATTGTCATAAATTCCACAGTAAACCATATCACTGAAAAATGATTGAAATTTAGGTTAGAAAAAGATCAGCTATTACATAAGAAGCATTAGAAAGATTTTTCAATAGCAAAAGAGAAATGATAAAATTATTTTGTCTTCCAAATCTATAGAATAAGCTAGCTCATCATCTATCTAACCTTAAATTAGTATATACTGGGTTTAGAATACTTTGGTTTTTTATTTACGACCCATTTTAAAAGTAATTAATTAGCTAATTAACTAATTTCTAAGTAAGCTCTACACCCAATGTGGGGCTTAAACTCATGACCCTGAAATCAAGAGTCACATGCCCTACTGACTGAGCCAGCCCAGCACCTCTAGAATACTTTAACAATGTGTTAGGAAATGATTAACAAATAGTTACTGGCTAATAAAAAAAAGATATATATATATAAAATAAAATTTAAAAAATATAAATTATATATAGTATTCAGGTATCTTGCCTTCAAGGAGTTAGTCTGACACTAAATATTGGTTAAAGTCAATTATTTTACTAAGCTTCTCATATACTGATGATGACTAAAATACACACAAAATAATTTGAATTAGTAAACATTAAAGATACAGTTTCATTAATTATTATATATAAGAAAGGTTTTCTGGGGGGGGCGGCGCCTGGGTGGCTCAGTGGGTTAAAGCCTCTGCTTTCAGCTCAGGTCATGATCCCAGGGTCCTGGGATCCAGCCCTGCATCGGGCTCTCTGCTCAGCAGGAGGCCTGCTTCTCTTCCTTTCTCTCACTGCCTGCCTCTCTGCCTACGTGTGATCTCTGTCTGTCAAATAAATAAATAAAATCTTAAAAAAAAAAACAACTTAAAAAAAGTTGTTTTTTTTTTTTTAAAGATTTTATTTATTTATTTGATAGAGAAAGAGAGATCACACGTAGGCAGAGAGGCAGGCAGAGAGAGGGAAGCGGGCTCCCCACTAAGCAGAGAGCCTGATGTGGAACTCAATCCCAGAACCCTAAGATCACGACCTGAGTCGAAGGCTGAGGCTTAATCCACTGAGCCACCCAGATGCCCAGAAATGTTGTTTTTTAAACTTGTCCATGAAGTTATTTTTAAAAACCTAATTAAAATCGATACTTATCAAATTACAAATAGCAACCAAATAGAAATAGAAAATTTATATACTTACAAACTTAAACTATTACAAACTTACAAAGACACAAAATACAGATATGTTTTTGTAGACATAAAGACAGATAATACAAGATAGTTATCTGTAGTCAGTTTAATAAATTATAATTTATATTTAAATCATTTATTTATATATTTATATATATTTAAATTATTTATTTATATATTTAAATATTTAAAAATTAAATATTTAATAAATTTTTTTCTTTTAGTGAGAGGCAGAACTTATTACATGAGTAAGTTTTAACTGTGGGTTCCAGTGATTCCTAACACCCCTGAAATTATGAAGAACACCTCAGAATGTAGATACACACAAAAAGTTTGCATCTCAAGACTGAAATGAGTACACAGTAAATTAGGAAAATTCTACAAAGGTAAAGATACTATATAGAAAAGGGGCTCTGTCATATATTGATACAGAAAGCAAATTAATGTTGGGTATCACGCTTTAAAGTAAAACAACAAAAGACAAACAGGAAGGTCATTAGAAACTCAAGAAAAAACAAAAGTTGGAAAAGAAAAGAAATATAAAATGGCATAAACACATAATCAAAATAAAAACAAAGTCAGTTAATGGTTTAAATAAAAACAGTGGGGTAACTATATGGAAAGGATGGAAATGGTTGGTAGTAAGGTGAGGAGAGAGTTACACCTTCATCTGTCATCATAAGAAGTAATCAATTAATGTCTAATATTTTTTAAAAACTCAAGAAACATCTGTACACACATAGTATTTAGAAATATGGAGGGAACTTCTGGGAGTTAACAACTTGGAAAATAAAGACTGTCTCTAAGGAGACAATATGTCTATACTTCCAATGTCCATAATAATCATGTATTACTTTTACAACCAGAAAACAATAGGTATTAGGAAATATTCATAATGTATTAGTTTTATAAGCTTAAAACTCTTATTGATTACTCAATATAGGACAAGCATTATGAACACTGATATTTAATGAAGATATAGCTGGTATTTTTAAAAACTCTGTTTGAACACAATTTTAGAGAGTGTACTGACAACCAAAAAAATTAGGGCTGACGCAATATAATATCAACAACATTCTTAATACTTATACTCCAATTTACTCTGGGTCAAAAGTTTTCATGCCAAGATTAATATAATTATATAATTAAATACATAATTAAATACAATCATTAATTAATTATATAATTAATTAAATATATTAATATAATTAAATATATAATTAATTAAATATAACGATTTATATAATTAAGCTAAATTAATTTAATATAATTATAATTAAATATAATTAATTTAATTATAATTAATTAATTAAATATAATTATTATATGCCATATGAACATTCTTTCTTTCTTTCTTTCTTTCTTTCTTTATTTTTAAAGATTTTATTTATTTATTTGACAGAGATCACAAGTAGGCAGAGAGGCAGGCAGAGAGAGGGGGAAGCAGGCTCCCCACTGAGCAGGGAGCCCGATGTGGTGATTGATCCCAGGATCCCGGGATCATGACCTGAGCTGAAGGCAGAGGCTTCAGCCCACTGAGCCACCCAGGTGCCCCGCCATATGAACATTCTTAAGACTTATATTTTAACTTACTCTGGATCCAAAGTTTTCATGCCAAGGGGACCAAGCAATTTTTTTTCTGCAATCTCCAGAGCTTTCCATGCTTTTTCTGCAGTAAAGAGCTCAGGGGCCTAATGAATGTCAAAAACAAATATTCAGACTTTCGAAGCTCACAAAAGAATTAGTTTTCACCCACAGTGGAACATAAACTATTCATAAACTTGGAAGTGAAAACTATTTAAAAATTTAGTGTGGGTCGAATTGGTTTCGAGCACAGATGCCTAACCAGATCTAATGCTATGGGGCTGACCCAGAAGCACTGTTCTTGGCCTTAGAAGGTAGGAAAGCTGTTAGAGGTGATTATTTCCTTGTGTCATTTTAAGAAAGCATAGAAGCTCCAAAAGCAAGTTGCCACGGCTACAATGAAGGCAGAGCACACTTAAAAGCATCTAATTCATTTTTCAGATTTATAATAGCTTCCTTTAAGTGTATCTGGTAATTGTTTTTGCTTTTGGGGTTATAGTGAAATTCAGAATGACTTGCATTCTAACAGCATGAGTGAATTTACTTGTGATACAGAGAAGGAGAGAAAGCACTGGTGGCTAAGAAGGTGCGTTAATTTTAATGGTTAAGTGAAATCAAATGCATACCAAACAGAAGCTAACTTTACGTACCTTTGGATTTTTTATTCTACTATAATTTATAGCGCCATATTTAGTACTCTTTTCGATAAGGTAGAAACAGCTAAGCAGGCACAGAAGGGCACACACCTTCTCTATTTTACTGTCCTTATAGTTTATTTTTAGACTAAGTAGAGATAAAATAAAGGGAGTCTAGAATTCCTGGCTAGATAGAACACATTACAGCAATACAATGAAGGAAACAGAGTACGAGTTGAAGCTACTCACATTAGTTCACCAGTCTAGAGCTTCCCAACTAGGTGTTGAGGTGCTGGTCATTGCACAGGTGTGCTGAAATACCCAGGCCTTTGGCTTTCCAGGCAGGGGGTGGGCCTGTGGCTAATTGAAGCAGTTGGACCTGGCACAACTAACCTAATCCATTTTGCCCAGTATTTGCTGTACAAATACCATTATTTTCTATGTGTGCTATCATACGAAAAACACTGGGAAGCACTTTATTGTTGTCATTTGTTATTTTCTGTTTTTTAATGCCAGATGTAGGTTAAGTGTGGTATGCATAATGCTTTGTTAATTTAGAAAGATTGTATTGAACTAGCTAGTAAACAGTATGCTTTTTGGCAAGTAAATGAATTTGAAAACAAATAGGAATAAAAAACTAAATATACTCCATCACAACATTTCTGAAATTTGAAAGTAACAATTCACTTACTACAACCATTGCTATGGTAAAATTAGGCCTGAGCTGATAGTCACACCAAGGGCTTGAAGCTCCATAACTATCTTTGTATATGCCACGTTTGTGAACCAGATTAGGATGCTTTTCATTAGAATCTGAAGGGTCTTCTGACACATGAAACAGCTTTTCGAAGTTGGCTTGTATTTTTCTGTTCCACTCTTCATATGGGACTGTCACAACCTTTCCTGGACATGAGAAAAGACTTGGCAGTTTTAAGCATTCAAAGAAAGCCATGTATTTAGTTACAGCCGAAGAGTAATATTTAGGCAATAAATTATCCATTTTTTAAAAGTATCAGGGTCTTTTGAAGGACACTAGCCTGAAATTAAAAATTATCTTTTATTGTATTACCAGAAAGGATTAGACTCCGTCAAATGAACCCTGATTTGTCTTCGCATCATTCTTAACATGTTTGATAAAGTTACGTGTGTTGTGCACTTGAAATGAGGCTAGTCTAGATTGAGAAGTGCCAGAAGTGTAAAATATACACTGGACTTCAAAGAAAACACTCCCACAAAAGAATGTAAAGCAGCTCATGAATAATTTCATGCTGATTAAATGCTGAAATAACATTTAGCATATACTGAATAAATAAAATATATTATCATAATTGATCTCACCTATTTCTGTCTACTTTTTAAAATGAGAGTACTAGAAAATTTAAAATTATATATGTGGCTGAAAAAGATCATATATATGGCTCAAATTATATTTCTATTACATAGCACAGTTCTATTAAAAGAGATGTAAAGATTTCATAAGTGTTCACAAAAATGCAACTTGCTCACAGTCACATTAAGGAAAAGAAAAACACAATAAGGCAATAACTATGATGCTTTTCATATCTCAAGTCAAAGCTGCTGCAAAAATATGGTTAGTCACCAGGGTTGTTACAATTTTATACTAGTAAGTTAACATTTTTTTCTTTCTTCTTAATCTTAAGGGTTTCTAATATTAGTTCATAGACTCAAATGATGATTACACAGATTAAGAGTACAGACAGTATATTCAAAGTTTCTTTTTAAATAAAATAAACAGCTTACCATGTTTTTTTACTGTGACTTCATGATAAGGGAAAATTCTTTTTTTGGATAATTCCAGCAACCAACGGACAGCAGATTTACTCAGGCCCACAATTTCCACAGCAGACCCATCTCTAAAATTAAAATAAATTTTTTTCCTGTGACTTGGAGTCATTTAAGCACTACTTAAAGGGCATTCAATAAACAATTTTGATGAATTATATACTATAAAAATAATTATAAAAAAACCTCACTTTATTGAAATGTGTACTACATATATAAGAAATCACTCCTCTTACTATTTTGCCATTGCTTACCTTCTTAACAATTAAAAAAATTTCTATGAAGTGGAATGGTGATTATGGAGTTAAAGGAGATGGCAGCTGGAAAAGGTAGGGGTAAGGAACCAGTGAATACTGAAATACAGCACCAGAGAAAAGACAGCAAACATGGGATATAGGACTAGATAAAGCCAGGGAAGATACACATAATAATCTGAAAGTACATTTTTAAGAAAAATGAAAGGAATTATAAAGAAGATCTAATAATGTACCAAAATAAACATGTTTTAAAAACAGTTTGCAAAGCATGTAATGACACCTAAAATTAAATGATTTTTTTTAAATATTTTATTTATTTGACAGAGGGAAATCACAAGTAGGCAGAGGCAGGCAGAGAGAGGAGGAAGCAGGCTCCCCGCGGAGCAGAGAGCCCAATGCGGGGCTCGATCCCAGGACCCTGAGCCGAAGGCAGAGGCTTTAACCCACTGAGCCACCCAGGCGCCCCAAATTAAATGACTTTTTTCACAATTCTGCCTGCAGATAAAATTTGGAACAAGAGAATAGTTTCTCAGACTTGATGCTTTTTTTTTTTACTTAATGAATTTTTTAAAAGTAGGCTCCACGCTAGGCATGGAGCCCAACAAAGGGCTTAAACTCATGATCCTGAGATCAAGACCTGAGCTAATATCAAGAGCCAAATCCTTAACCAACTGAGCCCTCTGGGCACCCCTAGTATGTAGTATTAAGCATTTGAAACCATAAAAAGAAATGATGGGATACAAGATAAAAAAAAATTAGGGGGGGAAGTTTCAGAAATTAAAAGTATTTCATAAAGAACAGGATAATTGGGCATTTTCTACATTTATAAAAGATGGGCATAATGAAATATTTACAATGAAAGCAGTTCAGGTTAAGATAAGATCTTAATGACAGTGATAATGAATCACAAAACTTTCCTTTGAGGTGCTGGTAGAGAATTACCCATGAGAACTTCCAGAAAAGAACAAACAGCTTTACTTGATGACTTGTAACAAGAGAGTTACATTGTAGGAGAGGAAGGAGTGAGTGGAAGAGGAAGTAGGAGGGAGGAAGGGAGATTTTGACTGATTGACTTTTTATAAAGATCATTTATTTATTTATTTATTTGAGAGAGAGAGAGAGCGCGAGAGCGAGAGCATACACTTGTGTGTGAGTCCATGAGTGGTGGAGGAGAGACAGAATCTCAAGCAGACTGTGCACTGAGTGCAGGGCCCAGCGTGGTGGTGGTGGGGGGCAATGCGGGGCTTGATCCCACAACCCATGAGATCATAACCTGAGCCGAAACCAAGAGTTGGACGTTTAACGTACTGAACAACTCAGGTGCCCCACATTTTGACTGATTTAATATGAAGACTTCATGGTTAATAGAATAAAAGACTCCACAAGTAAGTGGTTTAAAAAAGGCTTTTATTCATCCATTTGGAGTCTATTTTCGTGTGTGGTGTAAGGAAGTGGTCCAATTTCATTTTTCTGCATGTGGCTGTCCAATTTTCCCAGCACCATTTATTGAAGAGGCTGTCTTTTTTCCATTGGACATTCTTTCCTGCTTTGTCAAAGATGAGTTGACCATAGAGTTGAGGGTCGATTTCTGGGCTCTCTATTCTGTTCCACTGGTCTATGTGTCTGTTTTTGTGCCAGTACCATGCTGTCTTGATGATGACAGCTTTGTAATAGAGCTTGAAGTCCGGAATTGTGATGCCACCAACTTTGACTTTGTTCTTCAATATTCCTTTGGCTATTCGAGGTCTTTTCTGGTTCCATATAAATTTTAGGATTATTTGTTCCATTTCTTTGAAAAAAATGGATGGTATTTTGATAGGGATTGCATTAAATGTGTAGATTGCTTTAGGTAGCATAGACATTTTCACAATATTTATTCTTCCAATCCAGGAGCATGGAACATTTTTCCATTTTTTTGTGTCTTCCTCAATTTCTTTCATGAGTACTTTATAATTTTCTGTGTATAGATTCTTCGTCTCTTTGGTTAGGTTTATTCCTAGGTATCTTATAGTTTTGGGTACAATTGTAAATGGGATTGACTCCTTAATTTCTCTTTCTTCAGTCTTGTTGTTGGTGTACAGAAATGCAACTGATTTCTGTGCATTGATTTTATATCCTGACACTTTACTGAATTCCTGTACAAGTTCTAGCAGTTTTGGAGTGGAGTCTTTTGGGTTTTCCACATATAGTATCATATCATCTGCGAAGAGTGATAGTTTGACTTCTTCTTTACCAATTTGGATGCCTTTAATTTCTTTTTGTTGTCTGATTGCTGAGGCTAGGACTTCTAGTACTATGTTGAATAGCAGTGGTGATAATGGACATCCCTGCCGTGTTCCTGACCTTAACGGAAAAGCTTTCAGTTTTTCTCCATTGAGAATGATATTTGCGGTGGGTTTTTCATAGATGGCTTTGATAATATTGAGGTATGTGCCCTCTATCCCCACACTTTGAAGAGTTTTGATCAGGAAGGGATGCTGTACTTTGTCAAATGCTTTTTCAGCATCTATTGAGAGTATCATATGGTTCTTGTTCTTTCTTTTATTAATGTGTTGTATCACATTGATTGATTTGCGGATGTTGAACCAACCCTGCAGCCCTGGAATAAATCCCACTTGATCGTGGTGAATAATCCTTTTAATGTACTGTTGAATCCTATTGGCTAGTATTTTGGTGAGAATTTTTGCGTCTGTGTTCATCAAGGATATTGGTCTGTAGTTCTCTTTTTTGGTGGGATTCTTGTCTGGTTTTGGGATCAAGGTGATGCTGGCCTCATAAAATGAGTTTGGAAGTTTTCCTTCCGTTTCTATTTTTTGGAACATCAAAATCCTTGAGGAGAATGCAGGCAGCAACCTCTTCGACCTCAGCCGCAGCAACATCTTCCTAGGAACAACGGCAAAGGCAAGGGAAGCAAGGGCAAAAATGAACTATTGGGATTTCATCAAGATCAAAAGCTTTTGCACAGCAAAGGAAACAGTTAACAAAACCAAAAGACAGCTGACAGAATGGGAGAAGATATTTGCAAACGACATATCAGATAAAGGGCTAGTATCCAAAATCTATAAGGAACTTAGCAAACTCAACACCCAAAGAACAAACAATCCAATCAAGAAATGGGCAGAGGACATGAACAGACATTTCTGCAAAGAAGACATCCAGATGGCCAACAGACACATGAAAAAGTGCTCCACGTCACTCGGCATCAGGGAAATACAAATCAAAACCACAATGAGATATCACCTCACACCAGTCAGAATGGCTAAAATTAACAAGTCAGGAAATGACAGATGCTGGCGAGGATGTGGAGAAAGGGGAACCCTCCTCCACTGTTGGTGGGAATGCAAGCTGGTGCAACCACTCTGGAAAACAGCATGGAGGTTCCTCAAAATGTTGAAAATAGAACTACCCTATGACCCAGCAATTGCACTACTGGGTATTTACCCTAAAGATACAAACATAGTGATCCGAAGGGGCACGTGTACCCGAATGTTTATAGCAGCAATGTCTACAATAGCCAGACTATGGAAAGAACCTAGATGTCCATCAACAGATGAATGGATCAAGAAGATGTGGTATATATACACAATGGAATACTATGCAGCCATCAAAAGAAATGAAATCTTGCCATTTGCGACGACGTGGATGGAACTAGAGCGTATCATGCTTAGTGAAATAAGTCAATCGGAGAAAGACAACTATCATATGATCTCCCTGATATGAGGACATGGAGAAGCAACATGGGGGGGTAGGGGGATAGGAGAAGAATAAATGAAACAAGATGGGATTGGGAGGGAGACAAACCATAAATGACTCTTAATCTCACAAAACAAACTGGGGGTTGCTGGGGGGAGGTGGGATTGGGAGAGGGGGAGGGGGCTATGGACATTGGGGAGGGGAGGCGAACCATAAGAGACTATGGACTCTGAAAAACAACCTGAGGGTTTTGAAGGGTCAGGGGTGGGAGGTTGGGGGAACAGGTGGTGGGTGATGGGGAGGGCACGTTTTGCATGGAGCACTGGGTGTTGTGCAAAAAGAATGAATACTGTTACGCTGAAAAAAAAATAAATAAATAGAAAACATAAACTAAAAAAAAAAAAAAAAAAAAAAAAAAAGGCTTTTATTATACAATTACCATACAAATAAATACTACCTTGGAGTGGCAGGGATTCCTCTGTTTCTAGCTCTGTCACTTTCTCCCATTTTATCCATCCAGGTGCCACAATTTAAGCGATTTCCTCCATAAACAAATCCTGTTTCTTCGTCAACCCCTGCGGTTATATTAAAGCCTGAAAAAGCAAAATAGAACATTTATAAAATCTTATAGGGAAATAATAAACTAGGAATACTACTCTGGAGAGCAATGTGGTAATAGCTTAAAAGTTGAAGATGCGCATATTCTAAGTACTTTCATTTCTAGATATGTACTTTAGAGAAATCCTTACCTGTGTGCATATGAAGATATGTACATGGATATCCAATGCAATGTGTTTGTATTACCAAGAAAATAATCACTGAGCAGAGGAGTGAATAAACACCGTGGTTTATTCATATGTGGAAAACTCACTATACCATTTAAAATTAATGAACTGGATTTACAGTGCATCATAACAGATAAGACCCCAAAATAAAATGATCAAGCAAACAAGTTGCAAAAGGATATGCATAATAAGATATCTTTTCTTAAATGTTTAAGATATAGATAATACTTATACAACCATGTATGTTGATATGACTATGTCTAATATGATAATACTTGATAAAATTTAAAAACATAAAAGTTATAGTATATATTATAGTGTACTTATAATATACTGGCTACATACTATATAATATACTGAATAAATACTACATGATACAAATCATATGTAATTTACACATACTAAAACACAAACTCATAAAATACAAACACATACATGGCAAAAAAACCCTGATTATAGCATAGTCATTAATTCTAGAGAGGGAGGAAAGAGAGAAAGATAAAGATGAAGCTTCAGATACATCTAGATCTGAAGAAAATATGACCAAATGTTAAATATCTGTCTAATTTTATTTCTAGGCTTAAAGGTGTAATTTATATTATTATTTTCTCTTACTGAAATGTTTCAGTAAAACCTACAATCTTAGTATATGTGCTGCCGAAGCGAGCACTCAGTAAAACCTACAATCTTATTTAAAAACTACAATTATTCACAGATATCACAAAAATGTTCTTTTAAGTATAAAATCAATTTCTATTTCGTTCCCTAAGTGAAGGATAAAAAAAGTATCAGTGATTCCGACTAATTCAATCATGTACACAATTTGTATGTTACCACTACAAACACTAAATTAAATAAATGAGGCTAACTACTGTTTAAAATATAATTTAGAACATGTAAGAAGGAATTTAAGTTCTTTTTTTTTTTTTTTAAGATTTTATTTATTTATCAGGGAGACAGAGTGAGAGAGAGCCCAAGCAACAGGGAGAGGGAGAAGCAGGTTACTTACTGAGCAGGGGAGCCTGAAGCTGGGCTCAATCTCAGGACCCCAGGATCATGACCTGAGCTGAAGGCAGATGATTAACCAACTGAGCCACCCAGGCACCCTAGAATTTAAGTTCTTCAGTCTAACATCAAAAATTGCCAATAAGGTGGCGCCTGGGTGGCTCAGTGGGTTAAAGCCTCTGCCTTTCGCTCAGGTCATGATCCTAGAGTCCTGGGATCGTGCCCCCCATCAGGCTCTCTGCTTGGCAGGGAGCCTGCTTCCTCCTCTCTCTCTCTCTGCCTGCCTCTCTCCCTACGTGTGATTTCTATCTGTCAAATAAATAAATAAAATCTTTAAAAAAAAATTGCCAATGAGTTATGAGTTATGTGAAATATCTGAAATAGATCACTTAAAATGATTATCATTTTACATTAAAACCAATCGTGTTTACAAAAAAAAGTCCACGATCCTATTACCCTAACAAAACTATTACATTTATGTCTTCCTTTCTAGCCTTTTCACATAATAATATTTTCATAAATATTTCATACCCAACTATTTTTCATGTATTACATTCAACACCTAAAAGTCCTTAATATTTTATAGTCCTTAATATTTACATTATATTATTATACAAATTATAAAAATTATGATTTGTAGGAATTACAGAATTTTTCATTCAAGTCAATGTAAACATTTCCTGTTTAACATAAAGACTGTTCATCCTTTTATGTGATTATAAACAATGTTATGATCAATATCATGTAATATCACTTTTTTGTGTATTTTAGATTACTTCATGGACTAAAGTCCCAGGAGTGGAATAAATTCATGAACAAAAACATGAATATTTTATATCTCATAAAACATATTTGGGTATCTATCTATCTATCTATCTATCTCCAAGTTGCTTTCCAAGAAGAATGAGTCAATTTATAATGTCATCAGTAGTATCTGAATACCTCTCAAAACTAAAAACAGTTATTTGTTACTGTTTGTTATGGACTGAATTGTGTAAACACCCAAATTCATAGCCGAAGTCCTAAATCCAGTATATAAGAATGTGACTTTATTTGAAGATAGTAATCTAAAAAGTTAATCACATTAAAATAAGGTCATCAGCCTGGGCTCTAATCCAATTTACTGGTATCCTTATAAGATAAGGAAATTTGGGCACCGACAATGCACAGAAGGAAGCTGATGTGACGATACAGGGAGAACACCATGTGAACATGAACATGGCCATCTACCAGCCTGGGAGAGGGACCTGGAAGAGATCTTTCTCTCACAGCCCTAGGGCCGAATCAACCCTGCCAAGACTTTAATTTTGGACCCCTCACCTCCAGAACTGACAGACCATATATTTCTGTCATTTAAACCACCCAGTGTGTGGTACTTTGTTACAGCAGTCCCAGCAAACGAATACATTGTTTTTTGCTAATAGCAGACTTACAGCACTATGTGCCATGCACTGTACTAAGTGCTTTAACATACATATATCATTGAATCCTCATGTCAACCTTAGGAGGTAGGTGCTATTATTATCTTTCTTTCACAAATACATATGAGAGAGGCAAAGAGAAGTTAAAACTTATGCAACAGAACACAGCTAGAAAATGAGTGGAGGGGAATTTTAAGATAGCAAGTCTGCATATGTTGGTAAAAAAAAAAAACGATAGCAAGTCGACTTCTAGCATTGGTGCTTTCATTTTATGCTATGCTGTCTCTTATTATAATTTAGTGGGGGAAAATGGTGACCCACTTTAATATTAATTTGTTTGAGTACTGGTAAGATTGAATGCCTCTCTTGTGTTTATCCCAGGACCCTGGGATCATGGCCTGAGCCGGAGGCAGATGCTTAATGACTGAGCCACCCAGGCACCCCAGGTCCAAATTTTTTAGTAGCTGAAATAAAGAAAACAATAAAGGGACTAAATTGTAGATGGATATGGCTGAAGAATGAATTACTGAGATGGAAGATCAGACTAAAAAATTTCCAGATGCAGCAGGAATGGATAAGAAAAAAATAGATAGAAAAAATATGTATATTTTTTCTTAAAAACATAAGAGAGGAGCTAAAAGCTGTGTGGATAGACACAAACAAGAAGCTATCCAAATAATAGCACTCCCAGAAAGCATAAAGAGAAGAAATACCTGAAGAAATAAAATGACAACTATTCCAGAAATAAGAGAAGATATCATATTGAAAGGGCTCATAGAATGCCAAATGAAACAGATAAGAAAAGTTAGAATAAAATCCTGAATGAAAACAAAGAGATGGTTCTGAAAGCTTCAAGAAAGAAAGAGTAGATCACTACTAATGGAACAAGATAAAGGTCAACAGAAAATAATTGGATGCAAGAAGGCAATGGAATAATACTTTTAAAATATTGAAGGAAAAGAACTTAAACTCAAGTGTATTATGTCATTTAAATGTGAGAACATAACAAAAAAATTTCCAGTCATACAAGGCCTCAGAAGGTCTGACACATAAATTCCAACTTTAAAAACACTTGGGAAGCCTGGGTGGTTCAGTTGTTAGGTGTCTGCCTTCAGCTCAGATCACGATCCCAGTGTCCTGGGATGGAGCCCTCCATCGGGCTCCCATCCACTCCCCCTGCTTATGTTCCCTCTCTCACTCTCTCTGTGAAATAAATAGATAAAATCTTAAAAAAAAAGTAAAAATACTTTTTCATGTGTCTGTTGGCCATCTGGATGTCTTCTTTGCAGAAATGTCTGTTCATGTCCTCTGCCCATTTCTTGAGATTGTTTGTTCTTTGGGTGTTGAGTTTGCTAAGTTCCTTATAGATTTTGGATACTAGCCCTTTGTCTGATATGTCGTTTGCAAATATCTTCTCCCATTCTGTCAGTTGTCTTTTGGTTTTGTGAACTGTTTCCTTTGCTGTGCAAAAGCTTTTGATCTTGATGAAATCCCAATAGTTCATTTTTGCCCTTGCTTCCCTTGCCTTTGCCGTTGTTCCTAGGAAGATGTTGCTACGGCTGAGGTCGAAGAGGTTGCTGCCTGCATTCTCCTCAAGGATTTTGATGGATTCCTTTTTCACATTGAGGTCCTTCATCCATTTGGAGTCTATTTTCGTGTGTGGTGTAAGGAAGTGGTCCAATTTCATTTTTCTGCATGTGGCTGTCCAATTTTCCCAGCACCATTTATTGAAGAGGCTGTCTTTTTTTTTTTAAATGATTTTAGATTTTTTTAATTTGATATATAGAGATAGATCACAAGTAGATAGAGAGGCAAGTAGAGAGAGAGGGGGAAGCAGGCTCCCCGCTGAGCAGAGAGCCCGATGTGGGGCTCGATCCCAGGACCCTGAGATCATGACCTGAGCTGAAGGCAGAGGTTTAACCCACTGAGCCACCCAGGCACCCCAAGGCTGTCTTTTTTCCATTGGACATTCTTTCCTGCTTTGTCGAAGATTAGTTGACCATAGAGTTGAGGGTCGATTTCTGGGCTCTCTATTCTGTTCCACTGATCTATGTGTCTGTTTTTGTGCCAGTACCATGTTGTCTTGATGATGACAGCTTTGTAATAGAGCTTGAAGTCCGGAATTGTGATGCCACCAACTTTGGCTTTCTTTTTCAATATTCCTTTGGCTATTCGAGGTCTTTTCTGGTTCCATATAAATTTTAGGACTCTTAATCTCACAAAACAAACTGGGGGTTGCTGGGGGGAGGTGGGATTGGGAGAGGGGGAGGGGGCTATGGACATTGTGGAGGGGAGGCGAACCATAAGAGACTATGGACTCTGAAAAACAACCTGAGGGTTTTGAAGGGTCAGGGGTGGAAGGTTGGGGGAACAGGTGGTGGGTAATAGGGAGGGCACGTTTTGCATGGAGCACTGGGTGTTGTGCAAAAACAATGAATACTGTTATGCTGAAAAAAATAAATAAAATGGGAAAAAAAAAGTAAAAATAAAAACCCTCTTGAAGATAGTGCTCGTAACACAACAATAGAAACAACTATAGCACCTTAGAGATCACATGCTTTTTTACTGGGCACCGTTCTGAGAGGTTTCATAAGTAACAAATAAATGAGATTAATTCATTGAATTAACCCAAATAAATAAATCTTGGAGGATGTTGTAAGAGAGATGGAAAGAAAAAATGATCAAAGTACACATAAAAGTTTATTGCTACCTAAAAAAAGAAATAACAAAAGAAAAGAGAAAGAAAAAGTCGAGTCAAAAACAATTCATTAAAATACAGATGGGGCACATGCTAAATTACTTGTTTTGTTAGGAATCAGTCGGTATAGTTATATAGATATAGGTCTTAGGAACAAAAATCACAAGGACAAGATGAGTGGATTAAAATGGAATGTGTTGGTTCTTCTTTATTTGTAAAAGGCAAGCCTACAAAGTTAATAAATGTGAGACATTATCTTTGTGACATGAGGGTGGGGTAGGATTTCTGAAATAAATTACGGTGAAGGACATCATAGATAAGGTTAATTTGGCTTTTAGTGGGAATATAGACTAGTGTAATCATTACGGAAAGAAATTTGGTAGTGTTTAATCAAAGAGCATATGAATATAGATATGAGCTCTGATACACTAATACCAAGTGAAAGAAGCCAAACACAAAGTACAAATACTGTATGATTTCGTGTATATGAGGTACATAGAACAACAGTTAAATCTTTAGAGGCAGAAAATAGAATAGTGGTTACTAGAGGTTAGGGGATGAGAGAATGGGAGTTATTGTTTACTGGGCACAGAATTTCAGTGTGGGATGATGAAAAATTTTGGAGATGGATAGCACTGATGGTTATGCAACAATGTACTTAAAGCCCCTGTGTACTTAAAATGGTTAAAATGGGGGCACTTGGGTGGCTCAGTGGGTTAAGCCACTGCCTTCGGCTCAGGTCATGATCCCAGGGTCCTGGGATCAGCCCCACATCCGGCTCTTTGCTCAGCGGGGAGCCTGCTTCTCTTTCTCTCTCTGCCTGCCTCTCTGCCTACTTGTGATATTTCTGTCAAATAAATAAATAAAATCTTTGAAAAAAATGGTTAAAACGATATATTTTATGGTAAAATTATAAATGTGCATTTT
Source organism: Meles meles (assembly GCF_922984935.1). Lineage (NCBI taxonomy): Eukaryota > Metazoa > Chordata > Mammalia > Carnivora > Mustelidae > Meles > Meles meles. The sequence continues at coordinate 131,046,514 of NC_060066.1, forward strand.
GCCTCACACATAACAAACATCAATAGTTAAAAAAAAAACAAAACCAATAATCCAATTAGAAAATGGGTAAAAGACACAGACATTTCATCAAAAAGAGATGCAGATGACAAATAAGCACATGACTAGATAGATGTTCAATACCATTAGTCATTAGGGAAATGCAACTTAAAACCACAACATATAGTGGTGTACCCAACCACAAGAACAGCTTAAAAAATGATTAACATCAAATGCTGCTGCGGATGTGGAGAAGGTGGGTCTCTTCAGTTTGTTTGTGGGAATGTAAAAAGATACAGCTACTTTGGAAAAAGGTTCAGCAGTTTCTTATAAAACAGAATCCATACTTACCATATGACCCAGTCACATTCCTGGGCATTTGTCCCAGAGAAATAAAAATTTATGTTCACACAAACACCTGTATATAAATGTTTATATTAGCCTTATTTATATTAACCAAAAATTGGAAAAAACTAAAATGTCCTTCAACAGATGAATGTTACATCCATGAAAGAGAATACTGCAGAGCAATACAATGGAATAAACTATTGATACATGCAACAGCTTGGAGGCATCTCAAAGGGAATTATGCTTAGTGAAAGAATCAATATCAAAAGGTGTATACTATATAATTCAATTTATATATATTCTTTTTTTTAAAGATTTATTTATTTATTTATTTATTTATTTGACAGGGAGAGAAATCACAAGTAGGGAGAGAGGCAGACAGAGAAAGACAGGGAAGCAGGCTCCCCCTGCTGAGCAGAGAGCCCAGGACCCTGAGACCATGACCTGAGCTGAAGGCAGAGGCTTAACTCACTGAGCTACCCAGGCACCCCTCATTTATATATATTCTTAAAATGATAAAACCATAGAGATACAGAACAGACTAGCAGTTTCCGAAGACCAGGGGTTGTTGGTGTGACTCTAAAGGGGTAGCACAAGGAAGACCTCTGTGCTGATGTAACAGTTTGGTATCTTGACTGTGCTAGTGGTTACATGAATTTATACACAGGGCAAAATTACACAGAACCACATACACATATGCTCACACACAAATGAATAATATAAAAATAGTTAAAACTGAATATGGTCTAAAGTCTACTTAACTAATGTCAGTTTCCTGATTTTGATATTGTACTACAGTAAGATATACAGTAAGGTAAGATATCCTCATTGGGGAAGCTAGATGAAGGCTTCAGAATACTCTTATCTATAATTTTTGCAACTTTTTTCTCTTTTATTTCTTTTTTTCTAACTAGGCTCCACACCCAACCTGGAGCCCAAATTCATGACCTTGAGATGAAGACCTGAGCTGAGATCAAGAGTCAGGCACTTAACTGACGAGCCACCCAGGTGCCCCATTTTTTTGCAACGTTCTATCAGTCTCCAATTCTTTCAACATTAAGAAGTTAAAAAAAATCTACATGCATATAAAACAGTATATGTTTTGCAGAACATAAGTAAATACACAAAAATGTATATGTACTGTATGCTCTGCATATGTCTGTGCATTACTTCCTGTCTCTAAAGGATAATAAAATAAATTATCATTAGCCTTGCACTGGCTGGTGATGATAGTATGCCATAAAAATAAGAATATGATGAACTTCTAAGAGGTTAAAAAAGTGTATCTATTTTATTTTTATTTATTTATTTATTTTAAAAGATTTATTTATTTATTTGACAGACAGAGATTACAAGTAGGCAGAGAGGCAGGCAGAGAGAGAGGAGGAAGCAGGCTCCCTGCCGAGCAGAGAGCCCGATGTGGGGCTCGATCCCAGAACCCTGGGATCATGACCTGAGCCGAAGGCAGAGGCATTAACCCACTGAGCCACCCAGGCGCCCCAAAAGTGTATCTATTTTAACTCTGTAAATGAAACTTTTTACAAAAAGAATTTTCTAACAGCCCAAATTAGGGAGATTGTAGATGAAATCTTAGCTCTGCCACTTAGTACCTGTGTGACTCTAGGCAAGCTCCCTGCGTCAGTCATCTCATCAGTACAAATGGGAACACTACAACCCACCCCCAATGTTCTTGGGAGTGTAAATGGGAATAACAGAGGTAAAGAAGTTAGCATAATGCCTAGCACATAGTAAGCACTTATTATTATAATTATAAATGCAACCACAAATTGCCTTTCAAATTAGCTGACAAAATATATCAAATTTTATTTTTCCTCTAGAAGCTCAAACTAAACCGGTGATATCAGGACTGTGTTAATCTTTCTCACTGTTATATTCTGAAGTTTTATACACAAATAAAATATTAGTCAAATATACGAACAATTAGAGGGTTTAATTCCACCTCATCAGTAAATCTTTACTATGTAAAGTTATGTACCTTCATCCTTCATGTTTCGATCTATCTGTGGACCAGCATTCCTTTCTCGGAATTGTATGCCCTGCATGTGTCTCTGCATTACTTCCTGTATTACTTCAAACAATGGTTGATCCTGTTTGAGACATAATGGATATTAATTCTGTTAGAAATTACATTTTTCTTACCTTCTCTCAAATCCCACAACTGATTTTCTGAAACATATATTGTCTTTTGGGGAAGAAATGGGGATCACGGGCAAGACTGGGGAAAGAAGGAGCTCTTACACACCAAATTGTAGAGTCAGCCTTTGGCATATGAATATTTAACATATTGTAGTTTTGACTATTCATGTCTGTGACATGAAATAGTTTGTAATTTTGCTGACACACAAAAATGATTCTTGTGTATTTGTATAATTTCTATTAGAGTGAATTGTGTAGCTAATAAATGTATCTATCTTATAGAGATCTAAACTTTAAATCAGCATCGCTGTTCTTACTCATTCATATATATAGTAATGGGGATAAATTACACACTAAAGTGATACTTTAGATAAAAACTTTTTTTGAAAAATGTTCTTTGAATATTTCATGGTAGAAACATCATGGGGACACAGACCTCTGCTAACTCTAAGGTGGTTTAGAAGTCCTCCACAGTCACATACCAAACTATAATATAAAGGTAGATCAGAAGTGGCAAAAGTATAGTATCATTGTACATTATTGACTGGGAAGAAAACCACTCAAAATGTTTATTTATTCTGCACTGTTCATAACATAACCTCTGGACTCCCTGGATTGGTGATCAGGCTCTCCACAATTTGGTTCACCCTTTCCCACCTACTCTTACTACCCAGAAGGTACCCTCCATAAAAAGCCAAATTAGACCAAGTAGTATGTCCTAAACTGTGCTTCGGTCCACCCTGCTCTTTATCTTTCCTTTCATCTCTGAAGTCTTCCCACACCTTCCCTCATTTCTGCTGAAATCCCACTTACCTTTTAAGGTTCAGTTTAGGTGAAATTCTAGCTACTTAATGAAGTCCTCCCTGAGAACCACCTACTAATTACCTCTCTCCCTTTTATGCACAGCATTTCCCATGCACTTCCTTTTATAATGGCCATATTAGGTACATATCATATCTTTTACCATGTTGCAAGTTCTTTAAGCAAGAAGGAAGTCTTATCTCTGCAACTGCTCAGAGAACTAGCAGGTGCTAAACATATACCAATGCTTGAAGAATTTTTCAGATTTGGATTCGTTATTACATACATTTTTATATTAGAGGCTAAGTTATTTTTCAGGAAAAAAAATTGTTTGAAGAGGATTTTTACCAGTGTGCCGGCAGACAAAGGAACAGAATCATCTGTAGGATACATTCTGGAAACTGGGCACTTGAGAATGTCTAGGCCATTTGGAACCATTTTACAGTAATCCTGAATACACTGTAGCCACCACCACACAGCATCCCGGCAATTGTATCTGGCATAAGTTCCTTCACCCAGGAGATTAGGAATGAGACCGTGTCTCAGGGTACCAGCAAATGCTAAAATAATATTCCTAAAACAACAGAATTAAGTGGGTCATTTGACATGAAAACAATCACTTAAAAGATTTAAGTCCCTTTTTGTGACTATTATTTCAGATGCATTTTCTCTCTTGTCCTTATTTCTTTGAATTTTCATGTAGAAAGCGGTCATAAAGGAGAGATTAAGCACTGAATTAAAAGCCTGAAACCTTGATCCTAGCCCTGGCTTTTTCTCTGACAATCTGTGTGGCTTACCCTCTCTGGGATAGTTTTTTCATCTGTGGATTTAGGTATTAGACTGGGTGGCTTTTAGGGTCAATTACAGCTCTAGAGTCTACTTCTGAAATCTGTGGTATTTCAAAATCAAAGTAAATGCAACATGAACTGTATTATTTTAAATACCAAAGTAAATACATAAGAAAATAAATGGGTAAAAGCTGACCTTGGAAACCATGATTTATTTTCAAAAACTGGTAGAGAATACTTAATCTTTTAAAGTATTATTGTACCATCCTATACCAAATGACAACTTCATAAGATGGAACAGCATTTCTAAAAGGGGCATGAAAGTAAGTAAGACAAGGGTTTAAAACCTAGCATTGCCATCTGTATGATCTAGGAAAAGTCATTTAAAATGTCTAGGCTTCAGTGCTTTTTGGTTAAACCATTTAGAAATTTAATTAATTTTGTGTCTCAGTTTAATGCCCATCTCTTCAGTAACAGTGTGGTTATTTGTATTCTGCAGTACAAGTGTTAATAAGGATAGTGACACTTCAATTAAGAAAAGGTCACAATGCAGCAATCGTAACCCTCCAGAACAATGTCATATGTTTGAAACTTGAATAAAAAAATAAACTCTGTCCATGAATATCTTTGTAGAAGGAGGAAGTAGAACTCTCTGTGGTACAGATAGCCCTGTGCCCACCAAAAATGGCTTTCCTACGTGCTTCAACCTACTTTTTAGGTGGCTGTGGCCAGATTACTAGATTCTAAGGCAAGAAGGTGAATGGAACTGATGTATGTTAAGCGCATGAAACAGGTGTATTTCCCCCACTCTCTTTCCCTCTCTGCCAGCTGGCTGGAGAGTAGTACTCAGAAATCCTAGGAGATATTTGATTCCCAAGAAGAAGGAGCCTATATCCTTGAATCATTATGTGGAAGTCGGCTCCTGAACACCCACATTGAACCAGAAGCAAGAAATAAATTTCATTTGTGAAAAACCATTGAAATGTAAGAATTTATAATTTATAAATTGTAAGAATTTATATTTTATAAATTTATATTTTTTAAATTATATATTTTATAAATTTATAATTTATAAAATGTAAGAATTTATCATTTATAGCACCTAGCACTACCTTAACAAATACATTATCCTCTCAGAATCATCCAAGTCGGGTTGGCAAACTCTTTCTGCAAAGGACCAGACAGTAAATATTTTAGGCTTTGTTGGCCATATATACGGTCCCAGTCATGCATCCTTATTCTTTTTAAATGACTCTTTAAAATGTTAAAAACTGTTCTTTGCTCCCAGGTCATACAAAATAGGTGATAGGCCATATTCCTCTGATCCCTGATCTAGATAGTTATATGTAAAATTAAAAAGCAGAAATTGTTGATGGTATACAGAAGTGATAATTGGGAGCCAAGATAACAAGGAAAATAATAATAATGATTTACATTATTATGATTTACATTGATTACATATGATTACATATGATGATTTATACATAATTTATATATAATGATTTACATTTATGTAATGCTTAGCATGTGACAGACGTTGTTCTAGACAACATAACTGTATTAGTTCATTTAATCCTCACTAGGGATGCCTGGCTGACTCAGTTTGTGGAGCATGTGACTCTTGATCTCAGAGAGGTAGATTTGAGCCCCACGTTGGGTGAAGAGATTACTTAAAAAAATAAAATCTTTTCTTAGAAAAGATTTTATTTATTTTATTTATTTGAGAGAGACAGCACACATACATTTGTGAGTGAGCATAAACAGGGGAGGGGCAGAGGGATAAGAAAACTCCCCACTGAGCATGAAGCCCTACACAGGGCTTGATCCCAGGACTAAATGGACTGAGCCACCCAGGCATCACCCAAAAATAAAATCTTAAAAGAAATCCTTAGAAAAACCCTGTAATTTAAGTACTATCACCATTTTACAGAGTACAAAGAGGATAAATAATGTATCAGTTGGTAGTTTGGAACCAGGATTAGAATGTGGCAGTGCCCAAACCCAAGTTCTTAACCACTATACTGTGCTGAATCCTGATGTTCCATGTTCTACTTCTTAATCATAGTTATTTGGGAACATTTAAGGAAGAAGCAAACAGCCTCCCAAATTTCTATAACCCCACAATGGTCTCTTAAGTGAATAAGAAAAGATCTTATTATATTAGGTAATAGGGAAGAATATAATATATTTCAGACGTCCACTTAGAAATCTTCAATCTAAAAAAGAAATTTTCAATTTTAAAAAGACCCAAACCAGAACTTTTGTCATTTGAAGAGGCAAACTTCAGGTTTTTCGAATGACATCAAAACAAGTATCATTTAAATGCTTTTCTGCTGAAAGTTTTAACTTGTAGAGCAGTGCTGTCAAACTTTTACCTTGGGCTGCTGAAGATCACCTGAAGCCCTTGTAGAAACACAAATTTCCATCTGCTATTCTACCCTCCCCATCCCCACATTCAGAGCTCCACCATAAGGACCAAAAATTTGCATTTCTAGCAAGTTCTCAGGTGATGGTGACTGCTGCTCTGTGGTACTGATTTGTGCTGATTTGAGTGGCACTGCTGTACAGCCTCTCTTTTCTACCTTTGACAATTTCAGTTATATTACTGTGACATAAGAAAACATTATTTTAAGACTAAAAGACACAACTGGAGGTTACAAGGCCTGACAACATATAGAGGAAAACCTGATACTATAATTCTTTCTACAGGACCCAGCCTTCATTAGAGAAGAAAAAAATGATAGAATTCAAATTTTACCCAAAAGTTCATCTGAGTTCTTATACTTAATTCGGGCATAGAAATTTAACTCTTTTGTTAATAACATGATTACACATTTTTTATTTTTACTGAGATCAATTAGCAAATGCTGAAGATAATCTGACCCATAAATGAAGGACTAGAACTTAATAACATCAAAGATATCCACTCGTTTGAAATTCTACGATCTTATTAAATAAACATGTTAAAAAAAAAAAAACTACTTAAGGAAAACATACCTCCTAAATGTTATGAATAGATGGCAAGAAGGAAAGTTTGAAGAGCATGTGAAAAACGTTTAGACATAAACTTGCTTTTCAACTTTTTAGAGATCTCCTACCTGGCCTCTACATAGCGTCCAGTAATCAGCAGTAGACCTCTCAGTGCAATGAAAGTATCCCTTCCCCAGCAGCGGAAAATACCAGAAGAAAAATGAGGTAAGCCTAATAGAAAATACAACAAAGTAATACATTAATCTTAATAATACACACAGGCCTATGAACTCCATTACTGTAGGCCAGTCCCCCTAAGGCAGGGGGACAAGAATGAGGGAGTCTGCACGGCCTCTAAAATTATCTGTAAAATGTATGACTATATCTATGTCAACATTTCTGTGATGAGTTTCCATGTTCTTTTTTTTTTTTTTTTAAGATTTTATGTCTTTATTTTTGAGAGAGAGAGAGAGCAAGAGCAGAGGGGATGGGCAGAGTGAAAGGGAAAAGCAGACTCCCTGTTGAGGAGGAAGCCAGAGGCAGGGCTTGATCCAAGGACCCCCCAGGATCATGACCTGAGCAGAAGCCAGATGCTTAGCCCACTGAGCCACCCAGGCGCCCAGAGGTTCCTTATTCTTATTTTTTTTCTTTTTATTCTTATTACATTCTTAAAGGAATCTGTGACCTCAAAGAAATTAAGAGTCAGGGGCAGAGAGGGGTCCTTATCTAAACTGATTAGAATGTGAGTCTTTAAACACAGATAAACTTTCTTTTGATAAATTAAGGGTTGAAATCAGAGATCTAATATTTAACATATAAACAAACACTTAATACAATATTAATGGTATATATATTTTTAGTAACACAAGTGGGAACAGTTACTAAAGCATAAAGTACACTCTCCAGATATGAGAGTGGAAGAGCTCAAGAGAGAGAGAGCTGTGCCATGTAATACTAATGATATATTTGAAAAGATTCTACCTGCAATTAGAGGCAACAAATTAAATTTGAAATGATGATCTTAATGATATATAACTGAACATGTTTATTAATTTATCAGTCTAGATTCAAACTTTAATACCAAATTTCTCATTAATTCAAAACTACTTAAACGTGTTACAGGGGTGCCTGGGTGGTTCAGTCAGTGAAGCATTTGCCTTTGGCTCAGGTCATAATCTTGGGGTCCTAGGATTGGGCCCCCATCAGGCTCCTTACTCAGTGGGGCATCTGTTTCTCCCTCTCCCTCTGCCCTGCCCCCTACTTGTGCTCACGCTCTCTCCCTCACTCTCTCTCAAAAAAAAAAAAAGTGTTACAGTTTGTTGGCCAGGTTTTACAAAAGAAAATAGAGATTTCAGGTACCAAATAACTTGAACATTCTACGTAAATGTAGCCATTATGCACAAGATCAAATAGGGTGATTGATGGATAAAATCTAAAATTTTTATTTATTTATTTATTTATTTATTTATTTATTTGACAGAGAGAGATCAGAAGTAGACAGAGAGGCAGGCAGAGACAGAGAGAGGGAAGCAGGATCGCTGCTGAGCAGAGAGCCCCATGCGGGACTTGATCCCAGGACTCTGAGATCATGACCTGAGCCGAAGGCAGCGGCCCAACCCACTGAGCCACCCAGGCGCCCCAAAAATCTAAAATTTTTTTATTAACATATACTATATTATTTGCTTCAGGGGTGCAAGTCTGTGAATCATCAGTCTTACACAATTCATAGCACTCACCATAGCATATACCTTCCCCAATGTCTATAACCCAGCCACCCTATCCTTTTCCCTCCATTCCCTCAGCAACCCTGTTTGTTTCCTGAGATTAAGAGTCTCTTATGGTTGTCTCCCTCTCCAGCCCCATCTTGTTTCATAAAATCTAAAATTTTACTTCTATACTGAGTTTAGTTTCTTATAAAACATGTCAAGAATACACTGTTACCCTTATTTGTACTAAAAACAATAATCAGTAGGAAAGTAAAGGAAATCAGCGTTCTACTCAAAAAAGAAATATGCAAAAGCAAAAATATAACACATATTTCAGGAAGGGAAAACTAAGGTCTTAAGTAAAACGTATACAGTATCCATTCATAACTATCTTCTAAGCATTTAACACTATCTGACATTATCTTGTTTGCTTGTTTTCTGGTTTGTTGCATGAGTAACTGTCTTTCCCTAGAAGAAAATAGGATTCACAGTTACAGAAACCTTATCTGGCTTGTTTACTAATCTATCACTGACAATTGTAACTGGTATATAATATATATATAAATTTACTGAATGAATGAAATAAAAGGCTAATTATAAAAGGTAAATTGAGAGGCAAAAGAATTTGACTACGACAAAAGAAAATTTTGGCCATTTAAGTTTCTGCTAATTGGGTCTTTACCTTTTTTGGAGCAGACATTTTTTCTAAGAAGGATCAGAATTAAAGGTAACATCAGACACTTCTTTCCTAAACTGTCTCCAAAATAACGGTATAAAACTTCCCTAAACACTTTGTGTATTATTTACACATGGTTGATTATTGATAAATGGTTTATATATGGTTGATGGTTATAACTTTGATGACGATGAGGACAGCAGTTGACATATACACGACTCTATGCCATGCAGACTTCCTAGTACTTTAACCCATTTAACACCTTGTATGAAATATGAGTATAGATAGATATAAGGGCAATTTTGAGTTGGTATATCCCAAAGTACAGTCAGTTTGTCTTTGTTAAAATTTCAAAACTATAAAATCTCTAGCACTGGTATGTGGAAATGTTTGCATTAACTTTTGACCTCTAAGAGTATATGACTTACAGATCACATATTTTGTGAGTGATTTTTACCTTGTCATTTATTATATAAGTTTATAATTATAATTTTTTATGCTACTATTACCAAAGGCTTGGTATTCATTTTAAAATGAACCCCCAAAAACCTGTCTGCAAATATGTGCAGTTTTATACTTTGTTGGTATGGAGTGTACAGAACACTCCCTTGGGATACTGGAAGAAAATATAAAAACTTCTATTTATATTTATCAATTTATCCTTATAGTTTCTATTTTTGTTTTAGACTGTACCTGATTATAAGCATATTGAGTATCATATCTTCTATCAGTATATCATTTATGATATCAGTATATTTATTTTGGGAGTGCTTAACAATAGCAGTGAATAATCAAGAATGTTGAGATCACTATTTTGTATAATAGGCTTCTAAGCAGCAGGCTTTAAAACCAAATTCTGCACATCAATTTTTTTTCCACAATGACCCAGTTCAGTTTCATGAGAATCTTCATGGATTCATAGGCGAAATATAAATACCAGGAGAAGATGAATAGTTGAATGAAAATCTAAAACATAATTATGTAATGAAATATAATCATTCTAAATGAAAAGTTAATTTCTTTTTTAATTGTCAGATCTGACTAAGTCTTTTTTCTTGATATGGGTAGATGCAAATTTAAGAGGAAATCACATAAATACTATTACTTTCATCTTGCAATTTGGTAATTTTCAGTTTAGTTTGGAAAGTTCTAAATTCAGTGGCCTTAAATGTCAAGGAATTTATGAAATCTAAGGAATGCTAAGAAATCTATTCTTAGATTTGTTACCTGATTCAAGTTTTAACATTACTTGCAGGAAAGGATGCCAAAAAATATAGTTGAAAGCATTTGACTGCAATTAGACACTAAAAAATTATTTGACACTTGTTTTGTGTTTCGTAACTTCAGAGGATCTTTCTCTTATCTCTTGGTAATTTACAAGTTTGAGTTCATTTTTTAAATTGGGAAAAAAGTATAATATAATAGGGTAGTAAAACAAATCTGATAAAAAAATACAAAATGTCAAGAGTCAGAAAACAAAAATGTGCAGAAGGATTGACCAGCCACAGTGAAAAACACACATAAATAAATACCTGTTGTACAGTATTAATTAAATAGTAAGCACAAATATTAGTTCTACAAGTGGATATGAAATTTTATTAAGCAGTCACATAAAATCTTGGATAACATCATGCCTTTTTCTAAAAATAGTGATTTCCCCATAACTTTTCCTCCTTGAATAATACTGACTGACACATTTTAACCTGTATGTAATTTCTTACCTGCAGCTAGAGACACACAACACTGCTCCTTTTCTTTTGTGATCTCATTTAGCCTGTATGGTACATCAGTAAGTGAAGGTGAAAGAAGTGGCAGAGAAGGGCACTTTCCTACTCCACACATCTGCACTGATCCCAGTGAAAGGTGTTTCACAAAGGTAGAGCCATTCTGAACAAAGCTGTAACAAAGTGACTGAATTTAAAATATAATTTGTAAAAATACAAAATTTTTTATTATTTATTTACTTTAAAAGTTTTATTGTGGTAAGAACACTTAACTTGAAATCTACTCTCTTAATAGATTTTTAATTGCACAGTTCAATAATGATACTGTTATTTACAAGCACAATGTTACACAGCAGATCTCTAGAACTTACTCATCTTGCACACCCATTGTTTCAAAAATTTTTAGTAGTATCATTTTAATTTGATTCTTTCCTTCAACTAGCCTCTCTATCAGATGTGTAACAATGGTAATACTGGATGAAAATATTTCGGTTTGGTTAGATTTCAGAACTGCTTTCATTTCACCCAATGTTATGGCTCATTTTAAGTCCAAGGCCTATTGTGCAACAAATGGAAGGGCTGAAACTTTTTTTCAAATATTTTATTTATTTATCTGGGAGAGAAAGAAAACACAAGCTGGGTGAGAGGCAGAGGGAGAAGCAGACTTCCTGCCAAACAGGGAGCTCGATTTGGGGCTAGATCCTGGGACTTGGGGATCATGACCTGAGCCAAAGGCAGACATTTAACTGACTGAGCCACCCAGGCACCCTTGAAGTTTTGTTCTTTCTGAAATTATTCCCAAATCAGTTTAGTGGCTCTTCAGCGGTACATTCTGATCTGTAATTTCATTTTAGGGAAATTTATCACTAAAGGCAAATTTCACTCATAGTAATAGCAGAATAATTTTTCTCTTAATGAAAAATTAGGAAAAATCTGTACGCATAGTCTAAAAATTATATCTGTTAACAAATCAAAGAATAAATAGAAGCAAATAATATGAAACAATTAAATTTTCCCAAGAACATGAGTTCTTAGCTTTACTGAACAGATTTTAATACCTATGTTTGTTTCTGTATGCTCCAAATAAAAGGATGCAAATACATATACTATCCACTTACAAACTTTCTCAACTCTATGAATCTATAACAGTTCTTTATGTTTTGGTCTTTAAAGAGTATATGAACTGACTATATATGGTTTCTACACAAACATGCCTATTTACTCCAGCTTTGTTGGATATACCTTGACATCTGCTTCCATGCTATATCCAGAAGAGTGGTATATGCACCAATTAATATAGCATCGAAGTAACATGGGATGAGATAACGTGGGATCTGCTTCAGGTAGAAGAACATAGCCTGCAACCATTTACCAACCTATTGTAAAAATAATTTTAAAAGTTATTTTGGTGTGAATAGCCAAACTATGAAAAGAACCTAGATGTCCATGAACAGATGAATGGATAAAGAAGAGGTGGTATATATATATACAATGGAATACTATGCAGTCATCAAAACCCCCGAAATCTTGTCATTTGCAATAACATGGGTGGAACTAGAGGGTATTATGTTAAGCGAAATAAGTCAATCAGAGAAAGACAATTATCATATGATCTCTCTGATATGAGGAATTTGCGAGGCAGGGTTGGGGGGTTGTAGGGGCAGGGAGGGAAAAAAATGAAACAAGATGGGATTGGGAGGGAGATAAACCATAAAAGACTCTATCTCAGGAAACAAACTGAGGGTTGCTGGGGGGTTGGTGGGGAGGGATAGGGTGGCTGGGTTATGGACATTGGGGAAGGTATGTGCTATGGTGAAGTGCTGTGAATTGTGTAAGACTGATGATTCACAGACCTGTAGCCCTGAAGCAAATAATACACTACATGTTAATTTAAAAAAAAGTTAATTTGGTGTGTTTACAGGCTAGGTGCATTTTTTTTTTTAAAGATTTTATTTATTTATTTGACAGATAGAGATCACAAGTAGGGAGAGAGGCAGGCATAGAGAGAGAGAGAGAGAGGAGGAAGCAGGCTCCCTGCCAAGCAGAGAGCCCGATGCGGTGCTTGATCCCAGGACGCTGGGATCATGACCTGAGCGAAAGGCAGAGGCTTAACCCACTGAGCCACCCAGGTGCCCCAGGCTAGGTGCATTTTAAGAGGTAAATCCAAACATGCAGTTCTACTATTTAGTAATCTATCAACCAGATTTCCATTTGTTAAAATGGGAAGATGATGAAGAAAGGAGGAGTTTTCAGGTTAAAAAACGACGTTAATTTTATATACACCATAGTAATTAGTTTTTATTGTTTCCTTGTTTTATGAAGTAGAGTAGACTTTTACTTACTTCAGCAATAGTTCCTGATCGTGAAATAAGTCGGTTACTGACATAATCAATCATCCAATCTCCAGATCTCAAATTATCACAAAAGGGATGTCCCAAGTCATTCTTTGGTCTTATTTCTGCCAAGACGGACATTAATCCTGAAAATTCATAGAAATATGTTATTGGCAGAGGCAATTTATTCCCATAGCCTGGGCTACTGTTGTCTCTTAGTGATAGGGGGTGAACACATATAGAGGTAGACACAAGGGCTGCAAAGACCACAGTCGCATTTCCTATGATTGGAGATATGTGTGGCCACACTGGCTTGCCCTGAGATATAAAGACATACTGAAGGAGACTACTGTCGCAGGAGCTATGTAGAGCTTTCCAAGATTCCTAACTTCTGAGACTTGTCTTGTTCTTCTGAATTTAAATATTATAATATTCAAAGGCAACTAACTGGCATAGTTTCCCTGCCCTAAGGCATTGGGGGGAAATTGATTAAGTCTGTATCTTCTCATGTTAAAAAGTGGTGGAATCATTAATATTCAGGCAATCACAGGAATGGTTTCAGAGAGCGCAAGAGCATCTCTAGTGATAATAGGCCTGCTTTGGAAAGGATCTTTGAATTATAACAAGAGGGAGTTGGAACTAAACAAGCTACCAAGGTGAAATATATGAGCATATCCTTAAGTAATACTCAAGCAGAAACATTAGAATTTTGGGGCGCCTGGGTGGCTCAGTGGGTTAAAGCCTCTGCCTTTGGCTCAGGTCATGATCCCAGAGTCCTGGGATCGAGCCCCGCATCGGGCTCTCTGCTCAGTGGGGAGCCTGCTTCCTCCTCTCTCTCTCTGCCTACTGTGATATCTGTCTGTCAAATAAATAAATAAAATCTTAAAAAAAAGAAACATTAGAATTTCTATGCATACACATCAGCTTCTGTTATTTCAATGACAGAACAATAGTACTTCTTTCATTACCCAATAATGTAATAATTTCCATATTAAAAATATTATATTAATAGCCTCACCAAGTTCATTTTGACTAAATTAATTTATATATTTAGGATTTAATTTTACTTCGTATATAGCATGTCTTGAGAAATAATAAATACATAAATTTAAGATGTAGTTCTTTCTCTCAAGGGGCTTACAACCTTCTTTGGGAAACAAAGCATAAAACATAAAAAAAACTAGAAACAAGACAGTATAAAAAATAATGCTCCACTTTTGCTCTAGCATTTTTTTCTAACTTATAAAAAAATATTTTATTTATTTATTTGACAGGTGGAAATCACAAGTAGGAGATCACAAGTAGACAGATGGAGATCAGAAGCAGGCAGAGAAAGGGTGGAAGCAGGCTCCCTGCTGAGCAGAGAGCCCGACGTGGGGCTTGATCCCAGGACCCAGGGATCATGACCTGAGCCAAAGGCAGAGGCTTTAACCCACTGAGCCATCCAGGCACCCCTGCTCTAGCATTTTTTAAGAAGGCAAATATTGCTCAGTAAATATAAGTTTCACTTGTTGAATAATGGTGACATGATGAAGAAGCATTTTAGAAAAAGAGATCTGATCAATGGAATGGAATGTTCTGTGGAAGAGGTAACAAGAAATTTGAAAACTGGTTACTTGGTTTTGCAGACAGGACTTAGTCTTTGAATAGGGTGTTAACTACGAAAATAAAAGAATATGGTATACTATAGAGAACACAGAAAAAATTCAGTCACAATCACTGACTGAATACAGAAGATAAAAGGGACAGATCCAAAAACAGATTCTTGGATTCCAACATGACTTATTATTATAAAAAGTAGAGAAGAAGAGAAGGGGGATTTTGTTTAGGGGAGAGAAAGTTAATGAAGTTAAGTCTGACTTAATTGGATGTTGCTGTTAAGAGTCTGCTAGAAATATCCAGTGGAATACTGGGAATACTAAACTGTCAGAGAAAAAAAGGGATTGATACAAAGTAAAAAGTAGATCAGGAGAGAGTTAGTAAAGAACTAGACTTAACTTTAAGAAAGAAAAAGGCCAGAAAAGAAGTTCAGAATAGAAGGAATTCAACAGCTCAGGGTGAAAATGGAGTAAGCAGCTGTCTAGGACTGGTAACATATACACTTCTCTATTTCGCACACCACAAAACATTTTTTATTGAAAATGAGACTGTTTTAGAAAAAAAATGTCAAAAGCACCAAAGTCTAGAAGAAAGTTACTGGGAGCTTTCTTACGTGCTTGGTTTTGTAGAAAGTACAAAAGCTAAAAAATAAGAATGCAAAAAAGGCAAACAGTGTTCTTTCTCAAGGTACAATCTAGTTAGTGGAGTCTTAAGGCTAACAATTATCAAGTACTAACTATGAACTGAGCATTGTCTAAATGCTTTGCATGTATTAATAACTTAGTCCTTGTGGTAGGCACTATTACTGTTTCCCTTTTACAGATGAGAAAATTGGGCCATGTAGAGTTTACTCCAAGCTTATAAAGCTAGTGAGTGTAACTCAGGGAATCCAGAGCCCATTCTTAACCACAACAATAAATATTCACAAAACACTGTACTAGTTAGTAAAATATCTTCCAAGTAAGATGGTATAGCAAGTAAGAGGCATAGTAAATTAATGCAATGGGTATCCAGGGGACAAAGATCTTACCGTGAAAAATAATAGTTAAGGAATGCTTTGTGGAAGATGTAAGAGTCAAACTCATCCTTAAAGATGGGTTAGATGGACAAAGAAAATAAGTTGCAAAGGAGGCATGATATGTGGAATACTACATGAACTAGGAATACATGTGTGATCAGCCACATTTCCTAGATAAAAATCCAAGAAAATATTTCCAACTAGGTAAGTTAAACTGATAATTAAATATTTAGATCCTATGTCCTGCCTCACAACTACTCTAAATACATGTTTTACTGTAAGTTCTCTTTTTGGATAAAACAAATACACAATGAACCAAGTTTTTGATTAGATGAAAAAGGAAGATGAATGTATTATATTTACAACCTGTACCATTTGGGGCCCAAATAAATTTTCTCATTTAGTCTTCAAAAAAGCCTATGTGAGGTTCATTTTGTATTTCATTACTGAATACAAATCAACAAATTCACTATTTCTATAAACCAAATAAAAATACATCTCTTAAGCCTAAAAAAAAAAGCCTATGAATTACACAATACTATTCACATTTTATAAAGGCAGAAATGGGCACAGAGAGGTTAAGTTACTGGCTGGAGGTCAATGAATGAGTGGGTGGCAGGGCCACAATCTGAACCCAAGCCAGTTGGATTCTAAGCCCAAACTTTAATTCCATAAAGAAGATACCATATGACCCTAAAAACCACCCACCCAAATCCAAAGGCTTAACTATCCTTGTATTTGCTTACCTTGAAGACCTGCATATTTAAGAGATGACCAGTTTGGTATGTCATAACAGCCTCCACCATCCTCTTGTTCTTCGGCTTCACATCGGTAAAGTACCTGATTCAGCTCAGCCAAAGTTAATTTTGAGGCAATGCTAAGAAGTAGAAAATAAAGAGAACAGGTAAATACAGTAAAATGTTGTCAATAAAGAAGAAAATCTGAATCATAACCATAAAATACCTTAACAATATATGTTTTAGTACCTCAGCACTATAATATACATTACAAACAATATATGTTATAAATAATAATTGAAGGATAAAACATGCTAAAGATTCAGTTAGAAGTAACATTTCTTCCAAGCCAAGAAAAACAAATCAATTGACAAATTTTATTACTTGCAAGTATCCTGGAAAAATATTTTGGTTGCTACAACCTTTTTCTCACAAATTTTCTTTTTCTTTTTTTTTTTTTTTAAGGATTTTATTTATTTATTTGACAGAGAGAGAGATCACAAGTAGGCAGAGAGGTGGGCAGAGAGAGGGGGAAAGCAGGCTCTCTGCTGAGCAGAGAGCCCGATGCAGGGCTTGATCCCAGGACCCTGAGATCATGACCTGAGCCGAAGGCAGAGGCTTAACACACTGAGCCACCCAGGCACCCCACAAATTTGCTTTTTTATTCTTTCTTGATGGGCTTGGTTTTTTCCTCTTCTTTATATCCTCTTAAGTAGGACATCAATAACATTTTTTATGCTAATTATTCTAAAATTGAAATACTTGTCAAGGACCAGCAAAGGGATAATAAAAATTCATAGTTAATCACCTTAGAAATCATGTAGTATTTCTCTCCTCTCTTAAGGTGGCACTGCCCTTTAGCTGGGTTATTCAAGAAACCAAGATTTTCTTAGCTAAGGATGCTTCTTGATAATAGTCAGAAGGAGGTGTCTGTTATGGCCTTGGTTTCCTCTTGGTCCAGGTAGCAGTGAGACTGCATAACTGACCACACTTGAATACAATAAATCCTACTTTTTTTTTTTTTTTTTTTAATAATTCTAACTGTTCCGGTCATTTCATTCTACGGAACTGAATACATATTCTCTTGAATTTTATGTGAAAATATAACCTCTTAAATGTACTTCCTTCTTTCTCTTTTAGTTCTGTCTCAACAGAGAAAATTATGGTTGGCTGGGCTTTGTTCCCTGTTTCTGCCAGACTCTGTCCTCATAGTTGGGACCGACTTTTCCTTCACCCACTGTTTGTGAGTCAAGTTTGATCAAATCAGTCAGCAATCTCAGTACCAACTCCATTCTAGGCAAATGCTTTCTGACACATAGCCAGTGAACTTGCATACGAATTACCTGGGGACCTTATTAAGATACAGATTTCTTGGTCTTACCCCGATAATCTGAGTAGGTCCGAGGATGAATATGCATTTTATAAGCATGCCTCAGAAACATAAAACAGCTTCATCATGGATATTTTTATTTTCATTTCATTGCATTTTATTTTTTTGAAGATTTTATTTATTGATTTGACAGAGAGAGACACAGCAAGAGAGGGAATACGAGCAGGAGGAGTGGGAGAAGTAGACTCCCTGCTGAGCAGGACCGGATGTGGGGCTCCATCCCAGGACCCTGGGATCAGGGCTTGAGCCAAAGACAGACGCTTAATGACTGAGCCACCCAGGCGCCCCACCACAGATATTTTTAGAATGCAAATACTTTTCTAATAGCTTGAGTTGAGCTGATATCCTTAATGATAAAAGCTCTTATAAAAACAAAAAGTTGAACACAATAAAAAAATGGGTCAGTACATAAACTGCTATTTCACTGTATAAATACACAGCCAATGAACCACAAAAAATTTAGATTGGGGCACCTGGCTGGCTCAGTGGGAAGAATATGTGACTCATGACTTCAGAGTCATGAGTTTAGGCCCCACGTTGGGTGTGCAGCTTACTTCAAAAAAATAAATATTTAAAAAATGATGTGGAAGGAATATGGTGTATGCAACTTAGCCTCAGATAGTTCAGAAAAATTGTGTGCACCTGTGTGTATAGAGATGCATGTGTGCATGTGTGTGTTTGCTCGTATCTATAGCTACATATAGAGAGTGCATGAGTGTGAGAGTGCACATGCAAGCACACATACAAATGATAAAGCAATAGGCCATATGAACAATAGATGATGCTAATATGACTACTGGTTCTTGGACCACTGTCTGAGTAGCATGGACATGGAAGACCCTTAAAACTGTTTAAATCAGGCTTGCAGTAACTTATCAGTTATTAAATTGGCAAATCTCCATAAACTAAGGCCTACTTACAAAGCAAAAGGAGTTTTTAATATAGGATCTGAGTTGTCAACAGCAAGGCTCCCAGATTTAAAGTGAGGACTGAATTGCGTCAGATGATTTCGAAGAATTCCAACAGCAACTTGTGCATGTGGATCAAGACTAACTCTGAAAATATTAATTTAAAAAATGGTTACTTTTTAGGAATGATTCATTCAAAATTAACAGAATATGTCATCTATTTTACAAGCAAAGTCATCAGTTTGAACTCCAACATACCTGAATATAATAACACTTCCTGGAGACAAGTTTTCAAATTCTATTTCTTGAATAAATTCATTGGGTCCTTTTGTGGCAACTCCAGCTTGTTTAACAATTTTACTTTCACTAAGCTTGAAAAAAAATGTATAAAACCATTCAATCAATAATTCTAATGTCCTTAAGATGTTAAACATGGTAGTAAGATGAGAGTCCCAAATACCTGAATATGTTCTCTAATTTCTACTGTGATGTTTGGCATTCCATTGATCGCATGCTCATCCTTCTGATAAGGTTTCGTATTTCTCTCAACAGTTCTGGCTTCAAGAACTACTTCTTCAATTTTGCCTATGAATAAGTAAAAATATTAATGAAATTTCATATTAAACCATCTGGAATTAGGAAGTGCCAATTCAATTTAATTCATTAAACTTAGAGTTGAATATGAAATAGCAGTCTGAGAGTAGATCATTCTACCCAAGATGCATTTTTCACTCAATGCTTTGTTTTTAAAATTATAAATTAACAAAGACCTATCTGAAAAAAGATCTTATCAAGTAATAATGGCTTAGCTCTTAGGAACAATATATAACCTTCCTAACTTTGAGCAGAGAGAAAATAAATCCCTTGAAAATTTTATTTAAAAAAATGAAAAATTTCAGAAATACAAAAAGTAGGGAAAAATTTTAAAAAGCCAGATCCTACTTCCTAGCTGAAGAAAACATTACAAATGTGCACCCTTTCTTTCCCTTCAGAGGTAACTGTCACCTGCAATTTGGCATTCCTAAATCCTGTGCATTTTACTACATATATCTATTTCCCAAAACAATATATATTGTTTTCCATATTTCCAAGTTTTATTAGAGTAGATCCAAATTATATATATATATATTTCTGCAACTTGCTTTCTATTAAACAACACTATTTTTTAGATTTGTTCACATTGCTACATAAGCTGCAGCTCACGCTGCAGCTCATTTTTTTCAAATGCCAAATAGTATTCCATTGTGTGAATATACCAAATATATTCTTGTTTTCCTGTCTTCTAACGGAACATATGAGAGTTTTTCAAAGATATACCTAGGAGTAGAACTGCTGAGTCAAAGGATATATAAAACTTGAACTTTACTATTTATGTAATTTGAGCCATTAATCTGACAATAAGTAATAGTACCTTTTGATCTAGAAATTCTACTTCTCAAAATAATTACTAAGAAATTATTCGAAAGAAAAAATTATTCCTAGTGTATATTCACTGTTAAACATACTAAAGAATATTAAAGATGGGATACTAACATAATAAAACATGAAATATTTAACATAATGAAAATCACAATTTTGTTACAAAATGGAAATGTTTTAATAAAGACCAATGACCAAAACAAAACCCGAGATAATATTGTTCACAATGATTGCAACCATGTGAAACTGTACACATACATTAGCAATAATCAGACAAGACAAGATTACTGACTATACACTTGCAAGCAGTTAAAAATAACTAATGAACATTTAACCTTAAAACTATTCAAGTTGAGGGGCGTCTGGGTGGCTCAGTGGGTTAAAGCCTCTGCCTTCGGCTCAGGTCATGATTTCAGGGTCCTGGGATTGAGCCCCGCATCGGGCTCTCTGCTCAGCAGGGAGCCTGCTTCCTCCTCTCTCTCTGCTTGCCTCTCTACCTATTTGTGGTCTCTGTCAAATAAATAAATAAAATCTTAAAAAAAAAAACTATGCAAGTTGATAATCTTTAAAAACTGGAGTTTATATATTTAATAACTAGCAACCAATATAGAATATGATGATTTTTATGGGAATCTTCATCTCCTCTTATTTAAAGATTTTATTTATTTATTTGAGACAGAGACAGAGATAATGAGAGAGAGCAGAGAGGGAGCACAAGCAAGGAGAGGGAGAAGCAGACTCCCCACTGAGCAGGGAGCCTGATGCAGGGCTTCCCAGGACCATGGGGAATTAATTTGGAGTAACTTACATTTTTACTACAAGGACAATACCTGTTATGGAAATATACTCAAATATTAACATTCTCTGAGTTGTGAAATAGCTTTATTTTCCTCTTAATTTATTCCCTATTTCCCATTTTGTATAAAACAATCATGTATTTCCTTTATACCCGGGAAATATGTATGTATAGTCATGTGTTTATATATATGTATACGTATGTATATTTATAGTGTGTCTAACTATGTACTTGTGTATGAACATGTACACACACACACACATACACACACAGACACACATATAAATCAAAGTAGAATATAGTTTAATATTTAAGGCTTTTCATAATCCATCCTCAACTACCTTCCTAGCCCTCTGTCACTCCACTATTTTAACCAAATAGATATTTTCACTAGTCCCCAGATAGTCTTACTAACACCTATTAATATGAATTTTCTTTTTTACATCTTTCAAAAACTAAAATTCCTTTTCTAAATACTCAGTGATTTCTCTCTTTTGTGAACATAAAGCAATTATAGTCTCTCCATATCTCTTCTTTGACAATTATAAAACACATCCCAGAGTGCCTGGCTGGCTCAGTTGCTTGAGTATCTGCCTTCAGCTCAGGTTGTCATCCCAGTCTTAATTTCTTTCTTTCTTTAAAGTACACTCTATACCCAACATGGGGCTTGAACTCATGACCCCAAGATCAAGAGTCACATGCTCTACTAACTGAGCAGGCTGGGTGCCCCAAGTTATGCAAAATTTTGAACTCTTTTTCTCAACTACAACCACACCAGTACTGTGTATAATCACAGTAACATTTTTAGGTTGCATTACCAGGGATGCACATCTGAGGCACTTCCTTGCTGTAAAATGAAGTCTTAGGATTCCTGAAAGCAGTTCTAGACACAGACACAACAGACTGATGAATGCTGGGTGAATGTCTTGTTACTGCCACTATGTCTTCATCAACCTGATCCACATACACCTGAGAAACAGAAAGAGAAAGCACATTAGCGCTCAAACCGGAAAAACTTACTCTGAAACTGAACCTTAAGAAACTTACAAAAAGTTCGTTTCTTGCCTGAATGAAACCCTTGGCCCCAAGTTCTTGATGAAGTTTATTGATAGCACATCTGGCTGCAATAATTCCACTTTGGAAATTAACTTCACCTTTATCTGATGGAGATGCTCCAGGATTCCACTTAGTATAAAATCGTTCTTCAGAAACCACTGAAATCTGAACAAAGTTAAAACTCAGCCATATGTACATTTTAATTATAATAAGATCTTTTAGTAAAAATGCTCAAAGTTGTTGGCCATGTGGATTTAAAAAAAACACCACCAAGACATACCTGATGAGGCACTAATTCATCATAGCCTTTAGTACTTCCACTAGCACAACACGCCATGGAAACAATCGTGGTACTTGGCAGAGCATCATATTCTGACCTATGCTAGAAAACAATTTAAAAAACCCCAGGTTTATTTTCTTTCAAATGCAAAGTGCCATCCTATTGCATAATGAAGTCATTAATTGGCTTTATTTCATTATTTTTGACATTAATTTGTTTTAGAATTTAACAAAACATTCAAAAACTATGTACCACAATCACGTATAAATCTAAGACATGGTTCTGAAGCATGTGGATATTGTCACTAAATATCAGATAAAAACATTTATTTTTTTCCTTTTTCAAGTTTTATTTAAATTTCAGTCAGTTAACATAGAGCGTAATATTAGTTTCCGGTGTAGAAATTGCGTGATTCATCACTTACATACCACACCTAATGCTCACAAGTGCCCTCCTTAATCCGCCTCACTCATTTAGCCCATCCCCTGCCCTCCTCGCCTCCAGCAACCCTCAGTTTGTTCTCTTTAGTTGAGTCTGTTTTATTGTTTGCCTCTCTTTTTTTCTCCACTATGTTCATCTGTTATGTTTCTTAAATTCCACATATGAGTTTAGCAAAATAAGTAAATACAAGAAACAGAATAGATGCTTACCACAATGGGACACTCATTATCGTGGGTAATATCCATAAACAGGGCATGTGCAATCGCTGGCATTAACGGCCTCAAACAGGGCTGAACAAAGGATCCAACAGGTTCTCCTCCGTATCTGTAAACCAGTCTGCCCTCTTCATGGCTATTATATGCACTCATTGCCTCTGCAAAGCATTACAGAATATTTTAACTATCTTCGTTATTCTGGTCAAGAAGAGGTTAGGTTTCTTATCATGACTGAGTTTCCAAAAAAAGACCATAAAATATTATCAAAAATAAAACTGCTTTAAACATTTAAACAAATGTCTATTAGTTTAAGTGACCAAAATTTCTTCTCTATAATTGGCCACAGAAATGGCTCATGTAGGTAAAAGGGAACATACGCTGTTTATTAGGATGTTAGCTATATAGGATCTATGGGAAATAATCTAAGATTCTATCATCTATCCAAGTAGGAGATGAAAACTAGATTTGTATATTTTCAAAAACAAAAAAAATGCTGTTGTTCATGAGTCATCAATTCATCCTACTCATCTTTCAATTTAAGAGCAGATGTTTTACCCCAAAGTGGAAACTTTTCCTGATAAAAACAGACTGAGATAGAGAAAAGTTGGTGTAGAGTATTTAAGAGAACATTAACGGTGTTGAAAATTATTAAACATTATATATAATGCTATTAAATGCCTTTTAATCTACTTAAACAAAAACTAAAGTTTTATATGGGAAATACACATCAACAAGCCTACCTCTTATTAGGGAACTAATGCCCAGTCTAGTAACAAAGATATTGTCCACGTCTTCGCTTCCTGTGAACAGTTCGGCTACTACATACAAATTGGGTTGCAATTTCCTAGCAGCATCCAACATGTACTGCAAAAAGCACAGTCACAAATGTAACACAAAGAAAAAGCAAGTGGGGGGTAGGAAAGGAGACAAGACTAGGCACGGATTCAACATAGGAAAATGTCAAGGAACAAGACAAAATGGAAATCCAAGAAGAATTTCCAAATAAGTTTAATTGTGCATATGTAAAAAAACATAAAAGAGATCAATACACAGGCAGGAAACAAGAGAATTTATAAAGAGATTAAAACAGTTAAAAAGGAAGATTAGATTTTGCAAAGATACAGATACGCAAAGGGGAAAAAAGGAAGAAGAAAATGTTAGTGTCACATTAAAAAATGTAAACCATAACACTGTGATTCTGCTAGGCTTTCACCCTGTTTTATGTGTGTTTGTTTTTAATAACCTCTAACCACACTATTAATTTGCAGGCTTTTGACCAGGCCATTATTGGTAAATTCCTGCTGGTGAATCATTTAGCTAGTGCAAAGATTAGGTCTAACTACACTAAAAGCCAGATTTTCCTACAAATGGTAATCAGCTCTTAATCACAAACCAAATTGGTTCCAATTTTCTTAATATAATGTTTGCACAAAGGTTAATAAAATAATTGAAATTCTGTCAGCTAACAAGTAGAGTCCTAGAAGATTTTGTAACTTAAAAATAAACAAATCGAGTTTTAATTTTCTGTTTTGCTATAATGTTGCAATAGTCATATATATATATATATATGTATATATATATATATATATATATCTGTTGCTAAGAGCACAATAAGGAAAAACCTCTGCTAGTTTTTGGAACTAAAAAATATTCTACCGGGCGCCTGGGTGGCTCAGTGGGTTAAACCGCTGCCTTCCGCTCAGGTCATGATCTCGGGGTCCTGGGATCGAGTCCCGTATCGGGCTCTCTGCTCAGCAGGGAGCCTGCTTCCCTCTCTCTCTCTCTCTCTCTGCGTGCCTCTCTATCTACTTGTGATCTCTCTCTGTCAAATAAATAAATAAATCTTAAAAAAAAATATTCTACCACCTTAACTAATGTTCACTAAATTCTTCCATATCAAATCAATTTTTCATCATTGGACTCAAATCATATTCATTATAATACTGCATTAAAATAACAGAAATAGATATTTTCCAGATAAGCATACATTCCCAAAGAACACTAAGTTGTCACTAGGAAGCTATCAAAGATCTTATAAACAGGATGAAAATTGTGTTTATAAAGCTGTATTAGATAGAAGATACTGCTATACATTTTGGAACTGCCTCAGTTTCTATAAAAAGCCCAAAGAGGGATAAACAACATTTATGTTTACAATTACATTTTTATAAATAATCAATAAAGATGGAATCAACAGACAAAAACAAGCTTCAATATACTGTAATGTTAGTGCTTAAAGAATAACATGTAACAAGTGACTTCATTGTCTATCAATATATCAAGAGCAATCAGAAAATAACAATAAGATAGATACTTGCATATTATTAAAATGTTAATATTAATCCTTTAAAAGTTAATAATAAAATATTAGAAATATTTTAATAATAAACATGGCGATATGGGTATGTATATATCATCAAAGACAATATAATCTATTTCCCAAAATTGAAATAAAAATATTAATGCATTAAACATTTTATAGCCCAGATATCCATAACTACTGCATCAAAAGATTTTGTTAGAATTGTGAAGTTAAGTGTAAGTATTAAATACTACCACCAAATCAATGCTGGTGTCCAGCTAGAAAAGAAAACACATACTTGTGTATTTTATTTAAGGAAAGCAAGGAAAGAGTACTACATTTCTTTGCTTAATGCAAATGAATTGTTTTTCTGTACCTCAGCTACATGAAGAGGTGTTGAGTGGCAGTTATCAAGACGCACTCCTTGGAAATAGGTTGCAGTTATTTCAGTGTATTTTTTCATGTATGCCCAGAGAAAAGGGCAGTCCTCTGGTTTATTCCCATAGCGTAATTTAACACTGTCTCCCCAGCAAATAAGTTCTCTCCTTAGATAAACTTCTGAGCCTGTTAAGAAAGGAGCTTGCTTTCAACAGTTCAAGAAATAACATGAAAAGATTTACTTCAAGGAAACATTGTTTTTTAAAAAATCATATTGACTATTTCTATCACAAACCATACATTGGTTAAAATTATGTCTAAAATGGTACGGTTATTTAAATCTATAAAGTTAAAAAATTAGTATGAATTTATATCTCATACCGATTTTGTTAAAATTTGACCTAGAGGCTCTTCTAAAAATGTGTACTTAGTGTAAAAAGAATCAAGTTGCTTCTTTTAAAGAAAATCAGTAATAGTAATATCACAGGCCCTTTGAAGACAGAGTTCTACCAAAAACATTTCTTCTTCAAAGATTTATTTATTTATTTGAGAGAGAGAAAGCATGAGCAAGAGAGGCAGAGGGAGAGGGAGAGAGAGAATCTCAAGTAGACTCCCTGCAGAAAGCAGAGCCTGACGTGGAGCTCAAACCCACAACCTCGAGATCAGGACCCACACTGAAATCAATGGTTGGACACCTAACCAACTGAGCCACCAAGGTGCACCTCTACCAAAAAGACCTCTACCATTTAAAGCTGTGTTTCTACCTTGTTACGCATTTTGGCAATAGGTTACATTAAATCCACGGCATGCAGTAGAATGCCTTTTTGCATTTAGAATGACCACAAAGGAGAAGGCAGAGATACTTAAACCCAAAGTATATTCTTTAAGAAAAATGAGATTTTGAATTAAAAAACTTCTCATTCACAAAGATTTCTAAGTGTTGAAAAACATATTGATGGGTGCCCAGCAAAATTCTTTCTGGCAAAGAAATAGCTGTAGAAAAATAAAATGCTGGGAGTGAAAGGGAAACCTAAAATTAGTTTCTAGTGTAATTGCTATTCAAATACCTTAATACTCCTCTGGCTAGTGAATGAAATATCTCTTATGGAAATATAATTGTAATAGCATGGTCTCAGATGTATTTTTAAAAATGCAATAGATCAAATTTTTAACCATATAAGATCTTATTCAGAACCATAATATAAAATAGATAAAAGCCATTCTGGTTGAGCATATAAAGATTAGGAGGGGAAAAGGGGGGAAAGGAAAAGATGAATCCTACTCTTCCTGTCCATTCCTTCTCTTCTCTCTCAAACTGTATGCACTCTGGCATCTCTGTGATGAAACAGTTTAAGAACTATTACCTTGGTGGGGGAAAAAGTCAATGAAACAGTTTATATTTTGAGTTTGCTGTAAACTTTTCTCTCCCTATCCACAGAGAAGTTAACAAAAATGACGTACCTGGTTCAGCAAAGTTTCGAAGGGGATCATCTCCCATTACCCATCCATTATGTGCCATCAGAAAACAAGCTTTATTTGGGTTATGAATCATAGATTCTTCTGCGGAGAGGGTAATTTCTTCATATGGGAACGTAAAATACCTATGGAGATACAATTAAATATTAAATCCATATAGAGAGATTCTTTGGAGAGAATTTAAATTAGTAATATTAAAATTAAACCTCCTCCTTAACAAAGAGAATAAAGATTAGTCTTACACTACAGGAAATAAACTTTTTTACAGGTCAAAAATCTTCAGAAGACTTTCTGAGTAAATCTATTAAGATTTGAGAAATGGGAAGTCAGCATTACAGCATTATCTGGTTAACATTTTAAATAATAAATTAAAAATTTAATAAAATTACTAAGAAAATCATTGAAGTATTGGTGTTACTTTTGCAAAAGCTTTTACGATACTTTAGTTGCCTAATCTGTGCTGCACATTACCTACAAGATAAGGATCTAAATGCTGGCTCAATCTGATTAACTTTGAATTTACTTATAAGTATATAGTCCTCCAGAAACATTAATGTGATGTTTATAAACTGATTCATACTGATGATAGTTTCTTTAAGGACTGGCCTAACAAAGTTAATATTAACCCTAGTTACCAAATCAAAACTTTTATTTCAGTTTAAAAATGTACTGAAGTCACACACGGAAGGAAAACATTCAGATTAATTTAAAAAGTTAAATGCAATTTTCAATTTTTAACCTTTAATGAGAGGAAAATGAAAATGAAATACCTGGTAACTAGAGGATGTTTTCTAGTGACAGGTCCTAATTTAGGGCCATGGCCAGCCAGTCGTTCATAAAACACATTTCCCAAAAGGCAATTAACTACCTGAAACACATTAAATTATGTATCTCAGTAAAAACAACAAAAAACAGTATGAAGACTCAAAGAAAAACAGCAGTTCAAAGTAGGTGAAACCTGTTCCTGATGATAGTTCATGAGTTGATGCTTCTCTGAATTTAACTCCTCAATTCTCTTACGGAACCAATTACAGCATTCATCAATTGCAGCTGGGCCCTTGCTAGAGCAGAGAGAGCAATACATGCTGAATATTGAATGGTTTTAAAATTCTACATTTAAAACTTTTCTAGCAGGGGTCATAGAAACTTTATTTACTTATTTGAAACTTTAAACATATTCATCAGGATCTTTAATGGCTGAAGAAGTTTTCCAATTGTAAAAAATATTATATACACATATAGGAACATGGGCCACCACACAGAAAAAAGAGGAAAACATCATGCATTTGAACTAGCAGAATTATGGTGAATTACTTTTTTTGATTTTCTATTCAGGATTTTAATACTAGCTGTAAAGATTTGTAAGTAATATTATCATTTATCTCATAGGAAAAAATTCATAACATACTCATGTGGTATGAAAGTTGCTAGTGCAATGTTCATATCTACAGTACAGCCAAGCCTTCTGTATTCAGGATCCTGAATAATCTTAAGGTGTTCCTTTGGATCAGCCTTGGTTGTTATTTTCCTATTTCCTAAAAGAAAGAAGAGATGATATCTTAAATGCAAATATCCACAGGGAGATTTTAACTGTTACTGCTATTCAGATTTTTAGTATACAATATTTTTTTACAGAATATAAAACAAATGTTTATTTCACAAACATCCTTCCTACTTCCCCCCATCTTCTTGCACACCACCTAACACACACACACACACACACACACACACACACACACACACACACACAGACAAGTATACACATAGGGAAGGAGGGGAAGAGAGAGATTGGAAGGGAGAAGAACATTATAGAAGAAAAACACAGGGATTCCTATCACTTCAAACCCTGCCCCACTTCTCTGCCTTAGTCAGCTTTCTCTTACTACAATTTTTAGGGCATTAAGGATGTTGGTAGTACAAATTTTCCTTCTAGGTGTTACCAAATACACTAATATCAGGAGTTCCTTTTCTTCAAAGATTGCTTTCTATTCAGAAGTCAGTCTTATTAATGACTTTCTTTGCATTCTCTGAAAGAAACACACTGGCTAGTTTTTATACTTTTTTCCCTTTTTACCCATAAGCATATTCCTTATATAATAATAAATAATGCAAATGTAAATAAATGTTTTGTGGGAAGAATTTTTATCCCTTTACTGGAACTTGTTCCTGATAAATTAGATGTTGTGCAGGATTGCCTCCACTGGGTTTGATTTTATTAATTTTTTATTATTATTCTTTTTAACATTTCTTTTTTAATTTAAAATCAATTAATTAACATATAGCGTATTATTAGTTTCAGAGGTAGAGTTTGGTCATTCACCAATTGTACATAACACCCAGTGCTCATGACATTAAGTGCACTCCTTAACTGGGCTTGCTTTTATATTAACTAACTAACATCTGACTTACTCTAAAGAGACCTTGAAGTGGCTTATAAAAGCACAAACAAAATAAATAAAATATAAATAGATTCTCAAGATTTAGTTTCTGAGGTTCATTTGGAAGAGTATATATACTACACCTACCAGTGGAGCACCTAGGTTGCTCAGTGGGTTAAGCATCTGCCTTTAGCTCAGGTCATGATCCCAGGGTCCTGGGACTCAGCCCTGCACTGGGCTCCCTGCTCAGGAGGGAGTCTCTCTCTCCCTTTGCCCCTCCTCCTGCTCATTCTTTCTCTCAAATAAATAAATGAAATCATTTAAAAAAGCAAAGAAAAAGGAAAAAAAAACTGCCAGGAAGTGTTTGAAAAAAAAAGAAGCTTATACAATCAGTGTAAGGGATAAAACAGTCTTTAGTATTGATAGAATGGAATAGTACACATAACAAATCCACATACATTTAGTATATGACTACACTATGAAGTCTTTATGGTGTACCACAAATCAGTAAAAAAGGACAGATTATCAACTCAATGCCATTTTTTGAATAAAAATATTTATATAATACAAAAAATAAATTCTAGGTGTGTTGAACATTTATTTACTTATTTTTAAAGATTTATTTATTTGAGAGAGAAAATGTGTGTTTGTGGGAGGGAGGTGCAGATGGAGTGGGAGAGAGAGAATCCTCAAGCAGACTCCCTGCTGAGTTTAGTTAAGCCCGATGCTGGGCTTGATCCCGTGACCCTGAGACCACGACATGAGCCAAAATCAAGAGCCAGATGCTTAACTGACTGAGCTACCCATGTACCCCTTGAACATTTAAATATAAAAAAAAAAATAAGATTATTAGAAGACAGAATATTTTTAAGAAAACAGAATGTTGATGGAAGATTTTTTGTAAGCATGATGTGAAATTAGAATCTATAAAAGACTAACATTTTTGAGTACACTGAAAAAAAAACCCATAATCAAGAATTAAAAGATCAACAGCATACTAGGAGGACATATTTGAGGCCAGGATAACAAGGAATTACCAATATAATAAATCAATGTGAAAAAGTCAAACAGCCCAACAAAAAATAGGGAAATAGGGAAAGAACATTAATAGACAATTAATTCAAGATCTATAAGTGGCAAAGCAACATGTGAAAAGGTAATTCACTAATGAGCAAAGAACTACAAATTAAAATAATGTTTTGCCTGATTGACAAATGTTATAAAGATTAATGGTATCTAATGCTAATGAGGGTATAGTTAATGATAATTTAAACTGGTAGAACTCATTTTGAAAAGCAACTGGATAATACTTCTTGTAAATTTATCATTAAATTTGTATACTCTTTGACCAGGAAATTCTACATCGAACAATTTATAATTTATCTTAATTTATCCTGCAGATTTATTCACCTAAGTAAAGATATATAGAAGGATATATCCTTATAAGGATAACACATATAAGGATATATACATATATATAAAATATATATCATAAACATATATATCTACATGTAAGGATATATATAATAGAGTTTATAAGGATATAAGTTCTACAAAAGTAAGGGCTTGCTATGTTCACCACCGAATCCCCATGCCTGGAAGACTGCCTAATATGTACTAGGTGGTTTAAAAGGTATGTATTGAATGAATGAAAGAATGAATGATGAAAAAAAACTGGAAATAATCAAGAGGGCTAAAGAGAGATGCCTAACTGGCTTGGTTAGTAGAGCATGTGTCGGGGTTGTGAGTTTGAGCCCCACCTGGGTGAATAGATTATTTAAAAATAAAATCTTAAAAATTAAAAAAAAAAAAAAAAGGGTTAAGAGCACCTGGGAGGCTCAGTCAGTTGAGTGTCCGACTATTGCTTTTGGCTTGGGTCATGATCTCTGGGTCATGGAATAAAGCCCCAAATCGGGCTCTATATTCAACAGGGAGTCTGCTTGAGATTCTCTCTCTCTCCCTTTCCCTCTGCCTCTCCCCCTGCCCCAATGCTCCCCATCTCTCTCTCAAAATAAATAAATCTTAAATAAAATAAAAACAGTGTATAGCTCTCTAGAGGTTAAAAGCTGCCTTTGGCAGCTGCAGTAATCTGCTCACTTACCTTGCATTCATGCACTTAATGAACATATATTGAGCTCTACTATATTCTGAGTATTGTGCTAAGGAACCAATAGTAAGAAACAGTCCCTGAGAGAAATAATTATGTATTATTATGACATGCCCTTTAGATATCTCTGCTAACTCTCAGATAGCTTCTAGGACTATAGTTTATAATAACACAAATATATAATAATAACAGATTTAACAATGTCTTAGCCAGAGAAAAGAAGGGTTATCCCTTTAAGAGTAATAATAAATTCCTTAAAATTGCTAGAAACATTCTAATGTATATCCTTTACCTTGTGTAAGAAGTCCTCTAAATTGCTCAACTGCTTTGTAAACATCTACTTGGAAAAATTCCCAGAGCTGAGTCTTTGGAAAAATCTCTTCCCAAATTACTTTTCGAATGCA
Source organism: Meles meles (assembly GCF_922984935.1). NCBI lineage: Eukaryota > Metazoa > Chordata > Mammalia > Carnivora > Mustelidae > Meles > Meles meles. The sequence continues at coordinate 131,078,918 of NC_060066.1, forward strand.
CTGAAAAATTTCAATAGTTAAAAAAAGACATATTTAAAATATTTTCACTAAACATTATTTTTCAAATTAAATATAGACTCTAAATAATTTTCAACCATACATTTACTTTGTATTTTAGAAATTTTGTTATTCTGTTTTAGTGTGGTACTCCTCTATACATACTGACATTCATTTGATGATCATTTTCAATCAAAGCTGGTACTCCTTTTTCTTTGTATTTCCCTTCTGCAACGTCACAGGATAAATGCCATAGTGCTCTGTCTAAGACCCAGGCAGGCTTTAAGTGTGGAGAATTTACAAGATTATATGCACATTCTGGATGTTCTTGGATCCATCTACTATTAGCAGCTTAAATAAAAAGGAAAAATAAAGGAATATCTTGTAATTAAAGTGAAGTTAGTATCTATGTTAAGTTTAAAGATGAAATAAAATATCAACATCCACCACTCATTGTCTTATATATTAGACAATATTTAAATGTCATAGTATATTATATAACTATATATTACATTTCTTCATCAAATATTTAATATTTATTTAATTTTTTATTATAATTTATAACATTATAATGTGAAAAACACTTTTTTGGTTGTGATATCCTGTCATCCACTTCACCATACCTTTTTCTTTTCTGTTGCAGGAATTTTTAATTGTTGTAATATGTAATTCTGACTTATTAACACCTCTGTAAAAACAAGTTTATTATTGTGGGAGTTAAGAATGGCCTTGTCCTTGGCCCATTTTGATGGTCCTTGAGTCAACTACTTTTTAGAACATTCCTTCTAAGCCTGAAAAACATCTTTCCCTGAAAGCCAGACAAAGCTTCTGCCCCAATCTTCAGAACTCAAAATGTCATCTACATATTTTTTCCTACGTAATCATTTCTTCCTGTATTTTGAGAGGAGGAAGGAAGGTGAGGTTCTTTCCTCTGGATCTTTAAATACAATTATATCTCCCTAAGGCTAAGAATACAAACAAATATACATCCTATTGAAACACAGTTATTTCTCTGCCTCCTATAGTCTGTTAGTTTCAAGACCAAATGTCTAGAAAATCCAACCTGTATCTGCCGCTTCCACTTTCTCCCCACAGTCTTGTTCCTTTTCCAGTTGCATCCAGCACTCCACTGAGGTTACTCTAGTCATGAAATTTAGTGCGACTTTCTTAACTTTATCCATTTAACCTCTATCACATTTGCCATTACTGATTATTCCCTCACTGATTTGTAAAATACTTCTTCCTTGATGTACAAAAGGTATCATTATCTTGGTGGATTTTTTATTCTTCCTTCTCTCTTTTGGTCCTTCCTTTCTCATTTCCACTAAAACTTTGAGGGAGGTTTGGTACATCTTAGTCCTTCTCTTTCTTTGAACATGTCCTTTTTCATCTCACCACCTCTTCTAGTACCCACATCTCAAACCAGTTCCAGTTCCAACAAGGCCCAGGCACATCTACCCAAGCATTTGATGGGTAGCACTGCCTGAGGACACCATATTAACTCAAAATCCATTCACATGTTTACATCTATCTACACTCAGAATGTGATCTATTCCAGGCACGGTTCTGGCAGATGGATATTCTGCAGCAAAAGTGAACAAGGCTCCTGTCTTCATGGAGCTTTTTCATTCTACAGAGGTGGGTTGGTTGGCTTTCTTTTGTTGTGCTTAGACAATTCTGATGGAAGAAAACTCTCTCACAGGCAACTTCTTTGTATAGCTAAATTTGAATGGTGAATGAGATACATTGTTTTAGTAAGACTGATAAAAGTGAGGCCAAGAAATTACATCTTATCCATTTGTATCAGTAAGTTCAGAATCAGAATCAGAGGAGTTCTGCAAGGTATTCCAACTATTTAAAATATTAAAGAATATTTGTTTTAATTTTTAAATAAACAAAAGTTATACATATTCTGTTTCATCTTTAAAATAGAATAATGGGGGCACCTGGGTGGCTCAGTCGTTAAGTGTGTGCCTTCGGCTTAGATCATGATCCCAGGGTCCTGGGATTGAGCCCCACATGGGGCTCCCTGCTCAGCAGGAAGCCTGCTTTTCCTCTCCCACTCCCCCTGCTTGTGTTCTTGTTCTCGCTGTCTCTCACTCTCTGTCAAATAAATAAATAAAATCTTTTAAAAAATAAATAAAATAAAATAGAATAATGCCCCTGAATTCATACTGAGGAGCATGAGTGGTTAATGTACATGAAACAAAAAGTAATAACAACTATCGAATACCTGCCATATGCCAGGTAAATACACTACTTTATCAATCCTCATGTCCTACCACATGATATGGGACTTACTGTTATGTTCCTTTAACAGATGAGGAACTGAGGCACAGAGAGATAAGTAACTCAGCCAAAGTCATATAGCTAGGAATGAATTTAGGAAAGTTTCTTCAGAAAGTTTCTTCAGATTCGTCTGTAATCTTAACCAGATGAATGTGTTCATGACTCAGTCAGCTGAGCATCATTACAATTCTTATAGAGTTTAAAAATCATTATTATTTTTAGTTTCAGTCATTTATTTAACAAGTAATATAGTACATAATTTATTTTTTATTATTTATTTATATCCATAATAAACACTTGAAGACAGGATATATAAGAAACAGAGATGTTGTAATTACAGTTAAATTAATAATTCTCAAAAATCAATTTAAGCTGGTTTTCCCTAGATTCATCATCAGTTATTAGAATTCAAGATGTAAGAGAAAAATGTAATGATAATTATATCATTTGGATTTTCATTTATTAAGAACACTAAAGCTATCCTAATTTTTAAATGGTAAAATCCTGAAACTTTGTTACTTATTTTTTTAAAAGAACATCAAGTATAAAATGAAGGAATTCGGGGCGCCTGGGTGGCTCAGTGGATTAAGCCGCTGCCTTCGGCTCAGGTCATGATCTCAGGGTCCTGGGATCGAGCCCCGCATCGGGCTCTCTGCTCTGCAGGGAGCCTGCTTCCTCCTCTCTCTCTGCCTGCCTCTCTGCCTACTTGTGGCCTCTCTCTCTGTCAAATAAATAAATAAAATCTTTAAAAAAAAATGAAGGAATTCTAAACATTAGCTAATAAAGTATTATTTCTAATTCTGCAATAAAGAGAAGCCCACCCAAACTATATCTTAATATACACCAAAATTAAAAATGAAACATGGATTTATAAAGTGGTGCTGTGAGGAACTTAGCAGATATTCTCCCCAGCAAAACCACAATTTAAATAGCAAAAATTTTAAGTGTAATCATTTAAAGTCTCTGGAAATTGTCTTAAGGGCATTCAGCACATGGAGAAACACTTATTCAAGAAAATCTACTAACTTTCAGCAAGAAAGCAAGAGTCTGTGGCATTTGAACTACAGTCTGCTCCCTTAACCCTCCCAACCAGCTATGTGTTAATGGAAGCTCTGTGCCAGGTGCTCTATTCCAGGCAGGCATGGCCAACATGGAGACTTCCTCTTCCTACCATTCCCAGTCTGGGGTTAAAGTTTCATACTGGGAGAGGCAGGCTGCCCATGTTCTCACACTCCCTTTAGCCCCATTTTGTAGAAGCTCTATTCCAAGTAGGCAGGAAAAGAAAATCTAGTCTCCTTTCCTCCACTTTGGCCACCCCTCCCTCTGCCCCCTGGTAGGGTGGACATCCTACCTAGCTATGGGAGGCCAAGAATACTGGGACTCCAATTGCCCCTGAAAGCTGGAGCTTACTTGTAGGGTGAAGGTCCCATGTGGGAGGGCAACTGAAAAGACCAGGGATTGCTACCTCCTGCCCCCAGAATGAGATGGTACCTGGGGAAAAGTGATCTCATCCCCAGCTCTGGAGCAGCAGCACAGGTGTTCTGCTCAGGGAGAAAGACAGGCCATGAAGAGGAAGGGCTCTGTCTGAAAGGACTGAATTTGTTTGGAAGAGTGAGTGAATAACTCCATGCGTAAGGGAGTTATTGAAAATAATGAAGACCTTGGTGCAGAGCAGTTGAAAGAATGCTGGTAGCTCCATGATATAAGAAAAACATCAGAGCAAACAAACAGAAGTTTAACAGCACTAGGGAAAGAGAAAGCAGAGGACAGCCCTCCTGGGGCTTCATCCACTCAGAAGCGATTCTAATAGGACATGGGAAAGACTTGAAAAACGTTCCTCATATCCTATACAGACCTATCAACAGAGGACAACTTACTAGCAAAGGGGCTTAAAGACAACCTCTACCCAAACATTAAATGAACACTAACCTACAGTGACCCAGGGTGAATCCTAGGAGGCCAGGCTTAAAAATAAAGTCCCATACACCTCTGGCAGTCTGGAAGACCATATATATATGCCCAAGGCTGTATGGTCTCCAGAGCAACCAGAGACGGAACCTCCAGGGTTTTGGTCCTTGATAAATCTTTATCCATCCTTTTACTGTCAACCTATGGGTATCTTTGAATCTAGAGTGTGTTGCCTGTAGACAGCATATAGTTGGCTCTTGTTTTTCGAATTAACTCTGACAGCCTCTGCCCTTCAAGATACAAGCACATATTGGAGATATTGTGGATTTGGATCCAGACCATTGAAACAAAATGAAAATGGCAATAAAGCAAGTCAAACAATTTTTTTGGTTTACCGGTGTATATAAAAGTTATGTTTATATTATATTGTAGTCTATTAAGTATACAATAGCATTATATCTAAAAAACAATGTATATACCTTAAATAAAAAATACTTTAATGTTAAAAAATGCTGTTATTTGAGCTTTCAGCAGGTCATAATCACAAATCCCTGACCACCATAACAAATATAATGATGAAGAAGTCTGAATGATGAAAAGTTTGGCAAAAAGTACCAAAATGTGACACAGAGACATGAGGTCATGAGGTCAGCAAATGCTGTTGGAAAAATGGCATCAATAGACTTGTTTGATGCAGGTTGCCACAAACCTTCAGTTTGTTAAAAAAAAAAAAAATCAAGCAGTAACTGAGAAATGCAAAAAAAATGAAGCACAATTAAACAAGGTATGCATTACTTTACAAATTCCCTGGATCTTTGGCTTACAAATTTTTTTACTATGCTGAGTGAGGCTATCTTTGTTAAATTACTTAAAATACACTGAGCTTTAGGACATGTAGATTAATTAATTAAACACTTCTTCAAGTGTTTTTTGGTTCTTTCCTTTCCTCTCCTTCAGATATTTCCATGACGCATGTTGGTATGCTTCAAGATGTCCCACCTTTCATTGGAACTCTATTCATTTTTATCTTCTTTCTTCTGCTCTCCAAAATGTATAATCTCTCTTCCCTGATCCTTTATTCTGTCAACTCAAATATACTGCTGAATACCTCTAGTGAATTTTTAATTTTGGTTATTTACTTTTCAACTCCAGAATTCTCATTTGGTTATTTTTTTAAATTTCCATTTACTGATACTCTCTATTTGATGAGATAGAATGATCATATCCTCCCCTTTACTGCTATAACCTGTTTTCTTTTAATTCTTTAAATATATTTATAACAGTTGCTTTGAAGTCTATATTGGCTAAGTATGACATCTAGGACTTTTTATTTTATTTTATTTTATTTTTTTAAAGATTTTATTTATTTATTTGACAGACAGAGATCACAAGTAGTCAGAGACAGGCAGAGAGAGAGAGGGAAGCAGGCCTCCTGCTGAGCAGGGAGCCCGATGCGGGGCTCGATCCCAGGACCCTGAGATCATGACCTGAGCTGAAGGCAGAGGCTTTAACCCACTGAGCCACCCAGACGCCCCCATCTAGGACTTTTTAAAGGCAATTTCTGTCACCCGCTTTTTTCTTGTGTATATGGGTCACACTTGCTCTTTCTTTGCATTTCTCAATTTTTTATTGCAAATTGGGCAATTTAGATAGTGTACTGTAACAACTCTGGATATTGAGCCCATTCCTTCCAGGAATTAGAAGGAATTGGCTGCCTGTTTGTAACTTGGTTAGACTGTTTCAGTGAAGTCTATTTCCCCTACAGTGTGCAGTCACTGATGTTGCCACTCAGAGGACGCAGCTGGGGCCACGGGCAGTCAGCCTGGGATGACAGTGGTTTTTAGCACGGTTGTCTTAACTGTCTCTTTCCCTGAACTTTATTAAGCTGCTTGCCTCTGCTGGAATCACACTATGCTGTTGCTCTCTTGTGCTATTATTTTTGATAATAGGCTGGAGCATAAATTGCTCTACAATCTGATCCAATTAAATTTGGACCCTTTGGCAGGGATAATCCCTGAGGCCAGTCTTTGAGACTTGTCTGACCCCAGGGAGGCTGTTCTTAGCTGTCTCTTTCCCTGGTTCTTTTGGTTAAACTACTGGCTGGCCTGTGATTTAGTATGTTGCTCTCATGGTGATACCAGCCTCCCCTTGTTTACCACCAGTCTCCACTATTTACAAAAGTGTCCCATGACAGGTACCAAATAACATCAATTTCACTCTTAGTCTGTTCTTACTGCACATCTCCTCCTCCAGGCAGAATGCTTATGTCACTGCTCTAAAGCTGGTGGCAGGGATTGGTTTTTTTGGCTTACCTCTCTAGGTATGGAACTCTATCCCATGAGCAAGCTGAGGCAAGGGCAACTGGGGCCCAGTATTCTTGCCCTGCCATGCACGGGGTAAAGTTTTTCCCCTCTGAGTGGAGTGGGGTTGGATGAAGGAAGAGAGACCTCTTCAGCTGTTCTTGCCCAGAATAGAGTTTATGCAACAGAGTGCTGGAGTTGGGAGGGGCATGAGAAATGCTGGAAGCCTGCCCATTTCAACGGTCGCATGAGAAATGCTGGAAGCCTGCCCATTTCAACGGTCGCCCTATGCTGGGAGTTGAGGAGAAAAGGAGCCTTGTGTTCCCAGCTGTACCTGTCAGGAGTAGACCGATCATCATTCTGAGCTGGGGCAGGGAGAAGCAGGTCCTGGTTCAAATGTCACAGACTATCACTGCTCCTGCTGAGAGTTAGTAGATTTTCTTATATGCTTCTCCATATACTGAAACCCATTAGAACAATTTCCAAAGACTTTAAACAGTTTTTTAAAAAATAATTTTTATCAGTTGTTTGGCTGGATAGAGGGTCTGTGAAGCCCTCACACTCCCAATCTGGAAGTTGACTCCCCCGGACAGTAACTTTACAATAAAAACCTGTTTTTACAGAAAGGTCATTATGATTTGTAACACTTTCCAATTTAAGGCTAAAGCAAAGTTCACTTTTTTATATTGCACAGACTCTCTCAAATTCCTTAGAAATACAGTCTCTGATACAGACTGTACTGTACCCCAATTTTTTTCTCCCCTTGTTTCTTTAGTAACAGAATTCCCAAGGTTCAGCTGTACATACGGCTTATAGGCTACACTGCAAGACTCCTTTGCAGCTAGGTGTGACAAGAGAAAAAAACCCTATCTGATAAAATGTAAGTATGTGTATGTGTGTGTGTGTGAGTGTGTATGTGTGTGCATTTATATATAATATGTTATATATAATATATCTATATTAATATAATATATATATCAGATCATGCCCTTAAAAGGTATGACTTCTCTTCCTCATTTCCATTGGTTGAGGGTGATATTGGGAACTGACGGCCATATTTGATTAAGAATTGGAAGCAAAGTGTTGGAGCAATGTGAGAGAAAGAACCTCGTTCCCTATTACCATTGAGCTACTATATCAGTCTTGGGATGCCTAGCTCATCTTTTATAAGAAATAAATAGAGTTTCAGTCTTATATCAGTATATATTTATCAGTATATTATATCAGTATATTTTTGTCTCTTTGTTAAAGCTGCATATGCCATATCCTAACTATATATAATGCCATTATGTAGCTTGATAAGAATAATATTATAGATGTTAAAGTAATTATCAATAATGTCAACTTTTCAAGTGAAGAACACGGAGTTCTTACATATTAGGAAGTTTTCACTGGGGCATTGAGAGAAGATAATATTTGCAAGGCATGCTAGGTTAAACTGAAAGCTGATCATGGCCAGAAGCTTCTCCAGGCCCAGCTGTTCTGACAGGTGTTTGGACCAATCATCTCCCTGAGGATCACCAGTTGGGAAGCTCTGATACATTTTATAGAACTGTATATTGGTAAAGAATCTTGGGATCAAAATGACTTAACTTTAATAAGCCCTTTTAGCATGTAAGGGGTATTATTTTTAGATTTAACTTCTAAGAGTTGACCAATAACTTTCTGTTTGAATAACAGTCATTCAGTTCTTTCAAATATATACTGTAGTACCAGAGCTGTTGCTATATGGGATTCACATATTTGTCTGCAAATATTAATACTGCAAGTTGAAATATGTGATCCTATGTCTCTTCTATGATCACTCTCTTATTTTTTAATTATCACATTGAAAATACATGCTGATTTTATCTTCAATAACACTGTTTTCTTTGAAAGAAAAAAAGTGGTACTATATAAAGTGATTTTTAAATTGAAGAACACCAAAAAAAAAAAAAAAAAAAATTGAAGAACACCTGTGCATCATTTGTATTTTCAAAATTTGCTATATAAAACCATAAGAAATAAAATAACCAGACTATAATATTTCCATCAAAATTAATGGAAGTAGTTACTGAAGCTCATACCAGTATGGTTGTAGACAACATCAGTAATACAAAGAATATTCCATTCCTTTTTCAATTTTTCCACTAGTTGTCCAACATCATTCCAGGTATACTTTTTATTAGGTCTTGAAAAGTCAGGATTTAATTCTAACTGGTTGGCAAGGGAGTAGCATGATCTAGATAGTCCAAGAGTCTGTAATGGGGTAAAGTGAATCATGTTGTAACCTGCAACACAAGAAAATAAACAAAGACCACTGTAAGAAAAAAAAAAAAAAAAGACAAACTAAAACTAAGCAATATATAAGTTTAAACTTCCTTAAGTAATTCTACCTAGCAAGGCAATCATGAAACTAGAAAAGGAGTCAAAGACTAGGGTTCAAATTCTACCTGTACCCCAAGTGACTTCAAGCAAGTCTACTTAAATCTTTCAGAATACCAGTGTCCTCATATATAAGACAGATATAGTGAGAAAATGCATTTGAAAAAAATCATGGTACACAGTGCTTAGTTATTATTAGGGGTTCGATTTATATTTGTTGGATGTATATATAATACATGTAGAAAATATATTTTATATAAGTATATCAGCATGTCTTACTCCTACTTTTAATCCTCCACTATACTTGTGTTCTGTTTCAATTATGTCAGTGAATGTATCTCTTTCCTCATATCATATTCAACTTGAAAGTAGAAAATTAATATTACCCTTTGCATACATCCTTTGTATATGGGGTAGCACATAGCTTCTATATGGAAGATAGTTACTCAATGTTGAATTAAAGTTTTATATAATAATAATACATTTTCTAAAACATTTTAAGAGTTTACTACTAATTTTTATATGTCAAAGTAAAGTCTTACAGACAATAATGATCTCATTTTATTATTAGAGTTCCTTAATTTACTGAGTTGAACCATATAATTTAATATTTTTGTAGGTAAAAAGTGGTTGTCTACGATTCTATTTACATTACTAAATATACTAAGAAACAAAATTCAAAGGGGAATCAAAGCTTTTGAAATCTGTATCACAGAGGATAATTATATTTATTTTAAAAAAGAAAAGAAAGATAGCTGACATTACCTGATTCTTTTGCAACCCTAAGTCTGCTTTCCCATTCATCAAAAGGTCCCAGACATTTGGCTAAAAATGTCTGGAGCGTAACACAGTCCAAGGGTAACACATGATTATCAGCACCAACATGTAAAACAGGATCCACAACTATGTAACCCCCACCACTTTTCTCATTTCTAAGGAGAAAACAAAACAAAAACTTCTCAATTAATGATAGAAAAAAAAATCCTCTTCTGATAGTCTGATTTTTCTAATGAGAAGTGGAATTGTCCCATTTAAAAATATATTTCTAAGAACATAAAATCATTTACAAAGTTGCAATGAAACTCAATGGAAAAGCCTCATTTTATCTTCTAATCTCTACATAATGATATAATACATATAACATCTAATAATGCTGCTTTAAGGAAAAATAAGTGTACTAAAATCTGTCAGTAATATCAACAGCACTCAAGCAAATGGCATCTTGTAATGAAGTTATATGAAAAGACTAGAATATTCAAGTGTTTACTTAAAAAAATACTCTGAATCTGCAATGAGTTTTATAATTACTTCCTAGGAACCAAAGAATCAAATTCTATTTGCATCTCAAAAAATCCTGTAAAAATTGCACTGCCATAGTTTATATAGTAACTTTTTACAAGCTAGATAGTTTAACTAGATAAAATAAATTAACTTTTATCACATTTCCCACCTTAACTTTTATACCCACATACAGAACACCTGACTTACCCTTGAAGGAAGTAATACTGAAATGATCCAGCTTGCTGAAGATTAAGTTTACAGTATTTATCAGAATCATCTTCTCTCTCTGTTGGATTTTCCCATTCCAGGGAACGGAATTTTTCTCGATTAAATGCTTCTCCAGGAAATGGGTAATTTGTATACACAGTAACTGCTTTTCCCTGTAAAGTGGGGCCTAATCGGAACTGTAGTTCAAACCCTAAACAAAAAGCACATTTCAATAAACTTGTTGTAGGAACTTAAATTACCACATTAAAAAAATAGATGTTTTATTTAAAGTATTACATAAACTGATTTCTCAACTATATTTAAATAACTCCTAGGGACGCCTGTGTGGCTCCTTCACTTAAGTATCTGCCTTTGGCTCAGGTTGTGATCCTGGAGTTCTGGGATAGAGTTTCACATTGGGCTCCTTGCTCAGTGGGGAGCCTGCGTCTCCCTTTGCCTGCTGTGTGCCTTTGCTCTCTGGCTCTCTCTCTCTCTGACAAATAAGTAAATAAAATATTTTTTTAAAAGATTTTATATATTTATTTGAGAGAGAGAGAGCAAGCATGAGCAGGGAAGAGGCAAAGGGAGGGGAAAGGGAGAAGTAAGCTCCCCACTGAGCAGGGAGCTCAACAGGGGGCTTGATCCCAGGAACCTGGGATCATGACCTGAGTTGAAGACAGATGTGTAACTGACTGAGCCACACAGGAGCCCCACATAAATAAATCTTCAATAAAATAAAACAACTCCTAATAAATAATGCTGGTTTGGAACTATTTTGCATTCTAATTTGGCTGAATTTTATATTTTAACAAACACTCTACATCATGGAACTGCTTGCTCTATACTGTCCTTCTCTTCTCCTGGAAACTGATTACTATTTGCATGGCTATTTTGGAATATGCAAATGATTGTTCTTCTTCTTCTTTTTTTTTTTTTTTAAAGATTTTTATTTATTTATTTGACACAGAGAGAGAGACTGCACAAGCAGGGAGATCAGCAGGCAGAGGGAGAAGCAGACTCCCCCTGAGCAGGCAGCCCAATGCGGGGCTCAATCCCAGGACCCTGGAATCATGACCTGAGCTGAAAGCAGACGTTTAATTGGCTGAGCCACCCAGGCACCCCTCTTTTTTCTTTAATAACATGTCTTCAAGTTTATTGAGAGTACTTTTAGAAAACTAGGATAGCACTAAAATAAAAAAAAAATGAAATTTTACTGAACTTGAAATCTTTCTTTTTAAATTTTAATTCCAGCATAATTAACATATAGTGTTATATTATTCCCAGGTATAAAATATTGTGTTCAATAATTCTATATATTACTCAATGTTCATCATGATAAGTGTACTCTTTTTTTTTTTTTTTAACCTATTTAACCCATCCCTCCACCTGCCTCCTCTCTGGTAACCATAAGTTTGTTCTTTGTACTTAAGAGTCTATTTTTTTGGTTTGTCTCTTTTTTCTTCATTTGTTTCTTAAATGCCACATATGCGTGAAATTATATGGTATTTGTCTTTCTCTGACTGACTTATTTCATTTCGGATTTATTCTCTAGATCCACCCATGTTGTTGCAAATGGCAAGATTTTATTCTTTTTTATGATTAACACCACATCTTCCTTATCAATTCATCTATGGATGGACACTTGGGTTTCTTCCATTTGGCTATTGTAGATAATGTTGCAATGAACATATGGGTGCATTTATCTTTTCAAATTAGTATTTTGATGTTCTTTGGGTAAATACTCAGTACAGGAAATACTGGATCATATGGTAGTTCTATTTCTAACTTTTAAAGGAATCTCCATACTGTTTTCCTCAATGGCTATACTAGTTTACATTCCCATCAACAATACACATGGGTTTCTTTTTCTCCGGGATGTGCAAAGTTCTTACATTACCTCATTTCCCATAACCCCTCAACCTTTCCAACCCCTTGCCCCCACATCTGAATTGATTGCCCAAGATGGGCATCTAAGTACTTAGAGACCTTTTCTAGTCTTTTTCCAAACAGCAACAGAAAAAGTGAGTTTCTCTCTGGTGTCAGAGTATGTGATAGTATGCAAAACTTGGGAAGTACCATGGAACAACCCTCTCACCACAGAGAGAAAGCCAGTCTTTCTAAGAGAAGACAACCTTTAGAAAGGCAGTTTTCAGATTTCTAACAGGAGTTCCAGAGGCATTTGAGCCCCTAATACTGTTCTGGATATCTGCTTAAATCCAGAAGTGTGGTAATAAAGGGTTAACAAGTGGCTGTGTGAGGCTGGGGTTGGGGGTTGGGAGTGCTGAGCCCTGACTGAGCAGTGTTTGCTGACTTTCTGGGGGAAATAATCTTGCTGTGGTCAACCTTAAGCTACCAATATGATATCACTGAGCATGGAACTGGGAAGACATACACACAATCAGCTCTTGTGAGTCAACACAAGTGATTCCAGCAAACTACTGCCTCTATCCCTACTTCTCATGGTTTAGTATTTAATATTTAAGCCTTTCTTCAAATTCTGAGGGCCAAAACATTCCTGCTTTTACCTGTTAGGCTATTTATACCTGAGACTTCTATAATGTGTTACAAGTATTTTGCCACGGGATGAAAAAAATCAACACATTATAGTTATAATTTTACTGTGAAATAAAAAATTGTGGTTGGTTCAGGGCAGTTTTAAATCTTGAATATAATTATTAGAATGTGAAAATTCTGATTTTATATATATATATTCTGACTATATATATATTCTGTCTGTTAGAAATCTAAGGAATGTAAGAGTATATTTATCATGATGAGCACCGAGTAATGTACAGAAATGTTGAATCACTATACGTACACCTGAAACTAATATAACACCGTTATATTAGTTAACACTGTTAACTATACTGGAATTAAAACAAAAGCCTAATAAAAAAAGAAATAGAAGGATTATAAATTTTAATCATGAATGTAACATTTTAATTAGTAAAGGGTAATAATCAATGAAAGCAGGAAAATTTAGTTTTGCTGATTATAATCTTTAAGCTTAAGGGAAAATTTTTTTTTTAAGATTTTATTTATTTATTTGACAGACAGAGATCACAAGTAGGCAGAGAGGCAGGCAGAGAGAGAGAGGAGGAAGCAGGCTCCCCACTGAGCAGAGAGCCCAATGTGTGGCTCAATCCCAAGACCCAGGGATCATGACCTGAGCTAAAGGCAGACGCTTAACCCACTGAGCCACTCAGTTGCCCCAAGTTTAAGGAAATTTTAAAAATTTATTTTTTTATTATTTATTATTGAAGCATATTTGACATGTTATATTACTTTCAAGTGTATAACATAATGATTCAACAACTCTACACACTACACAATGCTCACCGCAATAAGGGTAGTCATCATACCAAGTTATTACAATATTATTGACTATATTCCCTATGCTATACTTTTCATCTCTGGGACTTACTTATTTTACAACTGGAAATGTCTACTTCTGAAGAAACTTTTTGAGAAGAAAGAAGCACGCTAATATCTATACTTTTAATGTTCAATTTATTAAACATCTAACAAAGTATAGAAAATTATATGTAAGGAGTGCCCATCATATACTGGAAACAAAATAGACAATGATCTCTGCCCTTGTGGAGCTTGAGTTCTAAAGAGGGAAGGCAGCCATTAAACAATGAACATGACAAATAAGTAAGAAAAAACAGTACCCCAGGGAGGGATAAATGCTAAGAGAAAAAAGAAAAAAAATCAGAGCAGTGTAAGGAGAATGGGGGGAAAGAAGAGATGGCGGGGAGGTGGTAGCAATTTTAAATAGATTGGTTGGTTAAGAAGTTGAAAAGCTTGAGAGAAGCAAGGGAGTTAGCCTCATGGCTATTCATGGCCATCTATGGAAAGTATTGACCAAGCAAAGGAAACAGAGAAGACTTAGGATGGAAGCATGCCTGGTGGTTCCAGAAATAACAAAAAGCTCAGTATGTCTGTATTGGAATAAGCTAGGAGAGAAGCAGTAGGATATAAGGAAAGAAAGGTAACAGGGAAGTCAGATCATGAGTTTGTAGGCCATTGGAAGTATTCTGGCTTCTTCTCTGACCAAAATGAGGAGCCAATGAACAGTTTTGAGCAGAGATATCACCTGACCTAACTTGTGTATTAAATCACTCTGTATATCCCTCTGAGTATGTCTGTTTCTGGCCTTAATGGAGTAACTGGTATTAGATTTGCCCTTTGCTGAGAAATGAGAAGAAATATATAAGACAACTGTTTTCAGAAATAAGTAGTAAAGCACTGTGATACCCGAGAGAAGGGTGATTCCTATGAACCCTCTACATTTTAGACTGGGTAAACTTCCTGGGCTGTGACACAGGGAGCAGGAACAGTAGTCTGAGTTGAGGAGACAGAGATTAGAGTTTGGGGAGGATGAAGAAACTTCAATTTTCAGAGCAGAGTATGATACAGAAGAAAGCTATGTAAAGAAAGAGCTCCAGAAAATTACCTAGGGTCATCTTGAATCTGCCTGAATACCAGGCTGACATGGGAAGTGTTTGACTACAGGAGGCTGGGCAAAGAATAACTACCAGAAACTACGAGAAACTATCAATTGTCCAGTTCTCAGAGCTTACTCAGGCCGGGGAGATGTTGTAACTTTCAAGCAGCCAGAGTTAAGAGACATTGTTGAACACCTGTTGTATTCAAGAGTCATGTCTTATGTAAAAGGGCTAACATAGCCCCCAGAGTAAGAACTACTATACACTTACCCTATCAAAGCTTAAAATGGCCTCAAAAGGATAAGCTGACCCACAGATAATGTATATGGCAGCTAAAACAAAAGGCATCACTCCTTTAAAGGAAGACAAAAAAATCCAGAGATACAATAACAAAACATTCACAATGTCTACCATCCAATAAAAAACTGCTAAACAGAAAGAGGAGGTGAGAGCGTCAATGACACAGATATCTGGGGGTAGGGCATTCCGCTCAGAGGAAACAGAATACGTAAAGGACCTGAGACTCCTGCTTCTGGCAAAGAAGGAATGAATAACAGGGATTGGATTTACGCTCTTCCTTGAAACTTAAAGGAAAGAAACCAGGAAAAAACAGACAAAATACATGAAATGATAGTTTTCAAGTCTGGACATCAGGCAACAAAGGGCAGTGATCCCTAAGAGACAGAAAATAAGCAATGTGAACCTTACAAATGCCCCTTCTTACTAACTTGGAAGAAGTTCCAGGTTGAGGCACAAAGAGGAAAATGAGGCAGAGCTCAACTAACTTTCTGAGCTGAGAAGATGAAGCTAAGAATCTGTAGAGACCAAAGCAGCTAGTTTGCAGAAGAGAACAGTTAGTGAGGAGGAGAAAGCTGCACAGAGACAGAACTCCAGAGATTTGCTGAAGTCTCCCTTCAGTATTCAGCAGAGTACTGATCAGCACATGTCTGAGACCAGGAAGAGCACTTGTTTGCACCAGCCAGATTGGAAAAATTAATAATTCATGAGGAACTGGGGAGAGAGTTCAGAGGCTTTTGTTTCAGTGGTGGAGAATAATGAGCCCTAGACCAGGCACAGACTAGACTAGCTTCACAAATCATAAGAGTAAAGCTCAAAAGTATTAAAATATTTCCAAGTAACTTAACTTCATTACAAAACAAAGACAAAAAAACATTTATAAGAATCCAAAACTGCCCAGCATCCAACAAGGTAAAATTCATAATAGTCTGGCATCCAATCAACCCAGGAATGACACAGATGTTTAACTAGAAGATAGGGAAGGACATCAGTTATCATAACTGTATTCCATATGTTCAAAAGGTTATTTCAAGACATGGAAAATATTGAAACACAGAACAAAAGATCCAAATAAAACTTTAAAAATGAAAACTCTAAGGTCTGAGATGAAAAATTTGCAGCATGGAATTAATGGATGGTGAGACATGGCACAAAAAAAAATTAGCGACTTTCAAGACACGGGAATAGAAATATGCAAAACAAAACAGAGAAAAAAGAATCCAAAAATTGAAAAAGCATCAGTTATCTGTGGAACAAGTCAAGTGGCCTAATATACAGGAGAGTCCTAAAAGAAGAGGAAAGAGAGGGGGGATATCAAGTGTTTAAAGAAATAATGGGTAGAAAAATCCCCAAATTTGATAAAAACAACAAATTAACAGATCAAAGAAGTTAAAAAAAACCCCGTCAAGAAACATGAAGGAAATCACACCAAGAAACATCAAAATCAAATTGCTCAAAACCAGTGATAAAGAGAATATCTTACAAGTAGCCAGAGGGAAGGAAAATGTCACAATAAGTTCAGAGGAAGAATGATAAAGATGACAGATCCTCCTGGGACACAATAAAAGCAAGAAGACAGTGGCGCAGTATCTTTAAAGGTACAATAGATTCTTGGACAATATGGGTTTGAACTGTCCAGGTCTGCTTACACATTTTTTTTTAACAATACAGTACTATATGTTTTCTTTTCCTCATGATTTTTTAAAATATTTTATTTATTTGAGAGAAAGAGAATGAGTGATGGTGAAGCACAGAGGAGGGGGAGAAGCAGACTCCCCATGGAGCAGAGAGCTCTAATCGGGGCTGGATTCTAGGACGTGGAGATCATGACCCCAGCTGAAGGCAGAGGCTTAACCGACTGAGCCACCCGGATGCACCTCCTTATGACTGTCTTAATAACATTATCTTTTCTATAGCTTACTCACTATTAGATTAGAGCATATAATATATATAACATACAAAACACGTGTTATCTGTAAGGTTTCTGGTCAACAGTATGCTATTAATAGTTAAGTTTGGGGGGAGTTTAAAGTTACACTTGGATTTTTGGAGGGAGGTGGGTCAGTGCCCCTAACCTCTGTACTGTTTAAGGGTCAACTGTACTGAAAGATTAAAACAGTTAGCCTGGAATTCTATACCTGGTGAAAATATCTTTCAGCAATAAAGGTGATTTTTCAATGTCAGAAAAGACGTTACAGAGGTGCTTGGGTGGCTCAGTGGGTTAAAGCCTCTACCTTCGTCTCAGGTCATGATTCTGGAGTCCTGGGATCGAGCCCCACATCGGGCTCTCTGCTCAGTAGGGAGCCAGCTTCCCTTTCTCTCTCTCTCTGCCTGCCTCTCTGCCTACTTGTGATATCTATCTGTCAAATACATAAAATCTTAAAAAAAAAAAAGAAAAGAAAACATGTTACAAATAAGCAAGGCTGAAGCTACAATGAACCCTACTGTGGTGGATATGAATTAGAGACGGCAGTGTCCGTATCAGCATCAGTTTGATTCAAAGCAAATCCTGAAATGCAGAACATGTAGACGTTTCAGTCATGTTTAAAATTGCTCTTTAGTAGAAGTAAACCCCTCCCAATGGTGTTTGACAGATGGTAAATTCTACATCACAACATTAAATACCAGGTAAGCTATTCTTTGTGAACACAAAATTTCAATAAAAGACATTAAGAGAATGCTGGACTCTTTCAATTTACTGTAATCCAATCAAATACCTCTATTTTGCCTAAAGAAATACAAATACTGTTTTGCATAATGCAGACAATGTGAGGAATGGAAGTTCTAGGCATTCCTTGAAAAAAGTTATAATTTAGTGGTAAGTACTGCTAACCATACTCTTGGATTGCACTAAATTATGAATATAATTTTTTTAAAGCAAATGGCTTTAGCAAGTAAGAAACAAATTATCCAAATGGCATTATTAAGTAACTGCAAAAATCTAGGGAATGGCTTTTACTTCTTACATTGTACAGGGAAACTTACAATTTCTTTTCCAAGTAGCTATATACACAAATTCTTTTATATGTAATTTGGCATAAATATACTAAGAGTTAATAAGGCTTATGTTTGACTCAATAATTTCATAGACATGTATATTTTGTGAGGAATTAATCAATGATGTAAACACATAGTATATTCATAACAGCTTTATTTATTACAATTAAGTAAACTGAAAACAAACTAAATATCTAATGATTGGGAATGATTAAATAAATTATGGTATGAATTATGGTCTTATCCAAGCTAGAATATTGTAAGCCATTATAAGTCATGTCATCTAAAGATATTTAATAACATGGCTATTTTTATTCTGTTTTGTTCATTTTACGCATCTACATAGATCTTTTGAAATCCTTTCTGGATAAAAGCATGGCTGAAATGTGTAAGCCAGGAGGTGGAATTCATACACCATTATACTTTAAGCAGGTTTCAATTTGCTTGTATAGTATAAACCCAATTTTGTTTGGAAACAATGACCATAGAGAAAAGGCTTTTAATATGCTGTATAATTTTATAATTGGGGAAACATCATTTTAAAGTTAGAGGCACAACTATGAAGAGATAGTTGGAGAAATAATTGCTGAAGGAATTAAAACACAAAATTTTAATGCTTGGTGACTGTGAGAATCGTAAGTATCTACATCTTTACAATAATGATTACATTTATTACAAAATAAGTGGTATCATTTTGAACAGGTACAAACATCAGAGATTAGTTGTCTGAGCATATTTAAACAACCTGTCCCCTGTTCAGTTTATACAAATATTGTTTTTATCATTACACAAGGATTCAGAGAACTTGTAGTACAAAGGTTAAAACTCATCCAAAATCTCAAAACAGTATTTGGATCAGAAATATACCTGATATACTCTCAGGAAAAAACTGATAGCATTCTCTAAATATGAATATTTATTTATAGAATACACATGTATGATGATTTAACAGATTATATAAATTATAAAATAAAATTGGGATAAGATAAATAAAATAAGCAATATTTTAAATAACTAATTCTATTTATTAATGGACAGAAAAAATTTTTTTAGCTCTCAAATATTGATAATATCTGTCAGTGACAGCAATGTGATTAAATGAATTTCATTAATTTTAAGTCTTGGTTTAATATTTTATGATAAAGTAATTTAAAGATTTCAACATCTGTTTATTGATATTTGGCTCAGTGTCCTCAGACTTGAAAAAACACCACAAAAAGATACTCAAATTCAAATGGAAGAAGCTCTTGGTGGCTATGTTTACTAATCCATGACATTAACTTTTCAATCCCATTCACCAATTATGTAAAGATTTTTGTTGAAATGTCAGAAACTATATGCAGCCTGTTTCTGTAAATAAAGTTTTATTGGAACACAGCCACACCCATTCACTTATGTGTTGTCTATGGTTGCTTTCATGATACAATGGCAGAGTTGAGTAGTTGCAACAGAAAGTATATGGCCTGCAAAGCTGACATATTTGCTATATTTGCTATCTGAAGCTTTACAGGAAAAAATGAGCTCGACTCTGTTCTATAGTATTAATTTTCATCAAAAAGGAGTTAACTTTCTCACTCATGTTTACCTCACAAATTGTGTTTATTTTTTTAGAATTTTTTTTTTAGAAAATATTTTCTAAGTATTGTACTATTGAAAGCTCCATGTCATCCCTGAAAAAGACAAATCTCAAACACTTTCTAGCTCATCTTCAAGTTTGACAACCTCTTGAGGTAAAAGAGGAATTTATGGTTATCCTACCTTTTTTATACAAAGTATTGTACAGACTCTATTATTTAAGATAATATTATTTGTATATGTACTTAACCTGGTTTAGCTAAGAATGTAACCCGTGGCAACATACTGCAAGCAAACCAGATGTGGTGTGATTATAAAACCCTTCCAGACCTGCAACCTCTACTCTTTTCTCAGAAAATGTCCTTTTTGTTTATAACTCATCTAACACACAAACAAAAAGCATCGATGTCAATTTATGGATTACCAAAATGTAACTGCTTTTTTAAAAGTCTTTTTAAGAAAGTTATTTATTTATTTTTTAGTGATCTCTATACCCAACGTGGGGCTCGAACTCATGACCCTGAGATGGAGTTGCATGCTCTGCCTGAACCAGGCAGGTGTCCCCAGATTTAATATCTTTTTTAAAAACAAAAACAGATGAAACAAAAAAGGGAAAAGAAAGGAAAAATCATGTACTTTTTTCTTATATTCCAGTAGATAGATCAGTGCTTTACCCTCAAGGGCACATAGCCATTCTGTAGACCTCTAGTACAACTCCCTGAAACTAAAATTTTTATATACAGTACATGAAACATTAGAATACCTAGAGTACGCCAGATTCCATAATTACTCAGTTTACTAAAATTAGCTTAGGTCATAGCAGTACATGGTGTGGCTATCTTACGCCTCATAGAAACTAGGAATACTTTACTCAGATTAGCCATTCCCTCCCATAGGCAACTAGTAAAGTGAGTGATTAAACTATTAATATAAACTAAATTTTTCCATCTTGTTTCCTCCACTAAATTTATATAAGCTCAAGCTCCTAATCAAGAAACCTTTATAAGCATTTTCTTTAAAAAAAATTGTAAGTTGAAATTTGACCAACCAATATAAAAATGGAAGAACTCCAGGTTTGGGGAAAACTGATTTTGTTCATTATTCTGCCACTGAATGAAACAGGAAATATAGGGGAAGGCTATGATTTGGCTAGAAAAAAATCATTATTTGGTCTTGTACTTGTTGAATTAGAAGAATCTATAGAGATATTAGCCTTGAAAATGAGGAGGAATCCTTTCTCAGGGAAAAGTGAAAAGAAAAGAAAAATGAAGAAAGACTTGGTGACCAATTAAATATGAAAGAACCAAAAACTGGCAATTTCTTCACACCTAATTGGTCACCAAGTCCTATGAATTTAAAAATGTCTCATACTCTATTCCCTTTTTTCTGTAGTTAAACCCTTATCTTTAACCAGACATCTTTTCAAAATAGCCTTCTTGATTTGTCTCCAACGTCCCTTCATCTTTCACATTATAATTACCTTTTATAACAACATGATCACCTTATTACTGTACCCAAAAAACTGACATGTTCCCATTTATATCATTTGGTTAAATTTACTGGTTTTAACTAGAGTTATAGACTGAACCACATCATTTTTATTTTATAAACCCTTCATAGTTCCCTCTTCAAATAAATTGGTTGAATTTACACTTTTTGCTAGCTTTGACTTGTGTTTTGGTAATTAATTAGCAAGGATTTACTGACTGTTGTACATTGTACCAGGTTTACAATACTTACCCTATCCTCACAGATCTTAAACTCTATCTGGACACTGTAAGACCGATAAGCTTTTAGAAACTGCTACGTTGTTCAGTACTTAATTGTTCTGTGACTACTGTGTGATCGGAAATCAACGAAAGGAGATAACAAAAAGTTAAGGAAAGACCTCATGGAGGAGGCGGAATTTTAGCTGAAAGTTGAGAGGCAGGGTACACACAGAATGATAGGAAAGGGATTCAATAGATATAGAGGAATCTGACAAGGTGAGGGTGTCAGGAAAGCTATGAGAAAAGCCAGGGGTGAGGAATTAACAAGGGAACTATAAGGATGTAGGACACTAGTAATGGGGAGCAATGAGATAACCACCTTGGCTGGGGAAGATGGATTCCATTACAGAATGTCCTGGAAGCCAGCCAGAGGCATTTAAATTTGACTTTATATACAAACATCAATAAATGAAAAGGGAAGAGATGGCATAAGAAGATTATTTTTTTTCTTTTTTAAGATTTTATTTATTGGTCAGAGAGAGAGAGCGCGTGTATAAGCATTGGGAGTGGCAGGCAGAGGGAGAAGCAGGTTCCCCACTGAGCAAGGAACCTGATGCAGAGCTAGATCTGGGGGCCCTGGGATCATGGCCTGAGATGAAAGCAGCCACTTAATCAACTAAGCCATGCAGGGCCCCAAGATGATTATTCTAGAAGCCATATTCAGGCATATGAAAGAGAGAGATAGGCAAAGAGACATTTGGAAAGAAATTAATAGTGCTTAAAGAGACTGCAGTTAAAGAGAAAAAATTGTCAAAGAAGAGTACAAAGTTTCAAAGGCCTTGAAACTATGAAAATGGAGATATCGGGGCGCCTGGGTGGCTCAGTGGTTTAAGCTGCTGCCTTCAGCTCAGGTCATGATCTCAGGGTCCTGGGATTGAGTCCCGCATCGGGCTCTCTGCTTGGCAGGGAGCCTGCTTCCTCCTCTCTCTCTCTCTCTGCCTGCCTCTCTCCCTGCCTCTCTCCCTACTTGTGATCTCTATCTGTCAAATAAATAAATAAAATCTTTAAAAAAAAAAAAAAAGAAAATGGAGATATCACTAAAATGAACAGGATGGGAAATAAACAAGGTTTGAGAATGGGGAGGAGATGGGTTTGGATGTTAGACTTAAGCATCTCCAAAGCTATCCTGAGTCTATTCTATAGTGTAGTACCTGGATGAAGCCAAGAAACCAGGGCAAAACAGATAGGTATAGTGATCTATCAATGCCTTTTACCAGTTTAGGACTTTAAAACCATATATTAGGGGCGCCTGGGTGGCTCAGTTGGTTGGGCAGCTGCCTTCGGCTTGGTCATGATCCTGGAGTCCTGGGATCTAGTACTGCATCGGGATCCCAGCTCCACAGGGAGTCTGCTTCTCCCTCTGACCTTCTCCCCTCTTGTGCTCTCTCTCTCTCTCACTCTCTTTCTCTCTCAATTAGAAGAATGCAATCTTGAAAAAAAAAATAAAACCATATATTATTAATTTTGAGGTTCAAAATCCAGGAATGTAGAGGAGCAGAAATTAACATCTTTACTTTACAAATAAATGTAAATAATTCATGGGTTTTCCCAAAGTCAAAAGAGCTGTTAGCAGCAGAGCCAAGAAAATTCTAGTTTTGTACTCTTGCCATTATACTCCTGGCTTTCAAGAAGCAAGCAAAATTCAAGGCTCTTCTTCCAAAAAGAGCCGTTAGCATAAAAGCAACAAATGAGGCTATGAGAATATGTAATTCTTTGAGAGCATTACAAGAGAAAAAGAAAGGAAAATGTGGAAGGAAGAGAGCTCAGCAAGAGACCACGAAGTTGACAAGAGTACTCAAGAGGGTAGGAAAAAAATCAAAACCAGGAAAGTGCAGAGTCAGGAAAGCCAAAAATGGAGTAAGTACTCAGTGATCTTAAATGCCAAAATTGGAAGAAGGTGATTTGGCAAGGAAATAACACATTTGATGGCTGAATTTTTTTTTTTCTTCAAATATTTAACTCAAGATATTGGGGGGAAAATCCTTCAATGTTTACTATCAACGTCTGTTATCCTATTAAAAGGGGCTTCATTTTGTATTTCATATTATATTTCTACTTCACAAGTTATATTAACATAAATGAGTGTGGAATGTTTTTCAATCTTGAAAAAGTATAAAGTCTAAAAAAAAAAGCTCAAATATATTTCAATGTAACCTGATCAATTTTTTCACTTTTTATTTGGCAAAAAATATTTTCAGCTTTTTCTTCGCCATTATTTGAGAGGCTCTTGAGAAACCTAAGTAATAGTTTGCCTTTTGCTGTGATCCATTTTACTAAATCAAAGTTCCAGTAAAGGAAAAGAATGAGGGCTATAAAAAGCAAAACTATACATATACTCCAAGTAAAATTACAGATGAAGTAATTTACCAATTTTTATAGTAATTGTTAAAAGAAATAATATAGTCAATGTCTTGATCCTATACACAACTTCTGTTGTAAGTGGAAATTACCAAGGAAACAAAGTGAGCTACTTTATCCTTGTTCTAACATGACAAACACAAAATATTTTCAATTTTATAACTAAAATTAACTCTCATTAGTGATATTTTTAGAATACAGCACCATCTTTGCACTGATCAAATTTAGAAAGGTCCTTGGCAATTGTACCTATCTTGAAGTTTAAAAAAATTTAATATGACATTTAATTAAAAATTTAAAAGACACATTAAAAAAATTTAAAAGGCACAGAGCTAACTAAACAACTTGCTACTGACCTTGTTCAAGTCTGAAGAGGGTCTTTTCCAGCTTTTCCATTTCGTTCAGAAGTAAAATTCTAACCTGTTTACTGTGTCCCATTTTGGCTTCTAGAAGACTTGAAATCTTTCAGAATTAAAAGAACTCCGAAATCGAATGAGTTACCCCTATGAAACAAAAAGGAATTAAGATAAAGAAAATAACTATCATCTTAAATTCTTTAAGGCTGACAGCCGCACTTACATGTTCTAAACGTGTTTTAACCCTAGCAAAGAGAAAGAATGAATTTTATAAAGAAGACCTGAGAAGGCAAATGAATAGTTGTTTCCTCCCTTCGAGCACAATAGGACCGAAGCAAAACTACTGTATTAGAGATTCTTACAATTAAAACAAAACACAAAACTAAATCATTCTCAGAGAAAAGCAATACGTTTTGGAAAGCCTGGATTTGGGCTGGGGGGAAAATTCCCGGTCCCAAGCCAAAAGGCTCTGAAGACCACAAATGGCACTTCTGCTTACAAGAGATTAGTCTGCTCAAAGATAACAGGTGGGAGCGCTCCCCATTCCCAAATTCGGGTTGGAAGCCACCAATGGGGAGATGAGACAGAGGGAAGCAGTTGTTGCCTCTGGAATAGCTGCTGCAGACATACGATGTACAGACAGAGCTATAGATAGAAAGAACGCATTTCCCAGAGAGGCCAGCAGCATTCCTAGCACTTACACTGAGCAAGTTATACGTGCAGCTTCTGGGACACTGCAGGACCCGCCACTCTGGTGTTGGAGTCGGGGGAGGAGACGTGAAGGAAAGCAAAAAGGGAAGGGCAGGCTGCCCAGGCGCAGAAAGCAGCCCCAGACTAGGAGGGCCGGGCGCGGTGAAGGGCAAAGGGCGGGGCGGCAGCCGCGGGGCCAGGGCCGAGGCAGCTGTATGAATGGCAGAGAGCTTCTCCGTGACTCCGCCTCGCGATGGTCCTTTAGGAGACCCTCGACCCCACCCGGCCTCGAGTGCACAAGCCGGGGTGGGAGCTGTCAGATCCCCTCGCCCACTTCCGGGAGGCTCCGCACACGCTCGTCGCTACCGCTAGTCTCGCGAGACTGTGGTCAGCCGGGCCGGGGTCCGGGAAGCAGATGCGGCCGAGGCAGGGAGCTTTTTTTTTTTTTTCCTCGCAGCTAGGGAGGTGCGAGGTCCGGCTCGTGTACTCCCTTTACCCACCCGCGAGCTCGCGTTTGAACGTCAAAATGGTGCGGTAGAAGGCTGCCGCTAGGTTGAGCTGCATAACAGGGTCTTTTTTTGGAACGGCTGAATGGTGGGAGGCAAGCGACCTGGCTTCTGGTGCTGCTTCTACCACGATGTGTTTTGTGTTTTTGTTTTCATTTTTAAAATTTAAAAAATGTCCATTATTTATTTATTATTATTATTTTTTTATGTGGCTCAAGTTTGCTTGGCCCCAGTTCTCTGAATCTTGATTACCCCATGTCTAAAATAAGGGGCCTGGCTACCGTCTCTGACATTGCATCCTTCAAGAGTCTACCAACTCTAGTGCTAACACAGGGCTCACCTTGAATGCAGACACGCAACTACTAAGTAGGTGAAATGTGGCCAGTTTACGAACAATTGAGGGTGCAAATACCACTTGTACAACGTCTGGTTGTATCTGAGGTACACTGCATAGACCTGAAGGTTTTATGGGATTAAGGATAAGGAGGGCAACTGTGGAGATGAACGCTGGGTGTTATATGCAACTATGAGTCCTTGAACGCTACATCAAAAACTACGGATGTGCATATGCTGGCAAATTGAACGTGATAATTTAAAAAAAAAAAGACAGGAGAGCAGTTGTTATACAGTATGGGCTCAATAAATATAACTACAGTTGCTTAAAAAAAAGATCTATACTGACTATTGCTGCACATATTTTAGGCCAGAAATTTAAGATGTGGTACAGATGCCTATGGAGATTTAATGCAAAAACCTGTCTTTTAGAGTGTTTTGAGGACACCTAAGGATCATGAGAAAACGGACAAAGGTCTCAAGCGTGGAGAAAAATCTTGCTTCCCTTATTGTGGAAATACTGTAGGTCTAAAAACAACAATGGGTTAAAAACTAAAGATCCTGAAGTACTTGTTTCAGTAGATTTATGAGAACGGTTAGTTGCAAGTAGCCCAAAACGGAGTTTGGGAACCTGTAGTTCACTTATTCATTCAACCAGTATTTATTGAGCAACTAGGATTTGCCAGGCATGGAAGTGAAACAAATTCACTGCCCTCATGGAACTCCTACATTTTATTTGTGGGAGGCCGATAAACAAATTAAATAAGTAAATTATATAAGATAATGAAAGGTTGTAAGAAAAAGAGAAGTGGGAAGTGTGGAAGAGTCAGGAGAGGGAGGTTTGCAATTGTAAATACAACAGTCAGTAAAGGACTTGCTGGTAAATTGACATTTGATCCCCATAAGAGTAAGAGGAAGGAGGATATGCAGGGTAGAGGGTTACACACAGAGGTACCGAAGTGGAAAGGCCATGAGGTAGGAGCATATTTGCTGGATTCAAGGAGTCTGCCATAACTGATTGCAGAGAGTTGTAAAAAATTAGGACAGATAATGGGGGTGGGGGAGGTGGGCAGCCAGATCTTATAAGACTTTGTAGGCTATGGCAATGGTTTGGGCTTTTAATCTGGGCAAAAGAGACATTGGAGGATTTTGAACAGAGGAGTAACATAATCGGATAGAACTTTTAAAGGGATTACTCTGCAACTTTATAGAGAATAACTGGAGGGTGTGGTGAGGAAGGAAGCAAGACCAGTTATTTCAGTTAACCAAGAGAGCGGTGTGTGTGTGTGTGTGTGTGTGTGTGTGTGTGTGTAAAAAGAAAGTTCAGTGAAGGTGATGGAAGTCATTAAATTACGGATCTATTTTGAAAGTACAGATTATACTGATGGAGAGAAAAGAGTCATGGGTGATTTTAAGGTTTTTAGCCCGAGCAAGCAGAAGATTATTGTCCAACAGAAATACAATGAAAAAAGAAAAGAAAAGAAATATAATGTGCCATATATGTTAAAAAAAATCAAGTAGCCCCCAAAAGTAAAAAGAAACAAGTGAAAATAATTTTAATAATATATTTTAATATATTTATATTCAATTTAACATACAAATTTATATATACAAACATATATAAATTTAATAATATATTTTTTCCTACCAAGTCTTCAAAATTTGGTGTGTATTTTGCAGTTCTAGCATGTCTCAGTTACAATAGTTACATCTCAAGCACTCCATATCTTTGTGGCTAGTGGCTACCATATGGACAGTGCAGAAGAAGCTGCCATTTAATGAGAGAGGAGTAAAAGGGAAGAAGCAGAACTGGAGGATGAAATTCAGGAGTTTGGTTGAAGACTGTCAGTAACCAAGTGAAGGTAACGATTCATTTGTTTGACATAATTGTCAAACATCCAAGTGGAGATATTGAATGATCACTCGTATCCCTGGTCTCTGCAGTAGTGTTTTTCAAATTGTAAATAATAACCCACTGAAGGTTGTAAAAGTAATTTATCAGTTGCAACCAATGATTTTTTAAAAATAAAATTGGAAAGATCTGAATGCAATGCACCTGGTAAGTCTATTATTTCAAAAAACTTCTGTTTCTATTATGTTTTATTGTACTGGGTCATGTATTCCTCCTGGGAGTCATGGTCAAAAACATGTTTGAGAGCCACTGCTCTAGGATATATGCTGTATAAAAGCATAATAATTCATGATTATGAAATGTTCCTGGGTTTTCATCCCAGCTCTGCCACTAACTAGCTGTGAAGCTTTGGAAGATACTCAACCTTTTTGTGCTTTGGTTTTTGCAACTATAATATAGGGATAAAAAATAGAAGCCACTATTAATTAAATGAGGATTTAAAACTGTGCCCGAGACATACTAAGTACTGTGGCAATACAGATATTAGATTGGGACCCTAAGTGATGGGAAACACAGTTCATGTTCATGTCAGGCTTTCCCATTCATACCTGCTTCTCCTTCCAGTCTGTCCCATGACCCTCTCATTGCACTGCCCTCCTGTTCATCACTCTTTTCCAAGGCTCCAAAATTAGCCTTTCTTGCTGTCCCTCTGCCAGCAAAACTGTTGCGTTAATGCCCATTATTTCAGCAAGAAATAAGGAATAAAACAGACTGACGAAATGAATTCCTTTAGCAGGGAATTATTCTGACACAAATGTTTGAAATTTAAAAGATCTGTCAACCCGAATGATCTTGATTTTGGAGTTTTCATATTGTGAAAGAAAGTGAGGAATGTTAAGTAATGAAAACCTTATGATTCAAAGTGCTGTGTCTCCAAGATTACATTTACAAGCCACATACATAGTGCCCTTTTTAAAAAAGAAAAGTCACGCTAATGTACTATTTGTGACCTTGGAATGCCAGTGAATTTACATTCTAGGGCTTCAGTGGTGCCATGTGCTGCTTTCATTCTGGCGAACATTTGTTGTGAGCCTATCCTCTGCATAGCAGCGATCTATATATACACAATAATCTCATGATGGAGTTGTCAGAAGAATCTCCTTGAGGAATATCTGATGGATAATCTCAGCTATTTGGCAGTGACTCTAGTGTTTTCTAAAACACTGATATTAACGTATTTGGAGAGTGGGAGAAGGGTTGTGGTCAGAAGGGTCAGAAAACACTACAGTGTTTCTTAAGGTCTGTGTATGTGTCTGTCTGTTTTTAGAAAAGAAAGGAGTTATTTGGGGTATTATGTATAGTATGGTCCCAATCCTGTGATAATTTGTGTCTGAAGTGGACAAGCCTGCCTCATTTGGTTTTTATATCTATCAGCATTTTCTGGTATATTTTATTTTATAGCAATAATATAGTGACATTATTAATAATTTTATTTTGCAAAATTTGGAATTGTGTTTCCAAAATCTCTTCTAAATTGAATAATTTATTCTGCACTTTTTTGAAATATCCAGATTTAGCCAGTGAAGAGAAGAGAGGAAGATAAGAAAGGAAATAGAGTTGACGTCAGACAAATATAAGGACCTAATATAATGATATAGAGATATGGAAGCCAGAGAGAGATTTTTTGAAAAGGGGATAGTACAATATAAAGAAAAAGGACTCTGGAAATAAACCAGGGATTAGTTTTAACCTCTCTGAATTACAGTTGATTCATCTGTAAAATGGAGAGAATAACATTTCACTTGAAGGGTCATTATGAGAATTAGATGAAATAATGAAAGCATTTATCAAAAATCAGCCTTTTAATAAATGTTAGTCTAAAAAGAGAAGGGCTGATGGCTAGTTGTCTTTGCTGGGTGAGAGATGGCAGTTAGACAAAGCAGATGAAGAAGAGGCTCCCAGAGCATGGGAATCAAAGGACATAATAAAAAGGTATCTTGTTCAGTGAAGAGGGAGGATAAAAATGAATTCATAGAGTGAAGTCAGAGCCCAAGGTTTTAGATTAAATTATAGAAAACAGAGGAAGGATATTAAGAATGAAATAAAGTTTAGTTGCTGTATAATTAGTATTTGTTAGAAAAATTATTGGGATGCACATATACAGAAGTATAGTTGTATTTATTTTTTAAAGTGATTATGTACAATTCTTTTTTTTTTCTTTAAGATTTTATTTATTTGTCAGAGCGAGAGCACAAGCAAGGAAGTGGCAGGCAGAGGGAGAAGCTGGCTCTCCACTGAGCAAGGAGCCTGAAGAGAGACCCAGTCCCAGGACCTTGGGATCGTGACCTGAGCCAAAGGTAGACACTTAACTGACTGAACCACAACTGAGCCCTGATAGTTGTATTTTATTAAAAAAAGAAAAAGAAATTAAAACTTGGGATCTTAGAGCTTGCATAGGAAAAAAGTCCTAAGCATTAGGGCACCTAGGTGGCTGAGTTGGTGAAGTGCCTGCCTTTGGCTCAGGTCATGATCCCAGGGTCTTGGGATGGAGCCTTGCATGGGGTTCTGTTCTCAGCACGGGGTCTCCTCCCCCCTTTTCTTCTGCCCCTTCCCTTGCTCTCTTTCTGTCTCTTTCTCCCTCTCTCTCTTTTTTAAAGGTTTTTATTTATTTGACAGAGAGAGAGAGAGAGAGAGAGAGAGAAAGAGCACAAGTAGGCAGAGCAGCAGGCAGAGGGAGAGAGAGAAGCGGGCTGTCCACTGAGCAGGGAGCCCAATGCGGGGCTCATCCCGGGACCCTGAAGGCAGCCGCTTAACTGACTGCACCAGCCAGGCGCCCCTCTCGTCGTCTCTTAAATAAATAAATAAATAAATAAATAAATAAATAAATAAATAAGTCTTTAAAAAAAAACTCCTAAGCATTGATGTAACAAATTAACCAATAACAGTTTATGGAATGCTTGGAAACCATGATAGGAGGAAACTCGAGATGTTTTTTTTTTTTTTTTTTAATAAAATTTTTTTTTAAAGATTTTATTTATTTATTTGAAAGAGAGAGATCACAGGTAGATAGAGAGGCAGGCAGAGAGAGAGAGAGGGAAGCAAGCTCCCTGCTGAGCAGAGAGCCCGATGCGGGACTCGATCCTAGGACCCTGAGATCATGACCTGAGCCGAAGGCAGCGGCTTAACCCACTGAGCCACCCAGGCGCCCGAGATGGTTTTTTAATGGTGACTTTTTTTTTCCCCTAATGATAGGTCTTTTAAAATGTTCTTTGGCTCCAAATTTAAAGCTAAATCATTTTACTTTTATCCTTGCAAATAAATTTAACTTCCTGTTGAAATCCTGACTCCAGAGTTTCCCTATAGTAAGGTTTAGAGTTGGGAGTCTAGTTGGGGAGAAAGGATGAGAGGAGGGCATGAGCTGATTTTCTGTATTTGTAAGGACTACTTCAGCTGCATATGACAGAAAAAAAAATACAAAGCAACAGTGGCTTAAAAAGGAGATAAATTTGTTTCTCCCATAACAGTTTAGAGATGAGCAATTCAAAGCTGGTGTGGCAGCTCTATAAAGTCATCAGGAACCCAGGCTCTCTCCAGCTCACAGCTTCCTCCCTCTTATTATGTGTGTGGACGTTATCATAGTACGAGAAGGCTGCCAGAACTCCAGCTATCATATCCAAGTTCGGACAACATGATGGAGGAAGAGGAAAAGAAGGATACACCGCCTTCCTTTAAGTATTTCTGGAGATACCAGACAACATTTCTGCTTCTATTTCATTCACCAAAACTTGGTCATGTGCATCTAGGCAGCAGTGAAATGAGTCCAAACCTAGATTTTGTTATTAGGGAAAGAGAATGAATAAATAGTGTCTGCTACAGTTTGCATGGTACTTTATTTTTTTATTTTAATTGTTTTTAAAGCAAAAGCGTTTGGAGTAGGAGGATAAAAAGTCTCAGGAGCAATGTTTCCAAGAAAAAAAAAAAAAAAAAGGAGGGAGGGGGCACCTGGCTGCCTCAGTTGGTAGAGTGCCTTGATCTCAGAGTTGTGAGTTTGAGCCCCATGTGTGGCAAAGAGATTACTTAAGAAAAAGAAAAAAAAAACAAAAAAACAAAAAACGGAACTGATTGTTTAGTGTGCTTAACCACACTGAGAGATGTTTCACAAAAACCTTAGTTTTCTCTCAGAAAGCTTAGGGATGATGAAGCAATCAAACTTGCCAAAAATTGAAAAAGTCCAGTTGGAGACTGCACTTAGAGATCTGTCAGCCAAATGAACTTGCTACAACTAAACTCCAGAGCCAGCCAGTTACCCTCCCCATCACGGACAGACTGGGGAAATCATGCTCACTGCATGTTTACTCCCAAGAAAGAAGGACAGAGGTGAGCCAAGTTCACCACTTATTTTCCTCAAATTTACCAACCAGGTAAATCACTCCCCCTCCCCAGGAATGGAGTAAATTAACTAGAGCAAAGAGAAGCCAAAGGTTTTTAGGGAAGCTCTGTCTTCAAAAAAAAAAAAAAAAAAAAGAAAGAAAGAAAAAGAAAAAAGAATTAGGGAAAAGCATTCATCTTCAGGCATTTTGCACGTCTCTTAACCTTTTTTATGCTCTAATTCCTAAGCTGTAATTTATTTTCCAAGGATATGCAAAAATAAAATGTCTGAAAAGTTTCAAAAATTAATATATACCCTATAAATACTTAATAACAGTTAATATTTAAAGAGCATCTAAGAGGTGCCAGGCACTGTTCTAAGCCTGTTATGCGTACTAAACTGAATTCCCAAAACAACATTATTAATTACCCCTAGTTTGTTTTTTTTTTTAACAAGCATTAGTTCACTTTATTTTTCTTGTATAAAACTATGTGGTAGCCACAGCTGGAGCCTGGGTCCTCTGCACAGAGACTCTGGTGTGGGTCTTCACAAGGTGGTCCGTGAACTCCTGATAGGGAGACTTGGTGAACACCGTCTCCTTCCAGAGGTCAGGGGTGAGATAGCTGTAGGTCTTGGAGATGGCATTGAAAGTAGCCTTGGCAAAGTTCCCCAGGGTGGCAGTGCAGCCCCTGGCCGAGGTGTAGCAGTCGTCGATACCGGCCATCATCAGCAGTTTCTTGGGCACAGGGGCCGAGACAATGCCAGTGCCTCTGGGCGCGGGGATGAGACGCACCAGCACAGAGCCACAGCGGCCAGTCACCTTGCACGGGACAGTGTGGGGCTTGCCAATCTTGTTCCCCCAGTAGCCTCGCCGCACAGGGACGATGGAAAGCTTGGCCAGAATGATGGCCCCGCGGATGGCAGTGGCTACCTCCTTGGAGCACTTGACCCCCAGACCGACGTGTCCATTGTAATCTCCGATGGCGACAAATGCCTTGAACCTGGTCCGCTGGCCAGCGCGCGTCTGCTTTTGCACAGGCATGATCTTCAAGACCTCGTCCTTGAGGGAGGCTCCCAGGAAGAAGTCGATGATCTCAGACTCCTTGATGGGCAGAGAGAAGAGATAGATCTCCTCCAGGGACTTGATCTTCATGTCCTTGACCAGACGGCCCAGCTTGGTGACGGGGATCCACTCTTTGTCCTCGGCCTTGCCCCCGCGAGCTCCGCGGCCTCGGCCCCTGCCCCGACCACGGCCACGGCCCCGGCCCCGGATGCCGCTGCCGAAGCCTCTGCGGAATCCGCCGCGGCCTCCCATTCCAGGGCCCCCGGGCCCTCCGGGCCCTCCCGCAGCACCGGCGTCATCCGCCATTTGGTGTTCTCTCGGAGAACCCCCCTAGTTTTAAGATATGGAAACTGAGTACCCCCAAGCTTAAGTAACTTGTTTAAGGTCACGTAGTGGTCAAGTGGAAGAATGTGATTTCAACTGCATTCTCAGTGATTCTGTTCAGTAAACTCTAAATCTGAGGGCACTGATGTTATCCCATGGCCTGGAAATCAATAAAGGCTTTATAAATTGAACTTGGATGTTGCTGACTTTATACATGTCCGTGTCAACAGTGAGTGTGTTTTCTTTTAGGAATATTCTGGCTAATCTAATACTCAGTGATCTCAGGACAGCTCCTTCAGGAAATCTTTCCACCATGGGTCTGGGTTAGGTGTGCCTCGTTCATGTCCTCTATTGTATGATATATCATGTGAAATGATGACTTTTTTTCTCCCTTTCTTACTAGAATTTTTGAGGTGGGGATTGTGTTTTCTGCTCTGGATGATAGAGTTATAAAATTATTTACGCTTCTTAGATTATACTATGAAAATGATCTTCTTTCAAAATAATTTAAATAAGCACTCTATTTTAGAATAATTTTAGAGTTAAGAAAATAGTTGCAAAGAGAGTATAGAAAGAGTCCCATTTCTTTAAGCCCAGGTTCCCCTGTTGTTAACATCTTAAATAGTATGATGCATTTGTTACGATTAGTGAACTGATACTGACATATTATTACAGTCCCTAGTTTATTCAGATTTCCTCAGTTTTTACCTACTATCCTTTTTCTCTTCTGGGTTCCCATCAGGATACCATGTTACTTTTAGTTGTCATGTTTCCTTAAACAGATTTTGGCTGTGACAGTTTCTTATACTTTCCTTTTTAAATTTTTATTTTGTATATTTATTTATATATTTTTTAGATTATTTATTTATTTGAGAGAGAGAGAGAGCATGAGCGGAGGGGAATAGGGGTGGAGAGAGAGGGAGAAACAGACTCCCCGCAGAGCATGGAGCCTGATGCAGGGCTTGATCCCAGGACCCTGAAATCATGACCTGAGCTGAAGGCAAATGCTTAAGTAACTGAGCAACCCAGGCACCCCAGACTTTCCTTTAAAAAAAAAATTTTTTTAAAGACTTTATTTATTTATCTGACATAGATCACAAGTAGGCAGAGAGAGAGAGAGGGGGAAGCAGGTTCCCCGCTGAGCGGAGAGCCCGACATGGGGCTTGATCCCAGGACCCCGGGATCATGACACGAGCTGAAGGCAGAGGCTCCAACCCACTGAGCCACCCAGGTGCCCCTAAACAAAAATTTTTATTGATATATGCCATTGTGTAAGTTCAAGATGTAGGATGTGTTGATCTGATACATTTATATATTGCAAATATGATTGCCACAGTAGAGTTAGCTAACACTCTGCCACATCACATAATTATTTCTTTTTGGGGATGAAAACCTTTTAAGACCTAGTCTCTTTGAAGTTTGTAACATAGTATTGTTGTCTATAACCACTGTGCTGTACATTAGATCTCCAGGACTTACTTATCCACTGGTTATAAGTTTTTAATCCAAACAACATCTCCCTAGTTCTCCAATCCTCTAGTTCCCCTATCCCCTATATCCTCTTTATCCGTTCATCCACTGATGGACACTTAGGTTGTTGCCATATATATATTTTATTCTTAAAAGCTGTTCTCATCTCCTTTAACTGCTCCTCATCTGCTAGATTGGTGTGGGAAAACAGAAGGAACTTTAGTCTATTTGAAAACTAAATCAGATCCAATTATTTAAATAATCTCTTTAGCCCTATTTCTATGAAATAATTGTTTTATTGCTTTCATCCCCATTCCTCTCCCTACTTCTAAATTGTTTCTGGCACTCAGAATAGGGTCTCACGTGAAATCATCGCGTTGGAGGGGTTGAACTCTGTGATCTTGGACTGGGAGATGCCCTGAACCTCTCTGACTTGTTTCCTTCAGGACATATCAAACTAATTGTCTCACCTCCCTCTCTCTTTAGATGGTCTCATTTTCACAATTACTCAAACCCAGAAGGAATGGATTTCCCTTTTTTTCCCTACCAGGAGCTAGTCCATTAGTCTCCACCTCTAATGTGTTAAATGAGAGATAAAAGAACTTAGAGGGACTCCTAGGTGGCTCAGTTGATTAAGCATCTGCCTTTGGCTCAGGTCATGATCTCAAATCCTGTCCACCTCCTTGCTCAGTGGGGAGCCTGCTTCTCCCTCTGCCTGCTGCTCTCCCTGCTTGTATTCTCTCTGTGTCTCTAATAAAGAATTTTTCTTTATTAAAAAATGCCTGTGGTCTTGCTGCAAAATCATGTTTTGGATGTCAGGTGTTTAACATTAGCTTGTCTTTTTCTTTGCATTAATTTTTTAAGAATCCAAGTGCCCTACGTGTCTTAGGCCTCATGGGAGAAAGTCTTGTATGTGGCAAAGGCAAATGAGAAAGACACAATGATATCTTTGATTAATTCAAAATGGATCGAAGACTTAAAACATAAAAGTAAATAACTATAAATATGTATATATATAATCTATAAATATAGTTTATAGGGCTATAAACTACAGAACCATAAAACTATTAGAAGAAAACACAGGGCAAAAGTCATGATACTGGGGGCGCCGGGGTGGCTCAGTGGGTTAAAGCCTCTGCCTTCGGCTCGGGTCATGATCCCAGAGTCCTGGGATCGAGCCCTGCATCGGGCTCTCTGCTCTGCAGGGAGCCTGCTTCCTGCTCTCTCTCTGTCTGCCTCTCTGCCTAGTTGTGATTTCTCTCTGTCAAATAAATAAAATATTAAAAAAAAAATTTAAAAAAAAGTCATGATACTGGATTTGAAAATGATTTCTTGAATATGACATAAAGGCATGGACAGTAAAAGAAAAAGTAAACGTATTGCATTTCATGAAAATTAAAAACACTTGTGCAAGAAAAGGCACAATCAACAGAGTGAAAATATAGCCCACGGAATTGGAGAAAATATTTGCATAACTGTATTTGATAAAGAATTAATATCCAGAATATATGGGGGAAATCAACAACAAAAAACTGAACAACTCAATTCAATAATTGGCAAAGGACTTGAATAGACAGTTCTCCAAAGAAGACACACAAATGGTCAACAAGGACATGAAAAGATGTTCAATATCACTAATCATTAGGAAAACGCAAATCAAAACCACTGTGAGGTACCACTTCATACCCACAGATGGCTACTATAAGAAAGAAAGAAAGGTTTTCTACTGTAAGATAATATACTCTGTGAACAGAGATAATTTTACTTCCTTTTAAATTTGGATGTTCATTCATTCTTTTCTTTTTCCTTCCTTCCTTCCTACCTTCCTTCCTTCCTTCCTTCCTTCCTTTCTTTCCATAATTGCTCTAGCTAAGACTTCTAGACTCTATTGAATAAAAGTGGTGAAAATGGGCACTTATGCCTGTTCTTTTTTTTTTTTTTTCTGTTCTTCATCTTAGAGGAAAAACTTCCAGGCTTTCACCATTGAGTATAATGTTTGCTGTGGATTTCCCAAACAAATATTTTGTTAAGGTTGTTTCTTTTTTTTTTTAAATTTAATATAATTTTATTTAAATTCAATTACATAACATATAATGTATTATTAGTTTCAGAGGTATAGTTGAGTGATTCATCAGTTGGATATAACACTTAGTGCTCATTATATCACATACCTTCCTTAATGCCCATCACCCAGTTACCTGAGCTCCCCCTCCAGCAACACTGCTTGTTTCCCATAGTTAGGAGTCTCTTAAGGTTTGTCTCACTCTCTGATTTTGTCTTATTTTATTTTCCCCTCCCTTCCTGTATGAGTCCCTGTTTAATTTCTTAAGTTCCACATATGAATGTTGAGTGTTTTTTCATAAAAGGGGGTTAAATTTTGCCAAATGCTTTTTTCTGCACCTACTGAGATATTTTCTTTCTTTGAAAAAAACGTGCATTCCCCCCACCAAATAAATAAAAACATGCATTTCCTTTTCTTTTTGAAATGTCACAGGGTTTGAATTTGTAGTATCTTACGATAGTATGATAAGTCCATAACTAGCATGGTGCTAACAATGTTGCATTTGATGCCTTTTCAAAAGTAGCACTCTTATTAATTTGTTTAGGTTTTTAAATTTTCTCAGACATGAATAGGAGAGCTGGTTTTGTGGGTCTTTTGCCTAACTCGAAAGGATGGAAAACAAACAAACCTCTTAAAGCAAAGGTTTCAAAATGGAAGAATGCATACGATATCCTGACAATAACAGTTATAGGTCCATCTCTCCAGAGATGTTATAACCTATAACAGTTATAGGTCCTCCTCCAGAGAGGAGGGTGGGAAGTATCCTTTCTCCTAACTCTCCGTGCCCAGAATTGGAGATTGTTGCCTGAGGTATATAAAAAACTCTTCATAAAATATCCTGGGAGGAAATCAAAGAACAATGGCGTATCCTTTGCCCTTTCTCCCACTCCTTTCTCCAACAGAGATTGCATTAAACTCAGAAACTTTCATGTAGTTAATCTACTGTGAAGTATAAGTCTGAAAGAATCCACGGTCTGTAAATGGGGCTACAGTGAGCAGTTTTGCCATTTGAGTCAGAATTGTTGAATTGAAATGTTTAGATTTGGCATTAAGAGAGAACCGTACTCCTTTTGTCATGTTATTATTGATTGATTTCTCATTTTAAAGCTCTATAGACTCATGCATTATTCAATTCTCAGAGGCTAAGTTGATAGACTATCTAAGGGTAGATGGCCAAACAGTAATGTCAAGTCGGAACTGGGAAATGGAGGCACTTCGACTGACCCATCAACGTAGGTCTTTATTTAATACAGAGCACCACGTAGTACATTGGGTAAAAATAAAATTAGATGAAGTATAAACTGTGAGTGATATCTGCTATACAGATTCTCAGTTTGTTGATCAACACAACCCAATTTACCAGAACACTCGACCTTAGTATTTCACTGCCAATCAAGTAAACTCAGAGGAAAGGTCAACAGTATAAGACAGAGGCCAATCTATTTTAACTGCCCAAGGGTTTAAAAAAAGCCCTCTTCTCAATTTACAGTGACTGTGGGAGTCGTTTTCCTGCTTACACAGTGATTAAAAGCGTTGTATATCATGAATGCTACACAGTGGATAATCAGCAAAACTTTAAGGTTAAATTAAATTAATTAGCACTTTGGAACGTTGATTGCATGACCATAGGTTACATGTCCTGTTGACACAAGTGATTGCTTCTTTGAGAAATACTAATAAACTTTCATTTTCTGGTTTTTAAAAAGTATTTTATCAGGAAGAATTTATTTAGAGATTCAAACATAGTGAAGTTACATTTAAAAAATATACATGGCTTAAATTTGACAATAATAGTATTTTTGAAGTATAAATATATGTGATGTACACTAAATTTAAAGAAGATTCGGTATTTTAGTCTGAACTGATTTTGCAAATCATGCTGTATTCATTTAACATATTCTCTGGGATCAATCTTGACTTCTTTTTCTTTCCT
The DNA here is from genome assembly GCF_922984935.1 of Meles meles. Classification (NCBI taxonomy): domain Eukaryota; kingdom Metazoa; phylum Chordata; class Mammalia; order Carnivora; family Mustelidae; genus Meles; species Meles meles. The sequence goes on from NC_060066.1 coordinate 131,117,669, forward strand.
TCTCAGGGTTCATTGAATCTTTGATATTTTAAAATAAGTTTTTAAAAAGTAATGAAAATTTGAGGTGATTTCTAATTCCTTTATGTTATATCTTAATAGTGATTTTTTTTTAAAAGATTTTGTATATTGATTTGACAGAGAGAGACACAGCAAGAGAGGGAACACAAGCAGGGGGAGTGGGAGAGGGAGAAGGAGGATTCCCTCTGAGCAGGGAGCCCGATGTAGGGCTTGATCCCAAGACCGTGGGATCATGACCCAAGTCAAAGGCAGATGCTTACCAACTGAGCCACCTAGGCATCCCCCCAATAGTGATCTTAAAATCAAGATGCCAAACAGTATTCTTATGTTCATAATTCTAGACTTTTTAGGAGACAAGTTGGCATAAAAGGTGATTTGTAAGCATATTCAAGTTTGAGAAGTGCCAGTCATACCTTTGTGCTTCAAGTTCATGTCTTCCTAAACTCCATTTTCAAAGACTCTCTACCTACTACTTTTCTGAAATCTGTAGGCCATCAACTAGCCAATTCAGCTGGATGAGCTTGGACTAAAAGAATTTCTCAGAAATACTGAGAAATATTTAGAGAAATAAGGGATGATTTTCTATGTAAATACTGTGGAATCAATGTATGCTTTTTAAAAAAAAATTTTTTTTAAGATTTTATTTATTTATTTGACAGACAGAGATCACAAGTAGTCAGAGAGGCAAGCGGAGAGAGAGAGGAGGAAGCAGGCCTCCTGCTGAGCAGAGAGCCCGATGTGGGGCTCCATCCCAGGACCCTGGGATCATGACCTGAGCTGAAGGCAGAGGCTTTAACCCACTGAGCCACCCAGGCACCCCCAATGTATGCTTTTTATTTGTATTTTTTTAAAGATTCATTCACTTATTTGAGAGAGAAAGAGAGAACATTTGGGGGAGGGAAGGGCGATGGAGAGGGAGAGTCAGACTGTGCCGAGCACATAACTTGACTCAGTGCTTGATCCCATGACCACAAGACCATGACCCAAGCTGAAACCCAGAGTCAGATGCTTAATGGACTATACCACTCAGGCACCCCTTTTATTTGTGTTTCAAAATTTTTCTATGTTGAAAAATGAATATAGACTATATGAATAATGTATAGCTAGTTTTACCATAGGTCGCATCATCTCTGGGTTGATAAAGTTCTTTGGCACTTTAATTATTTAGTATAATATGTATCATGTACCTACAGTGCATTGTCTTGCAATATATTGATCTAATTGGTTTATGATATCAAAATTAGAAAAAATCAAAATTATATTAGTATACAATTAGTTTTCCTACAATGAATAAGTGAACCACAGAATGTTGTGATAACAAGCTCAGTGTCACGTTTTATTAGCTGGTGCCTAGAGTACTTAAACCTAAGCAAGATAGTTGCATTTTATTTGGTAGCATAACGACGGATAAAGTTGTCTGCTTAATCCCTGAGGTTAGCTTAAGAGGCAGAATGTGATGTTATTTGTCACTTCATTACTCTAGGTTTGCAGAATTTGCTTCTAAAAGTTTTTTATTCATCTGCTAAACTAAACTTGCAACATCAGTGATAATATTTGAGGCTTATGCAGTACTTTACAGATTTTCAAAGTGTTACAATATTCATAATTCCATTTAATCTTCACAATAAGCTTGTGAAGAAGGCAAGATAGTTATTAACTCCACATCCCTGTGTTATAGATAAGAAAAATGAGGTCCTAGTCGATAAAGTGATTTCGGTAGTAGAATCTGGCTAGTGTATGGTTTCTAGGGTTTTTTTAAAATTTCTAAGTGTGGCCGCAAGGTATTAGGGGTTCCACAGAGACAAAGTAAACAGATTAGTCATACAAATAATTCGGTGTTTTTTATTTTTGTTTTTGTTTTGTAAAATAAAACAGCCCAGTTTCAGAAATGACATGGATTCTATCCAGGCTGGTGTAAGTAGGAAAGGATTCAGTCTGATTGGGTGAGATATGGTAACAATCATTTCATTAATACTTTTAGTCAAACAACAATGTCTTCATTCTTGGGAATGGAATTGGACAGGTCGTAGAGGACTACAAGGACTGAGCATGATACCAGGGCTCCAGAAGCCATATTGTCTAGGATTCTTTGCCAAGCTCCAGTCTTAATCGTAGAAGTGGAACATAAATCAGGACAGGGTAGCTGCTCAGTCTAAAAGATTGGGGAGAGGCACCTGGGTGGCTCAGTGGGTTAAAGCCTCTGCCTTCGGCTCAGGTCATGATCCCAGGGTCCTGGGATCGAGCCCCACATTGGGCTCTCTGCTCCATGGGGAGCCTGGTTCCTCCTCTCTCTCTGCCTGCCTCTCTGCCTAGTTGTGATTTCTCTCTGTCAAATAAATAAAATATTAAAAAAAAATTTTTTTTAAAAGATTGGGAAAACACAGTATGAATTGGGTGAGGAGTTTGGGGAGGAGACCTGGGCTACTTAACAGGCTGAAGAATGTCACCCCGGAAGTGAAACATAAGGAAAGCTGGCTAATTCTAGACCATTTGACATATTCCAGGTATGGTTCTCGTTGGCCAGGCTCAGTCTGCTGAGTAGGTGTCATTAGTCCTCTCTGCTGGGCAGAGCACAAGTGGGCAGGGGCAAGAAGCCCTGCTCTTTGGGCACTTGAGCACATCGTTCAACTTCTAGGGCATGTGCTTACCCGAGGCTTGTGTGAGCTGCTCTGCTCATTGAAGGCCACAGAATTACAACTTTGAAGTTTGCATACATCACCTGTGTAAAATGGGTGCCACTGGAATTTTGTAGTAATCCTCCTATGTATTCATGGAATGTTGCCCAGGTGAGCATATATGGCTTTATCAGTGCTTCTGGAACTGTCTGAAAAATAGCACAATTTTTTTTTTTTTAAGATTTATTTATTTTAGAGAGAGCAAGTGAGAGTAGGGGGCAGGACAGAGGGAGAGAGAGAGAGAAAAATCTTAAGCAGACTCCCTGCTGAGTTGGGTCGGACATGGGTCTGATCTCATGACCCCGAGATCATAACCTGAGCCAAAACCAAGAGTCAGTCCCACAACTCACTGAGCCATCCAGGTGCCCCAGAACAGGCATTTTTGTGATAGAGTTATGTTCATAAGTTTGATTAGTATAAAGTAAAAATTAATTCAGTGACTCATAAAGGGAATAAAACCTGTTTCCCCATGCCACCAATTTCCTTATCTTGTGATTAGGCCACCACAAAAGGGCCAATCTCTGCACATTTCTATGACCGAATGAATATTTGGAGAATTTTTATTTGGATTTCTTGGATGCTACATTAAGTTGGGAGTCATTAGTACTCTGCTGTTCAGAGTGTAAGCCCAGGACCAGCAGCATTCACATCACTTGGGAGCTTATTAGAAGTGCACTATCCCAGGTTGAGTACCAGACCAATGATATCAGAGTGTATGTGAACAAGTTCTCCAGGTAATTTGTAAGCACATTCAAGTTCAAGTTTGAGAAGCACCAGTTATGCCTTTGTGTCTCAAGGGCATACTTTCGCAAACCTCCGTTTTTAACTTTTCTGAAATGTGTAAGCCATCAGGTAGCCAATTCATTTGGATGCTTTTTAAATTTTAAAACCTATAATTTTGTGTGCTCTAAGTTGTTCTTCCCTTATTTGTCAGAAAAGGTGCACTTTTTTCTTTTGCATTTTTACGTTTTTTTCCTGCTTTCCTCTTGATGATTTTTGCTTTTGAAGGCAAAACGTCACCTCTGGCTTTTAGGAAATATTTTCTCTCTGATCAACTTGAAGATTTTTTTTTTAAATATTTTATTTATTTGACAGAGAGAAATCACAACTAGGCAGACAGGCAGGCAGAGAGAGAGGAGGAAGTAGGATCCCTGCGGAGCAGAGAGCCCGATGCGGGGCTCGATCCCAGGACTCCGGGATCATGACCTGAGCCGAAGGCAGAGGCTTTAACCCACTGAGCCACCCAGGCGCCCCAACTTGAAGATTTTTGTCCATGGCATTTCCCTGAACAACATTGAGGTCCTGTTTCTGTTTAATATGGAATTTTAGGGGCGCCTGGGTGGCTCAGTGGGTTAAAGCCTCTGCCTTTCGCTCAGGTCATGATCCCAGGGTCCTGGGATCGAGCTCCGCATCGGGCTCTCTGCTTGGCAGGGAGCCTGCTTCCTCCTCTCTCTCTGCCTGCCTCTCTGCCTACTTGTGATCTCTATCTGTCAAATAAATAAAATAAAAATCTTTAAAAAAATAATATGGAATTTTATCAGAAAGCTCAGCTGCCACGAATTCCAATATTGTGTATCTCTAAGTAGCTTTAGAGTACCTTTAAAAATAAAACTGCCGAGGATACTACTTGGCGACTTTCTCTGCCATGTTTGGCTCTTTTTGTTTGTTTTGTTTGCCTTTTCACCACATTATAGAAATCTTTTATGATCCAGTAATTCTGCTATTAGGTATTTACCCACGGAAAATGAAAATACTAACTCAAAAAGACATAAGTACCCCTGTTTTTTGCAACATTATTTACAATAGCCAAGACATGGATGGAAGCAACCTAAGTGTCCATCAATAGATGAATGGATAAGGAAAGTGTGGGGGATGTCTATATCTATTTATCATGGAACATTACACAGCTATAAAAAAGGTTGAGAATGTGCCATTTGAGACAACATGGATGAACCTAAAAGGGATTATGCTAAGTGAAATACGTCAGACTGAAAAAGACAAAACTGTATGATTCCACTCATAAATGGAATCTGAGTTTCCATTTTCTAGTCTTGGTATCAGTTAAAGGTTCAGACAAGGCCCACAGAAGACTTTCCATGCATTTTCAAATCTCAGCGAGTCATATGTACATTATTATTATTTTTTTTTACATCTACTTGCATCCTGTTAATGCCATTACTTTTTCATCATTCCTCAACTACTGTTCACATTCATTTAATGGTTTCTGTAAACTTTTTTTTAAAAACAGTTGGGATGTCACTTAACATTTTTTGAATTAGAGTCAGGGAAGCAAGCCATGCTCAATATTTAACAATCACTTGTATGTGGATGTGTGTGGAAGAGTGTGTTTTATTTGTCATGTATTGGTACAAGCAGAGCAGTATAAACTCACAAACACAGATTTGAAAATAATGCACACACAGTGTTCAAATTTGAGCCTTTCTCAAATTTTTGTGGTGTGGGCCACAAAACAAAAAGCAGAATCAGAAGTAAGAATGCAGAGAAAAAAACTGACGGTTGCCAGTGGGAGTGGGGCAAAATTAGTGAAAGGGAGAGGGAGACACAGACCTCCAGTTATGGAATTAGTAGGTCATGGGAATAAAAAGCAGAACCTAAGGAATAAAGTCAGTGGTATTGTAATAGGGATGCAGTGGGACAGAGGGTGGGTATACTTGTGGTGAACATAGCATAATATATGAACTTGTCAAATCACTAATTGTACACCTGAAACTAATGTAGCATTGTGTGCCAACTATACTCAAAGGAAAAAAAAAAAGAAAAGAAAAGAAAAAGAAAAATCTTGGACTGATAAATTTCATCTCTCCCAGTAGTGGTTATATTTTGTGTATCGTAGCTATAAGTCTTCTGTTATTTTATTTCAGAATTTAGAACCAATTAAGGGAAAATTTGTATTGGACATTTTCTCCTCTCTGATCTCTTAGCTTTGTTTCCCTTTTTTCTCCCCATTTTTGTTATAAAAGGATAAAAATCCTCATGAGACGTTGCCATTTTGGAGTTATGTATGCATTTATATACTATTTTTGTGTGTGTATCAGAAGTCAAATACAGAAATATTCTCTGTAAGTTACACTTAAACCTTTTTAGTTGCTGAATGCCAACAACATTATGGTTTGTTTCATAAGACTGCTCTTTACTTTGAAACCATATCCTCTGTTTCTTCATTTTTCTCTCAAACCACACAGGATGATGAGGAAATAAAGTGAGAAAAGTATGCTGAATTATACATACAATGAACTATGCTAAATATCATTTATTAAGTGATATGTAGAATTTCATAGTACAAAGTGTAGGGTTTTCTGAAGTTGACCCTGAGAGTTCATTCTTGGTTACCTGAACCACTGGGCTATTTGGAACCAGGAATAACTTTCAGTCAGTGTGAGAAGGCACACTTGAACCCAGTGTCCTCTAAGTCTATGGCATTATTTTACTTTCTTGCAAGAATTACAACTTTGTGTGGTCTCCACTGTCGTTGGGTGCTGACCAACTAGCATTCACAGTCACTTCCTCTAAATAGATAGCATTCAATCCAGACTGCCTAACATTTAAGTTCTCTGCTTATGTCTTCTGAGAAGGTTGCTATCATGCTTGCCCTATAAGAAAGAAGAACAGCAGTGGGGAGGGGGTCTTTTTCCTGGAATACTGGACTGAGTGTCCTTCAGATGGCTTGGGGCCCGCATATTTCTTCATGGGAAAAGTGGTAGGATCAAAGGACCTGTGACTTTTGTTGCTGATTGCTTGAGTTTTCTCAATAAAACCTATTTTTTAAACCCTTACAGTATGATATTGTAAGATTTACCCTGAGCTCTGGTGAACTTCAGGTGGCCACCCCAAAAAGGACCCAGCACATCAAAGCTTTGCTCTGCATACCTTGCTTTGGGCAGTTCCTATCTCAGTTTGCATATTTGTAACAGGGATTGAAGTCACTGGCCCCTTTCATATTTTGCCTTGGACAAAATGTCCTCTTACTTGTGTCTGTTAACTCATGCATTTTCTTCTCAGCCATTTACCTCCCTTATTCACGTATCTCCTTGCCCAGCTAAGATGCCATGATGTATTGTTCGTTAATACTTATGCTAGTTCCCTATATTCCCTTCCCCTCTGTCTTCTTTGTGGCATCTGCCAAGGCTGCAATCATCGATAAACCAACTGCTTTCTCTGCATCTGTGCCTGAGCAGCTAAGCGCTGCTGGAGAGAGTTACACAATAGAGCATGTTGATTTTACAGAAAATTAACTAAAATCACTTCAAACTGTATACTAACCCTGAAATGATTCTCAGTCAATCTCTCTCCCACTTTCCATAAGGATTATTTCAAGCCTGCTCAAACCTTCTTCCTCTCATCTGCTATGAGTCTCAGAAGGTGGTCTTGACTTTCATTTTATAGAGAGGATAGAAGCCATTAAATGGGAACCCCATCCCCTGTCCCACACAAGGACACCTGTGTGTACCATTTCCAGGACACACAACCCTGACTGCATCTCTATTCATACTATTCCATTCCCCTTCTGTTGCAATATGGGTATAATTATTTCTCTCAGGCTAAATCCTCCTCTCCTGCTTTTGCTTTACCTCCTCTCACCTTCCAAGGTATCTGAAGTTATAAATTATCTTTTCTCTAATCTGAATATTCATACTCTCTCTCAGTTGAAGCTTTTAAAAGGGCTCAAGTTTTTTCCCAACTAAGAGAAAGAAAGAGAGATGCAGCCATAAAAAAAAAAAAAATAAAAAGAAGAAGAAGAAGGAAGGAAGGAAGGAAGAAAGAAAGAAACCTTGTCTTTTGCAATGACATAGATGGAACTAGAGGGTATTATGCTAAGCGAAATAAGTCAATCAGAGAAAGACAATTATCATATGATCTCACTGATACGAGGAATTTGAGAAAAAAGACAGAGGATCATAGGGGAAGGGAGCGAAAATAAAACAAGATGAAACCAGAGAGGGAGACAAACCATAAGACACTCTTAATCTCAGGAAACAAACAGGGTTGCTGGAGTGCATGCGGGTAGGAGGGATGGGGTGGCTGGGTGATGGACACTGGGGAGGGTATGTGCTACGATGAATGCTATGAATTGTGTAAGACTGATAAGTCACATTTCTGTACCCCTGAAACAAACAATATATGTCAATAAAAAAAAAAGAAAAAAATTTTTTTAAATCCTAAGAAAAAGAAAAAGAAAGAGAAAGAGAGAGCGAAGAAAGAAAATCCTCACTTGATTCCTTCATTCTCTTTGAGCTACTGCCCTAGTTCCTCTTTCCAGAAAAATTTTTGAAAAATTGTCTCTATGTACTATTTCTGTTCCTCTCCCACCAGCAATCTCTAAACCATCTTCAAGCTAATTTTGTCCTATGTTACTCTATCTCAGGATTTCTTAACCTTCGCACTATTGGCATCTTAGTCTGAGTCATTCATTCCTTTGTGGTGCCATTCTGTACATTTAGGATGTTTAGTTACCAACATCCCTGTCTTCATTCACTAGATGCCAGGAGCAGCCCTGTCCCTCCAGCTTCAACAACCAAAAATGTCTGTCGACGTTGCCAAATGACTTCTGTGGAGCAAAATCACTTCTGGTTAGGAATCAGTACTCTAGCCCCATGGCACCTGTAAATGTTACTGATGATTTTCATGATGCTACCTTTCATTTTTTATCTGACTTGAAATTGTAATGGCATCGGACATTGTTAACCTCTCCTTTCTTGAGACAACGTTCTTCTCTCACCTCCAATGACTTAGTATTTTTTTATTTTCTTTTTACCTCTCAAATTGTTTGTTCATTCTCTGTCTCTCTCTTTCTGTCTCTCTCCCCCTTCCTTCTTTCTCTCTCTCTTTCTTTAAATCTCCTTTGCAGTTCATCCTTTGCCAATTGATAATTAAATGTTGGCATTCTCTTCTTACTCAGCTCTCTTTCTGGGGAATCGCATCCCCATCCGAGGCTTTAGTTTCCATATTTATACTTCTGCTTCCACCTACAAGGAACTAGCCTCCGTATGGCAAACAGGCCAACCTTCCCACCAAAGCAACAAAAAAGCTGGGTACAATAGTTTATCCATAGCTTGTGAGTCTTATCTCTCTGTGGTAGCCTTGTCCTCTAGAGAAGAAAAAATCTCCTAGGTCTACCTTTTGAAAGGTAAGAAAATTAGTTCTTTTTTTAAAAAAAGGATTTTATTTATTTACTTATTTGAGAGAATGAGAGAAAGAGAGAGAACAAAGGGAGAGGGAGAAGCAGGCTCTCTCCTGAGCAGAGAACCCAACATGGGGCTCAATCCCAGGACTCCAAGGTCACCACCTGAGCCGAAGGCAGACACCTAACCCACTGAGCCACCCAGGTGTCCCAAAACATTATTAGTTCTTAATGAGAATAATACAGATAAAGATGGAAGTGCTATTTCTTAAACTGGCCTAGAAGGGCTTACATAATCTGCCTCCGCCCCTGCCTCTCGCCCCTGTACCCTCCCTAACCTCATCCTCCATCTCTGTCCCCCTTGTGTTCCTACTCCAGGCTGCTGGCCATTGTTTAGTCCTTGCTCATGCTCCAGCACAGGACTCGTTTGCCTAGAATGCTCCTCTTGCCCACCTCAGCCTACTTAACTCATCCTTTTGGTTTCGCCTCAAGCAGACTTCCTCAGGCAGCCTACTCTGGCCTTCTTGACCAGTGGTAGGCCCCCACGATGGAGGCTTTTAATGGTCGGTCTCCAGACATCTCCTCATGGTGTGGCACAGGAGCAGTTTTCCATTTACTCGTGTGGGTAATGAGGCAGCAGAATACAATTGAGTGGTTAAAAGCAGGGATTTGGGGACACCAAGAGATTGCTCATCTTTAAAATGGGGATAGCAAAAGAACCTACCTGTAGGGTTATTGTAAGTCTTAAATGATTTAATGTGTATACAATGCTTAGAATGATGCCTGGAGCATAGTAAGCATATGTAAATGTCTGCTGTAGTTTTAAAAAACTTAGAATTTTCATCTGTCTCTTCCACTATTTTTGTTCATCATTTTTTACTCAGTGCCAACATAGTTTATGACACATGGCAGGCATGTGGTAACTGCCAGAGTAATGTGTAAATTAAAGTTTGGAAAAAGAAATGCTATATAAATGCACAGCAAGTTTGTAGAGATGAAAAAAATAGAGATGCTGCATTGTCTTTTAAAAAATGATTCTACTATAGTCATTCATTGTCTTCATTTGCACAATCTAAGCTAAGAGGAAAAGTCATGATTTCTTTAGGAGAATTTAAATAATATTTTGTGCTTGTTGAGTTCATTATAACAAAATGAGTGAAGTCAAAGTCTTTGAATTAAAATATAAATTTGTTGGGGTGCCTGGGTGGCTCAGTTGTGGATAGAGCTAAGGGTATTATGCTAAGCAAAGTAAGAGCTCTTCTCCTAGTTTTTAGGTCACCTTCTCAACTGTGTCATCACATGGCAGAGAGAGGGCGAGCTCAGGGCTCTCTTCTTGTAAGGGTACCAGTCCCATCAGATTAGGGCCCTACCCATATGACTTTATTTAACTTTTACCACCTTCTCACAGGCGTTCTCCTTAAGTACAGTCACATTGGGGGTTAGGGCTCAGCATATAAATTTTGAGGGGACACAAACATTGAGTCCATAACACCATTCAAAAGAAGCATAGAATATGATTTGGGCGACTATGCCAAAAACTTTTAGAGAAAGAGGCTTTTAGGATTGACTTCAAAGGATTTGGACTTGTAGAGTTGGAAATGAAATTATACCATGATCTAAATATTATTTGTGGAAAGCAGAAGGAATATAAGATTTGTGTGTGGCTAGTGAGAGAATTTGTTTGATTGGTCTCCTAGTGTGTGAGAGGGAAATGAATGGAAAGTAGGTGAATTTTAAGTCATTGAAAAATTCAAATGATGAGCTGTGGAGTTTGCACTTTAATTCATGAGTAATAGGAACCCATACTTTTAAAAAGGAGTGATATGATCAGAGTTGTTCTCCCAGAATATTAATCTGAGAGAGACTTTAAGGGGCTGAAATTGATAGCTTAGTACTGATCTGTATTAATAGGAAGGAGGTAATTGTTAGGGCCAATTTAATGTTAAAACCTGTTTAACTTTTAGGGCCTGCTTAGCCTGAGCAACTCCATATTGCCTCGGTAGCTATATTGTTGTTTACATCCATGGACTTCATTCCGGGAATAAATGCCCCAGTATTCCTGGTATGGTTCCGGGTATCGATTCCGGGAGTAAATGCCTTAACAATAGAAGTCACGTACCTTGGGTCTGCGGTTATGCCCTATAAAACCAGCCTGTGAGATCGGGAGGGGGTCGCTCTCTTTGGCCCTGGCCGGTCAGTCTGACTTCTAATGCTTGGCATAGAATAAGGCTTTGTGTAACTTTCACTTTGTCTCAGTCTCATTCCTTTGATAACGGACCCCAACAGTAATGAGAGCTGAATCTATAATAGTGGTATCAGGTACTCAACCGTGAGTCAAACATTGACTCTTCCTCAATAAGGCAGCTTTGTAGTGGGGAAACATACAAAGAAACTAATAATTAAAACATAATGGGATAAGTGCTAGGATAAGATTCAATTCACTAGTAATATTTAACAATTCTAAACTTGTATATACCTGATTAAAATGCTCAATACGGGGGAGCCTGGTGGCTCAGTGGGTTAAAGCCTCTGCCTTCGGCTCTGGTCATGATCCCAGGGTTCTGAGATTGAGCCCCACATCCGGCTCCCTGCTCAGCGGGGAACCTGCTTCCTCCTCTCTCTGCCTGCCTCTCTGCCTACTTGCGATCTCTATCTGTCAAATAAATAAATAAAATCTTAAAAAAAAAAAAATACTCAATACTTACGGAGCAAAAATGTATAGAACTACAGGGAGAGATTGACAAGTCCTCAGTGAAATATTCACAGTGGAATATTTCAACTCATATCTCAAAATTAATGACAGGCTGAACAGACAAAATGGTACTAAAGATACAGAAACAGTAACTATATTGACATTGGCCCAAATCAGAAAATAGTATAGGCCCAGAGAATAATGTATGCAACAACTAGAGAATATATCTTGATGCTGTTTCTCCTTTCCCCAAATTCCATTTCCATCACCGTTTTTCTGCTTTTCAAAAGAAGGGAACACCTCTTGTCCATCCCAGGTCTCCCATGATGTATCATCTCGGGACATACAACTTCAGAGGTCCAATATTGGCGTTGGAAAATTCTCTTTTAATCATAAACCTTTCATAGGTCATTGTCTTTTCCTGTCTTATATGAATGTCTGCTAAGGGTGAGTCATGTCTTTAGGAAAGCAGTAATTTGACCAACAGTAAGTGTTGGGATATTCCAAATTCAGTAGGATGGCACCGTGGGAGCCATGACCATTTTTCTTTAACTGCCTCACGTCTTCCATATTCATATTTTGTCAAATAGTGAGCTACTGCTGAGGGAGTCACATCAGAAGGACACACTCATTCTGGTGGGTCAGAGAGGCAAGCAGCAAGACCAGGGGTGCTCTAGCCCCAGTGCTGTGCCTGTTGCCTTGTCAGTCAAAGGGCTGGAGTCTCCAAGGGCTTTGCCTGGTGAGAAGGACCTCCTGAGCAACAAACTTGGAGGAAATGATAGATACCAATTATTACCAATAATGAAACAGAAAGAAATTTTTCTGAACTATTAATAATAAAAAGAAAATGTATCAACTATGTTGAAGAAAAGTCTCAGTTATCTTTCTGTTTTCCCTAGGGAAAATGATACAAAAAGGCATTGCCATTTGAAGGGGTGATTCATAGTATTAGCCCAAAACTGTAGATATAACAAAACAGATATATATATATACTTTTCAACAGGGTGGTGGTGACAGTCAGCCTTGCCTGTTGTGCCTTTATTTATTTATTTTTAATATTTTATTTATTTATTTGACAGACAGAGATTACAAGTAGGCCGAGAGGCAGGCAGAGAGAGAGGAGGAAGCAGGTTCCGTGCTGAGCAGAGAGCCCGACGTGGGTCTTGATCCCAGGACTCTGGGATCATGACCTGAGCTGAAGGCAGAGGCTTTAACCCACTGAGCCACCCAGGCACCCCTATTTTTTTTTTTTTTAAGATTTTATTTATTTGACAGAGAGAGAGATCACAAGTAGGCAGAGAGGCAGGCAGAGAGAGAGGGGAAAGCAGGCTGTCTGCTGAACAGAGAACCCAATGTGGGGCTCGATCCCAGGGCCCTGAGATCATGACCTGAGCGGAAGGCAGAAGCTTAACCCACTGAGCCACCCAGGTGCCCCTGTTACAGAGATATTTTAAGAATGACGTTTTCTGTTCTTCTAGGTCGTATGATGTTTGTAGACTTCATCATCCTTTTAAAATTTATAATTTGTTATGATTTTATTCCTGTATTACATAAATGTTTACTTTTATACCTATATTTTAAAGTAATAATATTGTATTCTCTTTTTTTAAAGAGGTCTGCACCTCAAGTTATATTGGAACAAAACCTGAATCCATCCCTAGACCTGATATCTTTTCTCTATCTTTCTCTTTCTGTCTCTGTTTCTCTCATATTGCTTTTCATGTTCTTAAAAGTAGGACCTACACTAATATATATGGGATGTAAGCAAAGTATTCCAAAAATATCACCTAGGGTATAGTGCCCTAAATTTTAGAGAAATGCCTTTATTAAGTTAAGATTAATTCCTCCTTTTCTAATGTTAATATATTGTTCCAATTATATACAATATATACAAATTATATACAATTACATAATTATATACAAAATAAATACTTCATATATTTAAATACTTAAAATAAATACTTCATATACTTTAAGTTTTACAATAAAGTACTATTAACCCATGGATAAATAAACCTTCAAACATATTTTAAAATATTAGGTGGTCAGCTTAAACATCCTTGGAGGATACCCAGCTTTTTGTGTTACTTTTAAGGGCATGCAAGCACAAACATTTGGAGACAACTGATCTGGACAGATAACTATGGAAGGCTATATAAATCAATCATGCAAGTCCTTGAAGGGAGCCACCATCTATTTTTAACCGTCCTGTTGGCAGATTTCAGCAGACAGCTGTATCAGACGGAGTGAGGCTGCCTGACAGTGTGGAGGGACGCTGTGTTGGCCCACCTATTTTCAGCTGTGAAACCTGCTTTCCAAATCCCAATATTTAAAAGATGTCTTTGAGACTAACTTTTTTTGTAGTTTGGGAAATGGAAATATCTCCCATTAGTGTTATTTAATAGATAACATGGGGATTTATGGGAGTCTGCTGACAGCAGTTCGGGTCAATTTCCTCAAGGCCCACCCTCCTTTGACCTGTCCAGGAATCCTGTACTTATTATTATCACTCGTTGGGTGCAAGTGACCATGAGGGTGGATTGATCCAGATCGCTCTGACGCTGTATCCTTGAGAAGTCCACACTGGAGGGTGGTTTTCGGTTCAGAATTTTCACCAGATAATGGGGGTTAAGTCTCCAGCTTTGGGGTGCCCTGGGGGGCCGGAGCACTCAGCAATAGCTGACTTTGGAGGATAGGCAGTCTCACTTCCTTCTTGTTATTCTTAGAGGAAAAGGGTCCATGTAAACTGGCTGTCACTCCAGAACCATCGCTCTTTTTTTTTTTTTAATTTTATTTATTTATTTGACAGAGAGAGAGGTCACAATTAGGCAGAGAGGCAGGCAGAGAGAGAGAGGAGGAAGCAGGCTCCCTGCAGAGCAGAGAGCTCAATGCGGGGCTCGATCCCAGGACCCTGAGATCATGACCTGAGCCGAAGGCAGCGGCTTAATCCACTGAGCCACCCAGGCGCCCCCCATCGTTCTTTTCATTTCTTCTGAAACTATCCTTCCAGGGTTCGAATCAATCAGTTCTATATGGAGAGCAGGTTCAGTTTGGATTCTGCTACTTCACGAACTTTCTGTTGCAGTAAGACTGGGTCCCTAATATTAGGCTTCAGTAACAAGATCTTTGAAATACCCACAGTCATGTCTCATGAGTGCATATATGCCCCCAGGTGGGCTGGATTAAGGCATAGACTGCCTCATGGACACAAAAAAAGCACCATTTTCCCTTTCTTGGCCCAGCGCTGTGCACTAGTCCTTCCTTTATGTTTTTACGATACCTTTATTTCATAAAACTCATTGAGTTTGTCTGTGACTGCCTTGATTCCATACAATCCAGGTTCCCTATTTCAGGGAAAAGGCAGTAGGTGCAGGATTACCCCTTGTTTATCGGAAGGTCACATTATACCACTTTGCTTTTGCAGAAGAACTACACTAGTATCTGTTTTTGATAAGTGGAAGAAATTCAAAGAGAATTTTTGCTTTTATGAAAGAACGCAAAAAATAAATATAGCATTTGGTGTTTGTTTTGCAGCGAACCATTATACAGAGGCAGTGTGCACCCGCAAGCAATGAGAGTGACCCGCCAGCCTCCTTCCTTGGGAAGTAAAGTCAGCATCTCAATGTCAAGCTGCTGGAGCTTTGAACTGTGTGAGCACTGTGCTTTATCTCCATTTATTTTGTGCATTCATCAGCAAGATGTGTCCTAAGGCATCAGAAAATCTGAAGAGAAATTATTTTGGGATCTCGGAATACTTAAAACATTTTCCACATAAATGAATGATAATTGCTCCTTTGCTTCATGCCATTCTGGCTTATAAAAGGTTTCATAGGAATACTCTACTTTTGAATAGCAGAGGAAGCCTGTAGAAGGTCTCAAGTTACCTTAAGCAAAATTTCCTTCCCTATGGGTTTGCTAAGAGGATAATGAATTCTCACATACCTGTTGTCCAAAGCTGAGGGTGTGTTGGCTTTACAGGTGTGTAAGTAAAAAGGGATATTCAGTTGACTTTGCAGAGCAAAACCAACCATCCCCTCCAAAAAAATTCCAGTTATGTTCTGTTTTTTTCCTATTCTGGGATCAGAGGGCAGCCAAAATAATAATGCTAGTGGTAAGAAAACTGAGCTATCCATAGCGCAGTGCTCTCTTATCCAGATAAAACTGGAAACATTCTGAGGGAGGAATGAAAGGCTTGAGTTCCACCTGCGTATTTGGCCTCTCCCTTTGCTTACCAAAGCCCCCTTCCTCCCCATCGTATCTGATGGCAAATTTCTTTTTGAAAGTTTGTAGAGTCAGGCACCTGGGTGGCTCAGTCAGTTAGGCATCTGCCTTCTGCTCGGGTCATGATTCTGGGGTCCTGGGATCCAGCCACGCGTCAGGCTCCCTGCTCAGTGGGAAGCCTGCTTCTCCTTCTGCCTCTGCCGGCCCTGCTTGTACTCTCTCTTTCAGTGTCAAGTAAATAAATAAAATCTTAAAAAAAAGAAAGAAAGAAAGAAAGAAATTTTGTAGAATCAGTTTGAAACATCTATTTCTCTGCCCCCCAGATATGCTGCATCATATTCGACAAACTTACCCTGAAATAATTCCAGCACCTCACCTGTTTCCATTTTGTTCCCAAAGAGCTCCCTCCCAGAACTCTCTTTCCTCTACTCCCTTCAGGATGGATCACTGTCTAGGCTGCTGATGGGGGTCATGGTCCTGGGGGGTCCTGGGGATCTTCACCTGCCTAGTCTCCTAGAGGGTCTATATTCAGCATGACAGGATATCAGGTGTAACAAGATATTAAGTGAGATTTTATTTCCCCCTCTTGTCCCAGAATTATAAAGTACACATGTGAAGAACAGAGACATTTAGCTTTCCACATTCCAAAGAGAAACACCAACTAAGCCTCATACCTGCTTTCCAGGGCTTGAAGGAAGACTGGAGGGGTAGAATTTTGTCAGAGACAAAAATCCAGCCGAGATAATGGTACATTTGATTGTGCTAGTGACCGTAGAAGTGGTGAGAAGGGGTCAAATTCTGGTTATACTTTGAAGGGAGAGTCAATTGGATTGGATGTGAGAAAGAGAGGAGTCACGCACGCCTTCACATTTTTAGACTACTGAAAATTGAAATTGAAAGTATGAACTTGCCATTAAATGAAGTGAGGAAAATTATGGGTGAAGCAGGTCTGGAGAGGAAGACTGCGAGTTTAGTTTCGGACTTGTTGAATTTAAAATCTATATTCGAAATCCAAGTGGGGATGTCAAAAGGCAGTTGGTATAGGTATAGGAATCTGGTGTTCAGTGTGGAGATCTGGGGCACTGCTATCATCTTGGGAGTCCTGATTTTATAAATGGTAAAATCCCCGAGACTGGGTGTGAGCTCCACTGAAATGCAGGTAGAAAAGAGAAAAGGTTCATAATGTCAGCCCTAGGGGCACTCTGACATTGAGAGGTGGGGATTCAAAACAAAACAAAACAAAAGAGGAGAAGGGAACGGAGATGAAACAACCAGGGTAGAGTTTGAAGGAAACACAGAAGAGCACAGTATGCTGGATGAGAAGCAAAGGAAGGGTTTCTGGTAGGGGAGTGAGGGAGGTGCTGCTGATGGGTGCGCAAGAACAGAGATACACCTGGTGACCCAATGAGCCCAGTTCGTGGAGCTGAGTATCTGATAGGTGGAGGAAGAGAGGAACGGAGGATGCCAGTAAGACAGCCTTTTCAAGGAGGTTTGCCCTAAGAAGGAATAGAAAAAAGATGTGATAGCTGGCAGAGGAGTGTGACGTTAGGACCCTCTTTCTGGTTTTTAATATCAGAGGAAGAACAGCATGTCTATTTACCATCCATGGGACTCAGTGGAGAAGTTAAAAACTGATGATGTAGGAGAGAAAAGGGGGATGTATCAGTCTAGACTGGGGCAAAAAGCAGATGGTGTGCACAAGCTGGATAATTTGAAGTTTTAAAAGGGATTATTTACTATACAAATTATGGTCCAAGTATAAGGAAAACAAAGGGATAGTGCAGTACCCTGGGGTAAGTTACAGATTGGTATTAATTGGGGGAGGGGAAAAGTTACTGAAATCCAGAAAAAGGGCGCTGTGGAGACAGACCTATTTGAACATTTTGGTGGATGGACTGAGCCAGTTCATGGAGAGAGAGGTGGAAAAATAAATGCCCCACCTCCACCTTCCTCCCTCCTATACATTCCAAATCCTTTCCTGGGCACCCCCATCCTTCTCACTGGACAGAAAAGTCTGGAAGCTGGAGGGCAGGGGAACCTGTTGATTCAGGGTAGACTGGCAGAGAGTAGGACAAGGGAAGGAGGAAAATGGATCTGAAGGAGCCAACAAAAAGTTCTGCACAGGAAGAATTACAGAATTGAAATGGTGACCTTGAGTGAGAGAAGAAGAACCTGGTGTACAAGTGGAGGGATTAGCCATAGAGAGGGATACCTGCCGTTCATGCTCAAGACGGGCGAGAAGGCAGAGGGCCAGGGTGCAAATGCTGGTAGGTTGTGTAATGTGATGGTAGGAGGTTAAAAATGCTTTTCTGCTTTGATTCCTCCAGCTTTCTCAGGGAGATAAGACGCAAGGTCATCAGCTTCAGCATGAAGTCCTTCTAGGTGGGTGGTATTAAAGCAGGTGGGGAATGCTTCTAGTTATCAGTTGATTGCTAGCTGGGACCTGCTTATACTTCTGCTCTTCTGCCATTTATTTTTATTTTTTATAAAAGACTTTATGAGAGAGAGCGCACGTGTGCACACGCACAAGCATAGGTGGGGGCGGGGAGGGAGACAGACTTCCTGCTGCAAGAAGCATGACCTGCAGCTTGATCCAAGGACCCTGAGATCAGGAGCTGAGCCACTCCATCCCACACAGTCATTTCTCTTCAGTGCACACTACTTTAACCTGCAATGAATGCCACATACTTCTGGCTTTGTTTTTGAGTTGTTTCCTGTTGTTCTTGGACTCTGAACTTGATCATAAAACCGTCTATGGCAAGAATAATTTCCCTTTTGTCATCCTCCCACGGTGATGAGTATAGACTTGTAACAATTGCTCATTGAATAGTTATTATACTCAGTTCCTGCTCAGAGCCTGCTGCAAATGTGTGGTTTCTATGTTAACAATGAGTTTAATATAATATTTGTTTTTTAGCTATGTAATCCAAATGACATTGTGATGACCGCTTGAAAGGAAAAAAATGTCTTTTCCAATGGCATTTTAAAAAAATTAAATAAGAAATTATAGCTGAATATGAACCAGGTGCATTTGCTCAACGAATTATACTTATTTCAGGAAAATAGTTTTAAGTTTGTTACAATCTTGTAAACCAGAGATTCTCAATCCTGGTTGTATTGGTTGTGTACCTGAAGGCATTAGGAATTGAGCATCTGGAGCCAAACACAGGCAAGCTTAAGAGACATTTGACTGCGTATGTTTCCTGTCCTGGGTATGGCTTCCCTTCTTGCTAATTCCAGTGCAATTAGTCACCAAGTTCTGGTTCTAGGTGTAGACTCTTAATGCTCTGGGCATCTGACATTTAACCTGTCCCAAACCAAACCGTCATATTCTTCCTAACATGCCCCGCTCTCTTCTCATCTTCTTACACTTTGAAATAATTCAGGATTCTGTCTCTCATCTGCACAATCGATCCATTCATTTCTGTCAGCTCAACCTCCAAAACACATTGTCATTCAGACCTCATCATTTGTCTTGCTATCATGCTATTCCAGCCCTCTAGATAAATATGAATCATAGATTTCATGTGTATGAATTATATTATATTTAACAGAAAATGTCTTACAGCAATCATTTAAAACCATGAATTATATCGTTTCCCTACTCACAAGCCTCCACTGGCTTTCCATCACACCCAGAGTAAAATCCGGAGCCCTATCCTTGGCTTGCGAGGCTGGGTTCTCCCTCTGACCTCACCGCCCACCCCTTCTTCTCTTTCTCATCTCCCTCCAATTTTTCTTGAAAACACCAAGAGTGCTCTCGTGGCTTTCTCATACTGGAGTAAGCTTTTCTCCATATTTCTGTGGGGCTCACCTCTTCAGTTAACTGAAATCTTTGCTCACATTATTAACTCCTCAAACGATTACATGTGATTGTGGTTTGTGTGGGCATAAAACTGGCAGAGGACAATATTAGCATTCATCATTCCTCCAAGATTAGCTAACTATTTGTCATCTCCATGACTGTTCAGGTTTCATAAAGCACTTTCAACTTTCTACCTCTTCAGCTGTTTTTTTTTTTTAAATATTTTATTTATTTATTTGACAGACAGAGATCACAATTAGGCAGAGAGGCAGGCAGAGAAAGGGAAGAAGGCTCCCTGCTGAGCAGAGAGCCGGATGCAGGGGGGTGGGGGGGGTGGAGGGTGGGAGGGGGGGGTCGGGGCCTCGATCCCAGGACCCTGGGATCATGACCTGAGCTGAAGGCAGAGGCTTTAACCCACTGATCCACCCAGGCGCCCCTTGACTGTTCTTTTGACACAAAGAAACATTATATTGTTACATTATCTGGGGAAAAAACCCTAAAGATATCCCTGTGGGATATCCCAAGATCAAATAACTCTTAACAATGCCAGCTATTAGCCTCTCTGGGTGTGGACTGTTAAGACGTAGGACAATCGACAATCGGAATGAGTCTTATTTAGGTTTTTTAATTTATACATGTATTCAGGTAATAAAAATCCTCTGATAATAACACCATTTTGGAACAGCTATACAGTTATTTCTGTTTCGTTAGTGCCAGATCTGTCTACTCTTACTGGATAATGCTATGAATTTCTGTACAGTATGTGTGTAAATATATGGGTATGTTTGTGGGCATGTCCATATAGCACTAATTCTTTCTCGTTAATGTCTCTCATTTGTAGAAATAATATTCCCCATTTTATTTGATACTTTTTTTCCCTGGGATTTCTCAATAGTGTCAGTTCTGGGCTAGACTGGCTTTACATCAGACCAAGTATGATGCTTTTAATTAATGTTGTGCTGACTCGTTGGGCTGTTAGTACTTGAGAAGAGAAGTCTTTCTAAGTGTGTATCTCAGGACACCCTATTCCTTCTCCCTGAGACCCTTACCACTGTTCTAGGAACTGTGGGAAGAATACAGTGAACTGTGTGGGTCCTTACTCTTCAGGGTTAGTGCTTTATGGATAGTGCTTTGAGGGTGGGTGGATAGAAAGATACTAGTTACCTCCCTCTCCTTCCAATGATCAGACAGAAAGGAAAACATGGTTGTCACTGAGAGAGAGAAATGTGCTTTTCTGTACTCTCAGGTGCTGAGAATATTTCAAATTTCCTAGCAACTACTGCCACCATGTGGGTATTTATAATTATTGGATTTAAACTTGAGTGTTGCCCTGTTTAAGGCTGGTCCTAAGCTGAAATACACAGAATTTAAGTTTGTTTTAGTGTCCTTTGGCCTCAGACTGACTCCTGAGTCCCCTCTAGCTTCCCTGTACTCTCGGACTCACGATGAGTTTTCATTATTACTTTTCTCTTCCCTTACGCTGCACTTTGTTAAAGCAGTGCTAAAGTCAGGCTGATGATACTCTGAGGACTTTTAATTTTTGATATTCCAGTTTGAGACAGAGAGACCCCAAGATGGTCCCCAGTGATCTCCGTTTCCTGATATTCATGCCTGTGTATCCCTTTCATCTTGAGTATGCATGGGCCCCATGACAGAAGTGATGGGAATGGTCCTTCCACAATGACATTACATGGCATTGCAACTTCTGTATTGCTAGCAGACTCTAGAGTGCCTTCTGCACTGGCGTGCATGAAGCAAGATGCCATGTTGGGGAGGGTGCTCAGTGAAAATGGACTTAGGACCACTACTGGCTGTCAGCAGGTAAGAATTGGAGGTTCCAATCCCACAGGACATAGCCAGTTGAATCCTACCAATGACCACATGAACCTGGGAGCAGATGGCTTGCCAGTGGAGCTTTTGGATGAGATGCTAGCCCTGGGTGACACCTTGGTCGCAGCTTCAGGGGAGATCCTGAAACAGAGACAAGGTTAAGCTATGCCCAGATTCTATGTGATAATAAATGTGTGTTATCTTTATTTCCTAAGTGTGCGGCTATTTGTTCTGCAGCAGTAGCTAATAAATACACATTTCTTTGGTTTTACTTATGTGACTCCCCTCTTTACAGGACTGCAGTATAGGTCTTTAGAGACCATTCTTGGAAATAAATGGAATTGACAAACACCAAACTGTGGTATAATTGTCCGTCCCCTCCTACCAAGGTGCTGTTACTGAATCAGCTTGTGCCTGATTCCTTTAAGGTAAGTTTTCACTCAGAAAATACCTCAGCAATTCATACAGAGAGAGTGCTGTTAGGAGTGCATATACAGTTCCCTAAATAATCTTGGGCAGGCTTCAATCCAGCAATGGGCACAACTTAGCCAAAATCTAAGATTACATACCTTGTCGGATAATTATCCCCTTCCAGGTGCAGCTACAGTGATAATGACCTGCGTTAAAGGCAGATGCTTAACTGACTGAGCCACCCAGGTGACCCTAAAATGAAATTTCTTATGTCAAGAAAGCGAAGTCTCATCTTTCCTTCTCCAGGGACTGTTAGCGCACTTTCTTCTTCAAGTTTAACAAACAGTTAAAACCAAAAATAGACAAAACCACTTAACTTATGCTCTAACTAAAGCCCATTGTTCTTTTTTTTCTAATTTTTTTTTAAGATTTTATTTATTTATTTAATAGACAGAGATCGCAAGTAGGCCGAGAGGCAGGCAGAGAGAGAGAGGG
This sequence comes from Meles meles, assembly GCF_922984935.1. Taxonomy (NCBI): domain Eukaryota; kingdom Metazoa; phylum Chordata; class Mammalia; order Carnivora; family Mustelidae; genus Meles; species Meles meles. The sequence goes on from NC_060066.1 coordinate 131,139,955, forward strand.
GGGAAGCAGGCTCCCTGCTGAGCAGAGAGCCCAATGCAGGAGCTCAATCCCGGGACCCTGGGATCATGACCTGAGCCGAAGGCAGAAACTTTAACCCACTGAGCCACCCAGGCACCGCCAAAGCCGGTTATTCTTATTGCTTATGGCACTTTCTTGATGCATTGATGAAGATGTTAGGCAAAGGTCAGAAAATTCCAGTTGCCAAGCCAGAAAAGCCCAGATAGCAACAGAATGCTTAGAAGAGATCTCATTCTCTGCTAAATACATACCAACCCCCACCCATGATCACACACCCTCTGCCTGCTGTCTGCACGTACCCACCCCAACCTCTCCCTGTAAGACTCTACATATCCATCTTGTGGGTACAGAGATCAGTTGCTAAGGCCTGAAACAGCCACCTTCCCTGGCTATCAGCACTCAAAATAAAATTCTCCCTTTCTCTTTTCCAAACCCTGATCTCTTGAGTTATTGGCTTCTCTTGTGATGAGTTTATCTGAGTCCGTTCAGCAGCATGTTGGCAAACTCAGGAGCTGTTCTTTTGATTTGTCCCCCCTCCTGGGGAATCCCCATGACGGAGCAGGTGGTCATGGCAATGCCCCTGGGTTTACCTTTCATTTCCTGAGTTAGTGGCTAGGATAGATCAGCTGTGATAGATCTGTTGGTACCAGGACCCCTAATTCTTTCTGCTTACCATAGCGAACTGGAACTTGGGTCAGTTTTTAGAGCACTAAGACAGAAGTGTGAAGCCAAAATTGGTGGTGGAGGGGTACAAAGACTGACCTATCAGAAGACCCAGCATGTGCAAATTTATGTGCGGGAATAGTTGGGCTTAAGGGTTGGAAATTGGAGGAAGTGGTTAGACTATTTATTAATTAGTCATTTTATTAATCAATTAATTAAACAACCTTTTTGTTTTAGTTGTTTGCTAAGCAGAGGAGTCATAAGTCTAGTAAGATATAGATCAAGCCCACAGTGATTTTATAGTCTGCTATGGAAAAAAGGTGAGCATAATAAGTTAACTGAAGGTAAAAAAAAGTAAGTTAACTGAAGGGATAGTAGGAGGGCAGGAAGGAGGTGGTTAGAGGAAAATGAGGGGGGCAGGTGTTTGGAGATTGGGGAAATGGGTGAAGGGAATGTTGGGGAGAAAAAATTTTTCTTTGTCCTTCAAAGTTTTTTTTACTGGTCTAGGAATTAAATTGACAGGAGACACGTTAACAGCAGAAGGCCAAATTTAATTACACATGTACCCATTCTTAGGGGGGACTCCACAAGAATATGAGGCCCAAAGGCAGTCAGGTACTTGAAGCTTATGGGCCATCCAGAACTAAGGAGAGAGGGGTAGGGCTATGGGACCTCAAAGGGAAAGAAAGCAATTCACAGGAAGATAAAAATGAATAAATGTGTGACAAACAAATGTCTGCTGGGCCTACAAAAACAATGGGATACAGAGAGGAATTTTAACAAACAGACTTTTCTAGGTTCCTTGCAGTCTACCACACCAACTTTGCAACATACTGTATCTATCTATGGTGATAGTTCCTTTCCTAGAACAGTTCTAACCAAATTTTTCCAGGCAGTGATAGGGAAGTACAAAGGTTCTTCCTGATCCTTTTGTTTCTTGGGAAAAAAATCAGTTAAAAAATATCCATATGCCGGGGTGCCTGGGTAGCTCAGTCAGTTAAGTATCTGCCTTCAGCTCAGGTCATGATCTCTGGGTCCTGGGATAGAGCCCCGTGTTGGGCTCTTTGCTCAGCAGGGAGTCTGCCTCTCCCCCTGCTCATGTGCTTTCTCCCTGTCTCAAATAAATAAAATAAAATCTTAAAAAAAAAAAATCCACATGCCAAAAAGATATATTTTGGGGTGGCAAATTCTGCTCCCCTAGGGGTCAAAAGGTACAAACTTAATAAATAATAAATGTTATTGGGATATAATGTGTAGCATGGTGACTACAGCTAACTTGGAGGTTGCTAAGGGAGATCTTAAAAGTTCTCATTACAAGAAAATAAATTCTGTAACTTTGTGTGGTAATAGATGTTAATTAGACTTATTGTGGTGGTCCTTTCACAATATATACAAATATCAGATTATGTTGTATAGCTGAAATTTACATGTTATATGTCAGTTATATGTCAGTTACATCTCAGAAAAAAGAAATAATAGCATTGTTACTCAACAGAGAGTTTTTATTTTATTATATATTTATTTTATTTAAATTAAATTAATTAATATACAGTGTATTATTAGTTTCAGAGGTAGAGGTCAGTGATTCATCAGTTGTATATAACACCCAGTGCTCATTACATCATGTGCCTTCCTTAATGCCCATCACCCAGTGACCCCATCCTCCCACCTTCCTCCCCTCCGGCAACCCTCAGTTTGTTTCCTATAGTTAAGCGTCTTTTACGGATTGGCTTTCTTTTTGATTTTGTCTTATTTTATTTTTCCCTCCCTTCCTCTATGATCCTCTGTTTTGTTTCTTAAATTCTACATATGAGTGAAATCATATGATAATTGTCTTTCTCTGATTGACTAATTTCACTTAGCGTGATACTCTCTAGTTCCATCCATGTCATTGCAAATGAAAGATTTCGTTTTTTTTGATGACTGAGTACTATTCCATTGTGTGTGTACACACACACACACACACACACCCTACATCCTTTTTTTAAAAAAATTTAATTTAATTTTTTTCAGTGTTCCAAAATCCATTGTTTATGCACCACACCCAGTGCTCCATGCAATACGTGCCCTCCCTATTACCCACCACCTGTTTCCTGAACCTCCCAACCCCGCCCCTTCAAAACCCTCAGGTTGTTTTTCAGAGTCCATAGTCTCTCATGGTTCATCTCCCCTTCCAATTTCCCTCAACTCCCTTCTCCTCTCCATCTCCCAATGTCCTCCATGTTATTTGTTATTCTCCACAAATAAGTGAAACCATATGATACTTGACTCTTTCTGCTTGACTTATTTCACTCAGCATAATCTCTTCCATTCCCGTCTATGTTGCTACAAAAGTTGGGTATTCATCCTTTCTGATGGAGGCATAATACTCCATCGTGTATGTGGACCACATCTTCCTTATCCATTCGTCCGTTGAAGGGCATCTTGGTTCTTTCCACAGTTTGGCGACCATGGCCATTGCTGCTGTAAACATTGGGGTACAGATGGCTCTTCTTTTCACTACATCTGTATCTTTGGGGTAAATGCCCAGTAGTGCAATTGCAGGGTCATAGGGAAGCTCTATTTTTAATTTCTTGAGGAATCTCCACACTGTTCTCCAAAGTGGCTGTACCAACTTGCATTCCCACCAACAGTGGAAGAGGGTTCCCCGTTCTCCACATCCTCTCCAACACACATTGTTTCCTGTCTTGCTAATTTTGGCCATTCTAACTGGTGTAAGGTGATATCTCAATGTGGTTTTAATTTGATCTCCCTGATGGCTAGCGATGATGAGCATTTTTTCATGTGTCTGATAGCCATTTGTACTCCCACATCCTTTTTTAAGAAAAAAAATTAATTTATTCATTTGAAAGAGAGAGTGTGCAGGAAAGCATGAGCAGTGGGGAGGGTCAGAAGGAGAAGCAGCAGCACACCCCCCACTGAGCAGGAATACTACCTGCCTTCTCCCTCCTCCACCTTGGATGCAGGGCTCAATCCCAGGACCTCAGGATACCTGAGCCAAAGGCAGATGCTTAACTGACAGAGCCACCCAGGTGCCCCCATACCTTCTTTATCCATTAATCTGTCGATGGACATCTGTGCTCTTTCCACAGTTTGGCTACTGTAGACATTGCTCTTACAAATATTGGAGTGCAGGTGCCCCTTCAGATCACTAGATTTGTATCTTTGGGGTAAATAAATAGTAGTGCAGCTACTGGGTCATAAGGTAACTCTATTTTCAACTTTCTGAGGAATCTCCATAGTGTTTTCCAAAGTGGCTGCACCAGCTTGCATTCCCACCAACGGTGTAGGAGGGTTCCCCTTTCTCTGCATCCTTGCCAACATCTGTCATTTCCTGACTGTTTAATTTTAGCCATCTGTCAGGTGTGAAGTGGTATCTCATTGTGGTTTTGACTTGTATTTCCAGAGTGATGGTGAACATTTTTTCATCTGTATGTTGGCCATTTATTTGCCTGTCTTCTTTGGATAAATGTTTGTTCATGTCTTCTGCCCATTTCTTGGTTGGATTATTTTTTCTTTGGGTACTGAGTTTGGTAAGTTCTTTATAGATTTTGGATACTAGCCCTTTATCTGATAAGACATTTGCAAATATCTTCTCCCATTCACCCGACAGGCTGTCTTTACGTTTTGTCTACTGTTTCCTTTGCTGTGCAAAGGTTTTTATCTTGATGAAGTCCCAATATTTCCTTTTTGCCTTTGTTTCCCTTGCCTTTAGAGATGGTTCTAGCAAGAAGTTGCTGCAGCTGTCCAAGGTCAGAGAGGTTGCTGCCTGTGTTCTCTGCTAGGATTTTGATGGATTCCTGTCTCACATTTAAGTCCTTCATCCATTTCGAGTTTATTTTTGTCTATGGTGTAAGGAAAAAGTCCAGTTTCATTCTTTAGCATGTAGTTGTCCAATTTTCCCAGTACCATTTGTTGAAGAGATTGTCTTTTCTCCATCGGATATTTTTTCCTGCTTTGTCAAAGGTTAGTTGACCACAGAGTTGAGGGTCCATTTCTGGGTTCTCTATTCTGTTCCATTGATCTGTGTCTGTTTTTATGCCAGTACCATAGTGTCTTGATGTTTACAGCTTTTTAATAGAGCTTGAAGTCCAGAACTGTGATGTCACCAGCTTTGGTTTTTTTTTTTCAACCTTCATTTGGCTACTCAGGGTCTTTTTTGATTCCATAGAAATTTTAGGGTTATTTGTTACAGCTCTGTGAAAAATGTTGATGGTATTTTTATAGGGATTACACTGAATGTATAGATTTCTCTGGGTAGCAGAGACATTTTTATAATATTTGCTCTTCCAATCCACTCAATAGAAATTTTTGAGTTCAAGTATTTTTACTTAATTTTTCCTTTGTGTTGCCTTACTTTATTTATTTTTTAAACATTTATTTATTTGAGAGAGAGTGGGGGAGCGAGCAGGAGGGGCAGAGGAGAAGGAGAGAGAATCCCAATGGACTCCACACTGAGTGTGGAGCCCAGTGTGGGACTTGATCGCATGACCCTGAGATCACAACCTGAGCCTAAACCAAAAGTCGGATGCCCAAATGACTGCACCACCCTGGCACCCTTCCTTTGTGTTGTCTTATTGAGTTTGATTTCAACTTGATATTGACAGAGGAAAATAAGTACAAAAACAAAGAATATGTAACTTTGGCTAAGAGAAATATCTGAATTTATAATTAAACTGTTTTTCCAAAACTAAAAATATGTAAATATGTTCTTTATAGAGCTCAAAATCTGAGGAGAGGCATTTAGCTTATAGGTTGACTATAATAGTTATCAACCTAACTATTAGGTTGAAGCTTTATTTCCAACTAACTGTGAGACTTCAGGTCAGTCATATAACTTCCCGAATCTTTATAACTTTCCTGATCTTTAAAGTAGATGTGTATGGGGAGAAAGAAAAATAAGAAAAGAAAATGAGGGGAACACAGAAGAAACATGTGGTGGGACAGTCCAGAGACATGAACCTGCCTGAAACATCTGGATCACTGCAAAGCATTTTCAGTGGTAGGAGCCAGAGTGGCAAGCAGCAATCATATTCTCAAGGACTTTGAGTGATATGTATAGAGGTGGGAAAATAATTTTCCCTCTATCATATAAGGGTTAAGGACGGGCTGCCCCAAGATGGGATGAAGATTATTACTTGGCATGAAGATTATTTTGAGTTAAAAAGCAACCAAACCCAGTAGATTCAGGAAAAGCTCTCTACCTCCCCCTAAACTGCCTAAAAATAGTATAGATAATTTGATAGATTATCTTCATTATAATATGAAGATATCATAGATAACTTCATTATAATATGAACTAGGTACAGTAGCCAGTGAGGGACCTAGCTAGATCTCTTTGATCAAAGTCCTCCATGTCCCATTGTTACTGAGTGGTGCAGCAAACGTTTGTTTACCAAATATTTATTCTTTTTCATCTTTTTTAAAATTACATTCCTTCTTTTTGAAGTCCCAGACCCATATGCCCTTCTCCATAATTCAGGATGACCTGTATACCTATGTCATGTATACGCCTGTTTTTGAAATGTCCACATCTGTGTGGATTTCCTATATGTAAGAAATTAAGTTTGATTTTCTCCCATTATTCTGTCCTATGTATGTCAAGTTGATTTTTTGTCCAGCTAGAAGGGCCTTGAAATGGACAGGAAATTCTTGCTCTCCAACACCTGGTGTGGTTGGTGGCAAGATACTTTTAACTTGCTGGATGTCATTCGCCCCAGACACTGCTGTAGCTGAGAGATACCTGACAAATAGTTGGCAGAAGGTAAGATTTCTTACCATGTCAGTCTCCAGGAATCGCTGTCTGTGAATCTGAAGGAGAGAGGTGGTATCTTTTTTCTCTCTTTCTAAATTTAGATTAGCGGGAGAAAATGTTTTTGGAATCAGTTCCTTGATCTTAGTGATTCTTTGTTTGAAATTAGTAGAGTATTCTCGTTTTTGATCCATTTCCTCCCAGGGATGGTCTTTGTTTCCCTTTGTGTCTTTTATGTTTTATATCATAAAAAGGACAGAACTCGGGCATAGCCCTATAATCCTGCTGTTAGAGCTGAGCCCACAGACTGGTAAATTCACAGTTCTTATCAGACCAGAGTCTGCTTAGACAAACTTTGCTGTGACTTACAGGTTGTTGCTGAGGGACATCTTGGGAGCCAAAGCTGCAAAATTGGTGGGCATAGATTTTTTTTTTTTTTAAGATTTTATTTATTTATTTGACAGACAGAGATTACAAGTAGGCAGAGAGGCAGGCAGAGAGAGAGGAGGAAGCACGCTCCCTGCGGAGCAGAGAGCCCGATTCGGGGCTTGATCCCAGGACCCTGAGATCATGACCTGAGTGGAAGGCAGAGGCTTTAACCCACTGAGCCACCCAGGTGCCCCTGGTGGGCATAGATTTAACACATAAAAGCTGTTAGAACATTTGCCACCTCAAGAAGACTTGAGTCCAAAGGAATTGGACCTTTACTATCCTCTCCAAGAAGACTCCCCTGTTAGGATAAGTTGGTCATGGGTTAGATGGGTTGGGATTCCCATGGGTTGGGAATGGGTTAGACTGACACTAGGTCTCCTGCCAAACTCACGAAAACTTCCTTGCAAAGAGGAACACTGTAAAACAACACATAACCCTATGATACATCCCTCTGAAGTATGAGTTTGGCTGCAAGAGAACAAAGACTTAACTAAAGTTGTTAAAGTGCATATATTTTTCCTTTGGTCTTGTTCTGTGTCCTAAGGGCTTGGCTTTGTGACTAGTGAGAATAGTCTCTTTGGTCTCTCCCATCTGGAGGGTGTACTTACTGGGGTGCACGGTGGTGGCCTCTTGCATAGACTGGGGACCTGAGTTTCTTTCTCTCTCCACTTGTGCCATCTCACAGGAGTGTTTGCCATGAGAGATTCTAGCCCACAGTGGCCTTTGTTGTCTGAATGTTTGTTGTTTGCTAGTGCTGGAAAGTCTCATTCCAGAAATGCCCAGTGTCACAGGTCAAGGGGTCTGTGACTGGACGGGTCTCATGATTTCATGGGAGACTGGAAACCGTTTTCACCACGGCATCCTCACCTACGGTACAGCAAAGGCGTTTGCTTACTTAGATAAATTTCAGGAGTAAACTTTTGGATCATGGGGACTACATCATCTCTGCTCTCTCTGAATGCCTTTACATCTTTGGTTAAGCCATTGAAAGTCTGATTGGTTTGAGTTGCTATTAATAGATCCTGCTCATCAATGACTAAGTGATGGATCCTTTAAATTGGCTATGTTTTTAAAGAATTACATATTTTATGGAGAGCTTTCAATTGTCTTATTAGTATAATAGCTAGCCTCAGGGACTCCCTTAACAAATGACAAGAACAATAAAAATCAGACTTAAGATATAAATATAAATGTCTGCATCTAATGTAAATTCCTCTTCTTAAAATCCAGCCTTATCTACCTGTTTTAACTTTTCTTCCCCTCCAAGATTTACAGGGGGCACTCCAGCCTAATCTCTGTGTTTGAAGAATACAGGTTGTTCATGTAGCTGCTGGACGCCAGGAAATGAATTTAACAAAAGCATCTAAGACTGGCATCAAGGCTCACTTTACTCCTATATTCCAGGACTCTGTGATCAGGCACTGCCAGGCTCAGGCATTCCTATGCAATGTCCTTTGCTGGTGTATTGTAGATCCCCCACTGTATCTCCTGGAGAGTAGCAGGTCTTTAAAATTATAAGGCCTTTTACCTCTACTTTCAAAAGATCTTACCAAATTTAGAGAGTAATGCAAAAGATTATCTGACTGTATTCACACTTCCCCTTCATAGAGGAAAAAGATGACCAAAATTTCTCTTAGGCCTTCCTTCAAATGATCTGCAAAAGGCTAATATTCAGGGGCTAATAGAAACCAAGGTTAAAATAGTGCACCCAGAACAAAGGCTTTTGTTAAAATGCTTCACACAGATTTTACAAAGGTAAATCTTTTGATTCCCACGTTAGTCAAAAACTCTCTCATATAAAAAAGAAGAGTGAATTCAGTTTAAAAAGGAGCAGGGCCAATTCCTTCATATTACAGCTGTAATTTCAGTTATTTGGGGAATTAGAAACAACTGTCCCTGCCTTACAAATTTCTACAAAACCAAAAATGCAGCTCTAGAAACAAGTCAAAGCCCACCTCTTTTTACCAATCCCCAAACCTTGCCTGTTCTTCTCAAAATGTTTGTGGATATTATAAAAGATCAAGATACTGGAATAAAATTGTCCTATACTTGCAAAAAAGAAAGATTTTACATTATTCTTCTATCCCTTGAAATTATAAATCTTATCTTGTCTTTAAAATGTAAACATAGTCCATAATCTCCTGAAACTGAAGGGGAAAAAAAAAAAGGAGATGGGAGTGGTGGTGGAGGGATGGTTGGAGAGACCTTTTAAAAATACAAATTGCCCAGACTCTAGCACCTCCAAAAGACAGACATGCTCTAAATATCCACCTTGGAGAAAACTTAGACACTCCATCTGTGCCTTTGTCATGTAAATTTTCTACCCTAGCTTCGCTAGGACCAAAGAGCCATTCTTTGAAACACAAATTTTAGGGAGAAGTGTTTCATTGAGGGGGAAAAAAAAGAGTCTTTGGAAATTGGAAATTGGACTATCCTCTCCACTAATATTAGTAAAACCAGTATGAGATTTTGGTTGCATCTTGTTTGTGTATTTGTATGTGTGTCCAGATATGTTGTAGATGTGAAATATTTCCTCTACATCTGGCATTGCTAAAATTAATTTGTAAAAGAGTTCTGCTTGATTAAAGACAAGCACTTGTAAGAATTTGGTATTCTAAAACTAACTGTTGGGTTCCCCCCAAAATTGGGTACCCCAATAATGGGTCCGTGATTAAAGGAGCGAGACTGATACAAAGCGAAAGTCAAGCAAAGCTTTATTTCGCGCCAAGCATCAAGAATCAAACCGACCGTCAAACAGACCGTCAGGGCCGCCCCTTACAGAGGGAACGACCCCTCCCTGCTTTCCAGACTAACTTTTATAGAGCAAAGGCCATGTGGTTGGGCCTGGCCATACACAGGTGGCTAATGAAGTTGTAACACACAGAGAAAGCTGCACAGTCATGCTAGGTGACCAACTGAATTACAGTTTACCCTAGTAGACATTTAATTTAGCCTATCACACCTTGGTTAGGACTGGCACCAAAAGGCTCCCAAAGGGTGGGGCCCATACTCCTTGGTAACTAGGAGACAGTATGCGCCCCCACTGATTGAATACCTCCACCAGGCCTGACCCACCCTTGTCCTTGGACTTTGTTACCTGGGACTGGTTTCTGGGACTTGGTTTTTTTTTTTTTGTTTTTTTTTTAAAGATTTTATTTATTTATTTGACAGACAGAGATCACAAGTAGGCAGAGAGGCAGGCAGAGAGAGAGAGGAAGGGAAGCAGGCTCTCCACTGAGCAGAGAGCCTGATGCGGTGCTCGATCCCAGGACGCTGGGATCATGACCTGAGCCGAAGGCAGAGGCTTTAACCCACTGAGCCACCCAGGTGCCCCTCTGGGACTTGTTTTTAAGTAAGTTCCCCTGGAGGGGGGCAAAGCCAATTTAAGCTTTACAACAAAATGGCAGTTCAACCAGGGTGGGGCTGCTCTGGCTGAATAGGCCCTTACACCAACCTAAATGTTTTCCAAGTTCATATGATCAAGGGAAAATATTCAGTATCTAAGCTAATTTAAGGTTGTTGGTTTAATTAAAATAGATAAGTCTTTATAGTTATCAGCATTAAATATAAAACTTTTATTCTGCTTATATTATAAAAGTCAAATAAGTTTATGTTATTTCTGTTGTAAAATTTGTCCGAAAAAAAGAATAATGATTGACATTGTCTAATGTCTCATGAAGTTTTATGGGTAGTCTAAATAAACATTATTGTAAATAAAATAGACATTTAATAAGATAAAAAGATCTGTAGGCAAGGGTGCCTGGGTGGCTCAGTGGGTTAAAGCCTCTGCCTTCAGCTCAGGTCATGATCCCAGGTCATGATCCCAGGATCCCGCATCGGGCTCTCTGCTCAGTGGGGAGCCTGCTTCCTTCTCTCTCTGCCTGCCTCTCTGCCTACTTGTGATCTCTCTCTGTCAAATAAATAAATAAAATCTTACAAAAAAGAAAAAAAAAGATTTGTAGGCAAAACTTTTTTTTTTTTTTTTTTTTTTTTTTTGAGTAGGCAAACCTTTAAATGGTTCCCAAAATCTTTGGTAACCTGACACTTAAAAGTTTTGCTGACGTAAATGATGAGTTAAGTTATATTCCTTAAATATCTAGATCATTTCCAAATAAGCAAGTAATGAAACATTAGGTACTGAACGTAGGTTTATCTACTTTTATTACAGAGAAATTAAAGATAAATTTATGTCTGTTAGTAAACATGTCTTAATGCTTTATAAAAAGATCACACTATGAAAAAGCACATTTCTAGAAAGTATGAAATATATTCATATATATATATATGAACCCAAAGAATTCTGGTGTGAGAGTTCACAATTGGTTATGTAGGGGCACTCCAAGGGCAGGCCACCCCAAGATGGGTCACTTTGGTGGCATCGATGAAGTTTTAGAATGTAGGTGAGGTCTGGAGCTGACCACCAAGAACCACTTCTTAAGACGTCTCTGGTGCAAAAAGGTGATTTTATTAAAGCACCGGACAGGACCCATGGGCAGAAGGAGCTGCTGCTCTGAACTTGTGAGGAGCGGTCACTTACATACTTGCAAGTTGGGAGGGGGTCAGGGATAGTGTAAGTCTCTAAGGAATTTTGGAAGCAAGGTTTCCAGGCCCTTCAGGAGCTAGCTGTTGTTGGGAAAGGTCACTTATTACCATCTAATAAGCCTCAGTCATGAGTCCCTTCAGATGTATATCCCCATATGCTTGGGGATGATTGCCAAAACAGATCTTGGGCAGTTGAGAAATAAAGGAGGTTTCCAAAGGAATTTTTATATGTTAAAGTAGACTTACAGGATCCTGGTTGTGGTGGGAGAGGCGGTCTGGCTAGGATTGCCTTTTGCCTTTAGCAAAATACTAAGGTGGAGGCAGTGAAGTCCCTAGGGGAATGTCACTCTGCCTGTTTCAAGGACTTGTCAGGGGGCTCTAGATAGTAAGGAAATTTAATAACTTTTCTTCTGCCTCTGTTTCCCACATCAGCATGAGTATTAGTTTGAGTCAAAAGTCAGAAGATTCAGGAAAAGCTCTTTATATCCTCCTCAACTACCTGCCTGTACCAAGAAGAGAGCTATTAACAGAGATTCCTCTTTACCTGAGAAATTTATCTGCATAATAGGGGAACCTTTGTTTTCTACACATCTCCTCTGACCTTCCTGGCAACGGTCCTTCTCCCCTCTGCATCCTCAAACCCCTTACCCTTCTCCTTAGCTCACATAAGCTTCCTATTGCTTCACTGCCTTTGGACTTTGCTGTCCGTTGTGGATTCCCTGTACGTATAAAATGAAATGTGATTTTCTCCTATTACTCTGTCTCATGTCAATTTGATTCTTAGTCCAACTAGAAGGGCCTTGAAGTGCACAGGAAATATTTCCACCCTTCCTTTCCTCATAAAAAACCCTTACTTTCACTCTACAAGTGGGACACAACTTGGATTACTCCCTGTATCTGTGCTCCCTAAATTGCAATTCTCTGACTGCAAATGAAACACTTGTTTGCCTCATTGTGGCTCTTTAGGATGCAGTTTTTGAATGTAGGTGAGGTTCGGTGGGGTGAGGTCTGGAGCCGACGACTAAGGAAAAATTCTTGGGACATCTTTGGTGCAAAATGGTGGTTTATTAAAGCATGAGGACAGGACCTGTTGGCAGAAAGAGCTGCTGCACTGGGGTTGTGAGGGATGGCTGATTATAAGTGATCGGTTTTGGGGAGGGAGGTCTGGAAAAACGGAAGTTTTCAAAAGAACTTTCATATGCTAGGGGCGCCTGGGTGGCTCAGTGGGTTGAAGCCTCTGCCTTCGGCTCAGGTCATGATCCCAGAGTCCTGGGATCGAGCCCCGCGTCGGGCTCTCTGCTCTGCAGGGAGCCTGCTTCCTCCTCTCTCTCTGCCTGCCTCTCTGCCTAGTTGTGATTTCTCTCTGTCAAATAAATAAAAAAAAATATTAAAAAAAAAAAAAAAGAACTTTCATATGCTAAAGAGAACCTTCAAGGTACCAGAGGACTCGCCAGCATCAAATTAAGGTTGTTTTTCCCTCTGGTAAGGCATTAACATTAAGACAATGGGGAGCTTCCTTCTGGAAGTTAGGTTATTGAGAAGAATGGGTATTAAGGAGAGCACAGATTGCATGGAGCACTGGGTGTTATACGCAAACAATGAATCATGGAACACTACATCAAAAACTAAAGATGTACTATATGGTGACTAACATAACATAATAAAAAATAATAAGCATAGTAAGAAAAAAAGATTGCTTTTTTCTTGTAAATCACTAAGGCACTTGTAAACTGAGGGAGGCCCCTGTCCAGCAGGAGTAATTTCTATAAGTTAATCATTTGTTTTTTCCTTCCCTTAGTCTTAGGGTAAGCAGGAGTGCCTGAGGAATGTCACATATATCCCACCTTGGAAGGTGCGGGCATTTGTGGGGTTTCAGCTCGTGTTTCGTCCGCAGCTTGCCCTCTGCTCCCTCATTTATTTTCAGGTTAAATAGTCCACACAGGCTGAGTAACATACCAGAGCCATTGGAAGAAACTAGAGAAGGTGGAGTTACAGATGCTAAGAAAATAATATCAAGAAACTTGGGAGTGACCAACGGTATCCAGTGCCACAAGAAAAGCAAGATGAGAGAAAATTATCTTTTGAGGTGGAGAAGGCTTACATTTTTTTTTTTAAGATTTTATTTATTTATTTGACAGATAGAGATCACAAGTAGGGAGAGAGGCAGGCAGAGACAGAGAGAGGAGGAAACAGGCTCCCTGCCAAGCAGAGAGCCTGATGCGGGGCTCGATGATCCCAGGACCCCGGGATCATGACCTGAGTGAAAGGCAGAGGCTTTAACCCACTGAGCCACCCAGGCGCCCTGAGAAGGCTTAATTAATTGAATTAATTAATTGAATTGATTTAATTCAATTCAATTAATTAATTTCAATTCAATTCAATTAATTGAATTAATTAATTGAAGCATGGTGTTATTACCGATGCTCAGTAAGCCTGTGTCTGAGACACCGGTTTTGAAACAAAGGAAGCAGCCCTCGTGGGTGCCTTGGTGGCTCAGTCAGTTAAGTGTCTGCTTTCCTCTGAGGTCATGGTCTCAGGGTCCTGGGATAGAGCCCTGCGTCAGGCTCCCTGCTCGGTGGGGAGTCTGCTTCTCCCTCTTCCTCTGCTGCTCTCTCCCTCAAGTAAATAAATTAAAAAATCTTAAAAAAAAAAAAAAAGAAAAAAGAAAGGCAGCCCAACAAGAAGGCAGAGGATTTATTCCCAAAGCTGCCTTGCTTGTGTTGAGACTAGGGACAGGTTATATATGTTTGGGGAAGGAAATGAGTTCGTGAGAGGAAGGTGCAGGGTTTCTTGAAAGCTTTAGGGAGGGTGACTTGAAACAGTTTGGAGGTATGCATTCTTTCAGACAATGAGGTGCCATTTGGTTCCTGTACCTTTAGGTATGTCAGATAATTTCAAGACAAATGTTACTGGTTGGTCCCCTTTAGGTTTCTACAATCAGTGGGTGAGCAGGAAGTTGCGGGAAGTTGGTGTGGAAAAAGTGAAGTTAATGATTAATAAGATGTGCATAAAACTGTAATTAAGTAGGGAAAAAACAGAACGTGGAGGGAAGTTAATAACGCAACTAATACAACTATAGTTGTACTTATGCTTTGAAAACAGGTCTAGGAACCAAGCGTCTGGCCTCACCTCCTGCTTATATTCTTCAACCTGATCTAGTGGCTCTACTGGAAATTTCTACATGTTTACTTTGTGCCTTCAGAGACTCAAAGTTCATGTGTACCTGCATATTTAGATCTATTGATTAACTTGGCGGTATTTGGTAACGAGCAGCATGACTGGGCTGATTCTCCAACAGGTCACCCACTTTAATGCAAAGCTAGTTTGATAATAAGCACAGTCCTCTCACTCAGAGGTAGGAGATAATAGAAAATATGCACAGATCTTTCTCGACTTACTGTTACTGATCTATCATAGCTGCTAACCTAGGACATGAATAGGGAAGCCCTGGCCAGCTGCTGTGACCAGCCCCTCAGTCCTAGCGAATCCCCAGGGGGCTGGAAAGCTTAGCTCCTGGGTGGGATTGCCAACACTCTTGCTGAAAAACTTGAACAAACTAACTGGTCATGAAAAGCTGATCACTCGAGAGGCTGGGGTTTAGAAAAGAGAAAGGGAGAAATTTATTTCAGGTGCTGGCAACCTGACAGGTGGCAGGCTCAAGCCTTAATAATCAACTTTTTTGCCTTCAAGATGGACACCTTAAGTTCTACAGGAAGAGGGTTCGGGGGTACACGCAAGAGAGCAAAGAGCCTATGATCGTGGGTGGGGGTCAAGATGTGCTCAGCATGTGATCATGGGCAGGGAAAGGGAGGTGGTCTTCCAGGCATTCTCTTGCTACTGGGGCTTTTCTGGCCTGGGGACTGGAATGTCATAGTCATTGCAAAACATCCTTATTCATGCCTCAATAAAGTGCCATGAGAAATAAGAACAATGGGTTTTAGTTAGAGCAAGAGTTGAGTGGTCTTGTCTGTTTCTGATTTTAACTGTTGGGGTCTACAGTTGAGCGAGAGGACTCACTGACCTTACGATGGGTTATGCGCCGATAAAGTCATTGTAAGTTGAAAATATTGTAAATCAAAAATGCATTTAATACCCCGAACCTACTAAACTTTATCACTTAGCCTACCCTACTTTAAATGTGCTCAGAACGCTTACATTAAGCTACAGTTGAGCAAAATCATCTCACCCAAAGCCCATTATAGAACAAAGTGGTGAATATCTCATGTAATTTATTGAATACTGTCCTGAATGTGAAAACAGAATGGCTGCATGGATGCCGAGTGGTCTAAGTATACTGGTTGTTGGCCCTCATGATTGCGAGGCTGATTAGGAGCTGTGGCCAGGTGCTGCCCAGCATCACAAGAGTGTTGTACCGTATATCGCTCGCCTGGGAAAAGACTAAAATTTAGAATTTGAAACAGTTTCTACTGACTGTGCATTGCTTTTGCACCAAAGTGAAGTTGAAAAGTCATAAAAAGGCAAACGATTGTTATTTCAGGGACTGTCTATATATTGGTCTCTGTCCCTAGTTCCTGGCACGCTCATAAAACCCTTGCAGTTTCCTAAATGATAACATCACTTGAACCACCTTTGTTCCACTGAGCTCCTAAATCCCTTGGAATTTCCTGGTGTCTTTTGATAGGAGTATCTTTTTTCCTAAGAGGTGGCTCTTGGTGGGCTCCCGGCTGGTGGTATGTCACTAGAAGAGATTAAGACATGATTGTTTGGGGCGCCTGGGTGGCTCAGTGGGTTAAAACCTCTGCCTTCGGCTCAGGTCATGATCTCAGGTTCCTGGGATCGAGCCCCGCATGGGGCTCTCTGCCACGCAGGGAGCCTGCTTCTTCCTCTCTCTCTGCCTACCTCTCTGCTTAATTGTGATTTCTCTCTGTCAAGTAAATAAAATATTAAAAAAAAAAAAAGAAAAAAAAAGACATGATTGCTTGGGACTTTTAGCACCCCCCTCTCCCCCCATCACCACCATTCTCTGGAGAGGTGCTGGAAATTGAGTTAATGATCCAGCCTATGTGATGAAGCCTCCATAAACATCCCCCAAGTACAGTGTTTAGGGAGGTTCTGGGTTGAGGAGCACAGGCAGTGGTATGGAGAGAGTGGTATGCTGGAAGGGCACATGGAAACTCTGTGCTCCTTCCCACATACCTTGTCCTGCACATCTCTCCCATCTGGCTGTTCTTGAGTTCTATCCTCTTACAGTGAACCAGTAATCTAGTTGGTAAACTATTTTCCTGAGTTCTGTGAGCCGCTTCAGCAAATCAATTGAACTGGAGGAGGAGATCGTGGGAAATTCTGATACATAGCAAGTTGAGAAGGACAGGTCACAACATGGACTAATCATTGGCATCCGAAGTGGGGGGCAGTCCTGCAGGACTAAGTAAACCCTTAACCCGTAGGATCTGACGCTATCTCCAGGTAGATAGTGTCGGAATTAAGTCGTAGGGTACCCAGCTGGTGCCGCAGAGAATTGTTTGGTGTGGGGACAAACCCCCACACGTCTGGTATCAGAGTGTTTTGAGTGTGGTAGTTGTGTCAGATTAAAGAAGAGACCCCCTAAGGGGAAGAGTAAGGTTTTTTGTTTGTTTGTTTTTACAGAGGCTTTGTCAAACTTTCAATTGCTGCATTCTTTTTTTATTAAGATTTTATTTACTTATTTGAGAGAGAGATAGAGTGATAGAGAGAGAGCACAAGCAGGAGGGAGAGAGAGAAGCCGGCTCCCCGCTGAGTAGGGAACCTGAAGCAGAACTCGATCCCAGGACGCTGGGATCATGATCCAAGCCGAAGGCAGATACTTAAATCAACTGAGCCACCCAGGCACCTCTAGTTGCTGCATTCTTAACCTAAAACAGGCAGCTAAGTTGCCTGACATTTGCAGTAAACCTACAATATGAACAAGAAGAACTAAAATAAAGTGAAAAAAACTGACTCATGAGGAAATAGGTAGGTATCTCAGAGAACAGAAACTATGTAATAACAAAATTCCAAAAAATTTAAGAAACTCCCGAATCCATTAAACAGAAATAGTACAAACTTTAGGCTATGGCAAAGAGCACACAATCCATTTTTTTTATGAGACTGACACGCTACCTACTGCATTAAGGTACCATAATGCATGTTTGTTTGTTTGTTTGTTTTTTAAGGAAAGGCAATTTAAAATCTTTAAGAAAAAAATATACAAGAAATTCATGGTCTAAATAGATCCAACCTAAAATAGGAAATCCATGGACATAAACTAGAATGGAATCAATTCTAAGCAATAGATGGAATGAGGAAGAAGCTGGATGACATTAAGGATATTGTCTGGAATGTGTCTATTTCTTCATGTCATAAGAAAATAAAGATTATAAGGGGCGCCTGGGTGGCTCAGTGGGTTAAAGCTTCTGCGTTCTGCTCAGGTCATGATCCCAGGGTTCTGGGATTGAGCCCCACGTCGGGCTCTCTGCTCAGCAGGGAGCCTCCTTCCTCCAGTCTCTCTCTCTGCCTGCCTCTCTGCCTACTTGTGATCTCTGTCTGTCAAATAAATAAGTAAAAATCTTAAAAAAAAAAAAAAAAGAAGGGCGCCTGGGTGGCTCAGTGGGTTAAGCCGCTGCCTTCGGCTCAGGTCATGATCTCAGGGTCCTGGGATCGAGTCCCACATCGGGCTCTCTGCTCGGCGGGGAGCCTGCTTCCCTCTCTCTCTCTCTGCCTGCCTCTCTGCCTACTTGTGATCTCCTGTCTCTCGCTGTCAAATAAATAAAAAAAAATAAAAAAAAAAATCTTTAAAAAAAAGAAAAGAAAGATTATAAGAAACCTCAAGGCAAAACAAACAAATGTTCAACAGCATAGAAAAGGCACATTCTAAATAGGAAGCAACCTGAAATATGGCCCAATTTCTAATAACTGGTGGGAATGTAAGAGAACCCATTGTGCACATAGTTCTGTTGAGTGGCAGTTGGATTGAGACTTCGGAGACATAGATTAGGAATTTATCTTGCCTCTTTAGTATTAAACTGAATAATATTGAAAGAATTAATAATCATAATGTAAATTCTCTTTATAGTTTTCAACTTTGAAATCCATTTACAAGCAAAACAGGGAAGACCTAATTATGGTTACAGAATAGATTATGAGTGTTATCCACCTTGACCATGTGGGAGGTAGTGACAGAAGATGGGAAGGGATGGGAAGGAATGTAAATAGAATAGTAGGGTCCTATTATCCTCATTCAGGAGAAATTCAAAGGATAATATCTATATGTGAGATAGAACTCTGAGTATATCACAAAAGTAGTCAATAGAGGAACTCCAAACAGCAATATGATAATGTAGAGGGTGACGGTGGGCAGAGGAAAGTAGCAGGAAATAAATAAAAATATCTCAATGTATTATATTAAGAAATAGTAAGAAGAATATAGTAAGAGAAATAGAAGTAACCACCAGAAGAACCAAAAGAGATATATGTGAAAGAGTTTGCTTCTGGGTTCAGGAATTAGTGGACAATCAAACAGAGAATGATTACTTTTCACTATATGGCTTTTGTACTATTTGCTTTTTTTTTTTTAAAGATTTATTTGTTTGAGAAGTGACCCAAGATGTATGTATATTAACATTGATCATAATAACAACACAGCAGAAGAAAACACTATGTCCCAATATTAGATTCTTTGAACATAAGAGTTAAAAACCCCCCAAAACAAGAATCTTTCCCTGATGGACCTTACATTTTAGCAGATGAGACAACCATTATATAAATAGAGAAGCATAAATTTATATATATGCATATATATTTTTATTATAGTGAAAAAATATATATTTATATATCTTTTTATATTTATAAAATGTCAGGTAGTGATAAGTTCTGTGAAGAACATAAAACAGAAAAAGGGGTATAGAGAATTAAAGGAGTTCTTATTTTAAAGATTTATTTATTTACTTTTAGAGAGAGAGAGAGTGGGTGGGAGAGAGGGTCAAAGGGAGAGGGAGAGAGAGAATCTTGAGCAGACTCCCCACTGAATGCAGAGCCCAATGCCTGACCCTGAGAGCACGACCTGAGCTGAAACTAAGACTTGGGTGCTTAGCCGACTGAGCCACCCAGGTACCCCAGGAACTCTACTTCAGATACAGTAGTGTGGTGGTCAGTTCTGTGTGTCAGCTTTGCTAAGTTGTAATCCCCAGTTACTAAACCAAATCTTAGTCTGGGTGTTGCTGGGAAGATATTTCTTAGACATGATTCAAGTCCCAAATCAGTTGACTTTCAGCAAGGGAGGGTGGACCTGATTTGCTCAGCAGAAAATCGTTAAAAAGAAAGGCTTCCCTGAAGAAGGGGAAATTCCAGCTGTGTTGGGAGATAGAAAACTTGAGAGAAAATGTATTATCTTAAATGAGTTAACCATGTTATCTTAGAATTTTACTAACCAAGGAAGGGGCCACATTTTTGAATAAGATGTGCTTATATTCTACTTTTAAGGAGTCTGTTTCAAAAAGGTTTGGTGCAGGGGTTCTTGAAGTGTAGTCCACAGACAACAACATCAGCATTTTTCAGGCTCACCTGTCTTCCTGAATCAGAAACTCTGGAGGTGGGACTTAGTAATCTGTATTTAAGGAATTTACCAGGATGCTGATGAGCACTAAAACCTGAGAACCACTGGCCTAGAGCAAAGATAGGTATAATTCCACCAATAAAGACTCCAGGACAGCAACTCTTGGGTTCTTGAGAATCATCAGGTGCTCATTTAAGAGCAGAATTCTGGGCTTTTCTCCAGAGTCTGATCCAGTAGGTCTGAGATGGCCCCAAGAATCCATTTATTATTTATTAATAATCCCCAAGAATATTTATTTATTTATTATTTGTTTGTTTTAAAAAAATATTTTATTTATTTGAGAGAGAGAGAGCGCACGCTCATGCATGAGAGAGAGTATGAGCAGGGGGAGGGGCAGAGGGAGAAGCAGAATCCTTAAGCTGACTCTGCACTAGGCACCCAGCTAGACTCAGGGCTCAGTCCCAGGACTCTGAGATGGTGACCTGAACTGAAACCAAGAGTCAGCCGCTTAACCAACTGAGCTACCTAGATGCCCCTAAACTACATTACATTTGTATATATTAAAGACACTGACTTAACACAATAAAACTTAAGCCATCTTGTAAATGAATGGCATTTTAAAAAGTCACATAGCCGAAAAGTTGCTAAAACAAAATTCTGCAGTAAATCATACTATTACTTCATTGTTAAAACTTGGGAATTAAAAAAAAAACCCCTAGGTTATTACTGAGTAGAACCAGATGTTACTAAATAAATGCTATATTCTTCCTTTTCTTGATTCTTTTTTAGTTTCTTTTCTAATTTACTTTAATTAATTTAATAACAGATGTGGTAAAAATTTGAATGTAGTATAACTTCTAACTGATAGAAAATATTAGAAGCAGGGATTCCTGGGTGGCTCAGTGGGGTAAACTTCTGCCTTCAGCCCATGTCATGATCTCAGGATCCTGGGATTGAGCCCCACATCCAGGCTCTCTGCTCAGTGGGGAGCCTGCTTTCCCTCCTCTCTGCCTGCTGCTCTACCTACTTGCGATCTCTCTCCCTCTGTCATATAAATTAATAAAATCCTTAAAAAAAGAGAAAATATTAGAAACCACTGATTATGAGGCGCCTGGGTGGCTCAGGGGTTAAAGCCTCTGCCTTCGGCGCAGGTCATGATCCCAGAGTCCTGGGATCAAGCCCCACATCGGGCTCTCTACTCAGCGGGAAGCCTGCTTCCTCCTCTCTCTCTGCCTGCCTCTCTGTCTACTTGTGATCTTTGTCTGTCAAGTAAATAAATAAAATCTTAAAAAAAAAAAAAGAAGCCACCGATTATAATTACCAAGACTTTTAACTTTATATCATGTATTTAGATGATCAGCAGAGATTTTATTAATGATTTGGTAAAGCTGAATCAAACTTTTAACATTTTACTTTGATCAGTGTTGCCATCTCCGTCACGTAATTAGAGTATTAATATTGTCTTGTACTAAATTAAAATGTTACAAAAGAAGATAATGTAATTCAAGAGGACAAAGAATGTCTGCCATGCTTTCATTATCATCAGTAAACTTGTCTTAAAATGAATTGAAATTCAAGGGGTGCCTGTGGCTCAGTTGGTTAAGTGTCTTTCTTCAGTTCAGATCATGATCTCAGGGTCCTGGGATCAAGCCCTACACCGGGCTCTCTGCTAAGTGGAGTCTGCTCCTCCCTTTCTCCTCCATCTCCCCACTGCTTGTGTTCTGTCTCTCAAATAAATACATAAATTCTTTAAAAAAAAATGAACTGAAAATCAAGTCGAGGTTGAAAAGGGGTGAAACAGAAGCAGGGACTTTCTAATATCTTATCTTTCTGTTACCTAAATTACAGTGAGATCTTATATTTAACATCGATTTTTTGAGTTCCTAAAAAGAGGTATTAAAAGTAATGACATAGTCCCGACCCTAGGGATTGCTTATAGTATAGTTTTCATCCATTGGTACTGAGTACTTGATACAGTGTATTGAGAAGGATCTGAAATCATGTCCAGTTTAGTAGTAAAGAGTATTACAAACAATTGATGATGACTGCTTGCGTGTGGGAATAGCATTTTTTATATAATGTGTATTTCCTCACTCTAATACAAGACATTAAAGGTAGTGAGATATTATCTCATGAAAACATCACAATAACCCTACCTTTGTACCCTATCTTCCTTATGCAAATGAAGAAAGTGAGAGTAGGGGGTTAAGTAACTTGCCTGAAGTCAATAGTTATTAAATAGCAGAACTGAGGTTTCAACCAAAGTGGGTCAGACCCAGAGAATATTTACTTGACCCAGAAAATCATTTTACTTGGCCATATAGTCAATTTATAATGGAGGAACTAATATTAGTTCTGATTATCAGAAAGGTTTCATAGATGAATTGGGACTTTTGCTAAACCTTGAAGAATGTATGTCATTTTTTTTTTAAGATTTTATTTATTTATTTGACAGAGAGAGATCACAAGTAGACAGAGGCAGGCAAAGAGAGAGGGAAGCAGGTGCCCTACTGAACAGAGAGCCCCATGCGGGACTCGATCCTAGGACCCTGAGATCATGACCCGAGTTGAAGGCAGCAGCTTAACCCACTGAGCCACCCAGGTGCCCCTGTATGTCGTTTAATATGTGGAAAGAAAGGTGGTAAGAGAACAGCATTAGCAAATGTGAAAAGATGAGAATGAGACTTTGTGTTTCACGGAGTGATTGAGTCAGAAGTACCTGGTGGGAAAGCAATGAGAATGTGGTAAGTGTGGCCAGATGGTGGAGTGCTTTAAATGTCAGGAAGAGTATGGATTTAACTCTACAAGCACTGGTAAGTCACAGAACATTATTGATAAAGGCAGTATTTTAGGAAGATTAATGTGATGTTGGACTATTGTCAGCTGGCTTTATGGGGGTCATGAGAGAACAAATGGGAGAGATTAGTTCCAGAGAATTTGAGCATAGGTAATCATAGTGTGCGCATTTTATTGAACAATTTTATGTTTAGACATTGAACTAAGCACTTGACATATGTTATCTTTAATCCTCACAACAATGTAGTGTATTGTGGTCTTCATTTCATGGTGAGAAAATAGGTTCGGAGAGGTCTAGATCACAAAGTTCAGTGATGGAGCAGTAATCGGTAATCCAATTCCAGAGCCCCATGTTTCCCTGCTCAGAATAAATAAGGAAGGCCTGTATGTGAGTGTTGAGAAAGGAGGAACTGGATAATTGACTTGAGGAGATATTAAAAGCAGTTGGTTTCAACATTTGGGCTGCTGCCCACAGGAAGAAATAGGAAATGCACAAACCAGGACATATCTACTCACAGATATAATCTGAATAGATCCATGAAACGCATTTATTTACCTTTACAATATGCTCTAATGTTTTTCTGTTATTTTATTAACATTTTTTCTGATTGTTACTCCCTAAAGACTTTACATAGTTTTTAAAAAAGTTTGTTTATGTTAAGTAATCTCTACCTGCAATGTGGGGCTCAGCCTCATGACCCTGAGATCAAGAGTCACGTGCTCTTCCGACTGAGCCAGCCAGCACCCCTCCCACTAAAGATTTTATATTTCAAAAAAAAAAGAAAAAAAAAAGATTTTATATTTCACTAATAGATGGGTTGTGGCTCCAAACGGAAAGACTCTGAACTGTAAAATATGAGAGAGACAAAAAGCTGAAAGTCATGAAAGGGTGATTGATGAAGTTTCCTGCAGCTCTGTAACAAGTGACCACAAACTTGGTGGCTAAGACAACTGATATTTATTCTCTTACAGTTCTGGGGGCCAGAAGTTCAAAATCACTAGCACTGGGCCAAAGCCAAGGTTCTGGCAGAACCACTTCCTCCAGAGGCTGTAGGTGAGAATCTCCCTTGTCTCTTCAGTGTCCAGCGGCTGGTGGTGTTATTGTGGTGCATTACTCCAGTGCTTACCTCCGCGGTCACATTGTCTTCTTTTGTGTGTAATCTCCCTCTGCCTCCCTCTTTCTTTCTTTTTTCCTTCCTTCCTTTCTATATTTTTTTATTTATTTAAGATTTTATTTATTTATTTTAGAGACAGAATGAACATGTGAGTAGGGGGGAGGAGAAGAGGGAGAGAATCTTCAAGCAAACTCCCTGCTGAGCACAGAGCCTGATCCCAAGACCCATGAGATCATGACCTGAGCCCAAACCGATAGACGCTCAAAAGACTGAACCACCCAGGCACCCCTTCAGCCTCTTCTTTTAAGGACACTCGTGATTGCAGTTAGGGCCCACATAGAGAACTCAGGATAATCTTTCTATCTCAAGATTCTTAACCCAAAGACATCGGGAAAACAATGAGAATTGCATATCTATGGGAACATGGGTTTATCAGGTAATTATGCCCCTCGATTCCTTCTTTTCCTTTCCTTTTCCTCCCTCCCTTCCTTTTTTCCTCCCTTTCTTTCTTCTTTCCTTCCTTCCTCTCTCCCCCCCGCCTCTCTTTCTTTTGTATCCACCTGAGAAATCATGATATATTAGACATAGAGCCACTTCGTGCAAATATAGGGTAGTGCCTAGCACAGTATCTGCCATATAGTAGGTGTTTGATAAAATAGCTGTTGAATGATTGTGATGATTCTTTTTTTTTTTTTTTTTTTTTAAGTGACCTGTCACTCTAAAACAATCTAGTCTTTTTCTGGCCCATTATGTGTCTCTCCTTGGCCAACAGAAACCTGCTTTCACAATTTGGTAGAAGACCTTAGAGAACATAAGGTTCTGGTTGTAACCCCTCATTTTTACTCTTGAGGTAACAAAAACCAAGGATAAGTGATGGCAGTGGAGATAAAGAGTCAACGAATCTGGATAAGACGACAAAATTAAAGGCCACATGAGAATGGGTTCATTTTAGATGGTGGGTTTGGGAATTATTGAGTCAAGGCAGGGTCCAATCAGTTGGAGATGTTTTACTTGAATCCCATGTTTTATGAAATGCTGAGTAACATAGAAAAGGCAAGTTTATGTTTGGTCCATCAGACATCATTCAGTTTTGAGAGTGAGGTTCAGGGTAGAAAGTTAGTAGCTGTGGCTTCGGACTCTGTCTTGCCTCTTTCTTTTCTTTGCCTGATATTGGGCAATTTTCTTGGCTCTGCATGCCCTCAGCACTCAGTGGTAGAATATCTATAATAGTATAGTACCTTTCACTTAGGGTTCTTGTGAGAGTTAGGATAGTGCATGTGCCTTGATCAGAATGAGTGCTCAGTAAATGCTAATTCTTATTCTTGCTATACTTTATTTGCCTTATTCATTTTTATTCTCTCATGAATATACACTGGAGTTTTCCAGTGGCTCTGTTGATGTGTCATATGATACAGCAACAGATCAAATATAGAAAAAGATGTGAGAATCCAGCTGTCCTCTGTTAAGCCAGGCACTGAAGAGATTTGCAAAAATTTAACAACACTCCTCTCACTAAATTCTTATTTCTGGCAAACAATCATAACAGCAGTAGCGAAAAAAAAATTATGTTAACAAGTAATGGGTTTATTTTTATCATTTAAAAATGAATTTGTAAGTATTGAAATATTTCTCACTTTTAATTTTTAATACATACAATGATAGTTATCACCCACATAAATGAATATATCTTTGGGGTCCACAGTAATTTTTAAAAGTTGTAAAGAAGTCTGGACCGAAAAATTTGAGAACTGCTAATTTAGAGGCATGAGAATGGGATCTAATAGGGTAGCATCAACTTCTCAGAGTCCAAGCTCCATTGAACATCTTACTAAATTTGGTTCCTTTAGTGACAGCTGACAAGTAGCTGATGAAGAAGAGCCCAGTAGAGGCGAACATCTTGCAGGGAGTGATAAGGGGAGTTTCAGCTGGGGATTTCAGGGAAATGGTAGGCCTGGAGAAGGGTGCTTTTAGATAAAGCTAAGCCACTCCATTCAGTTCCTTCCACTGGGCCCCTTCCCTCTATCTATTTATTTATTTTTTCAAGTTTTTATTTAAATTGCAGTTAGTTAACATACAGCGTAAAACGAATTTCAGGTGTAGGATTTAGTGATTCAACACTTCCATACAAGACCCAGTGCTTATCACAAGTGCCCTCCATACTACCCATCACCTATTTCACCCATCCCCTTGCCCATCTCCCTCCCCTCTGGTAATCCTTTAGTTCTCTACAGTTAAGAGTCTGTTTCCTGGCAGTTAAGAGTGCTTTAGGATGAAAGATTATGATAGTATATTCTAAGAATTATTTGTCTTATAGGGTTTTTTTGTTTTTTTTTTTTTTTTAAATCATGCTTTTGGCATGCCAAGTGTCCACTGGGGACCATTTCTGGAAAAGATTTAATTATAACTGCGGAAAGCTCTGTCATCACCTGAGGCTTTATACAGAAAGATTGAAGCTCTACTGACTTAGTTTCAATCTGCTCACATTTCACACAGCTTTAGGAGAGAAAACCAGCTCTCTGGCATCTTTTTTTAAAGCCTCTCTCTAAAATCCTATAGAGGAGTTTTTGTTAATTGTGACTAGTTCTTAAGGAGAAAAATTGAACTGATGGTGTTCTTTCCTCTCTCTTCTCTCCTTTTAAAATGGTTTTAGAGTCAAACTGAGGGTTGCTGAGGGGAGGGGAGCCGGGAGAGGGGGGTGGGGTTATGGACATTAGGGAGGGTATGTGCTATGGTGAGTGCTGTGAAGTGTGTAAACCTGGCGATTCACAGACCTGTACCCCTGGGGATAAAAATACATTATATGTTTATAAAAAAATTAAAAAAAAAAAACAGAAAAAGGATAATATAAAAAAAAATGGTTTTAGAGAATGTAGTGGTGATTGCTAACCAAGGATCACAGGCCAGAATGTATATGACATCATTTATTTTCCAGCATGCACGTGTGAATCATAGCCTGCAGTGGAATGTTTAATATTTTCAGATACATTGTCTTTTCCTCGCCCTAAAAATTTTCTTTTGCAAAAAAAATCTTGTGCAAAACAGAGATTAAAGGCTTAAAAAGAAGTGAAAACCGAATTCCTAAGTTTCTGAGTAAATTTTTTTGCATGGTATCATTTACTTCCCAAGGTTTCCGTTCTATGCAGTCTGATTCTTTTGCACCTTTTGTAGTTAATTGAAATAGTTTGCTAATTACCGTTCTGCCTTAGAGTTGCCAGAAAAAACAATCAATTATTTTTTTTAGTATAATTACATTTCAAATACTGCAAAAACAATATTTATATTGGTTGTCTATTTGAAATTGAGTTTAAGTAGGTGCCCAATATTTTAATTTGCTAAATTTGGCCACCCTATCCTATTTAAGCACAACTAGGTTCCTTTGTTTGTCTTTATTTAGAATATATAGAACAGATATATTATTTCCGAGTGGTTTTGTAGTTAAAAGCAAAAACATAGTTTTCTCAATGAAAGAATTACTTGGCAAAGTGCTCTAATGTATGAAACAGAATATTTAATTCTCAGAAATGGAGTCCAAAAACTAGTACTGGTCTTGCAAATCAAGTTTTGCTGCTTAGCTTGGGAAACGTTGCCTTCTGGTTACTGGGTAAACTGGCTCCACCCAGCTGCTGAAAGGAGATACAAATTGTAACAAAACCGGAAGTTGGCTGGGCTGCCTTCGCCTCTCAAGGTAAGCGTCTCCTTCTGTTCTCTTTAAGTCAGCTTTTTGCAAAGCGTTTAAAAATTGAAGCCAGCTAAGGCAGCAGTAGTGAGAGCAGGCTCCTGCGATGATGGGGGCGGTTGGCGATGCAGAATGAATGCTTTAACAACGTGTGTTCTGAAGCTTGTATTGAGCTAATGAGTTTTCTCAAACGAGTTAGGTTAATAATATGTCCCATGACTTTGACTAACGAGCTTTAATCCCAAGAACAGGGTGATTATAAGTAGAATCACGCTTGGGATCCTGAAAAGTCTGGACTTTATTCATGCATGTGTGTCTCTCCTTTTTGAAAAATTTGAAACTGTGGGAGCTCTCTTTTATAATTAAACCTAATGGCATAATTACTGTGTGCAGATTACTTAGAGCCTTGTTGGTTTTTAAAGTATGTTTTAATCTAGAAGTTTTAGCTCCCCTCACCCCCTTCCCCTGGTGTGCCTTTGAAATTTCAGAAAGGCTCTGGTAAGACCTTTGCCGCCCCCTCCTTTTTTTTTTTTTTTTTTTTTTTTAATCTTGTCAGTACTTACCTAGGGGCAAAGGAGATTTTTCAGTTTGTAAATGTGTTATCAGGGATATTTCTTAACAAAGCTAAACTTTTAAGTTCAGATATATTCTTTTTCTTCTGAATTAAAGTGGAAAGATTTGAGTGCTATATAGACGTGGAGGCTAAATTTTGGTTTATTGTTTTGTTGAAAATAATGAGCTAGACATTTTAGATCATAGTTTTGTTTAAGGGGATGAGTTCTGGTAAGTTCTTTAGTAAGCCAACATGCTGACTCTTTTAGCCAAATGTAGCTTCTGTTTCACAGCTCTCCATTAGGGTAATATCAGATTCTCCGGAAATCCCTCTGTACTAGAGATGTTTTCAGGGTTGTCTGCTAATCAGTGTGAAAGGCGATCATCAAGCCCACCATAAGACAAGTCATCAGCTGGGGCAAGTGTGATAATGTTTTTTATTAGCAAAACCAAAGCTTCGGGAGGTTCCAAAGAGAGCAGTTACAGAAGGTGGACAGAATTAGGCAAGACTCCATGGAAAAAAGACCTTATTTATTTTTTCTTTTAATTTATTTTTACTTAAATTCATTTAATATACAATGTTTTATTGGTTTCAGATAGAGGTCAGTGATTCATCAGTCTTCTGTAATACCCCAGTGCTCATTATATCACTCACCCGGTTACCGCATCCCCCATCCCTCTCCCTTCCAGCAACCCTCAGTTTGTTTCCTATGAAGAAGGAGAGTTTAATGGAAAACCTGGTTTATGGTGGGCACTGTGCTAGATGTTTCATATGTATTGCCTTAATCTTCACAAAGCACCGTGGTATTGGTTGTCTTTTCTCTAACAAAATGAGAAAACTAAGACCTGGTGAGTTTAAATAATTTGCCCACAGTCACTAAGGTGGTGCCGCTGGATTCCAATCCTGCTGGATTTGAACTATGTGATTTTGATGTCCATAATGGTCACTGTCTCATGGGATACAGTAGTAGATGGCATTTGAAATAAACTGTGAAAGAGGGGAGGAGGTTTTACTTACTAAAACGAAAACAAACAAAAGCCGCGAAAGTAACATAGAGTGTTTGAAAGTAGTTAAAAGAAAAAAAGCTACAGTTTTATTGTGTTTCTTTACAGTCTTTATATATGCATATTTTGTGGTTATAAATTTTTATCTTATACAGCACTCCATGCTTTAAAATTTTAAATCATTTTTATATTATAAACAGTACATACTTTTCAAAAACAGGTACAATACAATGGGGATTAAAAAGAGGAAGTCCACTCCTCTTCCCCTATTGAAAACACTCTCCTGGGGGTAACCACTCTTGACAACTGTTAAAAGTGTGGAATAGAAGTTTATTTGTTTGTTTTCCTTTTCCCTTTAGCTTTTAAGTAATATTTCTTTCAGTATACTAGGTATCATTTCGTAATCCCCTTGTTTTCATTCCTCAGTGTGGCATGGCCACGTTTCCACTTAAGTAGATGTAGACTCCCATTTTAGAGTTTTTGTGAAACAAGTCGATACTTGCAGAGCACCTAAAAGAATACCTAGCTTCGGTAAAGCATTCAGTAATTATTAGCTGTTATCATTGACTATTCTTCTTCTTCTTTTTTTTTAAATGTTTTTCCTTTTATTATTTTCATTTTTATTTATTTATTTGACAGAGAAAGAGAGAGCACAAATAGGGGGAGTGGCAGGCAGAGGGAGAGGGAGAAGCAGGCTTCCTGCTGAGCAAGGAGCCCCACGTGGGGCTGGATCCCACACTTAACCAAGTGAGCTACCTAGGTGCCCCTGTCCTTGACTATTCTATTTCATTCTTCTAAGTGAGTGAGTATACAGTATTCTAGTTTATTTTTTAACCACCCAAATTGTCTTAGATTTTTGTTATTACAAATATAATTTTTGTGTAACTGTGCAAATTTTTCTGTAGGATAAAT
The DNA here is from genome assembly GCF_922984935.1 of Meles meles. Lineage (NCBI taxonomy): Eukaryota > Metazoa > Chordata > Mammalia > Carnivora > Mustelidae > Meles > Meles meles. Next base: position 131,169,948 of record NC_060066.1, read on the forward strand.
TCCTAGAAGTGAAATTCCTAGGTCAGAGGTTAGACATATTTAAGTTTAGTAGGATTCTGTCAAATTTCTTCCAGAAATACTGTGCCAATTTACACTCTTCACTGTGTATGAGTGTGTTCATTTTTCTACATTCTTGCTTATACTGGATATTAGCAGTCTTTTGCATTTTCCATGAAATGACAGGGAATAAATTTTTTTTTTTTACATAAAAAGCATAGTGTACAGAGATTTTTGTATCTTGTTTTTTCCCATTTCCCATAAATCTGTTTTTACATGGATAGGAATTTGATGCATGAAATAATGGAGGTCCCAGGTAGAAGGCAGAACATGGGTAGAAAGAAGGAGTGGTGCTTATTCTGGGAGTTAGTACAAATGGTACGTTGTCACTAGAGCATGGGAGAAAAAAAAATCCTTAAAATGGGGTTGGGCTGAATAGTACAAAACATTAAATGTCTAAAGTTTTTGTCCTGAATTTAATTATTTCTGGGGGACAGATGAAGGTTTCTGGGGAGAAGAGTGATATGATGAGAATTATATTTTAGGAAAATGATCGTGTGGTGGTATGTAGGACAGATTAGAATGGAGATAAAGAAATAGAGGCCAGTTGAGAGTGTTTCATTAATTTTGGTGACAGGTGATGAAGGCTTTGTGCTTGGAGGTGGTGGCGGAATGGAAAGTAGCAGACAGATGTAATAGATTGGAAAGTAGAAGAGAGATAGGTAGAGGGGTGGTGGAAGAATCTGCAGAACTGGTTTGGAAATTGGGGTCTGAAAGAGTGTTTGGGCTCGAGTCTTGAGAATATAGGGTTTCGAGTATTGCTGACAAGTAATGTGTTGACAGGCCACCATTAGAATAGGGAAGTCAGTTGTAAGAGCTAGTTTGGAGGAAAAGATGATGCATATCATTGCAGACAAATGAAGCTTAATGTCATCCAAACATAAATCTATATCGAACTGGAAATTTGAATGAAAGCATTATGGAGATGTGGGGTGGGGTAGTTGGAAGATTGGGAGATATCCTAGGGATGAAAAATGAGGCTAGGGAAGTGATGATGAGCTGGCAGAGAAAGATAGGGGAAAGGTAAAAAGTCTTGGGAATGGATATGTTCATGTATGAGGCATAAAGAGGAATCAGACTTAATTACAATATTTTTACAATAACTATTTCTAACATTTGACCTTGAATCTAGGTAGACTATCCTTTAACAGCCCCCAAAAGTCCATGCTCACTTTTTTCTTTCCACCTTTGATTCTTTTATTGCTCCTGTTCAAATTGTGTACCCTCTGAGCCCCTTTTCCTCCATAATGCCTTGTTTACTTACTATGTCAATGTTATCTGAATATAACGTTGATCTGATCTGAAGTTATGGATGGCTTATTGGTTAAAACCTCTGAAGTCAGATCAGAGACCATACTTTTCACCTTTCATTTGCTTTGCATCTGATAAATGTCTCAATCAGTGCCCTAGTTTACAGTGGTGACAGTTATACCCCTCATACTTTCCTGGGTTGTTTTGAGGAGTGCATGCCAAATCCTTGACATGATGTCTGACATGTTGTAAGCCCTTGGTAATTGTTAGCTCTTCTTATTTTCTCCTTGTACCTCTGGATATCTACAATGAAATACAGTTTTTTCCTATTCTGCTCCTGTGTCATCTTAGACCATAGTTTTTTTTTTTTGTTAAGATTTTATTTATTTATTTGACAGATAGAGATCACAAGTAGGGAGAGAGGCAGGCAGAGAGAGAGAGAGAGGAGGAAGCAGGCTCCCCACCAAGCAGAGAGCCCGATGTGGGGCTTGATCCCAGGACCCTGGGATCATGACCTGAGCGAAAGGCAGAGGCTTTAACTCACTGAGCCACCCAGGCGCCCTAGACCATAGTTTTTATAAACTACATGAGCTTCAGTGTCCACATAACAAAAAAGCAAACAAACCAACCAACCCCTTCCCTCAAAACCCCCAAAAAACCTTTCTTTGTTTTTTCCAAGGATTAGAGTTCATTTCTGTGAAGCACCTACTGTGATGAGTAGAATGAATTCAATAAATAATATCATTTATTTATTTATTATTATTATTTTTTTAAAGATTTTATTTATTTATTTGACAGAGAGAGATCACAAGTAGACAGAGAGGCAGGCAGAGAGAGAGAGAGGGAAGCAGGCTCCCTGCTGAGTAGAGAGCCGGATGCGGGACTCCATCCTAGGACCCTGAGATCATGACCTGAGCCCAAGGCAGCGGCTTAACCCACTGAGCCACCCAGGTGCCCTGGCATTTGCTTTTGTTTCATCTATTAGTTTTGCATCTTTAGAGAAGGTGCCATTCCACTTTGTACCTAATTTTGTTTTGAGGGTTATTGAGAAGTCCACGTGGAATGATCCAGATGTAAGCTCTCTATCATGTAATAAGGTATTTGCTTCCAGTCTTTTTTTCAGAGATGAATAAAGAAGATGGAAATATTGCTTGCTGAGGATGCTGTGATTAGGGGAATCAGGATTAGATTGTAGAGTTCCCCACTACTTTTTCTTTAGTGGTTTTCCTCTACCTTTCCTTTACTTTTTCTTGCTTTTACTTAGTAAAACTCGAAATTCTTTTTCAGAATTCTTTTCAACCATGTTAAATTGTGAGACCTGACAGATCTCAAATTGGTATTCAATGTGCCAATTTTGGTGCCTCTTTGTTTTTTAGGACCATTTCTGAAAATGTCATAACTCCAATTGTTAATTAAAAAAAAATCTTTTTTTCTCTTTGCTCCTGCTGTGCAAGTGGAGTCTGAAACATTTTTATCTGAGGAAGTGGATATACTTGACCTATTTTTCATATTCTCTATAATTTGAGATTCCACTTTCAAAGTCAATTTTTGATGTGGAACTTTCTATGAAGATAAAGGTAAATTGCTGGAAGGAAGGGGAGCACATTTTCTGAAATATTTCAGAAGGCTTGAACAAATTAAATTCAGATGAAAGAAATATATGAAAATCTCACTTGTCTAACCATAACAGTGTTTGGAGGAAATTAGCACATACTGGTGGTAAGGAACTTTAATAGTGATAATAAATAATGACAGTTACCATTTATTGACAACTTGATGTTTTTAGGCATCAAGCTAGTTGTTTTAATGTCCATTCTCTCAGGAGCTTTAGTTCTATGACAGATCTCTACCTTGCTTCTTAGATTCCTAGAGTGGACTCAATGTTTTGTTCCTTGTTTTTGTGTTTGTTTTTTATTTTTTAAAAATATTTTATTTATTTGACAGAGATCACAAGCAGGCAGAGAGGCAGGCAGAGAGAGAGGGGGAAGCAGGCTCCCTGCTAAGCAGACAGTCCGATGCAGGGCTCGATCCCAGGACCCTGAGATCATGACCTGAGCTGAAGGCAGAGGCTTTAACCCACTGAGCCACTCAGGCACCCCTTGTATTTGTTTTTTAAGGTAAGCTCTACGTCTAATGTGGGGCTTGAACTCAGGACCCCGAGATCAAGAGTTGGCTCTGTTGACTGAGCTAGCCAGGTGCCTCAAAACACTTGGTAGTTTTTTCTAAAGTAATTTCTGTGCCCAACATGGGGCTCAAACTCATGACCCTGAAGTCAAGAATCCTATGCTGTACTGACTGAGTCAGCCAGGTGTCCCTCAACATTCTAAATTAGGCTTAGATTTCAGCTTTGTCACAGTGTGCTCCCACTCACAATGTTTATTGTGAAATTTGGATCCTTGCTGGATTTGTTTACTTTCTACATCCTTCTCTCTGCAAGGAGGGAGCATTGGTGCAAAGTGAAGAGAGATCATGGACATTGCTCTTAGATTGAGATTCTAATCCTAAAAGTATATATGATTTAGGGTACATTCTTTGGCCTCCTTTTTTTCATCTCGAAAATGAAGATACTATCTGCATATTGTAAGGGTTATATTAGTTGTAGTATCTTCCAGGTTCTCATTAATGTTTCTTTTTCTTTTTTTTCTTCATGCTATATCTTCTTTTTCCCCTCCTTTTCTTTATGTCTTAGAAATTTCATTACTTTCTGTGTATCTCTTGTGCCTGGTTTTAACTTTTTGACTTAATCAGTCTCTTTATCCTTCTTCTGGTTTGACCTATTTTTCTTTTTTTTCTTTCTTTCTTTTCTCTTTTTTTTTGAAGATTTTATTTATTTATTTGACAGACAGAGATCACATGAGTAGGCAGAGAGGCAGGCAGAGAGAGAGGGGGAAGCAGGCTCCCCGCTGAGCAGAGAGCCCCATGCAGGGCTCCATCGCGGGCTCCATCCCAGGACCCCTGCCACTCTTTCTACCTCTTTCCACCTCTAGCCCTAGTCCCTCTAGGTTTTTGGTCACAGGGCTATCTGGTTTACTCTAGATCCCACACGAAATGCTGATGTTACAAGTGTGCTGAGTCCCAAATTAATTTCCAATTCAGCTTGGAATTTCAATTCCATTTTCCAAGAGAAGCAATATTATATAAATGGTGGTTCTGTTTCTAGGCCCAGAGCCTAAAAGCAAAAGCATGTTTAACTTAGAAATTAATTGAGATATTTCAACCATGTTAAATTGTGAGACCTGACAGATCTCAAATTGGTATTCAGTGTGCCAATTTTGGTGCCTCTTTGTTTTTTAGGACCATTTCTGAAAATGTCGTAACTCCAATTGTTAATTTAAAAAAAATCTTTTTTTTACTTACTTACAACAAAGGAAAAAAAATAATGCCATTGTAATTCTAGTAATAAAATAAAATGAAAACTATATTGAGTAAGAAGTTATTTTCTTTGAACACTGTGGAATGCAGTTGATGGAAATTCTGAAAGGAATGTTTAGATGTTTCAGGGATTGCCATGTTTTTGTTGTGATTAATTAAAAAAATTTTTTTCCTCATGCAGAAGGTCACTGTGAAAATGCTTATTTATTAGCCATATATATATATATATATATATATATATATATATATATATAGTTTCTGTTTAGGTTCACAAATGGAATAAGAGAGAATAAGACATTTTTATCGAATAAATACATCTCCCATCTCCAAAATCCTCCCTTTTGCTTGGCTTATTTTTCTTCGGTTCTGAGAACTCTCCTACTGAAATTCTCAATACTCCTTATTTAGAGCTTGATTCAAGGCTGAAACTTAATGGTCTGTATATGCTCTAAAGTAGTATTTTTCAAACTGCAGGTTAAGACCCATTGATAGGTTGTACAATAATGATTCAGTAGGATAGATAAAATCAACGGTAAAAAAAAAGTAAGGAATAGAAAATGTAGGAATTTATCCCAAGTGGTAAAGGTAAATAATGTCTCTTGAAATGTTTGTTGGGTCATACTGTAAAAATATTTCTTATTTTTCTTACCTGAGTATGGTAAAAAATTACATAAATTCACTGCATATGGCAAAAACAAAAACAAAAGCCCAAAAAACAAATAAACCTCAAACCAACCTTTTCTAAATTATTTAAATATTTTATAGTGAACTCTTCTGGTTAAGTTTTTGTTTTTTTGTTTTTAAACAACTCATTCCCCAAAATTAAAAAAACTTTGTTACCTCATAGCTGTGCTTTGATTAAGACTCTCACTGTGTAGGGACAGCCTGGGTGGCTCCGTGGGTTAATGCCTCTGCCTTCAGCTCAGGTCGTTATCCCAGGGTCTTGGGATCAAGTCTCCAGTCAGCTCTCTGCTCAGCAGGGAGCCTGCTTCTCTGTCTCTCTCTCTGCCTGCCTCTGCCTACTTGTGATCTCTGTCTGTCAAATAAATAAATGAAGTCTTAAAAAAAAAAAAGACTCTCACTGTGTGCTTCTACTCATATCTTGGTAATGTAGATTGGGTGTTACTGGGCTGAGTTCCTGCAATTTTTGTGTGCATGTTAACTTTTGAACTTTTTGATGCCTTAATTTAAAATGAATGAGTAACAATGAGAGCTAGAGCTTGATTGCAGTATAACAAGACTTGATTAGTTATTTGCTAGCTTCATCATCTGACATGTTTTTAAAAGATGTGCTTTCCTCCATTTCTTCTTTTCCTCAAATGTTCTCGGATTGACACAATAAAAAGACATTAAATTACTAATTTTTTAAAAAAATTCTTAACAGACTCCTTATTCTAATGAATTTCTTAACCTAAATGTTTTCCAAATGGATTCTTCGTATTTTATCTTTGCTTTAATTAAATATACTGTCTTGATTCATACCACTTGCCTTTGTGGTCCACAATCACAATACTAATTAAATATTCATGCAAGTGCAAGAATTTGGTATTTAAATAAAAAAGAGTACATTTGTTTTGAAGTTTTATCTTTGTGTGGGATGTGCGCAGAACGTGGTATAAGCAGTTACCATCCTTTATTACTAAATGCCTGTTTTTCTGGCAGGAAGGAAAACTATGTAAATACCAGGTTTGGGAATATCTCAGAGAATCAGAATAGATTCTCTTTTAATTTTTTCAACTAATCAGTCTGTCTTTGTCCTGGGATGACAAAATGCAAATTATGATACTTTTATTTTCTATATTGTACCCACCATAGAATCCACGGTCGAATGTGAATATAAAAACTTTAAAGAATCATACAAAATTGGTGCGAGTTTTTCAGTGCTTGAAGTCCTCATAAGTGAATATAATACAGTTCATTATCCACATTACATAATTTTAACTTAAATGTCTTATGAATAACTCCTTATTCTCTTTCATAAGTGTGCAGTCAGTTGGCATAGGTTGGCTAATGAAAGTATTTGAAAAAAGGCTATTTCTTAAATCATTAACTGGAAAATCATCAGTAACCATTGTAATGCAAATAGAGCTTGGCCCTAAAGGGTCAGCATCTGACCGAGGACAGAGAAATTGCTGGTTTACTTCCCTCCCTCACCTTGTTTGTTACATTTTCCTAATGACTGACAGGTGGTGGGCTTTGGTCACTTCCCTTTCCCGGTTTACACTTCTTGCTTTGATCATTCCCGATATCCTTTCCTACTTGGCTCTCTTTCTTTTTAAATTTTTTTAAAAATTTTTAAATTTTTATTATTTATTTTTTAAAATGTGTTATTTATTTGAGAGATAAAGTGAGAGTGAGAGAGATCACAGAGAGAGAGGGAGAGGGAAAAGTGACTCCCCACAGAGCAGAGAGGCAGGGCTCCATCCCAGGACCCTGAGGTCATGACCTGAGCCAAAAGCAGACCCTTAACCGACTGAGCCATCCAGGCACCCCACCCCCTTGACTTTCTTAAAATCATAATGTTAGACATGAAGATGATCCTGAATTTATTCTGGTTCATCTATTATATTTCACAAATGAAGACACTGAGACAGAGATTAAGTAACTGGATTAACGTCATTCAGCTACACAGTGCATAGCAGAGACTAGAAATCATGTCTTGTTTCTACTTTCACCAGACAGGAAGTCAGTGCCAAGTAAATATTTGCTAAACTGGGCTGACTCTTCCCCTATACCATCCTTTAGTCGAGTGGCGCATTACTGCATTTAATCTTCATGATAATTTGGCTAAGTTCACTTGGTTAAAACTGTGACCTTGATTCTCTCCAGCAGATCTTGCCTGGTCCTCCAAGCAGGTCTGCCCCTGACAAAAAGCACACGAAAGCCATCTTTGATTAGAAAAATTCTCGTACTGCTCCACTCTTTAGTACTCTTTTTCTTTTTTCTCCCAGTTTCATTGAGAAACGGTATAGATTACTGTATATGTTTAAGACAGTTAATTCCGAAATATTGTTTCCTATAGTAATTAACATTTCCAAATTTACCTTTTTCTTATGACTCTAGAGAAATTTTGTGCTTCTCTTATGTTATACATTTTTTTTTCAGATGCTCTTGATTTGTTTATTTGTTCTTTTTGCTCATCCTTAAATGGGAAAAACTCTACCTAGATTTGATGTTTGAGAAAAGATAGGAGTATTTGGTACCATTGGACCCTATGCTATCCACTTGATAGCAACTGGTGGAAGGTGCAGGGCTGGTTGAAATGTGTAGGCCCCACCATAATTTCTGGTGTCTAGCAGGAATTCCTGTAGTTTAGTGCTGGTTCAGTATGGAGTTTATAATTTACGTGATGAGGAAGGAGTAATTTACTCTAGTGATTATAAGGGTGCTTTTATTTTGTCCCTTTCCATCTCTGTGGAGGAGAATGAGCTGCTTCTTGGATTCTGCCCATTTGTAGCCTCTCCACAGTTGACTTTTCTTTACTGCTATGTAACATGTCCCTGCCATCTTTCTCTAGCCTTGTTATATGCAGTGATTTGCAGGTTCTGAATATATGAACCAAGTGAAGTGATTGCTGTAGGCCACAAGAGGGTGGAACTGACATAAAGTAGCTGGTTTTCTGTTTAGGTAGATGGTAAGAGGTGGAGAAGAATATTGCTTGGACTGACCATTGTGTTTCTTTTTTTTTTTTTTTAAAGATTTTATTTATTTATTTGACAGAGAGAGATCACAAGTAGGCAGAGAGGCAGGCAGAGAGAGAGGAGGAAGCCGGCTCCCCACGGAGCAGAGAGCCCGATGTGGGGCTCGATCCCAGGACCCTGAGATCATGACCTGAGCCGAAGGCAGCGGCTTAATCCACTGAGCCACCCAGGCGCCCCTGACCATTGTGTTTCTTAATTCAGAAGTACCTGGGCTGTGGGTAATTGAAATATTGTTTCTTGCAATTGGTTCTCTGTTATCCTCAGTTTTCAGTATTGCAAATTAAATCATCCACCCTGTCATGATTAATTTAATGGGAAATTGGGAGAAGTCATATCAGAGACCTATTTAGGTGACGGTATTTAAATCTGAAGAAACATTTCATACTTATTCTTCAAGCTTCCTAGGATAAAGTAGGATAGAACCTTTTGCTTTTAGTAGACTGGTTTATTATTACAAATCATGCTAACCAAAGCTAACATTAATTATCTTTGTCAGACTTTGGGTTGTATCTTTATTTCTTTGTATCTTCATTTTATTAAATCAACTTGAGAGGAGGGTATTAGTTTCCTAATTTTTCAGGTAAGCGAGTGGAGGCCTAAAAGTGATTTGGTTAAGGTCTCATAACTGGTCATTGATAGAGCTGAGATGCAAATCCAGGTCAAACTTCACATATCATTCTTTTTATTACATACTTCTGAAAATATGTTTAGCTGTCTGTTGAAAGCAAACAGCCATCTAGAATTACTATTCTGTGGTATGAAAGGTTTATATTTTAATTATGTATGAAAATAATGTGCTTTTAATCTTCTTTTTGAGATGGCAGTTCTTGGATTTATCCTTGGTACCTTCATACTTGTGCTGCTCATTAGTTCTGTGGCTAATTATCCCAGTGGAAAAGTAGGAAGGTCATGCCATGGAATGGTTCCTGAACATGGCCACATGGCACGCCCTGATCCTGTTCACAACATTTCAGTGAGTCAAGTGACATTCAGACCAGGAGATCAGATTGAAGGTACTGTGCTGGGATGAACTATTTGCGTTTTGAGTTTCACTCTTTTCCTGTACATTAAATCTGGATTACTGAGGGATTTATACAGTTTCATTTAAATCCGTTCACCTGTTTTCTATAAGATACCACTGTATCATACTTCTCATTTTGCATTTAACTACTACCAATGACTACATTACTTAAGTGGTATATCTCCTCCCCAGTCAGAGAAGGTTTTAAGTACGTTTTTATCATTAGTTAATAGATCGTTTTTAACAGTGCTATTAACTCAAAAGAAGAGGAAAATAAATTTTCTTTTGCTGGTTTAAGGTGTAATAAACCCTTATTCTTCTTGGTACAGTGTAAACCCTTGTGTTTTTCTAATTATTCTGGTGAAATGTAGGCTAACTGTTAAAGGTGTGTCTATAACAGTGTTTTACAAACTATTTTCTGCAATTCAAGAAATGCAAAATATTAACAAACTCTGACAAAAAGAGTGTATGGAAAAATAAGTTTGGAACCCTCTATGAGTTATATATCATGTACTTTGGAGAGTTTTGTCTTACACATAGGATGTGAAAGGCTTTACAAGTTTTCAGTAAAGAGACAAGTACTTTCAGTCAGCATTTTTCAAACCAGTTTGGCCCCATGGACCACTCCCTGACCGTCACCTACCCCCCCCCCCCCACCTCCCGCCTTTGGAATGGCTATTGACATCTCATGGAGTGAATGTCCAGTGGAACACAGTTTAGAAATTCTTTGTCTGTAGGATAGTTTCTACCACTTTCTCACCTGGTGCAGTTTTGTATATGTACGCCAGATTCAAACTGTGAGTGCCTCCTCTGAACAGTTTCCTTGTGCGGATGTTGCTAAGACTCTTGAACTATCTTTTCATTTGTTTCTCAGTTACTTTGTCAGGACAACCATTTAGAGGCTTTCTCTTGGAAGCACGGGCTGCTGAGGATTTGAGTGGCCCTCCTATTGGCTCCTTCACATTGATTGACAGTCAAGTGTCACAGCTTCTGACCTGTGAAGATGTACAGGTTTGTGTTATGTTTGAAATCTATCGGTTTCCTGAGGTTCTTTTCACTACAGGGTGGTGGTTGTAAGACACACAATGACATTACCCATGTGTCGTAGACATCCAAACAGATTCACACTGATCAAGGTTTCTTTCTCCTTTTCCTATCTGCAATATATTTTTACACATCAGCATCCTAGAAAAGGCTTTAGCTTGAAGAGTTTTGATATTTTATGTAGTATTGACTCTTACTATATTGGTTATAAAGGGTGTTAGTATTGAAGATAGGATTCTAGATTGGAACAGAGGTCTAATTTTTGTCATTCGTTCCTTCATTTAATAAGCATTTATTATGCCAGGAACTGTTCTGGTGCAAAGGGATATGGTGATGAGCAAGACTTATTCTTGTCCTTTGAAGAGCTCAGAGCATTACACATAGGGAGAACATACGAACATAGGATGTATGATACAAAAGTAGAACGTAAGAGTATAGGACAGATACACAAGGAGAACACATAAGTAGACTTAGATTAGAAATACATAGGATGGGTAGGAAGCGAGGCAGGGAAAGTCACACGCAGGCTGCAGGAAATTGAGAGAGAGCTCCTTGGGAGGAGGTAGTCTCCACATCTGGCCTCAAAGAATGAGTAGGAATTTTCCAGGTGAATGAAAGTAGGAAATGAGATTGTTCAAGGGAAAGGTATCCCTAAAATATAATATATGTATGTGGAGGCAAGAATTTTTTCTTTTGATGACTTTTCTGCCTTCTCTTTGTATCAATTAATGGAAGGAATATAAATTTATAGTATAAATGAAATAAGGAGCAGGCTCTATATAGCATTAGTATACGCAGTGTTCTTAACCCTCTGCAGTTCTTAAATGTCCATTGACTCTGATTTATTCACAGAGCCGACGTGTATTTGTTCAGTTCCTGAGTCCCTCTTCTGAATGAAACTGTCTTTACCAGGGTGTCAGCATCACATAGTGGTAGACTACTTCGCAAAATGATAGTAGTTCCAGCCGTGCTCAAATATCGAGTGACTGAATGGTCGTTCTTTTCTATTTTACTTCAGGGATATGCTGTGAGTCACACAAGTTCATCCAAGAAAACAAAAATTAAAGTCTACTGGAATGCTCCAAGCAATGCTCCGAATCACGTAAAGTTTCTGTGAGTAGGAGGGCTTACAAATCTGCAGCTAGTAAAATTGAAACAGTAACAGTCTGTATCATTTTTGATACCTTTTGGACATTTATCTGTACAGGAGAGGTTTGCTGTAGTAATGACACCACCTTAACGAGACAAGTAGTCTTTTACTTTCTTGCTTGTTTTTTTTTTCCACCTATCACAGGACCTGGCACCTAATAGACACTTAATAGACTTAATAGACTTAATGAGTGAAGTATTGCAATGCCTTCACACTAAGAGTCATCAATTACTACTTGAGTCTACGTATGGTGCTATTACATTTTTTTGATTTGCTCTTGTCTTAATGTGAGAATATAAAAAAAAATCCTGAAGTTTGGGTGACTTTTTTGTAGTGTTACAACTTGCAGATTAGATTGTCAGAAAAGTAAGATGGTGCATGCCCTCAGAATAATGAAATTCAGTAGAATTAGAAGTCCTTCCCCCTTCTTTCTGCAAGGGTAAGTGGAATGTCATAAAGCAGTGTAATGATTCCTTGGTGGTATTAGAGACATATATATATTTAAAATTTTTAAATTTATTTTTATTTTTTTATAAACATATAATGTGTTTTTATCCCCAGGGGTGCAGGTCTGTGAATCGCCAGGTTTACACACTTCACAGCACTCACGATAGCATGTACCCTCCCCAATGTCCATAACCCCACCCCCCTCTCCCTCCCCCCTCCCCCAGCAACCCCCAGTCTGTTTTGTGAGGTTAAGAGTCACTTATGGTTTGTAGAGATATATTTTAAGGAGAATTACTCTCCGGGCATGTCTCTGTTTTTTGTTCTACTTGGTATATAGGTCCCAGCACACAGTAACGCAGCTTTGCCCCTGTCTATTGTGTGGAATGTGGAAAGGGACTGTGATGCCAGTAAGAGCTGATGGTCACTTACGTAGCATTCTCCCTGTAGCTCCCTGCTACACCTGCTCTGTGGAGTAATTTGAATAGGGCACTCTGAAAGCGGTAGTTATAGTAGTATGTTCTTTATATGTCAGGGAGTAGAAATCTGTGCGGTTTAGTTCTTAGATCTGCATTCAGGACTGCTGTGAGTATGCCCAAAGAACAGACAAGGAAGAGAGGAAAAGAGAAGAAAAGAAAGCTTGAGAGCAAGCAAGAGAACAAGGGCAGTAAAAGTTCACTTAGTGATGAGGTGGAAGAGTTATAGAGTTTCGCACAAAAGTAGTAGTACTATTAGGTAGTATTAAGTTGGGTGTCCCTACTTTATTCCTTTTTTTCCCCCTATTTTTTTTTCAATTTGATTATGATGGGCCACAATCAGGGTTCTGTTTGATCTCATTTGTACTGCATTTCAGAGTCACAGTTGTTGAGAAGTATAAAATCTACTGGGTGAAGATTCCCGGTCCTGTAATTTCACAACCAAACGCACCGCCTTTTACCACACCCGAAGCTACAGAAGCCCCTTTGTCGACATTACCTCCGGTCTCCCATCTAACCAAATCAGTAAGTGACATTTTTACGGTTTCAACAAATGCAGTCTGTAATAACGGTGTCGTTAGGGACTGTGGTTCTAGGTTGGTGAAGCGTATAGAGAAGTAGCTGTACTGGGTTGTGGTAGCAAGTTTTTGGGACTTCTGCAGGAAATCTGTAGGAAATCTTCATGGCAACATTATGACTTAGAGGTCAGAATAAAGACAGTGCAAGACCCTGCATGTTCGAGGTGTGGATCTGATATCACTCAGAGTCTATACTGCCAAATAGCAAATGTGGAGAGGATCATTAAAGCTTGGGCTAAATTTAGATAGGATTTGGAGGAGAATCTTGAAATAGTGATGTAACTCTTAGATCCGATTTCATGAAGGCCAATGAGTACTGGGGGATTCTGTGTGCTGAGCTACAGAAACTCATCACAAACCCATCAGGCAGAATTCCATTCAGGCCTCCTGGTTCAGAAGAATGATGACTGAAGAAAACATATTTGGTAAAGGATAATGCATATGGGAAACATTAGGAAGGTTTCACTGAGAGAAATTCTGATGATAGACTTACTAATTCAGAGGTCCGTTAAATGAAAAATGTCTTACAGCAGGTGATTACAGTTGAAAGAACAAACTTGGGTCTGATTCCCGACTTGTCTACTTTATGTGTGACTTTGGACAAGCTATTTAATTCTCAAGGACTCAGTTTCTTTACCCAAGGAATGAGAAATCATAATATCTAGCTCTTAGTATCATTATGAGAATTAAAGTAATGAATGTAAGATTTCTAACTGCTTTGCACTTAATAGAAATTCTGTAAATATTAGTTCCTTTTTTCTTTTGCTTCTCTCTCTCTCTCCCCCCTTTTTTTTTTAATCCTTTTATAGCTCTTTGTTCTTGTTGGGAAGACTAAGTAAAGCACTTGTGTTCCTGTGTAATGTCTCACTTTGTTTCCCTTCTACATTTTGCAGTATATGATGATTTTATTTGACTACATTATTATGAATGTTACACTTTTGACCGTACAATTAGATCTTTTATTTGCACTAGTTCTGTTTACTTAGCTTTTTTTTTTTTTTTAAGATCTTATTTATTTGACAGATAGAGATCACAAGTAGGGAGAGAGGCAGGCAGAGAGAGAGAGGAGGAGGAAGCAGGCTCCCCGCCAAGCAGAGAGCCCGACGTGGGGCTCGATCCCAGGATCCTGGGACCATGACCTGAGCGAAAGGCAGAGGCTTAACCCACTGAGCCACCCAGGCGCCCCTTTAGCTTTTTTTTTTTTTAAGAATTTATTTTTAAGTAATCTCCACACCCAATGTGGGTATTGAACTTACAGCCCTGAGACCAAGAGTTGCACTGCACACTCCATTGACTGAGCCGGCCAGGCACCCCTGAGTTTACTTAATGTTTAGTTTCAAAGCTGCTTTAGGGGAGTAAATGGCATTTTGGACCTGAGCTTCCTGGTAGGAATCTACTGATAGTATTATCTTTCCATATATTCACATAAAAGGCATTTGTTCTCGGAGCTTTCAAGGTATCTCTGCACCAGGTTGTAATCTTGATTTTAGAAAGGTTTATTCAGAGTCACAAGATTATACATTTGTAGAGCTAGAAGAGACCTCAGGGTTCAGTCTCTATTGTGTGGTTGAAGGATGCAAGAGAGACAGACAGTAAGTTCTTTAGCAAATGTGATGGATTAAAGGGGGGAGCAGTGATCAGAATCCAAGTTTGGTAGTGGCTTGCTCTTTCCACTCTGTGACTTTTCTTTAAGTTCCTGTGAAATAATAAGAAATATATATATATATATATATATATATATATATATATATATATGTCTCTGCTGTGTTTCCTGCTGATATTTGGCCATTGACCCCAGTTCCTGAAACAGAGCTCCTAAATCCCTTGTAATTTGCTGAGTGATAGGGATACCTTTGTTCTAATGAGGTAACTCTGGGTGGACTCCTGGATGGGGGCAGGTCTCCAGAAAGACCAACCCATGCCTTTCTACCCCACTCCTTATTTTCCAGAGTTGAGAGGGGGGCTTAAAATCGAGTCAACAATCCATCATGCCTCCATGATGAAGCCTGTATAAAAATCCCAAAAGTATGGGGTTCAGAGAGCTCCCAGGTTGCTGAATACACGGAAGTGCTGTAAGGGTGGTGCCTCAGAGAGGGTGTGGAAGCTCCATGCCCCTTACCACATTCCTTGCCCTGTGTGCCTCTTCCATCTGACTGTTCCTGGGGTTGCATCCTGTAATAATACGCTTGATGCACTTGGGTGGCTCACTTGGTTAAGCGTCAGACCCTTGATTCTCGTGTAGGTCATGATCTCAGGGTTGTGAGATCCAGCCCCACATGGGCTCTGTACTCAGTAAGCAGCCTGCTTGAGATGCTCTCTCTCCCTCAGCCCCTTTTCCCTGCTTATGTGTGCTCTGTCTCTCTTTCACTCTGTTTCTGAATAAATAAATAAAATCTTAAAAAAGAAGTATCACACTGGTAATCTAGTAGGAAAACTGTGTACCTGAGTTCTGTGAGCTATCCTAGTACATTATCAGACTCGAGGAGAGGGTCATGGGAACCTCCAGTCCTCTCCAGTGGGAACCTGGAATTTGTGATTGGCCTCTGAAGTGAGCAGTCTTAATGGGACTGGGCCCCGAACTTTTAGGATTGGACACTAACTTCAGGTAGATTGTGTCAGAATGGAATTGCAATGTGGGACACGTGATTGGTGTTCACAGAGAATTGCAGAATGGGTTAATGTGGGAAAACCTGCCACACATTTGGTGGCCAGAAGTTTTGGTAGAGTAGAAGAAATGAGAAGTTTTTTGATACAGTTCCCATTAGATCTAGTTACACAGTGTTTAACCCACGGAATGGGAGAAGATATTCTCAAATGACACTACAGACAAAGGGCTGATATCCAAGATCTATAAAGAACTCCTCAAACTCAATACCTAAAAAAACAGATAATCACGTCAAAAAATGGGCAGAAGACATGAACAAACAGTGCTCCAAAGAAGGCATAACAAATGGCTAACAGACACATGAAAAAATGTTCATCATCATTAGCCATCAGGGAAAATCAAATCAAAACCTCGTTGAGGGGCGCCTGGGTGGCTCAGTGGATTAAGCCGCTGCCTTCGGCTCAGGTCATGATCTCAGGGTCCTGGGATCGAGCCCCGCGTCGGGCTCTGCTCCGCAGGGAGCCTGCTTCCTCCTCTCTCTCTGCCTGCCTCTCTGCCTTCTTGTGATCTCTCTCTCTGTCAAATAAATAAAAATAAAATCTTTAAAAAAAAACCTCGTTGAGATACCACCTTACACCAGTTAGAATGGCCAAAATAAACAAGACAGGAAACAACGTGTGTTGGAGAGGATGTGGAGAAAGGGGAACCCTCATACACTGTTGGTGGGAATGCAAGTTGGTGCAGCCACTTTGGAAAACAGTGTGGAGATTCCGTAAGAAATTAAAATTAGAGCTTCCCTATGACCCTGCAATTGCACTGCTGGGTATTTATTCCAAAGACACAGATGTAGTGAAAAGAAGGGCCATCTGTACCCCAATGTTCATAGCAGCAATGACAGTAGTCATTGTTTCATGACTAAACTGTGGAAAGAGCTAAGATGCCCTTCAACAGATGAACGGGTAAAGAAGATATGGTCTATATACACAATGAAGTATTATGCCTCCATCAGAAAGGATGAATACCCAACTTTTGTATCAACATGGATGGGACTGAAGGAGATTATGCTGAGTGAAATAAGTCAAGCAGAGAAAGTAAATTATCATATGATTTCACTTATTTGTATGTAATGTCCTCCATTATGAGAAGGAAAGGAAAAGTGAATTGGGGTAAGTTGGAGGGGGAGATGAACCATGAGAGACTATGGACTCTGAGGGTATTAAGGAGGGCATGTATTGTATAGTACACTGGGTGTGGTCCATAAACTGAATCTTGGAACACTGAAAAAATAAAAGAAAAAAAATAACTTTTCTGAAATACACCCTCACAGCGCCTTCTAACAAGATGACTGCACATTTGCTCTGTCAGATTGTAGAAATGACATTTTTTGATAATATTTCTCTTTTTTGCTATAACAAGGAGCTCTGAATTAAGTCATTGTAGGTTGCTTCTTCTCCACTTAATTGTTATTACTATTATTTGGAGTGGTGGTATGTATAGGAGTAACCATTTTTTCTAATATTATTTTAATATCCAATTTGAACCTGAATTCTAGAAGCAGAGTCCAGGATCTAAATATAAAAACTTGCTAAGAGTTTGTCTGTTTGCTTTTTAGAAGTGCATTCTAAAAACTCAAGGATACACTTTAGGCAAGAGTCAGTGTGGACCTAAATATTC
This sequence comes from Meles meles, assembly GCF_922984935.1. Lineage (NCBI taxonomy): Eukaryota > Metazoa > Chordata > Mammalia > Carnivora > Mustelidae > Meles > Meles meles. The sequence goes on from NC_060066.1 coordinate 131,187,321, forward strand.
TTTAAGATGTTTTTCAAAAGTTAAATGAAACAAGATGGGATTGGGAGGGAGACAAACCATAAATGACTCTTAATCTCACAAAACAAACTGGGGGTTGCTGAGGGGAGGTGGGGTTGGGAGAGGGGGAGGGGGTTATGGACATTGGGGAGGGTATGTGCTATCATGAGTGCTGTGAAGTGTGTAAACCTGGTGATTCACAGACCTGTACCCCTGGGGATAAAAATACATTATATGTTTATAAAAAAAAAAAAGAAAAAGAAAGGATGAATACCCAACTTTTGTAGCAACGTGGACGGGACTGGAAGTGATTATGCTGAGTGAAATAATTCAAGCATGGAGAGTCAAATATCATTTGGTTTCACTTATTTGTGGAGCATAACAAATAACATGGAAGACATTGGGAGATGGAGAGGAGAAGGAAGTTGAGGGAAATTGGAAGGGGAGGCGAACCATAAGAGACTATGGACTCTGAAAAACAACCTGAGGGTTTTGAAGGGACGGGGGTGGGAGGTTGGGGAGCCAGGTGGTGGGTAATAGGGAGGGCACGTATTGCGTGGAGCACTGGGTGTTGTGCAAAAACGATGAATACTGTTACGCTGAAAAAATAAATAAATAAATAAATTTAAAGAAAAAAGATGTTTTTCAAAATTTGCTAAAAACTTTGCTCCAGAACTTAATTAATGTGAAATATTTTGTGTATTAAAGTCCTTTTAATACTCATCACATTATAGTCCAACTAATGTTGTATCTTCCAGATTTTAATTAAAATTAATTAAGTTTAAAAGTTCACAACCTAACTACTGCTCTGATCATTTCTAGTTTGGGTTGTGTCTTTTGTCTCCTACTTTGAATCTCTATTATGAAAAGATACTTTTGTGAAAATTTGTGCTTCAAGTAGTGGCTCTTTTATCATGTGAAATGAACTGCTCTGTCGGTAATTAAGACTTTTTCTCCCTGTCATTTTTCTAGTTCAGTGCTTCACATTGTGGGAACAAGAAGTACTGTGTTAGGAATCCTGTGAACTGTGACCCAGAGAAGGAGCACACCTGTTTCTTCTTGTCCTTCACACGAGATGACCAATCAGTGGTGGTTGAAATGAGTGGGCCCAGTAAAGGCTATTTATCCTTTGCATTTTCTCATGACAGATGGATGGTTTGTATCCCTTACTTACGTAAGTGATAACGAAAGAGGGAGGCTAATCAACGGCTGTGTACTTACTTGTTCCATGGTCAAATGATCATACTTAAAATGGGGAGGGGGAGGGGAGAGGGCCGGACACACTAACTTAGAGGAGGTACTGACTTAAAAAACTTTTTTAGGTATATCGTGTTTTTAACAGTTGTGCAATTATATAGCTCTAAGAACAGGCCATCCTACAGAGAGTTCAGAAAATTGCTCTATAGTGGGTGGACTTGCCCCTGTATCTTTCTCTGTGATATCTGTCTCTGTGATAAAAGCAGGAAGTGCAGTTAAGAAAAGTTGCTCTGCATAAAAGTCTTACATTATTTGTCACGCTTTTCCAACACTCATTGTTTTCTCTGATGGCCAGCAACCACAGCGTGGGTTGCTGCCTCAGTGTCTCCATTTTGGTAGTCATCAGTACATATCCCAGAGAATGACACCTGGTGTGTCCAGGCATAAATACACTCTTCACTGGAGACTCCTTTGTCAGATCTAGGGAAGGCAGCATTTGTGGGTTTTTTTTTTTTTTAAGATTTTATTTATTTATTTGACAGACAGAGATCACAAGGCAGAGAGGCAGGCAGAGAGAGAGGAGGAAGCAGGCTCCCTGCAGAGCAGAGTGTCCAATGCAGGGCTCCATCTCAAGACCCTGGGATCTTGATCTGAGCCAAAGGCGGAAGCTTTAACCCACTGAGCCACCCAGGCGCCCAGGCAGCATTTGTTTGGAGCTGATTCTCGCTCTCCCCTGGTAGTGCTCCATGGATGGAATAGTTCTGTAGATGGCAGCCTTGTGCCACTGTGTGGAAGAGTAGAGTGCTGCCCAGGCATTCTGATCTCTCGGAGGGAAGGCTGGAAAGTGTGGGCCAGGACACATGCGAGTCCTGTTCAAAGCAGAGTTGGCGGGAGGTCGGGGATGACTACAAACGGAGAAAGCCTTTTACTTCCATGTTAGCAAAGGCAACAGGGTCTTTCCTGTCAGGTTTTAAATCAGGTTTTAATGTTAGTTTAAATCCTATTTCAGGGCGCCTGGGTGGCTCAGTGGGTTAAAGCCTCTGCCTTCCGCTCGGGTCATGATCCCAGGATCCTGGGATCGAGCCCCACATCGGGCTCTCTGCTCCGCAGGGAGCCTGCTTCCTCCTCTTTCTCTGCCTGCCTCTCTGCCTACTTGTGATTTCTCTCTGTCAAAAAATAAAATATTAAAAAAAAAAGGAAATCCTATTTCAAAAAAAGAAAGGAATGTTGAAATTCTGTACTAGAAGAACTGTTGTTTTCCCTAAAAGTGCACTCTGATCTTATTGGTCCTTGTAGGCTGCTTGGAAGTTTTGCAGGAAGCCAGGGTGTAAAAAATTACGCCAAGGTATTTTACTATATGTGTCTGCATATGACCTAGGTGTTTTACTATATAGTCCTTGAATGCTCCCATTATTCTCTTTCATTAAGCAAAATGTATACCTTAAACTTAGGAGAGATAAGATATGTCATGTGCTTTTATTTTTTATTATTTTTTTAGGCGGGGGAGGGGCAATGGGATAGGGAAAGAGGGAATCTTAAGTAGTTCCATGCCCAGTGCAGAGCCTGACGCGAGGCTCTATCTCATGACCCTGAGATCATGACTGAGGTAAAATCAGGAGTCCGATGCTTAAACGTCTGAGCCACCCACGTGCCCCAGATACGTCATATGCTTTTAAAAATAACATATAAGAAATTAAAACTCTTTCTTTTTTAAAGTTGTTTGTTGGGGGGCTCCTGCGTGGCTCAGTGGGTTAAGCCTCCGCCTTCAGCTCCCGTCACGATCTCAGGGTCCTGGGATTGAGTCCCGTGTCGGGCTTTCTGCTAGACGGGGAGCCTGCTTCGCCCTCTCTCTGCCTGCCTCTCTGCCTACTTGTGATCTCTCTCTCTGTCAAATAAAAAAAAAACCAAAACACAACTTGTTTGTTGGGAAGTTTTTTACTTGATTGAATGATGTTACAATAGTTCCAAAACGTTTTCCCCATTTCCCTTTGTAATTGCCATCAGACCTATAGCATATTCTTTTGGGTATTTGCAGTTCTGGCCAAATGAACCAGGTTTGGCACCTAAGGCAGATGATGAGACTGGATTAAAAATAAAATAAAACTACACAGCAATAAGAAAAGAAGGTGGTAGTGCTTGTTGTGTGAATGGGATGGAACTGGTTATGACGGAAATTCTGAAGATGGGCCCCCCAAGGATTGATGAACAATGGTGGTCTTGTTGGAATTAGTGTCTAGCTTCATCTCTAACACACAGTGCTCATTTAGACATGTGCTCCAGTCCCTTAACTAAGAAAGTCACTTTAGACCCAAACTTTATGCAGTAGTATATTCATATTTTTCTTTCTCTAGTCACATAAAATCTGTCAGCGAGAGGAAAAGACACTACTGCTCCACTGGGCGTGGTGATGAGGAGCCCATAAGTAGACCGTTGTTTCTTTTCTGAGTTGTAGGCATAGATGGCACAAAAGCATTTGTCTTTAATTCAAGATATATTTACCTTACTTAGAAATCTTATGTTTCTAGTATAGTACTCATCAAAAAATGTTTATAAAAAAGACTTGATTATGCAGGTGCCGTTGATTTACAGAGCAATCTTACTAATGATTAAAATCATCTGTACACCTGTTTGCCTAGATTGAGTGAAATAAATCATCCTCAGAAAATATTTTTAAAGTGGTTATATTTATTTTTGGCTATTTAGAAAATTTTAGGATATTTTTATGATATGCTGTTTCTTTTCAGTACCTAATATAAATTTAAATACTGAAGGTATCTGATGCTATGAATATTAACTAAATGTTACCTTTTTCAGTTTTACTTGTAAATTAATGATAGCAATTGTTTTGGTATTGGGCTTTGCCATTAAAGTTGATGAAGAGTACAATTTTCCATATTTTTGCTAACAATGACTTGATAATGTCTGAATTATAACTACATTTCAAAGTATATATCTATTCCCTATCTCAGATACTTTATTAAATGATATAAAGTACATCAATAATACTATATGTTCTTGATATATTTTTTCCCAAACTATTTGAAAGTTGAGTTATAGATATATCATGACATTTTATCTTTAGAATTTTTAGCAAGTATCTCCTAAGAACAAGGATGTGCTCCTGTAATTACCATATCTTGATCACATTGAGAAAACTTAACAATGATATAATAATTATATGCAATATAGTCTATATACCAAATACCTCAGTTGTCCCCATACAGTCCTTTATAGCTGTTTAAAAAAAAAAAATTCTGACCCGAGATCCAATATATAATACTGTATGTTAGCTTCTTTTGCCTTCCTTCTCCTGCCCAGTGTCATCTTGCTCTGTACATAATTTCTTAATGTTCAGTTCTAGAATGTTCCCAGGTTTGGCCTCTTTTGCACTTCAGATTGGAATTTCCAGTGGCCAGCTGATCTTGTCCTGATGAATGTTCCTGGATGACACTAACCATCATCTGTAAAACTGAACTTAATATATTCCCTCCTCATGTTTCTTGTGTCCCCCATTCTTGGTGATCAAAAATAGTAGTAAAAAAGCAGTTACCATTATTGATCCCTTGCTTCTTTTCAGATACTGTCCTGGGCAATTTATAGACTCTCATTCATTGCTGTCACCATCTTCTTTGGTGTTCAGGGAATTTGGTTGTGCCTTAGATCCCTTTTATTCACAGCTATAAAGCTGTTTTGTTTTTTTTTTAAACAAATTCTGACCCAAGAGCCAGTCATTTATCACTCAATACCTTTAATTGTTACATCTCTTTGATCTGTTATCCTGCCTATTTTCTAGATTTTTTTTAGTCTAATTCTGTAGAATGTCCCACAGTTTGTACAGTAGATTCAGGTTCAGATTTTTGGCACAAATACTACCTAAGGGGTTTGTTTCTACCTCGGTGCATCATATCAAGAGGTGTGTAATGTCAGATTATTCCATTATTGATGATTCTATGTTTCATCACTTGTATCTGTCAGATATTTCCATTGTGAAGGCGTATTTTTTCTTTTTAATTAGTAAGTCATCTGCGAGGTGATACTTCGATGGCGAATATTCTGTTCCTCAATAACATTTTACCAAATTATTTTAGCATCTATTGATGTTCCTTTCCTGAAACAGTTTTTAGGTTTGTGGTTGCAAAATGGTGATTTTCTAATTTATTTATTAGCTGGCATTCTTCTAAAAAGAAGAGCATTCTTGTCATCTGCCCTTCACTTTTGGTGAAACGCTATGGACTGATGAATTCCTTTGGTCTGTTGTGTTATGGTTTATCATCATCATTCTTCTTTTAGATGCTCATATTGACCCAAATGTGCCTCCTTCAAGCTGTTTGTTTGTTTGTTTGTTTGTTTAATGCCCTTTGATGTGTCTCTATTAGTTTTTTGGTGTGGGTTTGTTTTCAGTGTCCATTCATCTTATGCATTTTCATTTCTCAAAGGAGGTCTGTTCCCTGTTATAGGAATAACGTTTAGAAGTCAAGATTTGGGTGCTAGTGTGTTCATTGCTTTTAATCTTCCAGATACTTTTGATTCTGTCTTTGACATACTTCTTCATTCTCTTTATTGCATAGTCACTATCTCTGACTTGGCCTACACTTTTATTGTCATTTCCAGGCCGCCGCAGTGGCCTCTCACTAGTTTTTAGCAATTTTATTCCATGTCATTTTTTTTTTCCCCATGTCATCTTTTAACAGTCACTGTTGTTTTCTTCCTGAGCTTCCATGGAGATGATCTCAATCCTAGCCCCAGAAACTTTGGTGAGCCTTTAGTAGTTATAGGAAAAATTTTTTTGTTTTGTTTTATTTTCATTAGCTTGGCTTTCAAAACTCTTCAAAGTCCATGTTGGAATTTCCAGCCTTACCATGTATATTTTTTTGGCTAACATAATTACCTGTTTCCTAAAAGTTTCACATACTTTTTTGTTTCTATGTATTTGGTCCTAGAAGTTCCTCCATTTAGAAACTTTTCCTTTAATCTCAGCTCTACCTTATCCATGTGTAAGTATTTTTTATTCTCTAAGGCCTATGTAATTACAATCTTTTCTGATAACTTTTTTTCAATCCTTTGGCTCTACATGATTTGTGCTTCTGTGGCACTTTGTTTAAACCTGTTTTATCATAATTCACATGCTACTGTAACTGTCTCTTCTATTAAAATGTAGTCTTTGGTTATTAGAACAATGTAGTCATCTTTATTTTTCCCACAGTATCCACACAATTATTTTCTGAACAGGGTGCATTCTAAATGCTTGGTTCAAGAGGAACAAATGGGAGACAGAGGATCTGTCCGATTGAGAAACTTGGTGGGATTTCTTCCATGTGTGCTTCCCTGCTCCAAACTTGGGGTTTCTAGAATTGCCTGGAGCCTAAGGTGGTAGAAGCACCTTCTCATACTCTTCGCTGTAGAGTAGAGAGAACTGAGAGTACTTCTCCTTCCCCAGCATTCTCTCCAATATTTGAGAGGTCTCTCTGCAATGAGTTAGTATGGCAGTTGGCCTATCATCATTTTGCCTCAAAATCAACCATTTTGTTAAAAGCAAAATTTGTTTTAAATAAAAGAAGAGTTTGTATACCTCAGAGATGATACTCTAGAAAATACACATTGTTTGTTTAAATTAGAGATCAGTGAACTTTTCCTGTAGAGGTCCAGGTAGTAACTACTTTAGAATTTGTGGGCATATGGTCTGTGTTTTAAATACTCATCTCTGTGTGGTAGCACTGAAACAGCAAAAGACAATCCATAAGTTAATAGCTGTGGCTGTATTCCAATAAAACTTCATTTGTGGACACTGAAATTTGGATTTCATGTATTTTTACTCATCATGATATATTCTTCTATTTAATAAATGGTTTAGATATGTAAACGTCCTTCTTAGCCTGTGGGGTCTACCAGAACAGGCATCAGACTGAATCTGGAGTGTATGCCATAGTTTGTTGATTGCTGGTTTAGATCACCATGACTCTTTGAGTTGGGCTAATTCTGATTTGAATAGAAGGTGTGTAACAGTGAATAATTGGTTTGTTAAGGTTATGAACTTGGGAGTTCTCAAAAGTGGAACTTTAAAAAAAATTAAAATATGTTAGAATATCATTGGGATTAATAGCAAAATTTATTTTAAGTTGTCAGTCTTGGCTTTGTTTAAGGAATTTAGTGACTACTGCAACATATGAAAGATCTTGTTAGATAGTTTACAGAGAATGGTTTAGAATAGGCGAAAGAACCAGAACTATACACAGTAATTTAAAGTGCAGATTATTTCTTTGTACCATCATTTAAATGTATTTTGAAGATTCAGTCTGTCCTCTGATAGTCACTATAAGCTCTAACTTTTAGAGCTAAGGAATATTGGAGACTAAAGGGTAGATAAGAATTAGACTGACAAAAAAGTGCTCCTTGAATTCAGACAAGTTGGTCTTAATATGTAGTAGTAAATCTCTTGAGTGTGTACAGTATTAGCAGTATCTGATTACAGTATCCTCATTTTAAAAGTTACTGCCCCAAACCCAATATAGTGCAGTGCATTTATAGTTACGAAAATTTGTAAACACAGATATTTATTTACAAACAATGTTCATAATAAATTCAGTGAAAAAAAGTAACAGAACTGTGTATTTTCCTATTTGGGGTGAAAAGATGGGTATAATTACAAATAGGTTTGGATGAATATACATGAAAGCTTTGACAGTCCTGTTTGAGTTTATGGGCATATAAACATGTTATTTTAATCTATTTTTACATTGAAATTATGTTGCTTTTGTATTATAACAAAATTATTATTTATTTAAATAAAATAATATGTAATTGACACACGATGTTACATTAGTTTCAGGTGTACAATGTAGCGACTGGACAGTTTTGTTTTTTTTAAAGATTTTATTCATCTATTTATTTGACAGAGAGAGATCACAAGTATGCAGAGAGGTAGGCAGAGAGAGAGAGGGGGAAGCAGGCTCCCTGCTGAGCAGAGTCCGATGTGGGGCTAGATTGCAGGACCCTGAGATCATGACCTGAACCGAAGGCAGAGGCTTAGCCCACTGAGCGACTGGGCAGTTTTAAACATCATGTTATGTGCATCACAAGTATAGCTACTATCTGTTACCATACAACACTGTTATAATACCATTGACTGTATCCCTGTGCTCTACCTTTTATTCCCATGACTTACTCATTCCATATTGGAAGCCTCCATCTCCCACAGCCTCTCGCCCATTTGCCCATCCCTCACCCTCCTCCCCTCTGGCTACCATCAGGGTTGTTCCCTGTATTTATGGGTTTGTTTCTGTCTTTGTTTGTTTCTTCATTATAGCAAAATTATTTTAAATTTATAAACTGGACAGCCAATTCTTGGAATTCATAGTATCATTTAAGACTGAATCTGCAAATCATGTTTTAAAAGCATCCCATACCATTTGATTTCATTGGGGTGCTTTTAAAAACAAAATGTTGACATTCCTTTGAATTTTTCTCTGTGTAAATGTTTTCAGGGTGATGATGATGCTTATTTGTGTATTCGTGAAGATCAGACTGTACATATACAACCTTCCCATTTGATGGGGCGAAGTCACCCTGTGATGGACTCCAGGGTAGGTATGAAAATTCTGGGACCCTCCACCTGGTTTGTCTGCCTTTTGGCTAGGTGGCCAACAGTGGCAGAACTGTGCCGCAAGATAGCTCCCGATCCTCAGTTAGCAGAGAGCCAGAGAAGCAGTCTGGCAGCAGGCTTCCTTTCTAATAATAATCATTATATAAAATCATTATATAATTAATAATAGTGATTAATAATAATCATATAAAAAATAAACTTTTCTGTGCTTTATTTTATTTTAAAAATAGTATGTAAAGATATAATAAATTGTATTATTATAGTTATAGGTTTAATGTATTATTAATATCATTATATCATTTATATTTAACATATATTAAAGTATATATCTTATTTTTCTCTAAATTAATAAAATTATATTTAAGATATACAACATGATGTTTTGATATACATATACGTAGCGAAAGGTTACTACAGTTGTGTTCTCACAGACTTAACTTTTTTTTGTGGTGAGAGCACCTGAAATTTACTCACTTAGCATATTTCCAGGATACAATACAGTATTACTAAATACAGTCATCGTGCTGTGCATTAGATCTCTAGACTTATTCATTGTACGTAACTGCAACTTTGTCCACTTTGACCACTGTCTCCCCTTTTCTACACTTTGGAAAAGCACCAGACAAGTTTCTCTTGTAGCGAAAGATGAATTCTTGCCCATGTCACCTAAATCCTTTTTTCACATCTTTGAAAAGAATATATTTCTTGTCCAGTGAGAAAGAAAAGTGTGTAGGGTGGGGACTGGTTCAGTGCCTTGGTCAGTTGTCTTCTGTGCCTCTTCTTGGCATCTGTGCCACAGATATTTCTGGTGGAGACGTGTCTCTTTTCACATGGTGGTTGGCAAGCACATGAGCTCTGATTGAGCAGTCGCCGTCGCCTGATGACTTCACACTCTCTGTAGAGCTTTCCCCAGGGCTTGGGACTTCTCCCTTGTTGCATGTTACATTTTGGCCATGAGTGTATTACTTCCCAATTGTTTCTTCAGTGTTTTGATTTTGTGTCTGTGGCCAGATGGGGTTAGTGCATCTGCCAAAATTTCTAAGCTGGGTAGAGGACTTGTGGGGTTCCGATTCAGTGTAAAAATATTTTTGCCAAGTTGGGGATAAAGACAAACTAGGAGAAAAATGTTTCTTGTGCTCCTCTGAGAGGAAGTGGGAAAACAACAATACAGCAGACAAAACATGCACAAAGGATCTTACAGAAAGGAAATCCAGCAGGTCGGGTCGATCATATTTTATTTTTAGCAAATCTGTGGAAAGTGCTGAGAAGACCCATTGTGTATGTTTGTAGGGTGCTCTTGAGGATCTGGCTTGGAGGCTGGCGGATGGTGTTATGCAGTGTTCTTTCAGAAGAAACATTACCCTTCCTGGGGCTAAGAATAGATTTGATCTAAACACAAGCTACTACATATTTCTAGCAGATGGTGCAGCTGACGATGGTACGTATATTGATGAATACTCTCTTTTCAAGGTTTTTCCTCTCTCTTCTTCCCTTTTCCACCTTTCCTGGAGAGACTGCTACAATTGCTCACTTCTTAAAGATATGCACTTATGGGTAAAGAATTATCAAAACCCTTTTCCATTTTTGCCTGACAGTTTGACTTTGGATGACCTCATTTTGTCTCCCGGGGAACTAGATAAAAGTAGTGTCAACTGTGTTGTAAGGTGACATGCTTATGATAAAAATGACTTCTGGCTGGCAAAGCATTTGGACCAGGAAGAACTCTAAATACCTAGTAAGAAGCCGTATCTTTGGGTTTCCCTAAGTGTCGTGACATTGGCAGATCCCTGGCAGGGATCCTGTAAGCAGTGGCTGTAGGAGTGTTGCAAGAGGTACTGCTTTTACAGGATAACCTGTCTAATGTGAAATTCATCTGCTTGAACCTGAGCTTTCTCCAGGGAGGTGGAGGAGGGGTAGGGAGAATAACTTCTGGCCAACTGAATAAGGTGCTACAAGATCTCTCATCAAAGCAAAATGCCTCTAAATGCCCTGCAGCTGTGCTCGTCTCTGTCCCACATCTCTCTAAGTGAATCTGATGTCAAGTGCAGCCCACAGTAGTTCTATGAGTTTGAATATTTACTTTATCCTTTTTTTTTTTTTTTAAAGACTATTTCCTTTATCCTTAAGAAGACTGCCTGGTGGGTATTGCAACACCTATTAATAAGGATTATTCGATTTTGTTTAAGGTCTTGGCTGATGATGTTCTGAAGAAGTACAGGAAATTCCAAGGTAGTATGTAGTGATTCATCTCTTGGGAGATAGTACCATCCCCAAACTTTGAGGATATAACTTCCTTTGAAAATGGTGAGAAGCTGGGTGGATGGAATGGTAGGTTAGGGGCTGAGGTAAAGGAAGAAGAAGAGCAAAAATGTGGTGTAGGTAAAATTGTGAAAAGCCTTTGCGTATTCTATCATGTGGTTTTTGATTTTTTTTTTTTTAGATTTTTATTTATTTATTTGACACAGAGAGAGATCACAAGCAGGCAGAGAGGCAGGCAGAGAGAGAGGGGGAAGCAGGCTCCCTGCTGAGCAGAGAGCCCGATGCGGGGCTCATTTCCAGGACCCTGGGACCATGACCTGAGCTGAAGGCAGAGGCTTAACCTACTGAGCCACCCAGGCGCCCCTGGGTTTTGATTTTGTACTATAGGTAAAGGGGAGATGATGGTTTTGAAGGAGGATAAACTGTCCACTCAGTGTTAGGAGAGAATTTAGGAATATTTGTAGATTTAGTTGTCGGTGATATGTGTAGTTATCTTAGTCAAATCATGTAGTCTTGTTTGCACCAGCAATAGCAAATATAGCTTGAAAGTCATTTCTTGGTTAAGTGATATTAATGAAGAAAAACTACTCAGTGCTTCATGAGTGCCAGTGACTGGCTAAGCACTGTAGTTAGATCCTTCATTTTTATCTTAATAAAGATTATATTAGATATGTACTCTTACTATCCCTGCGTCTTCTGGGAGGAAATAGGCTTACGAGTGGTTAAGTAATTTAACCTGATGAGTCCGTGGTAGAGCTGAAATTTGAATCCAAACTCTTTGACCTCAGAGCCTAAGTAGTCAACACATTTGAACATGGAAAATATAGGAATTGAATTTTTAATGAGGAAAAGGGTCAACTCTTTGTGTTTTTAAAGGGATATCACTTAAGTGGAGGTAATTGTTGTTATCATAGTGGTCACTTACTGTGTGTTACATGTATCTTGTATCTCACAGAGGCTTTGTCAGTGGGCATTATAGTCCGCATTTAAGAAAAGGAAACTGGAACCTAGAAAGACTAAGTGACTTGTTCCAAATTAAACGAGTAGCAGATTCAGAAATTATGCCCCAGACTGTTCCGCTTACAGAAGCTGTGCCCTTTCCATGATACCAAACTGCTTCCTTTGGTGCCCGGTATGGTACAGGTGCTTCATGTATGACTACGGATGCAGATGGATAACTTCCGTTGTTAGGAAGCAGTTTGCATTTATAAATGCAGTTTGCATTTATACTTTAAAAAAACTTGATACTTAGGGGCACCTGGGTGGCTCAGTTGGTTAAGTGGCTGCCTTTGGGTCAGGTCATAATCTCACGGGGTCCTGAGATTGAGCCCCACATTGGGCTCCTTGCTCAGCGAGGAGTCTGCTTCTCCCTCTCCCTCTCCCCTTCCTCCCTGCTCATGCTTGCTCTTTCTCCCAAATAAATAAATAAAATCTTTAAAAAAAAATCTTGATACTTAAAAAATTTGCACCTTAAAGGAAAAGCAGTTTCATTGAAGTGGATGAATTCTTTTATTTTTTTTTAAAGATTTATTTATTTATTTGACAGACAGAGATCACAAGTAGGCAGAGAGACAGGCAGAGAGAGAGGAGGAAGCAGGCTTCCTGCTGAGCAGAGAGCCCGACGTGGGGCTCGATCCCAGGACCCTGGGATCATGACCTGAGCCGAAGGCAGAGGCTTTAACCCACTGAGCCACCCAGGTGCCCCAGTGGATGAATTCTATTATATAAGAAATTGTGTGTGTGTGTGTTGGGTGGGGGGGATGTGTGACGATGCCAAAAATTTCTTCTTAGCTAGCACTGTCGAAATTGGGATACATTTTCTGATAGAAACAATATTTTAAGTAATAGTTCCAATATTTGCCTAGAAAACTCTAGTTCATGGATAATGTAGGTGCAGAATGGAGCATTGTATCTCCCTTTCCAGCTGGTGTTGCTATGCTGGCGGTATGGTCGGGAGAATCTCTGTCTTTTGTGGTGTTTCTCAAAGTGTGGCCTCAAACAACCTACTGCTGGAAATGTAGATTCCCAAACTCCAGCTTTTAGACTCACTGAATCTCTTGTCATCGGTGATTGGAATCTGCATTTTTAACAAACATTCCAGGTGATTGTTTTATATACTATGGTTTGATAACTTACTACTCCAGGACAGGGTTCTCCCAAATAAGGTATATACATTATAAAACAGTCTAGAGGATACAAGGAACAACACTAGAACCTTCTATTTAGATTGATTTGATCTCATCTCAAAAATTTCTATTTTAATATATTTTACAGTGCTCATAATGCATTAAGACAATAGTACATCAATATGTTTATTAACTAAAGTATATGTATATCGGGAGCATAGACTCATTTTTTTTAAATTAAAAAAATTTTTTTAAGACTTTAGGGCACCTGGGGGGCTCAGTCATTAAGTGTCTGCCTTCGGCTCAGAACACTGGGATCAAACCCCATATTGGGCTCCCTGCCCAGCGGGAAGCCTGCTTCTCCCTCTCCAACTCCCCCTGCTTGTGTTCCCTTTGTCACTCTCTCTCTCATAAATAAATAAAATCTAAAAAAAAGTAAAAAATAGAAAGATTTTAAAAAAGATTAAAAAAGATTTTTAAAAAGAGAGCAGGGGCAGAGGGGAGGAGAAGAGGAAGAGGGAGAAGCAGACTCCTTGCCAAGTAGGGAGCCTCATGGCAGCCCAATTCCAGGACCGCAGGATTGTGTCCTGAGCCGAGGGAGGGTAGATGCTGAACTGACTGAGCCGCTCGGGCGCCCCTGGACTCTTTTTTTTTTTTTTTTCTTAAATAACTGGTGGAGTGCAGAGCAAAAAAAGCAAAACAAAACCTTAAAAAAAAAAAAAAAAAACAAAACCCAAAACCCAAACCCAGATATTACTGCTTTAGGGAATAAACTTTCCATTACCCTTGTGTTGGGGAACAAAGTATTGCCACATAAATCATTGTCTCTTCTGTTATCTAGTTATGTGTATGTGAACCAGATACAAATTGCACTCTGCTTAAAAGCAGTGAGACTTTGTGAGGTTGAAACAATTTTTCAAAGCAATCATAAACCTCTGTAACCCATATAAATGTAAAAGGTACACAATTGCAGTAAAATCCATTTAAAACCTTTTTCTAATGCTATCTCCACCTCCTCTCCCCCAGAATGCTGACTTTGTCCTATCATGAAATAAGGAGTCATGGGAAATGATAGAACTCACTTGGGTGAATAAGTAATTCACAATTAGGAAATCTACCAATTTAAATAATTCAGGAATTAGAGACCCTGTCATCACATGACTGGTTATTTTAACAATTTAACAAAATGACTGGTTATTTAACAATTACATCACGTAATACCATAGAGTCTTGTACTAAACACGTACTCCATCTGCCTTAGAGTAGAAATCCAAGATTATGATGGAGCCATACAAAGGAATCCCCAAATTATAATGGACTTCTGCTTTAATGAAGGTTAAGTTCTTGGTTAGCCCGTGGGTCTGCAGGGAATCAGAGTTTAAAAATACTTTCTTCCAACTTGCCTCTCAGGCTATTCGGAATGTGGTCTGGTTTTCATCACCACAACTCTAATTCAATATAATTCTCAATAGTTACTGTCTTTTTATTCTTGACTCTCTTCTCTAGGTATTCATTACGTAAAGCTTTTCTCATTTTCTGCTTTCTCTCTGATCTTCTCTGTTATAAACAAGCCATGATATAATAGTATTTGTGAAACAAATAACCAGTTGTCCTGAAACCATTTTTTGAATAGTTCACTTTATCTCTGCTGCTTCAAAAATCCTCTCTATTTTTTTTTTAAGATTATTTATTTATTTATTTATTTATTTGACACAGAGAAAGAGAGAGAGAGAGAGAGATCACAAGCAGGCAAAGAGGCAGACAGAGAGAGAGGGGAGAAGCAGGCTCCCTGCTAAGCAGAGAGCCCAATGCAGGACTTGATCCCAGGACCCTGAGATCATGACCTGAGCCTAAGCCAGAGGCTTAACCCATGAGCCACCCAGGCACCCCAAAAATCCTTTCTATTATATGCCAAACATCTATCAGTAAATCAAACTATTTCTAGCTTATTCTTCCATTAATTTATTACTGTAGTAGTTGAAATTACAGTAGCTTTATAAAAGGTTATGAATTTTGATAGAGCATGATTCCCCTCCTGGCCTCGTTTTTCAGGAATTCTTGCCTCTTTGTTGTGTATCTGTTGTACTAGATAAACTTTAGAAACAATTGTCAGATTCCATTGAAAATCGTATTGGGGTTGTGAATAGAATTGCAATGAAATTTTAGGTTAATTTTGGGAATAATTGACATCTTTGCAATAGTGAGTCTTTCTATCCAGGAATATATTGGATACAATCTGGTGGTTTTCTTCATGTCTTTATATAGGTTATATATTTTTTGTTACTTTGTTTCTATGTATTTTATAGATTTCTTTTTTTTTTTTTTAAAGATTTTATTTATTTATTTGACAGACAGAGATCACAAGTAGGCAGAGAGGCAGGCAGGGAGAGAGGAGGAAGCAGGCTCTTCGCGGAGCAGAGAGCCCGACGTGGGGCTCGATCCCAGGACCCTGAGATCATGACCTGAGCTGAAGGCAGAGGCTTTAACCCACTGAGCCACCCAGGCGCCCCTATTTTATAGATTTCTAATACAAGCTCTTGTGTGATTATTTTTCTTACACTTTCTAAATTTGTTGGTATATAGGAAAGTTACTGATTTTTGAATATTTGTCTTGAATTTAGTCATCTATTTTGCCAGTTGATTTTTTTGTTTTTTCTAGGTAAAGTCTTACCTTATGCAAATAATGACAAGGTTCAGCAGTCCTTATTTTTTTTCTTGTTTCATTGCATGTTTACTTTGTTGTGGAAAAGTAAAAATCAGACCAGGGAGAGGCCAATTGACACTTGGAGAAGTAGGAGAGCTCATTTATTTTATACCCGCAGACCCCGATGAGCTTGTGCTCAAAATTCTGGGCCCCGGACAATGAGGTTATAGAGTTTTATAGGGGACTGCAGGCAGTCAGGTTCCAAGGGCTAAGCTGACTGCTGGTAGGTGGGTTTAAACCAGAGGAGCAGGGGTGGGGGCGCTGCCTTAGTTGGGAGCAGTAGTGTGAGGAGCCTGTGGTGGGAAACCTGTTTACAGAAGCAGAAGCAGCTGGTTATCTCTTGCTCCCAATAGGGCTCTGGTCATCTCTAGCTTATTGTTAGTAACTTAACATCTTCTGGGGCCATCTGGCCTGGGCCTGCTTGGTAATTTTCCTCTTCAACTTCTCCCAGAAAAATGTGGACCAGTAGTGGTGATGTGGCAAACATTCTTGTCTTGTTCCTGGGTTTTTGTTTTGTTTTGTTTTTTTTTTTTAAGATTTTATTTATTTATTTGACAGCGAGAGAGAGAGAGATCACAAGTAGGCAGAGAGGCAGGCAGAGAGAGAGAGAGAGAGAGGGAAGCAGGCTCCCTGCCAAGCAGAGAGCCCAACGTGGGACTCGATCCCAGGACCCTGAGACCATGACCTGAGCCAAAGGCAGCGGCTTAACCCACTGAGCCACCCAGGCGCCCTTGTTCCTGGTTTTGATGGGAATGCTTCTGTTATTCAGTGTTGTGTCATGTTTATTGTATTTTTTTGGTGGATGTCTTTTATGGTGCTTAGAAAATTATCTTTTCCTAACTTTACAGAGTTCTTGACTTGAACATGTGCTGAATTTCGTCTGATGTCTTTCAGGCAGCAATTGAGATAATATTTTACCATTGCTTTTATAGACTTCAGAATCACAAACAGTCCTCTCTCAGGATAAACTTTGCTTGGCTATGTTTTATAGCTCTCTTAATGCCCAGTTGATTTGAATCCCTATTTTTTTATTTAAACTTTCTGCATTTGTATAATTTTAAAGACTATCTTCTATATCAGCAGGTGTGCTACCCTTTTTATTTCTAATACTGTTTGTGCTCCTTCTTCTTATCTTGTGGTTGGACTTGCCAAAAACTCAGTCGATTTCATTGGCTTTTTATAGACTTCATTTTTTAACTTACTAGTTTGTTAATTTCTACCTTAATTTTTAATCAATCTTCCTTTCTGGTTTCCTGGGTTATATTTTGTTGGTGTAAATACCTCTTTAATTAAGTGATGACTTCAATACTTTAAGTGTTTTTTTTTTAAATAAATGCTTTTTATTTATTTATTTTTTATTTTTTATTTATTTATTTTTTTTGACAGACAGAGATCACAAGTAGGCAGAGAGGCAGGCAGAGGGGGGGGGGAAGCAGGCTCCCTGCTGAGCAGAGAGCCCAATGCAAGGGGTCTATCCCAGGACCCTGGGATCATGACCTGAGCTGAAGGCTTTAATCCACTGAGCCACCCAGGTGCCCCTCACATTTGTTTTGATAGGAAGTATCTTCATTGTTACTCATTTTAAGGAAGACTTGTAATTTAAATTTTGATTTCCTATTTAGCTCCAGGATTATTTCAAAGAGTAGTTGTATAAATATCTAGGTAGACCTTTTTTTTCCCTAGCTTTTTGTTCATTTTTTGTTTTATTGCATTTTGGATATAATATAACCTATATCTTGTATAATTATTTCTTTTTGGAAATTACTGAGATGTAATCAGTAGTCTAGTACTTATTTCATTGAGAAAAGATTCCTGTATATCTGTTTTATCAGATTTCTTAATTCTTTTTATCCTTTTTGACGCTTGGTGTTGTATTCTAAAAATAATGTGTGTCCCATCATTTATATTTATTCTCTTAATGATGGACATTTAACTTGCTTAATTTTTTTTTTTTTTTGGTCCATCAGAAAAAACCCACAACTTTTTGTAGACATTCTTGTGTATATATCTGTGGGTAAAAGGGGAGTATTTCTGTAGGATAGATTCCCAGAACGAACAACCACACATACATACTCACATACCAAACTAATTCTACACATTCACAGACTTAATCTTATGCATAATAAATAATAACACATCCTCAATTTGTTTATATCACCATTATTTGGGATTTTGATTCATTAGTCAAAGCCAGTCCAAATTGACCATATGCCGGGCGCCTGGGTGGCTCAGTGGGTTAAGCCGTTCGTTGCCTTCGGCTCAGGTCATGATCTCAGGGTCCTGGGATGGAGTCCCGCATCGGGCTCTCTGCTCAGCAGGGAACCTGCTTCCCTCTCTCTCTCTCTCTCTCTCTGCCTGCCTCTCTATCTACTTGTGATCTCTCTCTGTCAAATAAATAAATTTAAAAAAATCTTAAAAAAAACAAACAAACAAATTGACCATATGCCAAGTAATACAATATTGCATCAAAATGCTTTTGTTTGTCTTCTACCCACCCACTTTGTCCAGGTCCAATATCTGTTAGTTTGGTCTAGGATTCCAGATTTTTAAAAGCATTAGTATTTTTGAAGAATTATATTTGACATTTTCAGTGATTTTTTATATTGTCAGTGATCGTTTTGACTTCACAGTGTTTGACTGGTTTCTTGCCTACCACCAGCTGTTCCAGCATAACTTTTCCATTCTTCGTCCTCATGGTGATTCAGCTGTTGATTGGCTAAATGATTTCTTTAACTTGTTTCAAGATGATAGTGTGTACTGTTATGTACATTTATGTGGCTTTTGCATACAAGTGTCATCCCTGATGATACTTATTTCTTATCACCTTAAGAAAGGTTGTTTCTGTGCCATCCCACTGTTTTTCCATTCCTTCTCTCTTGAGGAAGTAATTCTTCATTTTTGGTCTTTGAAATTTCAGGTCGAATTTACAAGCACTCTCAGCAACCTTTGATTACATATGAAAAACATAATGTGACAGATGATCCGAAGACCGTGGGAGGATCCCGTTCTTTATTCCTTCTGAAGGCTCATGGTAAGTTACATGGGAAGTATTATTACTACTTTGGGCAGTAAATTTACCTGATGACTCAGTGCTGGCTGGATTAGGAATGGTGGTGGGTATAATTTACCAAATGTTTATCAGTCTTCGATGTTTAAATATTAATATTTGCAGGTAGCAATATCTGTCTTAGTATTTGCAACTTTTTATTAAAAATGGAAAGTAGAGATAATTAGGGGTTTTAACCCTGGTTGTGCATTAAAATCACTAATGGAGCTTTTAAGACATCCATAATTTTTAAAGAGTGTCCTAGTTATTTCTAACTGTAGCCAGAGTTGAGTATCTGGGTTAACCAAATTAATTTTTGTGACACCTTAATTAGGCCATTTATTAAAATGAAGGCTTGTAATAGAAGAGTGCTTTGTGATTTTGATTGTCTAACAGTAGTTTGGTTTCAAAGGTACAGTTTTGTTGAAGAACTGACCAGTGTATAAGTAATGGAGGGTATACAAATTACTCAATGCTATACATATGATGATTTTAATCATGAAATGATTAAATGATTAAAATAATGAAATTAACAATGTTGGAAGAGCAGTAGCCTAAAACAAAACTCTTAACATGCTCTGGTTCTGCAGATGAAAGTTGATTCCATTTGAGAAGTAGCCTGGTTTATTGTTGAAAAGATGGGATTTAACAGTAGGGGAATAGTGAAGTGTATACTTGTATGGGGAGGGGAATCTGTCCTTATTTGATATATTTCCTTTCTGTTCTCCAGAGTTATTCCATCCAGTAGAGTTTCAATAAATGTCATCATAGTTAAGCTTGAAAATAATTTTATTATTGGCAATTTGCTTCTACAATAGCTCCAGGGGAAGGTAATCGGATTTCGCATGTAATCTGCCCATTTGTTTTTCACTATTTTGGAATGAGAAGTGAGAAGATGCTCACAGACCTGCAGAAGGGCTGTATTATTGTCCTGGTTAAGGGCATAGTTGCTGATGCCAGACTGGGTTCGATTCCCAATTTATAACCTTTGGCGAATTACTTAACTTCTTTCTTCCTCAGTTTCCCCATCCAGCAAAAGCAGAATAATCATTATAACTACCGAATGGGATTGTTTTAAAGATCAATTAGAGTAATACATGTAAAGCACTCAGTGCCTGGCACACAGTAGGAGTGATGGAAGTGTTAGCTATGAGGAGTAGTAGTGGTGGTGGTAGAAGCTATGATCTGCGCGGTATTTTTAGGTCAGACTTAATGTTCATTGAATATATTTCCTTAGTTGTTTTCTATGTTCTGAACATTCGGTGTGGTCTTTAAGAAACAGCTTGGCTTGTGATGTCAGCCATTCTATCTTCCCACCTGCAGGTGCCTTAATGTTTGTGGCATGGATGACTACCGTGAGCATAGGTGTGCTCACTGCTCGGTTCTTCAAATCTGTTTGGTCAAAGACTTTCTTTGGTCAAGCAGCTTGGTTTCAGGTAGGTGGGAGAAAAAGTTTAATGCAATTTCCATATTATTTGAACATTGTGACATGAAAACATACGCAGTATGTGGGTTTCTTTTCCGTGTGTGTGTGTATATGGTTCTAGCTGTAGTTGTGGAATCTTAATAATTCCTTCAGTTTGCCCTTTGGTTTCCTAGCCAGTTGAGAAGAGACGTAAGATGCTTGATGGTGGTCAAAATAGAGACAGCTTTATGAGGGTCAGGCCGGATTGGAGAAGGTCTCAGGGCCATGTGCATCCCTTTGTAACATAAACTTTGGGACCCAAAGATCTGACTTATGTGTCTGTTGGCCGAGGATAGAGCCTGCAAGAGCATTTGTGCACTGCCCTCCCTGAGTGCAGTTAGGTCAGGGAGGATGGGAAAGCTGAAGACAGAAGGAACAGGGGTTAATGCATTTCCAAACAGGGGCCTGTCCTGTGGTTGATGCCTGCAAATGTTAGACTGTCCCTCACTCACTAATCAAGATCACCATCTCCTCTGTGGGTGGAAGGAGGAGCTAGAAGCGTTTCTTTTCATGCTGCCCCTTTGTATGGGATGAAGAAGCAGTCTCATAATAGAAAGACAAGAGCCAATAAGCCTGCTTCAAAACAAAGCAAAACAAACCTTCCCTTTGGCATGTCGTGGACTATAGATGTTGCACGTATGGTGGAAGATCGGTGAGTCTGTGCTGAGACAGAATGTGCAAGTCTGCTTTTGACAAAATGCTGCTTATTAAAACAGTTTGAACTTTGTGAGGGTATTCTTGAAACTTTATATTGATATATGTTGGTAGCCTTTAAGACGTACCTTATCTAGCCTGGTTTCTCACTATTGCCTGGTAGGGTCCATCTGTTTTATATGTTCTTCTACTGCTATGTGGCTTGCTCATCTCTGTCTCTGCCTTTGGTTTCTCTCTCTTTCTCTGTCTCTGTCTGTCTCTCTCCTCTGCTCATATGGATAGTCCCAGTTGGAAAAATCTTTGTGTCTCCACTTTATCAGTTCAGTTCTCTACTGCCTTTCAAATCCGGATATCTCTATATGTAGTGTGATACCTAGAGCCATTATGTCTCCTCCTTTCCCTGAGACAGTTTCTGTTTGCACCATTTATCCTGACATACTCAGTTGACAGTGTTCTTCCACTCATATAATTTAGACAATGAATTGACATTTCATGTACATTTCTCTCATCTGCTCACTGTGTGCTAAGCTCCTCAGGAGACAGTATTTTCTGTTTCCTTGCTGTCAAAGGGTATCCGGTACAGCACTGTCCTTGGTGGTGGAAATGAAGGACTTTTGGCAAGTAGGTGTGGTCCATGTGTGAAGTAGTCGTTCCTGCTGCTCTGTGCAGGTGAAGTCTGGCAAATGCTTTTGAATAATGAGGATGGCAACTTAGAGTTTAAGTTCAGTCATTTACTAAGCTTTTTTTTTTTTTTAAACTTAATGCAAATGGTGATTAGATGTTCATTGAATGCGTGCCTTCCGTGAAGGCCACCCCACGGTAATGCCAACACCGTCCTCGTCCTCTTTCCTAGTTAATTGTATTCTCCTGGTGCCATTTCACCCTTGCAGGTGCATCGGGCGCTCATGTTCACGACCACCACCCTTACCTGCATTGCTTTTGTTCTGCCCTTTGTTTACAGAGGAGGCTGGAGTTCGGTAGGTATCTCTTAAACTGGATGTTTCTATAGAAATTCATTTTGATGCCAAAAGAGGTTGTTGTTTCATTCTCCAAGGAGAGCTTAAAAGATATTTCTACATGTTGGGGCGCCTGGGTGGCTCAGTGGGTTAAGCCGCTGCCTTCGGCTCAGGTCCTGATCTCAGGGTCCTGGGATCGAGCCCCGCATCCGGCTCTCTGCTCAGCAGGAAGCCTGCTTCCTCCTCTCTCTCTCTCTGCCTGCCTCTCTGCCTACTTGTGATCTTTCTCTGTGTGTCAAATAAATAAATAAAATCTTAAAAAAAAAAAAGATATTTCTACATGCATCTCTCTTTCTTTTTTAATCATCTGGTGACTATTCCATATGGCTGGGGGGTCAGGGGGAGAGCAAGGATGTCATTGCAGATTACTTGGTATTGAAATATACATATATATTTTTAAGATTTTATTTATTTATTTGACACAGAGAAAGAGATCACAAGTAGGCAAGAGGGGCAGGCAGAGGGGGAGAGGGAAGCAGACTCCCCGCTGAGCAGAGAGCCCCATGCGGGGCTCAATCCCAGGATCCAGAGATCATGACCTGAGCCGAAGCAGAGACCAGAGATCATGACCCACTGAGCCACCCAGGCGCCCATATTTTTAGGCTGCATCCAATGTTATGGAGACTCTACATGGCTTGGGTGAATTTTCTCACTATGGAGTGGTGAAAATTCACAGTGTGATATCTAAGGAACATGAACACTGTAAGTGTTTTTCTCTAACTAATACTATGATTGCCAGTGAGCTAATGACAGAGTGATGATATCTACTGGTATGGTCACTGGTGTATCTTAAGCACCCAGAGCAGCTTCCGGTATATAGTAAGTCCTCAGTAAAGAATGAATGAATGAGGAAGGCTTACTGAGAATAAGTGATATACCTAAGGTCAGATCTGTGCTTCCATGACAGTTTTCCAATTTTATAGCTGGCCAGATTTCGATCTCAAACTTTAGTATTTCAATTTGGACTGTTGTTATAAGGGCAAAATTGATAAATCGTGGGTCACGAGGAAACCTCCCTCCTGCTTTTTAGGTAGTTTCTAAATTGGTCAACCTGTTTTTTTAAAAAGGAAATGGTGATGATTTTCTGATATGAGCCTAGACAGCAGAACCTTACTTTATGCAGGTATTTGGGACAAGGGTATTGCTTATTTTGTAAGTTTTGTAGTTTGTAGTCTTTGCAGTTAGTGAATCGGATCATATAAAGGGGAAATTATAGTAACTACCTCACAGGCTTTTTGAGAATTGAGAACTAATTAGCTGAAAGAACTTAGGATAGTTCCCTGCACATTCTAAGTACATATAGGAATTTTATTGCTGTTGTTACTGTGGTTTTATGAAATAGAGGCACTTTCCCTCTCCATGGTCCTGCTTATAATTTTATCCACATGTAACCAAGTCCATAGCTTGAGCGTGTTTTTATAATGTTCTTTTGTCAGCTTATTCCTGTTGACCAAAGCTTCCCATCATGAGCTAGAAACCATTATACCCTTGTCCTAGATCACAGATTTTAGAGCCTACCCACGCATGGCAATCAGTGACAAAAGACCGTCATGTTCCCCCATCTAAACATGTCACAGATTAGAGCATGTCCTTAGTCCCTCTCTAAGTTTTTAAGTGGAATAATTGTGCCAAGTGGTCTGACCCAACCATCTGCTGTTTTAAGCCGGCATGTGGCATCTCTAAGGTAGGGGTGGAGCTCACAGTGTTGAGATACTTTGTTGATGTTTTTTCTCAGGTTATCCCTCCATTCTGAACCGAGGACCTGAGATTTTTATGCAGTGGCTACATGGGCTATTCATTCATTCAATGTTTATTGAGTGACTAAGGCTCTGTTAAGCAGTTGAATTACAAAGGATCATCTAGAACCTTCAGCTCAGGGAAACACAGAGTTCTAAACAAAATTACTGTACACCGGGGTGATTGCTCTTGGCATGGGGATACTAACTAGTCCTAGGTGGGCTGTACGGGTGTTGGTAATCATCTAACATCCTGATGGGGGTGAGGCAGCACTGTGCGTGGACTGCACCACAACCATTTACACATTGGATACACTATTTGATATCTCTAAGCCTCAGTTTCCCATGAGTGGGGTATAAGTGTCAAGCATTGTAGTGAGCATCAGTAATAATGTATATAAAGTACATGCCTGGTATACAGTAGGTGCTCAGTGAATGGTCCCGTTCTATTAGTAAATGTTTTAAGCGACAGAAAAACACTAAGAATACATCATCTGTGCGTCTTATTTTTAACTTGAGGTTTTAATTTGCTGGGCGAGATTGAGACTATTAAAATGATGTAACTTTGTTCAGTATGCAGGTTATCATCCATATCTTGGTTGCATAGTGACGATTTTAGCAGTTGTTCAGCCTCTTTTGGCAGCCTTCAGGCCTCCTTTACATGACCCAAGGTACTTACTACAGCTTTTCTGTATAAATGGTCTTAATGTGGATATCATTACTTGGTGAATTAATTCCTTTTTAAGTAAAAACACTTTGCATTTTATAAAATTAAGTGATATGCTTACTTTAAAAGGTTTTAAAACATATTTCGGATACTTAATACCTAGGCAGTAACGGAAATTGCGTGCTTTTTATTCTCTTGGGAATTAATTGTAGTTCTGTCACTTCTGAGAATGCTGACTGGTTCTTTATTTGGTAGAAGGCAAATGTTTAACTGGACTCACTGGAGTGTGGGCACAGCTGCTAGAATAATAGCAGGTAAGTGATTGTGATGCCACTTACTCATATATAATTGCCGGTGGTTTATATTGCAGGTGGTAATTTGGCTTCAATGATTTTTAGATGTATTAGTAATTGGAATAATTGGTTGTTGAGGTGGGATCAGTCTTAAATGTTGAAATCTAGAAAGTAATTTCTAGAGGTGACTAAGTCATTATTTCAGTGTTAAGGTTTTTGAAATGGCTTTAAAACTTTTTCTTCAAAGGCTCTTTTTTTTTTTTTTTTTTTTTTAAGCATTTGCCTTTGTCCACAGAACAAGCTATGTTAATGGCCAAATGCTCAAGTTGAGGGTCATTTGTGAGTTGGGCTGAGGTGGTCTGGGGGTGTCCCAACCTTCTGTCTGCAGGTCCTCTTCATGGCGATGGTACCTTCCTGGGAAGGGTGATTTTCAGAAGTCAAGTATGGTTGTCCACTATATTTTGATGCTTTGTATAATAAATACCTAAACTGACACCTCCTACGCTTACATTTTGATAGTATTTGGGGGTTCTTCGTGGAAGGAGGAGGATAGTCAGCAGTGATTTCCATACTTTTCTCCCTTTCCTACACTGCAGACATAAAAAGCTTTTTGGAAAGTTTGAGCATCTCTTTTTTTTTTTTTTTTTTAAAGATTTTATTTATTTATTTATTTGACAGAGATCACAAGTAGGCAGAGAGGCAGGCAGAGAGAGAGGAAGGGAAGCAGGCTCCCTGCTGAGCAGAGAGCCCAATGCAGGAGCTCAATCCTGGGACCCTGGGATCATGACCTGAGCTGAAGGCAGAGGCTTTAACCCTCTGAGCCACCCAGGGGCCCCTTGAGCGTCTCTTTTTAAACAATTTGTAGATCATAAGTATAATTTCCCATCTTACCATTTCTAGTCTTACAATTAAAAAAAGACTAAGTTTATTATTTGGTCTTAAACATTAGTCTAATTCATCTCATAAACTCTTTTGCTGTGTTTTACTTGATATAACACACACACATGTACTCACATAATTACCTCTCTTGAGGGGGACTACATTTGAATAGATACATTTTTCTTACATATGTAGTGGCAGCAATGTTCCTGGGAATGGATTTACCAGGACTAGATCTTCCTGGCCCATGGAAAACCTATGCAATGATTGGATTTGTAGCCTGGCATGTTGGGACGGAGATTGTTCTGGAGATGCATGCCTACCGACTTTCTCGAAAAGGTAACCTCAAACAGCCATGTTATATAGAATCACCTTTATACAAACACCAGGAATGTAATTAGTTTGTAGATACTGATGGTTGACTCTTACAGGGTAGCTCACTGAAAATGTCTGGGGTGACTGACTAGTGTTAGAACTCATGGAAATATTCTGCCCTTGTTGTTTTGATACTCATTAGAATTTGTGAGGGAAAAAAGGTAATGATCTTAGGGTTTAGGGAAGAAGTCTTTTGTTATAAATACTTATTATGTTGCATGATGGTCTGACTTGGAGCCCGTCTGCACTGAGAATCCTGAATGCATGGAGCTGAGAGAACCCAGAAGTGGAGGAAGAAGAGATGCCCAAAGTCAACACAGGGCAGAGCTGCAGGGATATTTTGCCTATTTGATAAACTTGCTGTGTGCTAACAATTCGGTTGCCATCTACATCAGATATAGCTAGCTAACTAGGCAAGCGGGATAGGAAAAACTTACTTTGCCCAGCCTTTCTAATGGCAAGTCCATTTCGATCTTAGTGCCAAATGGACCTTAGGCAGGGTCAGGATACCTACAGCTATTAGGAGTGGAGACATTAGTAGAGACTGCATGTCCTTTGTGTCTTATATAATTTTCAGTCTCCTAAATGATAAGTTAAGAGAGACTTCTAAAAATAGGACCTCTTAGTTTTGAATCTAGGAGCCTGGGCAACTCTTAGGAGCCTAGTACTAAATATCTATCCTGCCATTTTTGGTTCACAATAGGGTCACATCCATAGGGTTTCTGATGGCCACTGAATTATGGCTTGCTATTTAAAATACATGTGTACTTAAAATGTTGTTTGTTAAGACTTTGATATGATGTTTACTGACCAGGAGAAGGGGCATATTTTAAGTCCCTCGACAAATATGTTCTGTAGCCAGCTTGTCTCAATTTGTGAGAACCTTACATGTTCAGGAACTTTGCAACATTTGGTAGCTTGGCGTGGGAGAATATATATACCTGGAAATCAACAAATGCTACACATCAGCCCCCCCCCTTTTTTTTTTTGAGTTAGTTTACTGGCGTACTCACGGGCCTTACAAACTTACGTTGTTGTTTTTGACAGTTGAAATATTGGATGATGCCAGAATTCAGATCCTTCAGTCATTTACTGTAGCTGAAGCCGAAGTAAGTCCCCCTTTTCTTATTTATTGACACAAACCTCAATGAGAGTTGTTTCTTTCTTTCACATCTCAATTTTTCTTCCAGGGTCATGCTTTTAAAAAGGTGGTGTTTGCACTTTATATCTGTGGGAATGTGACTTTTCTCATCATCTTCTTATCTGCAATCAACCAACTCTAAGCGAGCAAAGACCTTGGCTTTTGCAGACCAGATGATAACGATCATTAAGCCAAAGAAACTTGAAGCCTGTACTGACTCCTTCAGCATAGTCATGAGTTCTGAATTGGAGGAGCAGGTCACATCTGCAGAGGAATTCTGAGGTGTGGTCTTTAGAAATCCACTGTCAGCAGGATCCTACGGACTCTAAAAAGGACGTAAAACCTTTATGTGTGATTCTGAGTATGTTACCAGGGGAGGTTGTCCTTGAGGAGAAATGATTCTCAGGTATTTTCCATGATGAGATTTTTAGAATGCTGGCATTTAAGAGAAGAACTATTTGGAAAGACAGAAATGATGTCATTTGGAGGAAATGGAGATTGTATTAAATTGAATATATTTTGGACTATAAAGGTGCTGTTTTAAAGAAAAATTTATGCTAATTTATCTGAATGGTCTTCCTTAGGACTTTTTTGGGGCACACTATGTTTTTCAGTCCAGTTTTTTGAACATGTCCTTTTTTCTGTGTATTCTGTCACTTCTTTGGTAAAGGTGGAAGTGGGGCTAACTCCATTGTATTAACATTTAAATATATTTAATATGTATCTTATATATATTAAATTATATTTAAATATATTATGGATATTATAATTTCTTTCTTAGCTGTGAAATGCAAGTGTGCATCTTCTGCTTAAGACTGTATTTGTATGGGGCACCTGGGTGGCTCAGTGGGTTAAGCTGCTGCCTTCGGCTCAGGTCATGATCTCGGGGTCCTGGGATCGAGTCCCATACCGGGCTCTCTGCTCAGCAGGGAGCCTGCTTCCCTGTCTCTCTCTCTCTCTCTGCCTGCCTCTCTGTCTACTTGTGATCTCTCTGTCAAATAAATTAAAAAAAAAAAATTTCTTTACCATCGCTCCATCTAAATATGATTTCCTTTAAAAAAAAAAGATTGTATTTGTATATACAGTTATAGGGCTGAAAGGACATTTTATATATTAATTGTTTTGCCTCTTAAGATTTAAGTCCTAGCTTTTGGAAACTGTAGACTTGCATTTCAAAAGTAATAAAATTTACCTTTGCGAATATGTTTCGCAGTTACTCCTCTTTCTTTGTAATAATAAATAATATGGATGGTTCTTTTTTGTTAGAAGTTCCTGATGCTGTAATGAATTAGAATATCAGTATTATTTTCCTTCCTATTTCAATAATCTCTTTTTTTAACGGCTGGGTTTCATACTTGCTATGGGGACTTTTTAGCCAGTGGGTGGCGCCATAATACCGAAGTAATGCTTTGTTCCTGTTTCGTTGTGCTGTTACTCATTTTTAGTACTGAGATAAGTAATACCATGGTGTGGCATTTCCCTTAAATTCACCAATCTTTACTTGAAAAGTTTCTGTCTTTTTGGGAAGTGTGAAGGGGTTGGGGTTGTGAGATAGAAACTGAAATTAGGGACTGTTACTATTTTTCTGGTTATGTTTCTCTTTGTTTTCTACCCATGATTATTTGTAACAATTGCTTGGTAGTTCCATTTACATTCATCTGATGCTGTGACAGATGACTATATCTTAAGCAGAGGAAGCAAGCGAAACTGGACATAACTAAAAAAATATTTGGGAAGGCATATTTTATGTTTTAGGTGTTCTATCTCATTGTCTTACAGTTTCTGCTTAGTCCAAGGACCTAATTTACATTTGGCATAAATAATATCCCTGTCTGTGTATTCTACATCTTTAATGGGATAAAACGATGTGAAGTTTCAGTTTTGTTCCTTATATAAGTGTTTTTGTACATAGCTTAGGGTTGAGATGTGAATCTTCTGTGTTCGTGTTCTGTGAGTGCCAGGCCATTTACAGTTTAAACTTTCCTTTTAAGTAGTTTCATTAAAAACATTTTTTAATATAGAAAATTAAATGTGTACTAAAATAGTTTCCTCTAGGTTTTAATTGTAAGGGGCTTAAAGGTTAATAAATTACTTTTTAAATTATTAGCCAGCAAATAAATTTCTTTTAAATAAATTATAGTCTGTATATGCAAAGAAGACTTCCTTTGTTTCTTCTTTCTTTTTCTTTTTCATTTATTTATTTATTTATTGCCTTTAAAAAAAAAACATATAATGGAGTATTTGCTTCAGGGGTACAGGTCTGTGAATCATCAGTCTTGCACAGTTCACAGCACTCACCATAGCACATATCATCCCCAATGTCCATAACCTAGCCACCCCATCCTTCTCCGCCCCCTCCCCGCCAAACCCTCAGTTTGTTTCCTGAGATTAAGAGTCTCTTATGGTTTGTCTCCCTCCCTGGTCTCGTCTTTTTTCATTTTTTCCCTCCCTTCTGCCCATGACCTCTCCCCCACTCACCCTGCCTCTCAAATTCCTCATATCCGAGAGATATAATTGTCTTTCTCTGATTGACTTATTTCGCTTAGCATAATACCTTCTAGTTCATCCATATGGTTGCAAGTGGCAAGATTTCGTTTTTTTTTTTAAAGATTTTTATTTATTTATTTGACAGAGAGATAGATCACAAGTAGGCAGAGAGGCGGGCATAGTTGCCAGAGAGAGGAGGAAGCAGGCTCCCCGCGGAGCAGAGAGCCCGATGCGGGGCTCGATCCCAGGACCCTGAGATCATGACCTGAGCCGAAGGCAGTGGCTTAATCCACTGAGCCACCCAGGTGCCCCAAGATTTCGTTTTTTGATGGCTGCATAGTACACCGCATCTTCTTTATCCATTCATCTGTTGATGGACATCTAGGTTCTTTTCATAGTCTGGCTAGTGTGGATATTGCTGCTATAAACATTCAGGTACACATGCCTTTTCAGATCACTAAATTTGTATCTTTAGGGTAAATACCCAGTAGTGTGATTGCTGGGTTGTAGGGTAGCTCTATTTTCAACCTTTTGAGGAGTCTCCGTACTGTTTTCCAGAGTGGCTTCACCAGCTTGCATTCCCATTAACAGTGTAGGAGGGTTTCCCCTTTCTCCGTATCCTCGCCAACGTCTGTCTTTTCTTGACTGGTTTATTTGAGCCATTCTGACTGGTGTGAGGTAGTATTTCACTGTGGTTTTGATTTGTATTTCCCTGATGCCAAGTGGTATTGAGCACTTTTTCATGTGTCTGTTGGCCATCGGGATGTCTTCTTTGCAGAAATGTCTGTTCATGTCTTCTCCCATTTCTTGGTAGGATTATTTGTTCTTTGGGTGTTGAGTTTGATAAATTCTTTATAGATTTTGGATCCTAGCCCTTTGTCTGATATGACATTTGCAAGTATCTTCTCCCATTCTGTCGGTTGTCTTTTGGTTTGTTGACTGTTTCCTTTGCTGTGCAAAAGCTTTTGATCTTGATGAAGTCCCAATAGTTCATTTTTGCTCTTGCTTCCTTTGCCTTCGGCGATGTTTCTAGGAAGAAGTTGCTGTAGCTGAGTCAAAGAGGTTGCGGCCTATATTCTCAAAGATTTTGTTGGATTCCTGTCTCACATTGAGGTCTTTCATGCATTTTGAGTTTATTTTTGTGTGTTGTGTAAGGAAATAGTCCAGTTTCATTCTTCTGCATGTGGCTGTCCAATTTTCCCAGCACCATTTGCTAAAGAGACTGTCTTTTTTTCATTGGACATTCTTTCTTGCTTTGTCGAGGATTAGTTGACCATAGAGTTGAGGGTCCATTTTTAGGCTCTCTGTTCTGTTCCATTGATCTATGTGTCTGTTTTTGTGCCAGTACCATACAGTCTTGATGATGACAGCTTTGTAATAGAGCTTGAAATCTGGAATTGTGATGCTGCCTACTTTGCTTTTCTTTTTCAACATTCCTCTGGTTATTCAGGACCTTTTCTGGTTCCATATAGATTTTAGGTTTATTTGTTCCATTTCTTTGAAAAATATTGATGACATTTTGATAAGGATTGTGTAGATTGCTTTTGGTAGCATAGACATTTTTACAATATTTGTTCTTCCAACCCATGAGCATGGAACGTTTTTCCATTTCTTTGTGTCTGACTCAATTTCTTTCATGAGTACTTTATAGTTTTCTGAGTACAGATTCTTTGCCTCTTTGGTTAGGTTTAATCCTAGGTATCGTATGGTTTTGGTGCAACTATAAATGGGATTGACTCTTTAATTTCCCTTTCTTCTGTCTTGCCCTTGGTGTATAGACCCACAACTGATTCCTGTGCATTGATTTTATATCCTGACACTTTACTGAATTCCTGTATGAGTTCTAGCAGTTTTAGAGTGGAGTCTTTTGGGTTTTCCTCATGAAGTATCATATCATCTGCAAAGACTAAGAGTTTGACTTCTTCTTTGCCAATTCAGATGACTTTTTTCTTTTTGTTGCCTGATTGCTAAAGCTAGGACTTCTAGTACTATGTTGAATAGCAGTGGTGATAGTGGACATCCCAGCTGTGTTCCTGACCTTAGGGGAAAAAGCTCTCAGTTTTTCCCCCATTGAGAATGATATTCACTGTGGGTTTTTCATAGATGGGTTTGATGATATTGAGGTATATATCTTCTATCCCTACACTTTGAAGAGTTTTGATCAAGTTTGAGTTGGATCTTTGATCAAGAAAGGATGCTATACTGTGTCAAATGCTTTTTCAGCATTTATTGAGAATATCATATGGTTCTTGTTCTTTCTTTTATTAATGTATTGTATCACATTGATTGATTTGTGGATGTTGAACCAACTTTACAGCCCTGGAATAAATCACACTTGGTTGTGGGATGTACTGTTGGATCCTATTGGCTAGTATTTTGATAAGAATTTCTGTATCCTTGTTCATCAAGGATATTGGTCTGTAATTCTCCTTTTTGGTGGGATCTTTGTCTGGTTTTGGGATCAAGGTAATGCTGGCCTCAGAAAATGAGTTTGGAAGTTTTCCTTCCATTTCTATTTTTTGGAACAGTTTCAGGAGAATAGGTGTTAATTCTTCTTTATATGTTTAGAAGAATTCCCCTGGGAAGCCGTCTGGGCTCTTGTTTGTTGGGAGATTTTTGATGACTGCTTCAATCTCCTTACTGATTATGGGTCTTTTCATGTTTTCTATTTCTTCCTGGTTCAGTTTTGGTAGTTTATATGTCTCTAGGAATGGATCCATTTCTTCCAGATTGTCATATTTGCTGGCATATAGTTGCTCATAATATGTTCTTATAATTGTATTTCTTTGGTGTTGGTTGTGATCTCTCCTCTTTCATTCATGATTTTTATTTGTTTCGGTCCTTTCTCTTTTCTTTTTGATAAATCTGGACAGGGGTTTATCAATCTTACTCATTCTTTCAAAGAACCAGCTCCTAGTTTCGTTGATTTGTTCCATTGTTCTTTTGGTTTCTATTTCATTGATTTCTGGTCTGATCTTTATTATTTATCTTCTCTTGCTGGGTTTAGGCTTCCTTTGCTCTTTCTCTAGGTCCTTTAGGTGTAGGGTTAGGTTGCGTACTTGAGACCTTTCTTGTTTCTTGAGAAAGGCTTGTATTGCTATACATGTTCCTCTCAGGACTGCCTTTGCTGCATCCCAAAGACTTTGAACAGTTGTGTTTTCATTTTCATTTGTTTCCATGAATTTTTTCAATTCTTCTT
Organism: Meles meles; assembly: GCF_922984935.1. Taxonomy (NCBI): domain Eukaryota; kingdom Metazoa; phylum Chordata; class Mammalia; order Carnivora; family Mustelidae; genus Meles; species Meles meles. The sequence goes on from NC_060066.1 coordinate 131,220,162, forward strand.
TAATTTCCTGGTTGACCCATTCATTCTTTAGTCGGATGCTCTTTAACCTCCATGTATTTGAGTTCTTTCCATTTTTCCTCTTTTGATTGAGTTCTAGTTTCAGAGCACTGTGGTCTGAAAATATGCAGGGAATGATCCCAATCTTTTGGTACTGGTTGAGACCTGATTTGTTTTCCTGGGTGTGATCTATTCTGAAGAATGTTCCATGTGCACTAGAGAAGAAGGTGTATTCTGTTGCTTTGGGATGGTATGTTCTGAATATATCTGTGATGTCCATCTGGTCCAGTGTGTCATTTAAGGCCTTTATTTCCTTGTTGATCTTTTGTTTAGATGATCTGTCCATTTCAGTGAGGGAGGTGTTAAAGTCTCCTACTATTATTATATTATTGTTGACGTATTTCTTTGATTTTTGTTATTTTTTGTTTTGTTTTTTAAAGATTTTATTTATTTATTTGACAGAGATCACAAGTAGGCAGAGAGGCAGGCAGAGAGAGAAAGAGAGGAGGAAGCAGGCTCCCTGCTGAGCAGAGAGCCCAATATGGGGCTCAATCCCAGGGCCCTGGGATCATGACCTGAGCTGAAGGCAGAGGACTTAACCCACTGAACCACCAGGCACCCCTGATTTTTGCTATTAATTGGTTTATATAAATGGCTTCTCCCCTGTTAGGGGCATAGATATTTAAAATTGTTAGATCTTCTTGTTGGACAGATCATTTATGTATGATTTAGTGTCCTTCTTCATCTGCTAGTAGAGTCTTTGGGTTAAAAATCTAATTTATCTGATACAGGGATTGCCACCCTGGCTTTCTTTTGATGTCCATTAGCATGGTAAATTGTTTTACACTCCCTCACTTTAAATCTGGAGGTGTCTTTGGGTCTAAAATGAGTTTCTTGCAGACAGCATATTGATGGGTCTTGTTTTTTAATCCATTCTGAAACCCTGTGTCTTTTGATTGGGGCAGCTAGCCCATTTACATTCAGAGTAGCTATTGAAAGATATGTATTTAGTGCCATTGTATTGCCTGTAAGGTGACTGTTACTATATATTGTCTCTGTTCCTTTCTGGTCTGCTACTTTTAGGCTCTCTCTTTGCTTAGAGGACCCCTTTAAATATTTCCTATAGGGCTGGTTTGGTGTTTGCAAATTCTTTTAGTTTTTGTTTGTCCTGGAAGCATTTTATCTCTCCTTGTATTTTCAGTGACTGCCTAGCTGGATATAGTATTCTTGGCTGCATATTTTTCTTGTTTAGTGCTCTGAATTTATCATGCCAGTCCTTTCTGCCCTGCCAGGTCTCTGTGGATAGGTCTGCTGCCAATTTTTCTACCGCCGTATGTTACAGACCTATAATACAAAACCGTGTGTCCAGAGCTGCTTTCAGGATTTTCTCTTTGTCACTGAGACTTGTAAGTTTTACTATTAGATGACAGGGTGTTTACATATTTTTATTGATTTTGAGGGGGAGTTCTCTTAGACTGGTGAATGGAACAGCAGCACACACTTGATTTTGGTTGTATTTTGGTCTGTTAGAAAAAACTTCTTCCCAAAATTTTAAAGAAAGAGTATCTTATATGTATCCAGAAATAAGGGATGAAGGGATGGAATATGATTGTAAAGATGAAAATTTAAAAAGATTCTAAAAATGGAATTGATAAGAAGTTGGTTGAAAAAGAAAAAGAGGAAAGAATGTAATCAGGCTGGAGACTAGAACAAAGCCATGTACTAGATTTAGGGTATATTTTGATCTCTTAGAAGAAACTGTATCCAAAAATTTTAAAGAAAGAAAAACCTATATGTATACACAAAATAAGGTTAAATACAATTAAGATTAAATACAATAATATGACTATAACAATGAAAATTTAAAAAGACTTTTAGGGGCACCTGGGTGGCTGAGTGGGTTAACACCTCTGCCTTCGGCTCAGGTCATGATCCCAGGGTTCTGGGATCGAGCCCCACATCGGACTCTCTGCTCAGCAGGGAGCCTGCTTCCCCCTCTCTCTATGCCTGCCTCTCTGCCTACTTGTGATTGCTATCTGTCAAATAAATAAATAAAATCTTAAAAAAAAAGACTTTGAAAAAGGTATTGATAAGATAAAATAGGTGAAAAACATTAAAATAAGAAAGAGGAAAAAAATAAAATAAGAAAGAGGAAAAATTTTAGAAATAGAATAAGAAAAATAAAATTAAAAAAATTTAACTTTGAAGGACTAAGGAATCATGGGAAAAAAGCCATGAATTCTATGTGTTGCTTTCCTATAGTTCTGAAGTTCCGTATTAATTAATTAATTTCTGAGAAACAGACCACTCAGAAATTAATTATTTCTCATACAATCGGTGATCGTATTTCTCCATGATTGGTCTTGGATAGATGTTCTTGCTAATCTTTTGGGGGGCGGGGCCTATTGCCATGATTCTCAAATGTCTTTGCCGGGGGTGAAATTGCATGCTTTTTTTTGCCTGAGGTGGAACTGCACCGCCCTTCCCAGGGTCTAGGCTAAGTAATCTGCTTGTGTTAGCTCTCTGTGGCTTTTTGTTCCCTGAATGCTTTCCATACAGCTTTGGAGGTCGGAAATGACAATGACTGCCTCCTAATCTCCACCTGGAGATGCTGAGAGCTTGGCGCAGCACTTCTCAGTGCGCCCTCAGAGAAAAGCAGTCAGTCCCTCCCGTCTCCCTGGTCTCTGGCTGCTCTCCAAGCTCACCCAGCCTGTGACCAAGCATTTCTGTCTCTGGTGCACAGCCCCGTTTGGAGTCTCCAAACCCAGCAGATTCCTGCCTCTAGAGGAGGAAGATAAGTCTCCCCACTTGTGGGGTCCCTGCTTGAAGAGCAGTGGTCCGACTGTGCTATGGATCACAGTCTAAAGTAATCCCAAGCTGAGAGCCCGCTCCTCAGCTCCGTCTTTGCAGCTGGCTTCCTGGCTCCGATACCTGGGAGCTCTCCCACCCTCAGACACCCCTGGTCTTTCTGTGACCCCAAGGACCTGAGACCACACTGTCCCCATGAGGGCTCCACCCACCCGCTTAGCCCCTGGAGTGATGTCCCTCAGTAGAGCAAATTTCTGAAAGTTCTGATTTTGTGCTCTGTTGCTCTACTGCTTGCTGGAAGCTGGCCCTTCCACCCGCGGTCTATTTTCCCATACATCTCCTCGGATTCACTTCTCCACACATCCTCCCTTCTAGAAAGTGGTTGCTTTTTTTTGTTCCTAGAATTGCTGCTCTTCTTCTCTTTGATCTCCTGTTAGGTTTGTAGCTGTTCAGAATGATTTGATTCTATCTAGCTGAACTCCCAACAATATTTAGATTTCCTACTCTTCTGCCATCTTGCCATCTTGCTCCTCCCTCAAAGAAAGCTTCCTTTAAGGGGAAAATGAACCTTGGTATGTTTGGTTTTCAAATACATGAAGATACTGGATTTCTAGCGCTGAGGCCAAGATATTTTAACTTTTTCTTTTCCCTGATTCACTGTTGGCACTATTTTGCTATATCATCAGTTGATATACAGAGTTGTTTAAAAAGTCTTTCTTATTTATTCTTGATAGAGACACCATTTTATTAATACCAAATTAATGATTTTTCTGCTTATAAATGGTTGATATCCACAGATTGAAAAGTGCTATTCTTCACTCTCATCAGTATTCTTGTTTTTGTAAGAAATAATTTTTTTTAAAAACTTCCCTTAATGAGAGTGAATATAAAATGAAATGTCTTTAGATTTTCAGCAGTGTTGCCCTCAGTGATCAGAATCACAAGTTCTCTTCCTAAAGATGATTTCCTCTATAAAATAAAAATAAATGGTTGGGTTAGCATTCACAGCTGAGGTTAATTTTTGCTTTTATTATTTTCTCCTCTGTGGAAATGAATCTTTTTTTTTAATTAATTAATTAATTTATTTTTATTTGTTTATTTACAGCATAACAGTGTTCATTGTTTTGGCATCACACCCAGTGCTCCATGCAGTACGTGCCCTCCCTATTACCCACCACCTGGTTCCTCAACCTCCCCCCCCACCCCCGCCACCCCTTCATAACCCTCTGGTTGTTTTTCAGAGTCCATAGTCTCTCATGGTTCATCTCCCCTTCCAGTTTCCCTCAACTCCCTCTCCTCTCCATCTCCCCATGTCCTCCATGTTATTTGTTATGCTTGTGGAAATGAATCTTAAGGGTATAGGTACCCTATGACACAAGTTATCAAATAAATGAATCAAATTCACTTTAGTGCTTACTTGGTTTCAATCAGGATTTTGGCTGTAATGTGTGGGAAGTGATATTCATCCCTTCCACATCCTGCCTCAGTCCAGGATGCAGTGAAAAAAGGCAGTGCTGACTGGCAGTCAATGCCACTAGGAAGCTCTAGGGGTACTAGGAAGCTCTAGGGGTACATGTAGCTTTTGGCTGAAATTTTATTTATCTCTCTGTTCTGGTAAAGCAGGAAAAAAAAAGGAACAAATGTCCTTGTTTAAGATAATCCATTATAGATGGGAATGAAAGATAGGATTCTTCACTCTTCTCAAATTTGATTAGGATATAGTGTGTATCCTAATCAATCCTGTCCATATCCTGCTTCTTTCCTCCTTGCCTAGTACCCAGGCTTGTCTGCACCCAGGTCCTGGATGGTCATAATGATGCCTGGAATGCCCATTGTGTTTCTCTCTTTCTAGCAAAAACTGGTTTATCAAGTTCTGTCTCAAGATTTTCCTTGTCCCTGGGGCCTCCCTGGCTCTCCCTTCCACATAGGTCCCTCCTGACCATCCTTATAAGTGTTGTGGTATTGGGCTAGAAGGCAGCTGATCCTTTCAATTAAAAAGGATTGGGAGTGGGGTGCCTGGGTGGCTTAGTTGTTTAAGAGTCTGCCTTCAGCTCAGGTCATGATCTCGGGATCCTGGGACCCATCCTGTGATGGGCTCCCTGCTCAGTGGGGAGTCTGCTTCTCCCTCTCCCTTGGCCCCTCTCCCCACACCAGCTCATGTGCTGTCTCTCTCAAATAAATAAAATCTTAAAAAAAATAAGAGTAAAAAGGACCAGGAGTTTGGGAATGGAGTTGGAAGATCTGTGTATGCATGTTTATATTATAAGCTGCCTGTCCTTGGGCAAAAGAGTTATGTCTTTCCTGAACCTGGTTCCTTCATCTGCAAAGCCCACCTCACAGGGCAGTTGTGAGGAATGAATGAAGTAATTCCAGCAAAAGGGGCTTTGTACATGTTATGGATGATGTTGGTGCTGTTTGATTATAGTGTTAAACTTTAGTCATTTTTACATATAAAATGTGTATTTTTGTTTTATAAAAACTTTTGATCTTCACCTTAAAAACATGGTCAGTGAAATGCCAGGCATAAATGGACAACCAGGGTGTGATTTTACTTATTTGAAGTACCAAGACTTGTCAGATTCATGGAGAAGAAAGTAGAATGGTGATTACCAGGGGCTGAGGAACAGGAGGGAATGTTTAACAGAGTATCTGTTTGAGATGTTGAAATAGTTCTGGAGATTGGTCGGCTCTGCTTGCATAATACTGAATGTATTTGATGCAATGAATTGTACACTTAAAAATGGTTAAAATGGTAAATATTGTGTTATATGCATATTTTTAACACAATAAAAAAACAAAACAAAATAAGAAATTTGGTGTTCATCGCAGCACTAGTCACAATAGACAAATGGTAGAGAGAATGTTATAAAAAAAGAGAATGTTAAAAAAAAAAAGAATATCATCAGCCATAGAAAGGAATAAGGTACTACTACATGCTATAATGTGGATAAACCTTCAAAATATCATACTAAGTGAAAGAAGTCAGATGTAAAAGGTCACATATCATGATCCCACTTGTATGAAATATCCAAAATAAGTAAATTCATAGAGACAGCAGAATGGTGGTTGCCATAGTCTTGAGGGTGGGGGAGGAGGGAATGAGTAATTGCATATCGGGAATAAGATTTTATTTTGGAGTGACGAAAATATTTTGGAGATAGAGGTGATAGTTGTACAACATTGTAAATGTGAGAAATGCCACTAAATTGTCCACTGTAAAATGGTTATTTTATGTTGTTTGACTATCACCTCAGTGAAACAAATACTCATCCTGTTACTGCTTTTGGATTCTACCTTTGGGTGGAAAGATCTAGGGGTTTTGCTGGCCCTAAACTTGGTATCAGCTTCATTATTTCATTATCAGAGAAGTTGATGTAATTTTATGTTATGCCTGGTTATATTCCTCTAGTTCAGGGGAGAAAAGTTCCTAGGACATACCTTTAGAAGTATATCTTCTTCATATGATGTCTTATTCGTGTGTAAAAGAAATTATTATTGTACTCTGGGTGTCCTGTAAGGACCTAAACACACTTTCTGATTTGTATTCAGATTCTTGGTACAAGAATTTCCTGAACCCATACACTTTAAATATGTACTGCCAATAATGGCTAATAATGCCCACAATGGCTGAGTGAGATCCTGCCAAACTGACTCTCCTCCAGAAAACTAGTATAAACTTCAAAAGAGTAGCTACTTGAAGGTCCTAGGAGTGAACAGAAGTAGGAGGATGCTGGTGAGGAGTCAACAGCCAGAGAAGGCAAATGGCTTAGGGTGCCCTGTTTTCAAAATTTTTAAGTTCTGGGGAGTTGTAATCAATGGTGTGTGGTGCTGGGTGGTGGGGGACCTACAGTACTTCTGGCATAGGAAACCAGAAGACTGATGGCTGGGCCAACTACCATTGTCGGGGTGGAGTGAGGTGATCTTGCCCTCATGAAAACATGAGAGAGGGGATCCCAATTCCTATCTGCCCAAAGCTCTGGTTGACCCTTGGATATGTTCACATGTGTGAAGCAAACAAAGCAGTTTAGAGCAAAGAAAAAAAGTTGACCTGAAATTGGAGCTGTAACACAAGAAATGGAGTTTGCCTTCTAATCCAGTTAATTGGAAAAGTTAACTGCTTAATTTCCAAAGAAACAGCATTCATTGGAGGAAGATAAGAGAATCCAATGTTTTTTTAAAAAAGATATATTTGAGAGAGAGAGAGAAAACGTGTGTGAGGGGGGAGAGTCAGAGGGAGAAGGAGAGAAGCAGACTCCCCTCTCAGCATAGAGCCCACATGGGGCTTGATCCCATGATCCATGAGATCACAACCTGAGCTGAAACCATGAGTCATATGCTTAGCCAACTGAGCCTCCCAGGTGCCCTGAGAATCTGGTATTTTCATAATGTAATATTTTATGCTGTACAGATGATAATCCAAAATTACCTAATATAAGAAGAACCAGGAAATTCTGACCCATTCTTCAAAGTAAAGGTTGGCTAACTTTTTTGCTAAAGGGCTTGATAGCTAATATTTTAGGCTCTGTGGACTACATATGGTCTCTGTGGAATACACATATTTTTTTTTTTTTCCCCACAAATCCTTCAAAAATTTGAGAAACCATTTTTAACTCGTGGGCCATACAAAAACATACACAAAAGAGAATGTGGGATGGATTTGCCCTATGGGCTATAGTTTTTCAACCCATGCTTTAAAGAAAGAATAATCAATCAAAACTAACTTTTGAGATTTCTTAGATGATTAGATTAAAGAGATAAAGATTTTAAAGCATCTATTATAACTATTCTCAATGATGTGAAAGAACATATGCTTGCTATAAATAAAAAAGAGGCATAGAAATAGAAACAATACAAAAGAATCATATAGAAATTGGAGAGCTGAAAAAATAAAACCATTTGAAAAATTCCCTGGAGGGAATTAATATCAGAATGGAGACAGGAAAAAAGAACCCATGAACTTGAAGACAGATCAATGGATATTGTCTAATCTTTTAAGAGAAGAAGGAAAAAAATTGGAAAACAAGTCTCAGGGACTTGTTAAAAATATCATCTTTAGTTGTTATCTAAGAAGGAGAGGAAAATCTGAGGAGAAAATGACCAGAAAATTCCAAAATTTGCTAAAAAGCTTAACTTTACTGACTCATGAAGTAGGAAAACAACTTAAGCCAATAACACACACACACACACACACACACACACACACACACACACACATAAAGGCAGTCATGTTTTCAAAATCATAGTCAAGCTTTTGAAAGTTAAAAAAATGAGAAAAAGGAGGAATTATATACAGAGAAATAATGATTTAATATCTGACTTCTTGTAGGAATATGTAGAGGCTAGAGAAAGTGGAATAACATCTTTAAAGTGCTGAAAAGAGTCATCAAGAATTATACCTAGAAAAGAAAAAAAATCCTTCAAGAATGAGGGCAGTGTCGGGGGTCTGGGTGGCTCATTCAGTGGTTAAGTATGTGCCTTTAGCTGAGGTCATGATCCCAGAGTCCTGGGATTGAGCCCCACACTGGGTTCCCTGCTCAGTGGAGAGCCTGCTTTTCCCTATCCCTCTGCCCAACCCTCCTCTCCCTACCTTGCTTGTGCTTGTGCTCTCTCTCTCTTTACCTGTCTATCTCAAATAAATAAATAAAATATTTTTTAAAAAAAGAATGAGAGCAAAATGGTGACATTTTTGGGTGAAAGACATCTAAGAGAATTTGTTGCTAGCACATATGAACTATAAGAGAAATGCAAAAGGAAGTTTTGCAGTCTAAATAGAAGTGGTACTAAATGGGAGCATGGATGGAATGAGGAGCCCTCAAAATGATAAACAATTGTAAATATAAAATCTTTTTTGGATTTTTCCCATTTTAATTCTTTATAATAAATATGTCTGTTTAAAACAAATAAATAAAAAAACCTACATTGTTTCATGGGGCTTATAATTTAGTATTAAGGATGGGAAGGGATAATGGACCTAAATAGTTGCAAAATGTTTGCATTTTACGTAAAGTTACAGTGTTAGTTCTCAGTAACTTCTAAGTTCTAATGTAAAAATTAAGAATGTATATTGTAATTCCTAGAGAAAAAAATAAAACTTATATAAAAAAGCCAAAAGAAGAATTAACATGGAATTCTAAAATTATTTAAATAACTTTGAAAGGCAAGAAAGGAAAAATAAAGGAGGAAAAACTGAAGGGATAGAGAACAAATAATTAAACGGTAGGCCAAAACTCAACTGTATTAATATTACATTAAATATTAGTGGACTAAATACTCTAATTAAAGGGCAGAGAATGTCAGACTGATTTAAAAAAAGGGAAAACTTATGATGTGACTTAAATATAAAGAGTCAGATAGTTTGAAAGCAAATGAATGAAAAAAGGTATACCATGAAATAATAAGCACAAGAAGGCTGCAATGTCTGTATTTATGGTAGATAACTTCATTTCCAGCCAAGAGTATTATCAGAGATAAAAGGAGACCTTTCTTAATGACTAAAACATTCATTTATCAAGAATACATTGCAGCCATAAATAAGTATGTTCCTACCAGCAGACTTCAAAATGCATGAAGAAGAAGTAGACAGAATTAAAGAGAAGCACTCATTCATGATATAAAACACCCAAAAAATATGAAACAAAAGGGAATTTCTCAATGTTAAAGTTATCTGAGAAACACTATAGCTAACATCATACTCAATGGTGAATGACTAAACATTTTCCTTCTAAGATCAGGAATAAGACAAGACAAACACATTAGCCATTTTGCATCTTCATGGTATTGGAGGCTTAAGCAAGGGCAATCAGGCAAGAAAAAGATGTAAAAGGTATCCAGATTGTAAAGGAAGAAGTAAAACTATCACTTTTTATGGATGAATAATCTCATATATAGAAAATTCTAAGGAATCCAGTAACTACTAGAACAAACGAATTCAGGAAGTTTGCAGTTGCAGGATGCCAAATTAATGTATAAAGAGCAGTTGCATTTCCAAACACAAGTGATGAACAATCTGAAAGTGAAATTAAGGAGACAATTCTATTTACAGTGCATCAAAAAGAATACAATAGGAATAAATCTCAGTAAATGCAAGACTGTTAAATTGAAATCTACAAAACATTGTTGAAAGAAACTAAAGATCTGAGGAATTGGAAAGACATTTCATATTTAAAACATTTATGGGCATACAAAAAAGTCATACAGGAGCCACCTTAAATGACCCAAACTGAAAAAAATTTGAGCAGCAAATTGTGTTGATTTAGATTATAACTCAAATGTAAAGTAAACATTCATGAGTCCATATTGATTTAATGATTGAAAAAATAAATAGGGAAAATAGGCAAATCTCTCATGCAGAGGAATTTGAAATTCCTCCACACTTAAGGGAGTAGGGAGTTAGGCTCCTCTGCCTTCAAGGAGAAGGAGCCTAACTCCCTACTCCCTTAAGTGTGGGCTGTGTATGGTGATTTCCTTCCAAAGCCTACAGTTGGAAGGGGATAAAATAATAATTTTACAATGGAGCAACCTGACAAACACATTAGCCAGGAGACCAAGGTCAACATCACCAGTAATAAGTTGTTGAAATTATGTACCCTTCATACAATGCAATGAAAATGTCACTTTGCCTCTGACAATTTGCAACAGAGGGACATCCTGCAAAATATCTGACCAGTAATTTTCAAATTTTTAAGGTTATCAAAAACAAGAAAAATCTAAGAGGAGCATAAGTAGACATGACAAATAAAAGCAATATTTTCTGTGTGGGATCCTGGAACAACAACAAAAAAGGATATTAGGTAAAAACTAAAGAAATTTGAATAAACTATGGGACTTAGTAATGCATCATTACTAGTTCATTTGATTATAACAAGTGTACCATACTGATAAAAAAAAAATTAGTCATAGGGGAAACTAGGTGTGCAGTGTATGGAAACTCTGTATTATCTTCTCAATCTTTCTGTTAATCTAAAAAAAATCTAAAATTGTTCTTAAAAGTAATGTCTAATGTAGTTGGCTGTGGATACAACAATCATGAGAGTGTGTGTGTCTCCTCCTTTTGGGGAGAGGGTGACGTCTTTGTATAATGATAGCAGCATCTTATTAGATGGAAGGAGAGTTGTTTTTCAGTTTCCCGAATGGTAAAATGTATGTGTAAGGATAAATATGGAAGCTGGGTTAGAAAAATGGGTGGACTACGGTAGTTTAATGCTTCATCTTTATCTTGATCATTTAATGCTTCATCTCCAAATGCATCCTTTGCCCTGTTCATGATCTTGACCCTGTACACATCTCCTTTGACTATTGATGCAACGCTAGGCTTTGCCGATAGAGGGTGCTGGAGGTATGCTGTGAGGCAAGAGCCGCAAGAAGGCACCTCACTTCCGTTTTCTGGTTTTCCTTTCTTCACTAAGCACAGGAATCAGTGAATTGGCGTGTGGGATAATACAGTTTCACTTCGGGAAGCCTGGGTTGCTTGGTGGGTTAAGCCACTGCCTTTGGCTCAGGTCAAGATCCCAGGGTCCTGGGATGGAGCCCCGCATGGGGCTCCTTGCTGGGTGGGGAGCCTGCTTCTCTCTCTGCCTGCTCTGCCTGCTGCTCCCCCTGCTTGTGCTCTTTCTCTCTCTCTCTCTGACAAAAAAATAAATAAAATCTTAAAAACAAAAACAAAAAACTTTTAAAAAACCAACTTTCACTTGGGCCGCCCTGACTGGCCAGCTCCCGCTTTGCACCCAGTCCCTGTCTGCTCACCTGGCAGCCAATTCCACCGCGGCTTTAGCTTCCCGTAAGTAAAAAGCCAGCTCCAGCCTCCTTTCTTTTCTGGCCATGCTGGGCCAATTCTATGCACCAGCCCTGGACCATGTTTTTTTGTCAAGGGGCCAGACATCTGCTAGCCAGAATCTGCCTCAAGTTGTTTGAAGCCAGCTGCCTCCTTCCACTCCAGGGCAGACCACATCTTTTCCTTCCCGAACCATTCATTTATTCATTCATTTATTGATCACTTACTAGGTGCCAGGCAGTGTTCTAATAAACATTTGTGTACACACAATCAAAACTAAAAACCAATGCTTTAATCACAAGGACGCAGAGCTACGAAAGAATGTGCAATTTTGACAAGTCACTTATGCTAAAATCAGAGCCATGAAAGGGAAGGAGTGGGACCACTGGACCTGGGGTAGGGGAGTTTGTGTCAAAGTGTCTCTGAAATTTGAACCTCCAGATTTCCCGGATTTCAGGCCAGCAGAGAGAGGAGCTCTCTCATGCTAGAGAACAGCTGCCCCTTGCAAGCAATTCATCTGAGGTTGATGCTTGGCAGGGTGAAGCTTGTCCTCATCAGGATCTGCTTCTTTGACCTCTCATTGCCTCCACACCAGTAACCAAGATAAGGTCTCATCATAGTTTCACCAGAGAAATTCAGTTTCTGCCCTGAGAGGAAACAGACTATTCACTGAAGGACTTGCGGTTTCTGAGTAATATGCACTGGCATGATCCAGGGGAAGGTGTGTGAAGATGGATTTTGAGAGTGTTAGGTAGAGGACAGTACAATAAGGTAGTGTAGGAGAGAAGTGGCATGGGAATATTCTTCAAATCAGGATTTAACATCTTGGCAAGAACACTTAGGAATGAGACGCTGTACACATTCCTACTAAGTTTTAATATTAGGCTTCTAACATGTTTATAAGGATTGGTCAAACATTGACTAGATTTGTATTCTTTGAGAATATGGGAAGTTCTCCATCTAATAGCCTTAGGTCATAATCAGTCATTGCACCATGGAGTTCACACTGAACTGAATGAAAGAAAAGATAATATTTCAAGAAGAATCAATGTGTCAGTTATCATGGACAAAAGCCATGAACACTATCAAGATACTACAAACCTAGGCCCAAAGTGTGAGGTTAATTATTGCATGTGCCTTTGGGATGGATGCAAAGAGTTTGAAGTCTCTATCAAAAATAAACTGGTCCTTAGCAGGAGGATGCAGTTGTCTTAATGCCTTGTAGATTTGGGAAACCATGTTTACTTGTTAGGGTGGAAGATGAATATTTCTGTGATGAGGTTGCAATGGCTTCCTATGATCTTTCAATCTTTGTATTAGCAAAACTACCATGTCAGTTAAGAGACTATAGTCAGGCTATTTTAAATAACTTTATTCTTAAATTTAACACACTCTTATTAGAAATGCTTTGGTATCAATACAATAAAAATATGCTGGTTTCTCCCCTGCACTGAATTGTGTCAAGTAACTGGAAAATTTAAGCATTTGTTCTCCCTAGCTTTTTGGGGATCTTTTTCACAAATGATGACTACTGCTTATTCACATGGCTTAATATGGCTATAATTACAATTTTTGGAGTCTCAGGAAAAAAGAAACAAAATACCGAGAAGAGAAGTTGGCAAATGTTTCTTAGTTTCTTCTTCAAAGGATGTTTAGGTAGATGATGATACACCTCTCAGATAACTTTTTTCCCCAGTTTCGCCATTCTCATCCTTAAAGCTGAAAATTTAAAAAACAATAGAGAGTTATAAAAGGAGAGCTTTAGTTTTCACTCTAAATGACCATTTCATAGAATGCAGGAAAGTTTGAAACATACCTCAGATGATTTTATCCAACAATGTGAGCATTGTTTTAGTAGCACAAAAAGATGGTAGAAATAATAAGCTATGGTTAACTAGGCTGAAGCAGGTTCAGAACTAGAAGGAACCTATTTCTATAAAGATTAGAAAAATTAGTAGGGCAAACACAGCATAAGTTGAGTAAGTATAGGATTAGTGTGCAATTGCACTATTAGCCTTAGACGCATTCCTATACATCAATGAGCATGTTATGTTACTAATTCTGAGCTATGCACTACTAAAAATAAAAAAGCCATTGACATAAACTTTAATTCATGGTTATCATTTAAGTCATCAAACTTGGTTATCCCGGGGGCTCCATCCTTGGATGTAGAATGACAAAAACATTTTTCTTTGTGAGTGAAAAAATGTGAACCCAGTTAATAAGAGCTGGAGTAATTATAAAATTATGTCTTCATCAGGGTATAAGTATACTTTCAAATGACAATATATCTTTTGAGCATACGCCACTGCTAATGATAAATATGATGTAGAAACCATTTTTTAAAACATAGCTTTAGAATTTGTAATACTCCTCCAATGTTCTGGTATCACGCCCTTCATACTTAGGATATCATAGTATAGCTGCCTGGGTCATGTTCCAAAAGTTGAAAGATGCTTTCAAGGCACTGATCATTGTATTCATGTGTAAATATGGCTCAAGAGCCAGCTGTTTAACTGATTGCAAGATTTCATTTAATGAAAAAAATTAAAAAAGAAGGGAAGGCTCTTTCTCTCATTTTCTAGCCATTTAATTAGTTGTCTATTAACAAATGAAATGATCTCATCTCTGAGGTGCTCTTTTTCATAAATATGAGAAGGGATGGGGGATCCAATACTGTAACAAGACTACGATTGTTGCTGTTGTTGTTATTCTACTTATATGAAATATTTTCATTTAAATGAAGTCAAGGAGCATTCTTTCCTCTGGAATCTTAGGGGAATGGTCATTTCTAACGTCAGGGTCAAGAATATTTCCTTGAATTTAGAACCAGCTGAGAGAATGTCCTTTACTCTGTAGCCAGGAGGATGGTCTCTGTTGCTGGGAGATGTTGGATGGTGAAGCCTAAGGAGAGGACTGTACTTCCACAGCAGGAGGTGAACTGAAGGCAAAAGGCAAGGCTTTATGTTTTCTACTCTTGGATTTTATGGACCTCTACCTTGGTCATGCCAAAAATGAGAGTGGGGGAAAGTCCATTTTAAGAGACTTTTTAAAGGTCTCTCTCTCTCTCTTTTTTTTTAAGATTTTATTTATCTGACAGACAGAAATCACAAGCAGGCAGAGAGAGAGAGGAGGAAGCAGGCTCCCTGCTGAGCACAGAGGCCGATGCGGGGCTTGATCCCAGGACCCTGGGATCATGACCTGAGCTGAAGGCAGAGGCTTTAATCCACTAAGCCACCCAGGCGCCCCTTAAAGATCTCTTTTAAGGCAGTTACTCCTTACAGTTATTCCTCAATTTGAGATTCAGTTAATCAGGCACAGCCTTTGTGCTATAGACAATTTGTTGAAGTTCTTGAAGGACATCCTAGATGTGCACACCCTCAGGAGTGAGGGTGTGTGCAGTAGCTCACTGTCCAATTTCTTAAGGGAAGAAAATGAATTCTAGGGTGTTAGAGTCCGCTATCTTTTTCTTTAGGCCTATGGCAGGTGGTGTAAGTTTCAAGTAGAAGTTTGGGGCATGAGCATGTTGGCAATAGGAAGGGGTGGCAGGTAAAAAAACCTGGGCCATCAGCTCTTCTTTATATTTCTGCTTTCTGCTCTTTTCTGATCTTCACCTCCTTCCCCCATAGCAATTCAGACACATAGTTTTGGCTGGTTGAACTTGGTGGAGGAGAGCTTGCATCCTTACTCTTAGCATTCCTTGGCTCTTAATGATTGCCACAGGTTTTAACACTAGTAGCAGAGGAATCCCTCGGAGCTGAGGTTCCCTACCTCTATCATCCTGAAATGCTGCAGATGTATCTAGGAAGGGTGAATAGAGCTAGAAGGAATACAAGAGTAGGTTGGTGAGGACTAACTACCAAAGAAAGCCAGCTGCCTAGTTGGTGGGGATAGTAGTAGAGTCCCAGTAAAGCTTACTGGGACCACTCATTGGTGGCTGTGTTCGGCATTGAGCTATACTTTAGAAAACGACCCTGTTATATTTACATTAGCAGATGGACATAAGTTTGCTGAATTTTCTTGTCATGTCTAAACCTGTTCAAAGGTTTTGACTAAGACATGGACTTCCAGGCTCCACTTTTCAACCTCTTTCTTCCTTTTTTGTGCTCTTTTCCAAATTCAAAATTGCTGTTATATAAGACTTTCATGACAACATTTACACTAAGAGACTTATTATGCCTACCAAGAATATTTTAGCAGGGGACCTAAAACTTGGATGAAGGAATTTATTGAAATGATGAATTTTCAAGTATCAAAAAGCATTTTTGGGGTGTTGGGGGAGACGCTTAACCTACCTGGTGCTTGTGGAATTGAACTGCACAGATGGCTATCTGTTCTATGTATATGGATGCCTCCTGAGGCTGAGGACATATGTCAATATGATATTCTTATTTAAAAAAACCCTTAGAAAAACATCAGCTCTGTAATCCATGCACTGAATTTGAAAACAGGATTGTAAAACAATATCATGATGGAAGGCAAGGAATTTGGAGCATTCTGTTTGTAATATGCTTTGATTGATAGTATGGAACTTTGTATTGTTACTTGGTCTGGAAAAGGTCTTCCTGTTTTCATTATTTTAGTTCAGTGGCATGATTAGTGTTGTCTGGAAATGTTAGTCACTTCCTGTCTTTTTCTATGGGGTAAATGTGTTGACATGAGTAGGGGAGAAGGAATAAGGGCATTCGGTGGGAGGTGACTAACATCCAAGTTCAAAAATGGAAGGTTTTATGGTAGGTAATGTTACTGCTCTTGACCATAATCAGTGTGATTCTCTTTTCTAAGTCTACTGTGTTGTTGTTTTAAAAATGAATTTAAGATGCAAAATTTGATCAGCAAACAAAATTCATTCTCAAAACGGAGAAGAACGTTTAGTTTTAGCAGGTTTTCATTGTGGGGACACTTCACTCAACTGATTGAGGAAGATAACTGTATACTTGCCAAGAGGTTAGAAATTCCTCAGATAATTATTTCTGTGTATGCCTAATTTAACTATCCAAAAGAATGGCAGAAGTCGGTTTAATTATATTGGCAGCCCCAAATTGAGCTTATGGATTGCAGAAGAACCCTTCCTGAACTGTGCAAGTACTTCCACACTTCTACGGAATTATCCAGTTCTGCTTGCTGAATTAGCTGGGTCTTGATATTTATTGCTTTTTAACAAGAATCCTTCCATTAGAAACACTTAAAATTTACCATCCCATCCATACACCCAGAATCTGTATGTCTGGATAATTTATGTTGGTCTTCAGCTAAGGTTAAGTACAGCTATTATAATTGATTTTGTCAGAATCTTCTTTATTTTTTTTTGTAATGAGGAGTAGAATACAATATTCAAGTGGTAATAAGGAATTTAAACCAATGAGCTATCACTTTTGTAGAAAAAAGTGTTGTTTTCCATTTAATGCTAAACAAGCTAGATAGTTATAAAACTATAGAGAATGAGAAATATGAGTATGTAGAAAATGGAAAAAAATTGCTAAGTTCAGGAAGACTATGGAAAGATAAATGTTACAGATAATTAAAATAAATTGACATTCTGTTTTAAAATGTAGAAAAATTAAGGAAATAAAGTTAAACTTTAATAAAGTCAGTTTAAACTACTTTTAAAGTAACTTTAAACTACTTTCATAGTTTATACTATGAAAGTATAGAGAAATAAGATATAGCAAAGTAATAAAATATCACACTGAAAAAAATTTGTTTCTTGCTTATTTTTCTTGCAAAATTCAGGTAACTTGTTAACTTAGGTAAGAAGTTTAAATAACAAAAAGGTACAAACAATTAGCTGGCATCAGTTTCTGGTGGGAAAAGTCATGATGTAGATGATCCAACATATTAGTAATCTAAATACATTCACAAACAGTACCACACTGTGACAGAAGACAAATTTCAAGTTTCTAAGGTCAACCAATGCACTATCCAAATAAGACAACAGTTGTTTTTTCATTTCTATCTTTCCAAGTGACTTAATCACTTTAGTTATGGTGACAATAATTCAGGTCATCATGAATTAAAAAAAACCAAAAACCCTTCGCTTGTGTTAGTCTATGAGGTGGTCAGAAAAGCTGAAAGCAAGAGGGTTTGTTAAGGCAAAAGGAAGATTGTCACATGATTAAACAGCAGTGGCAAGCCTTGTCATTCTCATTACCTGTTAAGGACGGGTCCTCAGTCCCATCTCCAGCGATCTGAACGCCAAGTGAAGAATGAACTGGATTGCCTAAGCTTTCTTCTTGCTCTTTCCGGGATATGGAATTTTTGTGGGGAGATTTGTGGTTTGTGTTTTCATAGGGATTAACTTCTGCTCTCTTTCTAGGAAGCGGTGTTGGTGTGGCAGGCTGGTAAACCTGACTGTAGGGAGCTACGGGATGGTAAGATGGTTTCTCAGCGTCCCCTTCACCCTCCTCCTCATCATCAATCACAACCAGCTCGGCATGGATGATCCCGTCATACCCTGTCAGAAGCTTCTTTTCTTCTTCATTGTCTTCTGCCTGCTGATACCCCATGAAAATCATTGTCACAGGTTCTGAATCAGCCATATCAGAAGGCAGGGAATGAACGATATTATATCTAATATCTTCCTCTTCCTCCTGGCAAGCAGGAGAAGAATCCTGGTGTTTTGACTTCCCAGCTAGCGCTTCACTGGGACTCAGTCTTGCCTCTGGAGAAGCCACATATTTGTCGTGGATCACGTTGGATTCTTCCCAAGGAGTCATCAGCCTCCTTTGTAGGGTAAGGGGCATCTCCTCAGCTTGTTGAATCATTGATCGGGGTTGAGGTATGGGCCGAATGGGGCTGACATGATTGAAGCTGTTGCCCCTCCCCTCTGAAAGCCCATTGTCCAGATTGTGTATGGATTCATTCATATCATTACCCAGTCCATTAGCTTTCATCTTTATCCTTTCTTGAAAGTTTGGTCCAGGAGTTACCCTCTCCCTCTGTGGAGTCGTAGGCCTGCAGAATGGATTGGCATAGACAGGCTCATGATACTCTGTTGGGGATTTAGAGTTTCTCTCAGAGGCTTGTCTCAAAAGTTCCTCCACCTCAACTGGGGCCAGGCCATCCGTGCCATTGTACGCTATGCTGTGATTAGAGCTTACTGCATATACTGACTTTTGCCCATCGTCATAAACTTTTATTCCTGTACCTTTAAAGTCATCTGAGGGGAGAGGTATTGAAGACAGGACTGTGCTTTCTCCAGTTTTCAAGTCTTTTTCAACTTTAATTTCCATGGCATACAAAGCTGTTGAGAGAGAAATTTGATTTCTGATTTAGTTAAAATTTTCTCTTCAAAAGTATAGCCTGCTTTCACAGTGTGTTTTTATGCTAAGTATACTCTTTGATATTCTTTTATGTGAGATGTTGTTGTCTGTTTTTAAAACTTTTGATTCCGTTAGTTGTGTAATGGCCAACACGGTAATGACATAGGTCTTTATGTAACGATGCGTGGAATGACTGAGAAATGGGATTGAAAAGCTGGTTGGAGAAGAGAAGCTGATGATTCCAAACAGTAAGGATCAAAATATTATATACCCAGAAGAGATCCCGAATTGCTAAGGAAATGTTGAAAAACAAAACAAAAAAAACTGGCGGCATCATGTTACCGGATTTCAAGCTTTACTACAAAGCTGTGATCACCAAGACAGCGTGGTACTGGCATAAAAACAGACATATTGACCAGTGGAACAGAGTGGAGAGCCCAGATATGGACCCTCAACTCTATGGTCAAATAATCTTTGACAAAACAGGAAAAAATATACAATGGAAAAAAGACAGTCTCTTCAATAAATGATGCTGGGAAAACTGGACAGCGATATGTAGAAGAATGAAATTCGACCATTCTCTTACACTGTACACAAAGATAAACTCGAAATGGATAAAAGACCTCAACGTGAGACAGGAATCCATCAGAATCCTAGAGGAGAACATAGGCAGTAACCTCTTCGATATCAGCCACAGCAACTTCTTTCAAGATATGTCTCCAAAGGCAAAGGAAACAAAGTGAAAATGAACTTTTGGGACTTCATCAAGATCAAAAGCTTCTGCACAGCAAAGGAAAGTCAACAAAACAAAGAGGCAACCCACAGAATGGAAGAAGATATTCACAAATGACAGTACAGACAAAAGGTTGATATCCAGGATCTATAAAGAACTCCTCAAACTCAACACACACAAAACAGATAATCATATCAAAAAATGGGCAGAAGATATGAACAGACACTTCTCCAATGAAGACATACAAATGGCTATCAGATACATGAAAAAATGTTCATCATCACTAGCCATCAGGGAGATTCAAATTAAAACTACATTGAGATACCACCTGACACCAGTTAGAATGGCCAAAATTAGCAAGACAGGAAACAACGTGTGTTGGAGAGGATGTGGAGAAAGGGGAACCCTCTTACACTGTTGGTGGGAATGCAAGTTAGTACAGCCACTTTGGAGAACAGTGTGGAGATTCCTCAAGAAATTAAAAATAGAGCTTCCCTGTGACCCTGCAATTGCACTGCTGGGTATTTACCCCAAAGATACAGATGTAGTGAAAAGAAGAGCCATCTGTACCCCAATGTTTATTGCAGCAATGGCCACAGTCGCCAAACTGTGGAAAGAAGCAAGATGCCCTTCAACGGATGAATGGATAAGGAAGATGTGGTACATATACACAATGGAGTATTATGCCTCCATCAGAAAGGATGAATACCAACTTTTGTAGCAACATGGACAGGACTGGAAGAGATTATGCTGAGCGAAATAAGTCAAGCAGAGAGAGTCTAGTATCATATGGTCTCACTTATTTGTGGAGCATAACAAAGAACATGAAGGACATGGGGAGATGGAGAGGAGAGGGAGTTGAGGGAAATTGGAAGGGGAGATGAACCATGAGAGACTATGGACTCTGAAAAACAACCAGAGGGTTTTGAAGGGGCAGGGGGGTGGGAGGTTGAGGAACCAGGTGGTGGGTAATAGGGAGGGCACGTACTGCATGGAGCACTGGGTGTGGTGCAAAAACAATGAACACTGTTACGCTGAAAAGAAACAAATAATAAAAAAAATTATATACCAAAAAATATTCTATTTGTAAATAATAAATCCGACAAGACAGATTATACTCTTACATTATTCAATAGGAGGAATCAGACCTCTTTGTTAGGAGGAATATGTAGCACTAGGCATTGCAACAGGTAAAAGGCCTAGCAAATTTATTTTATTACGTTACATCCTGCTGTGTGGGCCAGTAGCCCATTGAAATTATAGAGGAGTGTTCTAAAGTTTCCACAGCCGGGAGCTTGTTTAAATGTAGAACAGCTATTGAAGAGGGAGGAGGGAGGTAAGAATCCCATGCTTCTCCTTCTGCCTTCTATTTCTGTTTCTTTCTCTCCAGTTTTCAAGTAGGGGGGGATATAGAGCGATATCTGCTGAACTGAAAACAACTGAACTGGAGAGCGCTGGGTAGTAGAGCTCTCCTGCATGGCCCAAGCAAATTCCTTATGACTTGGGTTCTAAGAGCTAATAGGAATCTGGGCCAAATGACAATGTGGCAGGGCTTACTTCCGTTGTGACCTCCCACTTCCCTTTCTGGACCCATCTTAGATTCCATACCTCCTCCTCAGTAGCCTGGTGGTTCTTGGTCCTCCTTAACTACCCAACTAAAACTGCAACCCACCTCCACGAGGGCACGGATTATTGCTGTTTTATTCACTCCTGGACTCCTAGTGTAAGAACTGAGCTTGCTGTGTCGTACATGGTCACTAAATATTTGTTGAATATTTAAATGAATGACTGTTCCCTGCATGTGGAGTTTGGTTTCTTTTTCTAATCTAAACTTCAAAGGTTCCCTCCCTGCCCCCAGACAAGCCTTCATTTTGTCTGGAGGCTTTGAAGTATGTTTTATGAAAATCACTCCCACATGGGGGTAAATCATATCTAAAGTTGATATCTAAAGCTGATATCTAAAAATATCTAAAGGTGATATTTTTATTTTCATAAAGGATCTTAGTAATCCAAGAGAGTGTCTACTAGATGGAGTACTTGGGGAGAGAGATTTTTGAGCAGGGGAACTTTGCTTTTAAGAATTTATCTCTTTCAAATCTTGACCTTCTTTGTCTCTACCTAGTTTTCATAAATACTGTAACCCCTTTTTATCCCTACTAATGCAAGTGACTCAGATACCTCTTGGAACTTTGTAAAATGGACCATTGCTTCACCTGAAGCATCAGATGTCTTAGCAAGTTGCTAATATCTGACATTGTAAAATCTGAATTTGAGAACCTGTGTTTGGATACAGATTTTTCATATACCTTTTCTGTTTTGTTCATCATCTTCTATTCCTTCGTTTCTTTCCTTCCTTAATCTGGAAGGCACGTAGGATTTTGGAAGGTCAGGGATATTAGCATAGATGTCTTCAATTGACTCTGTAAAATTAATATTAATTCAAAATACATTTAGGATATATAATAGCGAGAAACATTTCTGTGAGTTTATTTAAAAATGTCATAGTTAGCCATAGGATAGAATGCTTGAAAACATACCTTCTGATGTTTCTTCCTTTTCCAACTTCACAGACTATGAGAAAAAAGAATCCTCCGTGATTAATACAGTTTAAAACATAAATTCTAAATGTGGATATAGTTTAAAGAATTATATACTATTTGTGGACTCATTCTCGGAGGAGCTCATAGTTTAAATGTTAATGCTCACCTTTATTATGTCTTCTGTTGTCCTCTCAACTGATTTTAGTTTCTTTAAAATTGCCTCTTCATTGGTTGAGATTTGGAGCTCAGCCTTTTCAAGATCTTGGATTTCTTTCTCAAGTCTGACAACAGAAGGATATGCTTTTCATTGATTAAGGCAGTACAAGTGCAGAGTTCCCAAATATATTTTCTCCATATATACACTTTCCTTGGAATACTGCATGTAAATATCTGGGTACTTTTTAAGAACACAGCATCACACCAACCACCACATTTAGTACATATAAGGGACATAACACCTGACTTTTATGTAACAATTTTTAATTCAAGTTAAAACAAAAATTTTTTCTGACAAAGGGAATTCTTAGGTAAAGTATTTAAACCTTGCCTCATTTTCTTTATTGCAATTACTAATGTTATGTCCAAATAATTAGAGAAATTTCTTTTATAAGGAGACTTAAGTTTAAAGTTGAACCAAAAGGAATGGTTCATTGGTAGTTACTATGTAGCTCACCAATTTTTCTTACCTAAGTCTCCATATAAATTATTTGGAGAATTTTCTAACCAATCAACACTTTATAAGACTATAATGTTTAGAATTAATTTAATAATCAAAATTATCACTTCAAAACCCTGCATATCCTATCACTGAAAATGACATCTCCTTCTAATTTTACAGTTTCCTAAGAATTGTGCCATATTATAATGAGTAGGGTAGAGAGATGAGAAATGGACAAAACCTAGGGTAGTGGCCCCAGTTGCTGCTGTTTATAGAGCCTACATTTTCTGGAGAAAAAAAAAAGGCACACATGGTCTGATGAAATGTAAGGGAACTTATAAGGACAAAGAAACAGACGTTTGAAATTGGACTGTCGCAAACATTCTGAGCTGGAATCTCAACCAGAGTGCAGCTGCATATCTGATTCAAGTTAACACCGGGGTGTGTTATCAAGAATTCTGTCCTGTATAAAAACATACAGGCACTGGCACTCATGAAGTTGGTAAAGCTGACCCTTGGCTACCACGACATATGCATAATTTCTCAGCCAAATGCCCTAAACTCCAATGTCAGCTGCCTCTGGGGATGGCTGATTAGGTAGAGCAACTAGTCCAGGAGGTGAGAGCCATGGGTATTCGCATCTGATATGATAATTGTCAGTTTTCTTGACTTCCTTCTTTAAGATGATTATGGATCTGGGAGTTCAAAAATCTTGTGCTGTTGTCACATCAATAACAGATGAAGATATGGTCTGCTTGACGATTCTCCTACTCATTGCTTGAGTTTCAAAATTCTGACTTTCCTGCAGCCTCTGGCCATTGGTGGTTGGCTATTTGTAACTAAGGAAGATTTCTCATATATCATAGAACTCCCCGTAAAATGTAGTACTTTTGTTTTCTTAGAAGTTACTGAGGTGTGATTGTTATCCTATAGATCAATGGAACAGAACAGAGAACTCAGAAATGGACTCTCAACTTCATGGTCAACTGATCTTCAACAAAGCAGGAAAGAATATCTAATGGAAAAAATTCTCTTCAATGATATTGGAAAAATTGGACAGCCACATGTAAAAGAATGAAACTGGGCCATTTTCTTACATCATACACAAAGATAAACTTAAAATGGATGAAAGACCTAATATGAGACAGGAATCCATCAAAATCCTAGAGGAGAACACAGGCAGCAACATCTATGACCTCGGCTGTAGCAACTTCTTGCTAGACATATCTCCAAAGGAAGAGAAACAGAAGCAAAATGAACTATTGGAACTCCATCAAGATAAAAAGCTTTTGCAGAGCAAAGGAAATAGTTGACAAAAACAAAAGACAACTTACTGAATGGGAGAAGATATTTGCAGATGTCTTATCAGATAAAGGGCGAGTATCTAAGATCTATAAAGAACTTATCAAACTCAGCACCCAAAACCCAAATAATCTAGTCAAGAAATGGGCAGAAGACATGAACAGACATTTCACCAAAGAAGATACAAAATGACCAGCAGACACAAGAAAAAAATCTCAACATCACTTAGCACCAGGGAAATACAAATCAAAACCACAGTGAGATACCACTTCAATCTTGTCAGAATGGCTAAAATTAACAAGTCAGGAAGCAACAAATGTTGGTGAGGATGCAGAGAAAGGGGAACCCTCCTGTACTATTTGTGGGAATGCAAGCTGGTGCAGCCACTCTAGAAAACAGGATGGAGTTTCCTAAAGAAATTAAAAATAGAGCCACCCTATGACCCAGCAATTGCACTATTAGGTATTTACACTAGAGATACAAACATAGTGATCTGAAGGGGCACCTGCACCCCAGTGTTTATAGGAGCAATGTCTACAATAGCCAAACTGTGGAAAGAGCCCAGATTTCCACTGACGGATGGATAAAGAAGATGTGGTATATTATATAAGGGAATATTACTCAGTCACCAAAAAAGATGAAATCTTACCATTTACATTAATGTGGATGGAACTGGAGGGTATTATGCTAAGTGAAATAAGTCAATCAGAGAAAGATAATTATCATATGGTTTCACTCCTACGTGGAATTTAAGAAACAAAGCAGAGGATCATAGGGGAAGGGGAGGAAAATAAAATAACATGAAGTCATAGAGGGAGAAAAACCATAAGAGACTCTTAACTATAGGAAACAAACTGAGGGTTGCAGGGATGGGGTAATTGCATGATAGGCATTAAGGAGGGCACATGATATAATGAACACTCGGTGTTATACGCAATGGATGATGATATCTGAACTCTATATTAGAAACTAATGATACACTATATATTAACTGATTGAATTTAAATAAATTTTTATAAAAAAAATCTATCTCCATCCATGGTAGCACGTCTGTCCATCAGTAGAGTTGTGGGCATGCATGTTGGTTGGGAGAATGGAAAGGTCTATACTGAAAGTGATAGATCTGGATTTTTCTGTTTCTGCTCTTCACCACTTTTTTAAAAAAAATATTTTATTTATTTACTTATTTGACAGACAGATATTACAAATAGGCAGAGAGGCAGGTAGAGAGAGAGGAGGAAGCAGGCTCCCTGCCAAGCAGAGAGCCCGATGTGGGGCTCGATCCCAGGATCCTGGGATCATGACCTGAGCCGAAGGCAGAGGCTTTAACCCACTGAGCCACTCAGGCACCCTTTGCTCTTCACCACTTTTGAGAACCATATCCTTTAACCTCCCTGAAACTTGGTTTTGTAACATATACAATGAGAATATGGTATCTGCCTTACTTTATACAGAAATTTGGTGAAGCTAAGAAGAGGTGAGGTATATGATTGATGTCAGATGTTAAGTGTTATTATGATGTAATTATTAAAGGTTTTCTGCCATATGCTGTGTTTCTTTCTCCTCCTACATCTTGTCTCACAGGGTCCTTTACCCAATAGCATGTTTGAGACAGTCTAATGAGGAGCCTTTGAGTAGAAAATGAGGCTGTTCAAATCATTGCTGCAAGTAGCTCTTGGACTGCAAGATTCACCTGTGGAACCAGTGGACCAGGGTTTAAATACTGGTTCATCTTCCAGCTTACTCTGTGACCCTAGACAAGTCAGCAGACCTTGCTAAGCCTCATTATATTCATTCATTCATTCATTCAAAAATATTTGTTCAGCATCTATTTTGTCAACTAAAATTAATTAACAATTAATTAGGCCAGGACTAAATTTTGTCCTGGACCCAGTTTTAATAATTAATTTCAATTAATTAATTAATTATGTCAATGGTGACATGAGAAAACAGCTAAATATAAAAGTCAGGAGCTCAGAGAAGTCTGGGTTTGATTATAAATTTGGGAGTTAGTGGGGCACCTGGGTGGCTCAATCTGTGAAGTGTCTGCCTTCTGCTCAGATCATGATCCTAGGATCCTGGGATTGAGCCCCACATGGCGCTTTCTGCTCAGTGGGGAGTGCGCTTCTCCCTCTTCCTCCACCTCTGGCCCCCTACTCATGCTTGCTCTCTCAAATAAATAAAATCTTAAAGGAAATAAATCTGGGAGTTGGTGTTTATGACTATAGGAATGGATAAGATTTCCTAGAAAGTCAGGGTTACCAAGAACTGAATCTTGGAGCGATTAAGCATTTAGAGATCTGGGCAATATTACTAGTTCACAGGGTATAATAAAAAATAAAAGAAATAGCAAGTATTCAGCAAATGCTAGTTTCTTCCTGTTTCTGCCCCTTTCCATAGGTGGAGCACAGAGACAGATTCTGGATCTGTTTGGCCAATTACATCTCAGGGACTTAGAAAGACACTGGTATTTGTAGTTGTTTTCCACTGTAGAGAGGCCCATGGGTAATGTCAAGAGATGTGATTTTCATGGATGTCTTTAGACTAATAAGGTTGGAGTATGACGTTGAAAGCCTGCTAACCTCATCAAAGTATCTGCTAATGAATGTTTTTGAAGGTTTTCAAGTCACAGGGTGAAAGACGCACTAATATGAAGTTGCAGTCAGATGACACGTCTGTTTATGAAAACCGAACAGAAACAAAAAAACACCCTCTTTCTGTTCTTTATCATTTAATCACAGCCAACTGTCAGTTAAATAGTATAATAAGGAAGCTTCTCGGTGCTAATTACTTAGAATCACAAACCTCTACAGGAAATGCTTACTGAGAGAGAGCATTTCCTAAAATTCTCCCTTCAACGCAAAACTCTATATCCCATTTTTATATGTCGATTTGTTACTTCTGTGCATTATTTGTGGACAAAATAAATAACATCCAAATATAAATATTAGAGATTTGTTCCTCCAGAAAAGCTTTCTGACAGCTCACCATGCCAGTGGAAGTGATGAGAAACCCAGAAAAGAGTAACAGAGCAGGTACCTGGCTGCTGCTGGCCTCCCTCTCCCAGGGAAGGCACTATAGTAGTCTGGCAGGGAAAGAAGAGGAGATCTAAGGAGCTTCACACTAGAAAATGCACCAAGTTTCTGAGGATTGCCTGTTCTTAAAGAACATAAAACAAAAATTGCAGGGGGCCTGGGTGGTTCAGTTGGTTAAGCGTCTGCCTTTGGCTCAGGTCATGATCCCAGGGTTCCTGGGATCAGGAGCCTACTTCTCCCTCTGCCTGATGCTCCCCCCGATTGTGCTCTCTTTCGCTCTCTGACAAATAAGTAAAATCCTAATAAAACCTCCCAAAACGAAACAACCCCCCCCCACAAAAATTGCAGCTGGTACGTAGACACTATTTTTGTGTATATAGCACGGTGGGTCTCGACTAACAGCAATCTCCCCACCAAGGACATCTGCCAATGCCGGAGACATGCTGGTTTTCATAACTTGAAGACTTGCTACTGGCACCTGGTCGGCGGATACCAGCGACCCTGCTAAACATCCTAGGAGGCACAGAACTGTCCTTCATGACAAAGACTTCTCTGGTCCAAAGTGTCAATGGTGCTGAGGTTGAGAGAGCCTTGACAGGTGCTGGTAGGTGCTTGATACATGTTTCATAAGGGATTTTTAAAATATCCATTTCTCTGATATTTTTACTTTCTTGCCATTATTTCTCTTTTCCATATAGCTATAATATGGGATCCAAACTAGTATTTGTTGAATAGAATTTAATCAGACTTATTTTCATTTAAAATTACCGTTTGGGTTCATTTTCTTTTCAAATTTCTCTGTATCTATATCTATTTATGCATTTATTGATTTTCTTCTGGCTCAGTGACCATTCATAGTGAAGAGGATATTCAACCTTGACTTAAAGCTCAAAAAGAATTTGGGGCTTAAATAAGGGACTTATATCCTTTTCCAAAAGTTTTGGGTAGAGACAAAAATTTAGCAAGTATAAATGAAGCACTGGGGAAATCTGTGTGTGTATATATATCTGTGCATGTGTGTATATATATGTGTTTGTAAACTCATATTACACACATACAAAAACAAACATATGTGTGTATATATGAGGTTTTAGTTTGATATATAAAAATATAAATTTATATATATGTAAAACTCTTTTGTACATGGAAAGCTTTTGGGGAGGTCACTAGGGGATAATTTTCTAACCTTCACCTGCTTATCTCTCAGCAGGTGGGTTAGAATTTCCATAAGTGCCACCATGCCCGTCTTTAAAAGGTATTACCTTTCTGAATGGGAATTGAGCTCCCAGAAATGCTGATTCAGTTTGACGAGAAACAGGCAGGTGGAGAAAGAGAAATATCCTTCTTTGTACCTCCTGGGCTGTTAGGCGGGGCCTGATGGATGAGTTAGCACCTCTCATGATTTCTGAGAGATGGTGGGCAGGCATCATGTGCCAATTTAGATAAGCAGAGTACATGGAAAAGGATTTGTAATGCTATCCATTATTGGAATCTTTCTTCTCCTTGTCCATTTGCTGGGAAAAAATAGGGTTATTTTCAAGAGCTCCCTAGGTGAAAGCAGGTAGCTTTCATTTCGTGCACTGTTCTAGTAATAACCTCCCTTAATCATCACAAAATAATGTCCCCAATCCAATTTCAACATGTAATTTTTTGTCTTAGAAAAAGGACAACGCATAAATGCTGGATGCATCAAGAAGGGGTTATTTCAGAAGGCAATTTTTCTGCTGCTAAGTGTCCATTTATCTCTTTCAGTTTGGGGGGGAGTTAACAAGGACTAAGAACCTAATGAAGTTTGCCACTGGGGCCCAAAAGGCCAGAACTCGGAAGAGTTACATCCTACCTTCCATCATTTTATTTGCTAGTAATTATAACAACCTCTAAAATGTACTGAGTACCTACACTGTATCAGGCATTGTCCTAATTAGTCCTCCCAACAACCCCCGGGAGCACCATTATTAGTTCCACTTGACAGATGAGCAAGCAGGGCACCTAGACAGGCAACTGGCCCAGAGGCTTACAGGTGGCTTGTGGCAGCGCAGAATTGGAAATCAAATCTCCTCTGACAGTCTGAGCTTTTAACTTTCTAATTAACCACTATGGGAACAAAACTTTAAAAAGTGGATTCTTGTGAACTTAGATGCAACATTCACTTTGCAAAGCAGTGTGAAAAGATTTCTTATTTCCTTTCATAATAAAGAGAGAGAAGATTGACATCCGAGCTGGGGTCCACCCACATGTAAAAGTGTTGACTCATTACATATAAAGATAATATTTCTGTCCTGCCCTTCATTAGGGTCGCTGTGTTATACTAGGAATTTTTCTGCTTAGTGGACAGTCAGAACAGGATTAAAGTCAAGACTTTGTCTCCTTCCTTCTTCCTTCCTTCCTTCTTTCCTTTCTTCCTTCCTTCTCTATCCTTTTTTTTCTTCTCTTTTTTTGGCTGCTTGAGTTTGGATTTTGGTAGAAGTTCTTAGAATAGTCTCTTTCAGAGTCTGAGGTTTCACTCAGCTGTAGACATTTTATAGAGAGCCTTTCTTTTTTCGGGCACAAAACTGTTGTTCAAAGTCATAGGTCTTAAATAAAAGCTGGTTGATGTAATTTGATGACAAAGCTGCAGGTAATCACTGATGTTATATTTGAAATTAAGTTTATGACTGGCTTTAGCCAGATACTTTGAAAGGACTGATGGCCTGTTTGCTTTTTGGGGGCCCATGCTGTCTTATTAAAAGCAAGTACTGCACCCAAAGAGTACCCCATGATCACTTCTCTGGGATGGTGTGAATCAGCAGGACTTCATCCAGGTTGTGCTACCGCTGTTATACCTCTGAAACCAGTTGATGGATGTGCTAGGAACACCTCACCAGCCCCAACCCAAGCCAGACAAAGAAGGATCCAGTTTCTTTTGGGACTCACAGGCTCTCAGAATGTGTTTGCTTCCAGCAGATGTTGAAAGCATCCTGCAGTGGCGAGCAGTTGTAATCTTTGACTCTTCCCTTGGGCTGCAAATTCTCTTTCCTTTCTTTCCCACAGAATCTTGGGATAACAGGAGATGGCTGGTGGCTTACCTACATTTGTGATTATTTTGTGGGAAGGTCTACCTTTTTGTTTTCACTTCTACACATGGAAACAAGAAAGTGAACCCAAAGTTAACCAAATCTAACACACTTGGCTTACTTACTCAGCCCAACCAAGTTTCGGTTTTCTTATTTAGTGAATCTTATTTAGTGACTCACAATTTCTTATTTAGTGAATTCACAAAAGGTTGTCTTTGGGAGGTGGATGGAATCATGTTTATAAGTCCCTAGCACAGGGTGCAACATGGAAGAATTAGCTGGTAATGTAGTAGTTAGCCCTTTCTCTTCCTACTCTGCTGGGGAGAGGAGGACCATCTAGGACAACTCCAATAAAAAAAGAAAACCTACCAGGTCCATTTGGGTATTTGATCTTCAACTTTAATATCAATTATTTTGGAGCAAGTGTGGATTTACTATAGCTTTAGGGACACATCTGTCTTTAAAAATACAGTTCTAGACAGAAAACCAAAATAACACTCCAGCATTATTAGAATTTTCATAATATTTATGGGGATGGTGTCTATTTAACAAATGTTATCTATTTTATAAATGAGATAATAGGTCAGTCTGTTTTGACAACCTGCTAATCCCCCCTCACCCCAATCCATTTCTCCTGTTCTTTTTAGTAATAGAACACCTTGAGTTTTATGTCTCTCCCCAGCTAGCCTGCCTTTCCTGGTCTCTTTTGCATTTAAATGGTGCCATGTGACTAAATTCTAGCTAATAGGATATTAGCAGAAGTGGCCTTTGCAATTTTCAGGTCTTATCTTTAAAATAGAACTGTTTGCCCTCCATTTATACTCTCCTTCCTACAATGGAATGTGAACATGGTGACGGTGAGCTGTCTTTGGCCATCCAATCACGGGCATTGCTTAGGAAGCAAAACAAGGGGACAGAAAGAAACAAGTTCTCTCTATCATTTATCATCTCATAGGACATTGCTTCTCCTCTTCCCTTGCTAAAATTATTATGGGTGTGAGAGAAATGAACTTTTTAGTCTTGTTTAAGCCATTGCTTTTATGGAATCTTTTTCAGCATCAAAACCAGTATACTAAATATTGCATTGCCTTATGGGGATGAATCTTTGAGTCACCACTTGGATGAGATTTTTCCATATTTTTTCTTTGATTTGCAAAATTACTCATTAGTACCTTGCATTTCTGGTAGTTAGCCAGTAAAAATAGAAAAATAAATCAGCTTTGTGCATAGTGGTTAAGGAATTTATAAGTTTCTAGATGATCTATCAAATCTGACATGGTTTATATGGACTATAGCTGGTTATTATTGAATGGCTAAGGTTTACAATGAAAAAAGAAAGACCTTTTTACTTATTTTTATTTTTTATTTATTTTTATTTTATTTATTTATTTATTTTTTTCCTTTTTACTTATTTTTTAACCATAACTCAGTTAAATGTATAGCTTTGGAATCGTGACAGGTACTATTGAGTGTATGTAGACGATGACTTGAACCTGGTAATCTTGATTGCAGTGTGTTGGTCATATGTAATGGACAAATAAGTGATTACTAATGGATCAGGGGTTAAAGATATTTTATCTTGATAGATAGTTTGCTTCATGGTATTATAAAACTATATTTTCTCATAAAATTGAGAACATGTAGTCTAGTAGAAGGTGTGCTTCTTTGTTTTATTTTAAAAACCTAGGGGTCTGGTAAATTTCATCGGACAATTAACACACTGTTTAAAAGTACTTACTACATGTCAGGCACATTTTATTCACCATACTGAAATAAAAGTATATCAAAAAAGATGAAGAATACTTCTCTGCACAAGCATAGGACAAGAATTGCCTTATAATCAGCCTTTGCCAAAGGGCATGGGTCTAATAAGGAAGAGCTAACCCACCAGTGCAAACAATCACATGCTATGGGTAAGCATGCCAGAGAATTAAAGGGCATTTGGCGTACGACACTCAGTTTGCTCTGAGCCTGATCTGTTGCCTCTAATCCCAAGCATTTAAGAACAGGAGGAGCACTACAACACAGCAACTTCAAGATAACAAGAGGCAGAGAGCTAGCCCAGCAGTGACACTGAAAAAGTATCAGCCTGCTCTGATAATTGCGAAGAGAGCAGATGTTTAGAAAAGCTGAATAATTTATAGTTACATGCGAGCAGCTTTTGCATGGGTGAATCTCATCTCCCAATATAACTTGGTAAATATTAATAATTATCTCATGGGCAGATGATACTGATTTGAAACTGCCATGTAGGCAGGTAATGTTAGAAGATAATAATTCAGTAGAAAAGCAAATCCTCTTAATCAGAATCATATTTTGTAAATTAAGGGTTTCATTTGCCACGAAAAATAAGAAACCAAACTGGTTTTCAGGGGATCATCCACTTTCATGTGCAGGTTACAAACATAATTTTCAAATTAATGCAAATAAATTCACGCTCTGGAGGTTGGTGTGGTATGGCAGATTGGTTAGTTATGGGCTTCTTGAATGTTCCGGTAGGACAGAAACCGGATGTGTGGCTTTTAATTAGAGCCTGTAAAGAGCCTTGTTGTACGTGCGAAACACTTAATAAGAGTTAAATAATTTGAATAATAATTCAAATTGACCTCTACATAGGTGTAATGAGTTTCCCAAGTGACCTTCAAATACTGTTATCACCAGGTCATGGCAAGTTAGCTGCAAATAGGCTTATCCATGATTCGGGGAATCTTTCTTCTTAAAAAAAAAAAAGTTGTAGGAGAAAATATTTTTAGTGAATAAGCTACTTGTAACCATATTATGAAATGACAAAACATATCCAATGATGTATACAGCCACTGACTCTCTCTACTCAGAAATGATGACTGGCTTTGTGCCTTGCAACCCTTAGCCTTTGCCTCCCACAGTATTATAGAGCAGCCATGAATAATCGTTTTTGTTTTGCTTTTAGTATGAATTGTTCATATTTGATACCAAGAACAGGACTCTATTATTTGAAGACCAATAAATATAATTTCCAACCTTAATATAACATAGACTAACCAACAAGGATCAGTTTGCCGGGGGTGGTCTGAACGGACTAAACGACACTTGCTTCGTGGCAGACAAAAGATGCTTTCCAAGGGGTGTGGTGTGAGCTAATAAATTTAGCCAAGGGGCTGCAGCTGGGGTGGGGGACACTCTTGGGCCACGGGAGGTCTATGCCCTGTGGTAGCACATTATGCAAAAGGCTCTCTGCTTTTGAACATTCTTTATGACCATGACCTGAAGGATGGATCACTGAAACCAACTGTCCTCCCACTTTCTTCTTTGTTCATTTACTCCTTTCTTCCTTCTTGACTCATGTCAACATGGCCAAAGTTTTATGACATCCATACTAATGGTTTTAAATTTGTGTTTCGAGTTACTGAATGTTGCTTTGAATGAAACAATTAATGTAAAATCACTTTGAAAAGTTAAAAGATCTAAAGAGAGGTAGATGTAAATAATAGTTGCTTTGATGCACTTATGATTCTCAATCTCCTCTAGAAGATAAAGATGGGTTCAAAGTGGGGGCATCTCTATAGATGTTTATTGAACTGAATCGAGAACAAGCAGAGTGAGTCATGATGGAATGGGTCTGGAGTCAGAAAGATCTATGTGTGACTCATGGCTTGACTGTTACTAGGTTTACAGCTTTCTGTGTTTTAGTGTACTTATATGTGAAATAATGCCAATCAGACTTCCCCCAGAGAATTGTCACTCTCAGAAAATAACTTAGGACATAATATGTGCTTCATAAAGGGTAGCTGTTATTATTGAACTTCAGTGGAGTGGTATTATTTTAATCTACATTTTGGCCTACCGCAGTGGGGGAGTATTTATTCTATGTGAATTTAGCCCTTATTTCTACTAACCTAGGAATGAGACTGGCAGGTGTGAATAATGGAGAAGTCTAGGAGGTGGGGGATAAGGAAATAAAAGAGCATATGTAAGAGGGGAAGGGTGAGAAAGTGAGGTGATGGTGAGCCATCAACAGTGACCTCAAAAACCAGAGGTACGACTGTCATGTAATTCTGCCCTTGACTCAAAATAGTTGGGTCTTACTCTTCTTTATTTTTTAAAGATTTTCAAGGCTTTCCTTTTTGGTTGCTTAGTGTTTAAGTCATTGTGTAGTCTTTAGCTTGTCCCTTTCATAGTTGGTATTTTCAAGTCTGGCCATCCATTCAGCCAACCATCTATCCATCCATTCATCCATCCATCCATCATGCATACTTTCCCATTCATTATTAAATATGTAGTCACAGGTATTCCTACTATGTGCTAGGCATTGTACTAGGCTTTCTCTGGTGGGGGCTGGGGATAGATTTCTTCCTTTTTATTTTATTTTATTTTTTTGCTGGAAAGTTGATTTATTTGCTCTTTTTGTGAAATTAAAAAATCTCCTGAATTAAAAATTATCAGAATATCTGGGAAATTAAAAACACAACAGATGAACTCTTGCAAGCCTGATAAACCAATTACTCAAATATGGAGATTGAAAAACATGCTTGGAAATGATTTTGACTCATGTAATTGCTTCAGAATAATTTCTTAAGTGTTTCTAAGCAACAGCAAATTTAAGAAGAAGAAACAAATGCTAGGTCCTCTCTCTCTCTCTCGCTTCCTTCTTTCCCTTTCTCTTCTCTCTCACATTGTCACAGAAGAGCAGATTGTGTCCCTCTCTCCCACAATGTGATGTTAGCTATGGCTGGCTGGGTCAGAGCAAGAAGGCAGAAACGTTTAGAATGTGATTATTTTTCATGCAGCCTTCCTCGCTTTGTTGGATGAGCCCTCAGTTTCACTAAGCTACAGCTGGCCTACACAGGTAGATCCGAGCATCAGGTAGGGGTGCAATACGGATAGAAATCACGAGATGAACTTTGATAAACTATAACCAGCAACAAACTCATTTAACCTTTATATTTCTACATCAGTCCTTTGGGATCTGTTTTGAAATCGAATCTTGCCTGCACTTTTTTGAGTTAACTGGGTAGATTATTGTTTTATATGATAGTGAGCAGAATGCATTTCTTAATACTGCATCTCCATTTGTGGAGGAATTTCCCTTAACTTATGTGAGGGTGGTGGTAGCTGTAGTTATGGCCCATGCCTCAGATTTTCTCATGGCATACAGTCACAGAGAAATCCACTCCCTCATGCACCTTACTACTGTTAGCACCATATGGGTAGGCATTTCCTAACCATTTGGAGACAAATGAAAGCTCATTAAAGGAAGGCAGAGGGTCGGAAGGGTACTTTGGACTATGAAAAAAAAAATCCTTACTAGAGAACATTAATCATAAGTAGATAATCCTTCTCAAAGGGAAGGCAGTGCGTTTGCCTCATTCTCCTTGGCAGTTAACCTTTTGCATTTTATGCTTATGGCAATTCTGTCAGGCGCTCTTTGTGCTCCAATTAAAGTCAGAGGTCTTTGGACACAGTTCAAAAAGTAGCAAGTGTCTGGAGGGCAGCGTGATGCAAGGCATTTTGGCAGAGGGAGTCATGGAGAGCAGTTGGGCAGCTGTATAGGAAAGAGGAATCTAGAATGTGAACGACATGGCTCCTTTGGATACTTCTGAGGGTGCTTGGGGTGGGGGGGTCATTCTGGGTGTAGGCTATTGGATGGAGGAAAGCAACAGATGTGACAGAAGAGGATTTCTAAGCCAGCCAATGAATGTGTGCGCATGTTGTCTGGACCGAGGAGTCAGTGTTGAATTTGCACCTGTGCCTATAATCAGGAAGTAAATGGTTGACTGGTCACAGTAAGAACAGGGCTCATTTGGGAGGCAAACTGAAACTCTATTTAAGCAAAGTGATTCAGAAGGAGATGTTCAATACCATTTTCCTCCTTGGGAACATTTCTTCCTAAGGCATTAATCAGGGCACCAGGCGAAATACTCACTAATATTGTTCCAAATCTAAGAATGTGTCTCTGAGACAAAAACCATGGAAACCTACTTATTTTCTGAAATGTTGCCTCTCTGAAAGAAAAGATGAGAGGATGAATAAGCAGACATGCTTTACTTAAAGGTTAGGTGTGAGTCAGGGGATCTTTGAGTGTGTTCAATATGGCATCTGAATGTCTATATAAAATGTGTATATAAAATGATGCATGCAAGAGAGTGAAATCATAGCATGGATTGGAAAATGAAAAGTGCTGTAAAAGGGTAGCATTTACAAGATTGAACTAATGTGAAATGCGTCTGCAGGATCTGAGACATAATTTATTTTTATAATGAAGACTTAATTAAATTCTAAATACTGAGTCTTAATTTTTTAGTTACATGAGTCAAGATGAGTTAGGATCTACAAAAGTCATCTTTCTCACTTACTGAATGTTATCTACCTCATAAGGTGGTTGTGAGAATTCAAAGAACTAATCTATATGAAATGCTTAACGCAGTGCCTGGTCTGTAACACACACTCTGTAAAAATTAACTGCTGTCGTTAGCATTTCAGCCTTTAAGCCATAAAGAAAAACCATCAATTATGTCCGAATGGGAGGAATCCTTGTTGGGTGGGGATCTCAGTTTACTCAAAGAAAAAGATTCTTTGTACTGCCGTAAAGAAATAGAGGTTTTGGTCAAAAGACAAACATCTCCGTCCTACTTTTAATTATTTTGACTCCTAAAAAGGAATAGGATCTAATATTTTTTGAACACCTACCATGTGTCAGGCACTCTGGAAGCTGCTTGACTCACAGCGTCCTGTGAAGTTGCTCTCGTGGTCCCACTATTATTAATGAGGAAACTGAGGCCCAAAGAGGTGAAAGAACGTTTCCAGGCTTCTATGCCTTATGGTTGGCAGAACAGGGATTTGAAGGCCAAAGGCCACGCTCTTCCAGTTCATCTCACAAGACCGTGTAAGTAGGGGGAATGGAAACTCCAGAGGCTGACTGGCCCTGCTACAGACTCTGAGGTAATAGCAACGTTTCTATTTTGATGTTCCCATTAAAATCTTATCCTCTAGCTGAGAGGCCTGGCAGATGGCAAATGTCACCCTTGAGCAGTCACCCAAGTCAAGTGATAAACCACATTCAGGCTTTGGGCTGCTTTCCCTGCTTGGGGAAGGAGGATGGTTCAGCTCCCCGGTCTGTCCGTCGACTGGGTTGCTTCTTGGAGCTTACAGGAAAATGTACTTTATTTACCTGCTAAGAAAAGCTCCTGAGTCTCTGTGGGCAGTTGTTTTGGAGAAAGATTGACTTTAAAAACACGCACCTGATTGTTTAGCATCTTTAGAAAGATCTGAGAAGAAAATGTTCAGTTATCAGATAAAGTGGCTTTGACAACGTGATTTCTCTAATGCTGGGCGGCTGCGGAGGCTGCCTGATACAGACAAGGCACAGATACTTTGTGTCTCCCCGTGTTGCTTCAGAACATTCTGTTCCCTGCCCATTGTCAACCAGACAAACATGCCATCGTGGGTCACAGCGATGCATATTCTTTACTAACTCCTTGCAAATACGGCTTTTTAGGACCATTCCTTAAACAAAGCAATTTGCTATGAGGTGTTAGGGGTTTCAACATTTTGAGAATACTTCTTTAGTTCTATAGTGGGAGAACACAGAACCTGACTCGCTTTGAGGCCCAAGTTTACCCTTTAATGACTCTGTGACCTTCATTAATCCCCTTATCGTCTCTGAGCCTATTTCGACCTCTCTGCCATGGAGGCGTCACTGCTTTCTTTCTGGGATTGCTGTGAGAATTCAATGACATAATGTAAGTTCAAGTGCTTTGCAAATTGCATGAGGCCGTTTAAAAATGAACCATTTGTGTTATTATTATTTATATTTGGGGCTTAACATTGTCTGGTATTAATAAAGGAACCCTGATGGTTAATGACACCCTGAAGATTTAAAACAGGGTTGTAGTGAAGCCACAGGAACGAAAAGCCAGGCATAGGGAATCCAGTCAATAGTAGCATAATAACATTGTATGGTTGAACAGTGTTGACTATACTTATCATAGTGAGCATCATGTATTGTACAGGGCTGTTGAATCACAATGCTGTACACTTGAAACTAATATAATAATATATTCAATTATATTTAAATTCAAACAAAAAATAAAAAAAAGTAAAGTCTAATAAGTCATAGTGAGATGCCAGAAATTGGGTAGAGCATAGATATGGAACCGTTAATTTAAAACAGACATCAGAGCAACACGGAAGAAGATCCAGAGTGTGGTAGGAGCTGTTTGGAGAAAGGAGAACCAAGGGACCGAACATGCTTTAAAGACACAGAAGAGATAATAGCTTCTCAGACCACAGTGTGTGGTCTGGAATGCTGTGAGCTGTCACTTTATTGGCAGCATCGGGAAGTCACATGAATAGTTTCGGGTCCATCACGTCCTAATTGTGTGAATACTTCAACCTCTGGGCAAAAAGTGACGATGATGACACTTTGTCATAGGGTTATGAAGATTAAATGGGATGATATATGTAAAGTACCTGACGGATAAAATGGCTGGTAAATATGGTTTCTCTACTTCCTGCTCCTCCTCCTCCTTTTTTTTTTTTGGTCAGATAAGAACTCTAACTAGGCAAAGCACGGTCAGTACTAGTAGAAACTTAGGTGCTTCTCAGAGCATTCAGGCAAGGTCTGAAAGCAATCAGTAAAACCCTAGTAAATTCTCTGGGATTACTTGCAATGCCACCCAAACTTCTTAATGGAGTCTGAGTCTATGTCACCACTTCAATGATCAAGTGCAGAGAAAGTCTTAGGTGTTCAGTAGGAGCAAAGACTCTTAACCAGGGGCCTCTGAAGGGAAGCATGAAGGTGTTTGCAAAGTGCAGGGTGTGCAGGGATTAAATTCAGAAGTCCTTCAGAGATAAGGTTTCCATGTTGGTGATGAAAAAGGAATCATCAGTTGAGCCAGAGTTTGGTTAGAAGCTCTTGCTAATGGCCACGGTCGCCAAACTGTAGAAAGAACCAAGATGCCCTTCAACAGACGAATGGATAAGGAAGATGTGGTCCATATACAACATGGAGTATTATGCCTCCATCAGAAAGGATGAATACCCAACTTTTGTAGCAACATGGACAGGACAGGAAGAGATTATGCTGAGTGAAATAAGTCAAGCAGAGAGAGTCAAGTATCATATGGTTTCACTTATTTGTGGAGCATAACAAATAACATGGAGGACATGGGGAGATGGAGAGGAGAAGGGAGTTGAGGGAAATTGGAAGGGGAGGTGAACCATGAGAGACTATGGACTCTGAAAAACAACCTGAGGGTCTAGAAGGGGCGGGGGGGGGGGGCGGGAGGTTGGGGGAACAAGGTGGTGGGTATTAGTGAGGGCACGTGTTGCATGGAGCACTGGGTGTGGTGCAAAAACAATGAACACTGTTATGCTGAAAAGAAATTAAAAAAAAAAGAAAAAGAAAAAGCTCTTGCTAAGGGACGCCTTACGAGGATCAAGTTTTCCAAACTGTAGAGTTGATTTATTGAGTTATTTTTTAAGCATTTGTTATCTGCTTTTCAGAAACACTTCTCTTCTTTAAGCAAGCAACTGAGGGTTCATGAATATAAACATTTCAATGATTACAACATAACTTTTTAAGAATTGTTAATTTTAAAAAACATCTCAATAAGAACACATAATCAGTGATTTTAGCTCTTAAATATACAAGTGCATGAAATGAGGCAAGTAAAATTAGAATCAGTTTAAAAAGGAAACTTTTCTCCATGTTGTCAGTTTGAGACCTAATGCGATCTGTCTATGGAGTGTGGTGAGGATGGACAGAATGTGGTTGTAAAGCCAAGGGATATTTTCAACTTCCAGGTCTTTCTTATTGTTCTCACTAAAGAGAACAAATTCACAGTGAATGAGATTTTGAAAGCTACTTATGTTTCAAAGATCCATAAACTTTAAATTGTTGTCATTATTCTACCACAAGAAATCCCATCTTTTTTCCACGCACAGGTTAGAAAATGATTGTGACATTTCCCACACCTCTTTCTTCCATGCTATCTATATTTTGTGGCAGTACTAATAACCCCATCTTCTATTCCAGCTTTTCAATTTTTTTTCCACATCCATCACCTCATTTTAAGCCAAGGCAATTTTAAAACTTTCCTTGTTATGTCGCAAGTTGCTGACTCTGGACTGATTTTGTGTGATGGGCAAGGAAGGACATAGAGAAGTGAGGTCAACACCTGTGACCAAATGATTAGGGGAGTAGAAGAGAGAAAATGCTAGTAAAGTATTCCTACAGTGTCTTCTCTTCCAAAGTATGGTTGTGACTGGGGACAGCTTGGGAGAGGCGTGAGGGAGGAACAGTGTAAACATACCCATTGAGTTGTCACCTGTCAAGAGTGGGGGTTAGGGCTGTGAACAAGGAGTGTTTTTTGATCACCGGTTATGTGCCAGGGAGGTGCCAGTAGCTTAGCTATAATATATAAAATACATATATTTTTTGTTTGCTCAACAACTGTAAAAGATAGATATTGCTACTACCATTTCATAGATGAGGAAATAGGCTTGGAGAACTTTGGGTAAGTCACTAATATGTATTTAAATACATAAATACATAAATACATTAATATGTATTTAAAAAATAAGTATTGTGTTACTATGTGTAGTAAAATTTCTATTACCTTTTGGTGTTGCCTTGGTCTTTATTAAAAATCCAAATGGAAGATCTGATTATGTGTCTAAAAATAAGAATGGCTCTTATACATGCAACATGGGCAAAGCAAAATAAAAAAAGTTGTGGAGTAGCCCAGTGAGGGCCGTACCTGAGGATACTTTGTTCTAGAACCTGGATCTGGTGCTGGTCTTGTTGATTTTGTTTCTTCATCTCTTCCTGTTCTTTTCCGGTGCTGACTCCATCTAGAAGCCATTTCTCCCTTAAGGCTTTTTTCTGATATCAGGAAACATAAAGATGTTCTTATATCAGTCAGTAATTTCCACAATCTCTGGCTGCTTTGAAATCTCATGAATTTTAATAGTGGACAGAGTAAAGAGAAATTATTTTTTCTCACTGCCTTGCCTGAATAAATCTGGTTTCTTCCTTCATTGCACCCTTTGTGACCCCCTTCCAAAGACAGTTTTATGTGTCTAAATCCCATTTTTCTTTTAAGTTCCAGTTCAGGTCCCTCCTTTTCTGTGAAAATCTCTGTTCTCCCCCCATACCTTCCACAGCACCATCCTTGCCCTCAGAGAACTCTCTTTCCTCAGAATCAGGCAGCACTGCATATAGACACTATGTCCAGCAGTTGTACGGGGACCTTATCATGTGATACCTATTATTTGTTTGGTGAATGGTTGTACATCTTGTGTCTTTGAAGTAAAATGTTCCTTGAAGTAATTTTTTTATTCATTTCAATGACAGTGTATGGCAAATGCTCCAAAAAAATATGGGGGGTGGTATTTGAAATGGTGGGTGAAACAAGAAATTGCTATTGTATCTTAAACTAATTCATGTTGGTCTTAAGTGGTGTGGTCAGCATTTATGACTTTGCCTACCCAATAACCTTCTTTCTTCTGAGAAGCTACCTGGTTCCAGATACCTAAGCTTCACCTAAATGACTTGTTCCAATAACATGATGCAGAAATTCACTGATCTGTCTAAATATTGCTGAGTTGAATTTTTGTCAACTTTAACAAAACAAAAAATATTTATGTTTTATCACATGGAAAAAAGGTCCCCTTGATTTTGCATCAAAGAATTACAGTGCTGGACCTTGAGCCCAAGAAGACTTAAAGCAAATGAGAAATGTGGAACTTAGCTAGCATCTCATCCGTGTGTTACATAGGAACTGTTAGACACTATTTCCCAAGAGTTTGAGTTTTTTCTTTTCTTCCTGGAGAAAA
This sequence comes from Meles meles, assembly GCF_922984935.1. NCBI lineage: Eukaryota > Metazoa > Chordata > Mammalia > Carnivora > Mustelidae > Meles > Meles meles. The sequence continues at coordinate 131,262,137 of NC_060066.1, forward strand.
CTGTTCTCCCTATATAATCTACCTGTGTAAATTATTTGTTCAAAAACTGCTTTTTGGGGATTCACTGTATCTAAAGTGGTGAGGAGAGAAGAATGGGAACTTTGTATTTCCAGAGAATTCTTTCTTTAATGCATGATTAAAGTGAGAGCAAGTAAAGAGAACTTTTTTAAAAGGGTGCTGGGGTTAATACTACTAGAATATAAATACCTTTGAATTTTAAACAAAATTCAAATATGGTTGTTTCTGCTAGGTAATTACCAAATGATGGCTATTTTAAGTAAGGCAATGGTTTTCAAACCAATTAGAAACATTACATTGATTGTAAATATATATTACATGGAATTACACTTTGTAGGACTGATACAATCTGGATTGCTCTAGTTGAAGCAATGAGGGGGCCTGGCAGCCTGTGGAAGCACAGAACACAGTTTGAAAACCACTAGATCAAGTAGGAACCTTGTCCTAGATCATTGTATTTATGATGGCCTTTTCAGAGTTTCAAGCAATTGCATGTAGACAACACACCCCATAAGAAAAGTTTGTAGCAAGAGAGTCTCTCCTTGCCCTTAATTATAGCTCTTCGGCTGTTTGTAGAAAGGCTCTCCCACAGACACAGTTAAATGCTATTAATCAAGGTCAAGATTTATCTTTGAGATCAAAGATGCAAGAAAATCTTAGTATACTATCATTTTAAGAACTTACCTTAATTTTAATTTATTTTTATTTGATGGAATGTGATGATAGCTAATGCGTAATAAAGAAGATAGATGACACCTATCAAAGTAAATTATAGTCCTTACAAACCACCTACGAGGACAATTTCTGTTATTTACATCCATATCACTATAAGAAACATTTAGATGGGATGGTCTTATATTGTTGAGTTACAGGGAGCAGAGAATAATTCTGGTGATGTGTTATGTGAACTTGGGGCCATATAGTCTTATATAAGTGTTATATATATAGTCTGATATATAGTCTAATATAAGTGTTCTTAGTCTGGTTAGGAACAAGAGTAATTTTAATTTTAGCCTCATAAAACTTTGTTCATAACTCACAAATTGTCATTTACCTCTGGCAGAGAACTTTGCCAGAGGTAAAATGAAAAAAATGAATTTGTGAATTAGCTCTTTGCCTCTGAATATGAAATACAAAATTTTGATGTGCAATTAAATGATATGGTACAATTACATACTGTAACAACTTAAACATACTTATTTTGTTTTTATGTCACTGTTTAGACTTGTGCTTTCGTCCATGAGGTTGATGAAAAATCTGTTCCACAACGACATTCAGATTCAAAAGCCATATTAACTCAATGAAAATAAAAGGATATGCCAGTAATAGATCTCTGAGCAGTTTTTTTATGGAAAGTTTTTCTGTAAAAAACTTTGAATTTTTTTAGCATTTAGACTTTAAGAATAAATTAGTTTTGGGGCGCCTGGGTGGCTCAGTTCAGGTCATGATCCTGGAGTCCCTGGACTGAGTCCTGCATTGGCCTCCCTGCTTGGCAGGGAGTTTGCCTGTCCCTTGGACCCACCCCTCCACCCCCTTCTTGTTCTCTCTCTCTCTCAAATAAATAAAATCTTGAAAAAAAAGTAAAAAAAAGAATAAATTAGTTTTTCATATCATGAATCAAATGAACTTCCAGAAAAGTTTTCTTTTCTTTTTTTAAAGATTTTATTTATTTATTTGACAGAGAGAGATCACAAATGGATAGAGAGGCAGTCAGAGAGAGAGAGAGGGAAGCAGGCTCCCCGCTGAGCAGGGAGCCTGATGTGAGACTTGATCCCATGACCCTGAGATCACGACCTGAGCCGAGGGCAGTGGCACTGAGCCACCCAGGCGCCCCAGAAAAGTTTTCTAAGTTGAGTGTAGTTTGTGTTTCTGGGTGGCAGACTGTGATCACGTTACTAGGTGAGGAGACCCATAGTGTACAAATCTCAGAAATGTTTGAAAGTTAGAATGCTCCTCATGTCCCCGGAAATTCCCTTTCCAGTATGTCATTGGTATGATTGCCCAGTTCCAGAGCCAAAGTATATGAGTGAATTACTACTCTTATTTTGCAATGTATGTATTAATGATACAGAGCAGTGCTTTGTAAATGTTTGTGTTTGTGTTGTTTAAACTGTGTCATTGAAGTGTAACAAAATAGTTGGCAATCAGGAAAGTGCTGAGGATAGTCAGTGGAACGGTGACAGATGAGAGGAACATCAAAGAACACCTGGTGACTATAGAGGCCGATAGAGCTTTCCTGACTTGGTGAGGGTATTGTAGAATCAATTTTAAAAATATTTCTGGGTTTTGGGAGGCACAGTTGGTTAAGCATCAGACTCTTGGTTTTGGCTCGGGTCATGATCTCAGGGTCGTGAGATTGAGCCCCGTGGGGGGCCTCCATGCTCAGCAGGGAGTCTGCTGCAGACTCTCACCCTCTCCCTCTGCCTCTCCCACTCCTCTCTCTTTTTTTCTTTCTCAAATAAATAAATAAATAAATGGATCTTTAAAAAAATACCTCTGCACATTTCCGAGCCCCATTTATAATGGTGCCTAGTTCCTGTTTGGTCCAGCTTACCATTTTCTGTAAAACATGATGCAAACAGCCACTCTTTCCTCTGTGTTCCCTTTGTAGTTTGTGCCTCGAATAAGTAGGGCTCATCACGGTGTTTCTGTGTCATCTCAAGGTTCTGGGTCAGTTATCATTATAAAGACCCTGGTCAAACTTTATTGTGTGTTCTTAGTGTCCTGCTTAGTACCTGACATGTAATAAGTAATTAATAAATTTTTTTTTTGACTCAAAGGCTCTCTATACACCCATACAAATCCTACCAATCGGTTAAGACTCAGCTGAAATCCCATACCTTTAATAGACCTGCTTTGACCACTTCAGATTAAAGAGTTACTTCTTATATTCTTATTTGAATTTAAAAAATCATCTCTTAACTTGTCCTAATTATTTATTTAATCCTGGGTTCCCCACTAGGTTGCAGGCAGAAGGGCTACAGCTCTCCAGGGCCACTGCTAGTCTCTGTGGTATTAATATGAAAATCAGAAAAAATTGCTGTTTCTCACCCCACCCCTTTGGTTCAGGGCATAGCTTGGGAAGATGTATAGCACCTTTGTGCAGAGAAAAAGAAAGGCCATCCTTCAGCCAGAACCAGCCCTATGCCAGTGTGCCCAGTTCCAAGGGAGTGTAGGCAGGGGTTTTAGCACCCCTTTCTCGGGTATTTCTGTGCAGTACGCAATCTGCACAACAGTGTTCGGCAATCCAAAACATGATAAATGTTCTGATTGGATTGGATTAAACAATCTCTTGGATTCCAGAAAGCAAACCTATATGGAAGATCATGTAGGACTTTTTTTTTAAAATAAAGATTTATTTATTTATTTGACAGACAGAGAGAGAGAAGAGAGTGAGAGGGAACACAAGCAGGGGAAGTGTGAGAGGGAGAAGCAGGCTTCCCGCTGATGCAGGGCTCAATCCCAGGAACCTGCCGAAGGTAGACGCTTAACGACTGAGCCACCCAGGTGCCCCTCATGTATGACTTTTTAGACTGACTTTGGCAAGTATTGAAAAGAGGTGCTACCTTGGAAATGGAGTTTTCAGTGAGTCAGAGTCAGAGTTTTCTTATGTCGAACTTGCCTCCTAGAATGAACTTGAGGTATTTAACCCTTTCTCCTACTGTGAGCTCTACTGTTGTTTGGCGAACCGCTTGACAAGGATAGCAATTGCTGAATGCCAGAGAGCTATCCATTTACTCAGAACCAGTCATTAGTTTATGGAGAGCCTCAAACTATGGGTGTGTTTGTACTAGAGAGAGAGATGAGGGAGAGAGAGAACGAGCACTGGTTATGGTGTTAGAATTGGCTCAGCTCAACAATTACTGTGGACTTGCCTTTTGATTTGACTTTCACCAAAATAACTTGGTAGAGTTTGTTTTAATCTCACTGATCATTCTGGTTATACACACTGCATTTCTTGGCTCTATCTATGCAGCATGTAAATTCCATGTGGCCCATTGCAAGGACAGCAGGTGAACTGTACTTTGAAATTAATCATCAAACATTGGAAATGTCAATTTATATAGGAGCAAACAAGCAAACAGAATTTAGAGAACTGAGGCTAATTGGAATCTTAAATGATGTTTCTTTTCAGAGGAGGTCACTTGATCTATCAGAAAGCTAGAAGCAGCTGAATTAGGCACTTTTACCTAAGTGCGTAGACCCCATGAGTGTGTGACATTGTTTCACTGAGGGATTCATTAAATCTGTTGGTAGCAGCCTTGCCAGAGAGGTAGCTCCTTGCTTGGTCTGTTCACAAAGACCTACTGTTTGTCATTTGGTTGCATCCTGTGGTGAAGCTACGTAATAAAATGTTGAAACTCAGTGTGCTTTACTTACAAAATGACCACACCCAAAGAATATGTAAAGTCTGGTTTTAAAAATGGAGGTTTATTTCTGGTGATGATCTCATGGTTTGTCAAGACAAAACAAAGCAGAAGGAAACAAAACCCCCCAAACATACTCAAACAATATTGGATTCATGGCACTGAGCTTTTCAATACTAACATCCTTGACAAGGCCAGGCAGTGTCTGTTGTGCACCCCCTGGGGGAAAGCTGGCCTTTCGTTTATTTCAAAAGGGACTTCCTAGCTGGATTGGTCCCTAGGGATCTTAAGCAAGACTGTGTTCAGGGGGCCAAATTATCAAGGCTAAATTCTCAAGGTTACCCAAGAAAATGAGGAAATTCAGTAATAAAGGATAAAAGTAATAAAAACTTGTTTTCTACATGTTTACCAGAAGATATTAATCTCCTATGCAAATATTACTAGCTTCTCGGATCTCCCCTATGGCTATTAGGGTGTTAGTAAAACTATGCTGAATTTTTTCCTTCCCAAAGCATCTTTACTATAGAGATTTTGAGTGCCATTAGGATATTTGAATACAAAATCATTGAAATGAAATTAAAATCATAAATTACCTTCAAATGCTGGTGCTTTAGTTTTTCTTCCTCTATTTTCAGACGCTTCTGTGAGATTTCTTCCTGTATTTTTCTTTTATCCTGAAATAAAAAGAGTTCCAGCGTAATCTATTTTTTCAATTTGCTTAAATATGTTTCCTTGGGGTTGTCGTCATTACCGAATGGCTGGCCAGCGGTACGCTCCTGGCATTGGTAGAAAGCTTCTTTGGAAACTCATATTTCAAAGGGAAGGCGGGCAAAGTGAGACATTCAAAACATTTTGCTGATGGAAAATGATAGAAGGTGCTTTTTCAAAGAGAACTTGAAAATATTTCAATGTCTTTCCTTCCCCACTCTCCTCCCGTCTACTTTAAAAAAATCTTCCCCATTAATCTAGCAAGACTGAGCTACTGAATGATGCAATGGAAAAAGTGAATTTTAAGGAGGGAATTTTGAAATAAGCCCGAGGAAACCCTGTGAGGAAAAAGACTGTTCCTGGCACAGGACTGAAGAAACTGCTGGGTAAAAGGTCTGCTTATGTGGGAAAACAGGATAGCTAACCTACAGAGCATTTGAAAACTAGGAAGCTAGAAAGTGGGAGTGTTTCCTCCTTGTATAACTTGCTATGTGAAGATAGAGAAAAAAGGGTTCAGATAATGCTTGTTAACAGTAAGAGAGCTTTTAGCTCCAGTTAAAAAAAAATTCGTGGGGTGATGGGGTTTCTTTCACCAAGTTTAAATTGCATTACCTCAAAAAACCCAGGAAGCATAGCTGTTAATGCCCAGTGGTTGTACTTTTTAGAAAATATAGCATATATACTATATAGCCTGGGTTTGATTTCTGGCTCTGCCATTTACTAGGCCTGTGTTCTTGGACAAAATTCTTAAGTTTTCTGTGCCTCAATTACCTCATCTGAAATAATGGGGATAATAAGGGAATCTACCTCATAAGATACGAGCATTAAATACACGTCGAATTTCCTAGGATCGTGTTTGACACATAACACTCTGTATTTCTTTAATAAAATTAAGGAAATAGGGCATAATCTGTTAATCACAGAAAGTGGCACACTAATTCTGATAATGCTTCCATAAGCCTGAAATGTTTTAGAGAGTCCCTCTCTGGAATTTTCTGAGGCATTTTACAAGCTATGCAAAAAGGCTCTTATTTCCTTATTTTTTGACCAGAGGTGACATTATCCTCCATCTCTTTTATAACAGTGGATTTTGAATCAGATTTCAAAATTGAAAACTCTCAAAGGATAAAAATTTGTTGCCAGTGAAGACAACTCAAAGAATGTGAAGCAGGCTCAGAAGGTAATTTGGAAGTAAGAGTTCCAAAAATACTTGGCAACATTGTTGAAATAAGTGCAAGCCTTCCTGATGTGACTCCTTTGAAGATAAAAACTCTTTTTTGATGTTTAAGTTCAGGTACATTTGTCGAAGAAAAACAACATGTTACTCTCCAACTTGATGTCATGTTTTTCTTTGTGTGTTAGAAGAATATATGACTTCATCAGTAACCCACTTTGTAAATTTTATAAGGAGTTATTTTGAAAAAAAAAAATAGCTAGGCAACAAGGAACAAACTGAGGGTTTTGGAAGGGAGGGGAGTGAGGGGTGGGGTGTGCCAGCATGGTGGGTAATAGGGAGGGCACGTATTGCATGGAGCACTGGGTGTGGTGCATAAACAATGAATTCTGGAACACTGAAAAGAAATTAAAAAGAATAAATAAAATTTTAAAAAAATTAGCTAGGCAACAAACGTGGTCTTCAGCATTACTTGTTTAGGTCAGATCTGGTCATTAGGAACAAAACCTCTGACCTGTGAGTCAATTCTCCATTCTATCTAGAGGCTGTAATTGAGCAGATATTAGTAATATTTTAAATGTATTATGCCAAACATTTTGGTAAGTATTTTACAGGCACTATTTCACTGAATCATCATAATAACAAAGATATTGCATTAATTTTCATCTTAGGAGAGGAAATGTAAGTTTAACTAACTGAGTAACTGATTAGTCTGAGATCTCACAACTAGTAAGTGGCTGACCTAGGGTTTGAACCCAGGTAATTTGAGTTTAGCCTCCACACTCTTAGCCAACTCACCACACCATTTTCCTGAATGAGAAATTAGTCCCGCTTCTTACAATTTTCCTCACTGTCCTGTCTATCATGAAGAATTGTGGTCAATTCTGGCTGGCAACAGGAGTGGGGTCTCTCATTAGAAGGGAGCCCATTTTTCATTCCATATTTAGTGTTGGTGTGTAATCATCTCCCTCACGCCACAGGTAGCCCATAGAGAAGAGTGCTTTAAGTATAAGAGACAATGTTGAACCTAGCAAGGCTTCCCCACCCCTTTCAATAACCAGTTTGGGCTGGTTTCATCTTCGGTTGGTAATAAGGGAAGGAAAGCTGTGTGGGTAGAGGCAGGGCGTCTGAAGTGTTTTGGCAACACAAGGCTTATAGAGGGTTGCTAAGGAATACCAATGTTTTGTCTCTCAGAGGTAATGTGATGACTCCCTTATGTCAGTCTAGATAATTAAGAAGATTATTTATAATGTTATAGGCATGATTCTCTTTTAAGATAGAAGCGCATTTTCCTCATAAAATATTCAATAGCAGATTATTATCCTTTTGCCAAATTTCATAGGGACTTATCAGAATTTCTGAAAAATAAGATGGCAGTAATTTAATTTTATTAAGACAAAATAAATAAGTCAACCTTAAGTTCCATATCTAGCTCTATTGCTAGTATACCAAAAGTTAACATAGCCCACTAATTCCTTCCAAAATTATCGTGAAACAAATAGATGTGGAATGCCATCTGCTTCCCAGAATTTCCCCAGGAGCTTGAGCATGTCTATAGACATCTGTTATAACCTGGAACATCATATATTTATTAATGTTAACTCTTATGAATAACTTATATTGATGCTTACTTTTTAAATGTTCAACTAAGGAAGACTTCTATTTAATGAACAGTTGCCTAGATAGATTTTTAGCTGTCTGACTTAGAATATTTTAGCAGTTGACACCCACAAATTCCAATTCTGTATAAGCCTACCTCTTGATTATGTTGAAAATTAGTTTATCTTGCGCAACTAAAAGCTATTGTGAACACCCATAATCCAATATTATTGCAATCATGTACTTGATAAAAATAACACCATACTTAAGAGTGTGACTATTTCAGAGATATATAGATTAACAAGGAGCTAATATTCCAGAATCCCTGAATCTGTAATTAAATAACCCCGAGTTATTTAATGATTAATTTACCCGATACTGGGGTACTTATGTACAAATACTCTGTTCAGGGTGACGTTTGAAGTTGTGCAGTATTTAAAATTTTTTCAGAAGTAGATACTTTTGGGGCTCCTGGATGGCTCAGTTATTAAGCATCTGCCTTCTGCTCAGGTCATGATCCCAGGATCGAACCCCACATCAGGCTCCCTGGTTGCCGGAAAGCCCACTTCCCCCTCTCCCATTCCCCCTGCTTGTGTTCCCTCTCTCGCTGTCTCTCTCTGTCAAGTAAATAAATAAAATCTTAAAAAAAAAAGTAGATTCTTTCATCAAGAAACTTACACTCTCTTTTTTTTTTAAGATTATTTATTTATTTATTTGACAGAGAGAGAGAAATCACAAGTAGGCAGAAGTAGGCAAAGAGACAGGCAGAGAGAGAGGGAGGAGCAGGCTTCCTGCTGAGCGGAGAATCTGATGTGGGGTCTGATCCCAGGACCCTGGGACCATGACCTGAGCCTAAGGCAAAGGCTTAACCCACTGAGCCACCCAGGTGCCCCGAAACGTACACTCTTATACAAAAAGAAAATCACTCATCCAAGTAACTATATAATTTAAGAAAAAAAGTAAGAAATGTCTTTCCTGGGACACCTAGGTGGCTCAGTGGGTTAAAGTCTCTGCCTTTGGCTCAGGTCATGGTCTCAGGGTCCTGGGATCGAGACCCAAGTCGGGCTCTCTGCTCAGTGGGGAGCCTGCTTCCTCCTCTCTCCCTGCCTGCCTCTCTGATGACTTGTAATCTCTGTCTATCAAATAAATAAATTTAAAAAAATCTTTAAAGAGATGTCTTTCCTGAGACACAAAAGAAGGCTCTATGAGAGTTGAGGGGAGATAGAGAGCAGTTGTTTCTAGATGATGTGTTGGGAGAGGCTCTGATGTAGCATTTGTGAAGAGTATGTTGGATAGCTGCTGGGGAGCAGGGGAGTGGGGAGAAAGGGCACTCAAGTCAAGGGCTCAATGTGAGCAAAGGCTCAAAGAAAATTGGTACATTCTCTAGAACAGCAATTCTGGAATCTAAGTTGCCATATGGGTAGTGAGAAATAAAATAGGGATAAGAGGATGAAGATAAGTCCTTAACAGAAAATATTCAATGGTAGGACAAGAGGTTTGGAATTTACTTATGTACTGATAGAGAGCAATGAAAAGTGTTCAGAGGGAGAGGATTCATAGAGTTAAAACCATGTTTTAAGAAGTTTAATCTCGGGGCGCCTGGGTGGCTCAGTGGGTTAAGCCTCTGCCTTCAGCCCAGGTCATGATCTCTGGGTCCTGGGATCAAGCCCGGCATGGGGCTCTCTGCTCAGCGGGGAGCCTGCTTCCTCCTCTCTCTCTGCTGTCTCTTTGCCTACTTGTGATCTCTGTCTGTCAAATAAATAGGTAAAATCTTAAAAAAAAAAAAAAGAAGTTTAATCTCGTGTAATTGGGTAGTAGATGTTGAAGGAGGACCGTGCAAATGGGGATCATCAGTTAGACCAGGAGATCTTGAGCAAGAGGTAGGAGAGTGTATGTATGTCAGAGGCCAAGGAGTTAAAATTGGTTGGACTTGGCAACTGGCGACATATGGATGCAGGAAAGGAAGGGGTCAAATGTGAGTAAAAGTCTTTTATGCCTAGGTAGGGCAGAATTGCCAACAGATTCAAGATATTCAGGAGAAGGAACAGGGGTTGGTAGGGGAGATGATGGATTCACACCAAGTTCAAGGTGTCTTTGGGACAACCAGATAGAGTTATCTGGGGGGGGGGGGCAGTTGAAACATTGGTTGGAGAGAGATGAGGGGGTCAAAGATAGAGATGTGGGAGTTTCAGAAGGGATAGCTGAAGTCAGAAGATGGTCAAAGCACGACCAGAGACATATTTATGAAAAGAGAGGACAAGCTAAAGACAGATCCTTCATGAAGCACCTACATTGAAGGGGTAGAAGAGGAAGGGAATCCATATGGAATTTTATTTCGAAGTCAATCAGAAATTATAATAGAACTTGAAAAATTAGGCTAATTCAATTAGTCAAGTCATTTCAGATTCATTCTGCTAGAAGCTGAGTATCTTATAATTTGATGTGCAGGTAATAGTAACCTGGAAAGAAAGGGATGTGCTAACACAACATTCCCAGAAAAGAATCCTGAGCATAGTTAGAGGTTCACTAGAGTGCATTGAAACTTTGATTTCTAAAAGTCTTGAAAATTTCCTAAAAAACTCTTGAAAAAGGGACAAGCATTTCAAAAGGGAAGGTAGACCATGAAGCCTAGGCAGTTTACAAGTGGAAACATGGCTACACAATTACGAATGATCTCAGGTAAGAAGAAAAGAGAGCTACTATAAGCAAAACCAAACAAAATAGTTTGGTATCACTGGGAGCTCTCCAATGAGCTCATGAAACCAATAATGAAGACTAGCCAGAGGTACCTACTTATAATAGTATAAATAAATGTTAAAAAAAAATCTGAGGTGATGTGAAGATGAGAAGCATGTGAAAAACATTGAGGGCACACAAAGCACGAGTGTATAAATAATTATGTATACTTAAGTCATATTGAGAGCAAAAAGGTAAAGGCAATCATTGGACAACTGCTGAGATACATAGTATAATAGCAACATGACGAAAATAGAATTATTCTATTTCTATATTGCTTCTACATTTTTGATTAAGGAGAATAATTCTAACCCTGAAGAGGGTATAGCAAATAATCTTAAAGGAAAACTGAAGCACAAGAAGAAATAGAGCACTGAAGACAGAGCTGTTCAGACTCTGATGGGGTTCATTTATTATTGTTATTTTTAGAGAGGGAGCAAGCAGGAGTCGGGGGGTCAGAGGAAGGGACAGTGAGAATTTTAAACATGTTTCATGCCCAGCACAGATCCCAGTGTGGGGCTTGATCTCACGACCCTGTGAACATGACCTGATCTGAAATCAAGAGTCGGATGCTCAACTGACTGAGCCACCCATGTGCCCCAACATAACAGAAAATTACTGTCAAGTAACCTTGGAATCTTGGAAGAAGAGGTCTTGAAGACTAAAAGTAGCAAATGTCCTAATTTTTGGAAGAGGGACAATGGGGGAATTATGAATATTTAAAGATTGGTGAACTTACTGGTTAATCCTTGGCAAAGTTGTAGAATGAATTATTAAACAATGTTGTATTTAGACAAGCAATGTCTAAGAGATAACATTCGATTATTAAAAATGAAGCATTTAAAACTTTCTTTAGCTTAATTTTTCTAGATGGACAGATGATGATTATGGTGGTTACAACAATAGCTAACATTTACAGATAACTTTTTACGAGTCAGGAGCTACTTAAAGCTCTTAAACGAATCCATTTATTTCATCTTCCCCAAACGTTTTTGAAGTAGGAACCACATTTATCCCCAGTAGGTAGGTGAAGAAATTGAGAAATGAAGATATCTAGATTATGGAAATTCAATTACCTTGGTTTTAACAGGGCTTTGAACAAAGTTTCTTATTTTATTCTTTCAGAAATTTGTGTAAATTCAAACAGAAAAAAAATGTAGTTGAAAGTGATTATATTAACATTAATAAATGTATTGAGGTAACTTTCTGACTCAGAATTTTGAGGGTGAAACAGGGGGTGCTGGAAGACTTATTGTTAGAAACTGCTCCAGGTCGGCTAGTTTTAGAAATCAATGAATTAAAAGAGGACCAAATCAAGATTTCGAAATATCTTGTCTATTAGGAATGTTGGACCTAAATCAATGATTAATTTTATTCTTAACAAATGTAAACTATGGAACTTTGTACAATATGTTAATTGTAGAAGATTAAAAAAATTCAGACAACTTCAATGAAAAATAGAAGAGTCCCTCGTACTCCCACTGCTTTAGAACTAACTGCTGTCCACATTTTGATGCATTTTATTCCATTCTTTCTTCAGGATACCCAAACCACAGATGTGCACCCTTACACAAAACATACATGCAAACCACATGAGGGGGCCCATACACAATTTGTGTTCCATCTTTTGTACTTATTGTGTCATGAGCGTTTTTCTCATGTTATTAAATTTTATTTATAAAAATACTAAATTTTATTTAGAATACCATTATTTGCTCAATCAGTCTCTCTTTTTTTTTCTGCCCCTTAGGCTGCTTTGTATCTTTTGTTATAATGAGTAGTTGTGTGATGAAGTTCCTTGTATGTAAATTTTGAACCACTTTTCTCTGATTATTTCCTCAAGATAGGTCCCTAGAAGTTAGTTACCTAGGTATAGGGATGTTTTAAAAATTCTTAATAGAAGAATAAATGAAACAAGATGGGATTGGGAGGGAGACAAACCATAAATGACTCTTAATCTTACAAAAGAAACTGGGGGTTGCTGGGGGGAGGTGGGGTTGGGAGAGGGGGAGGGGGTTATGGACATTGGGGAGGGTACGTGCTATCGTGAGTGCTGTGAAGTGTGTAAACCTGGCGATTCACAGACCTGTACCCCTGGGGATAAAAATACATTATATGTTTATAAAAAAAAAAATTGGAAGAGGAGGCAAACCATAAGAGACTATGGACTCTGAAAAACAACTTGAGGGTTTTGAAGGGTCAGGGGTGGGAGTTTGGGGGAACAGGTGGTGGGTAATAGGGAGGGCACGTTTTGCATGGAGCACTGGGTGTTGTGCAAAAACAATGAATACTGTTACGCTGAAAAAATAAATAAATTAAAAAAAGTTCTTAATACAGATTGTTAAAAAGAATTCAATGAAAAGTCGTTTTGACTTATATTTCTATATTTCACCTCACTCTGACTAATTACGGATATTGCAAGTAAAAGATCTTTTAGCAATTTGCATAGGTCAAATAGTATCTCATTTTGATGTCTTAATGAGATTTCTGAGATTAGTGTGGGGAAATATTCATCATTTTCTTGGCTATCTGTATCAATTATTTTTTAAATTGCCTGTTTGTGATGTCTACCCATTTTTCTGTAAAAGCTATTAATTATTTACTTATCAATGTGTAAGAACTCTTTGAATTAAGGATAATAACCTTTTGTTTGTCATGTTAGTTGCAAGTAATTTTTTTAATTGCATTTAAATTTTACTTCTGGTGTTATTAGAAGCATTAAATTTGGGATGCCTGGGTAGCTCAGTCAGTTAAGTGTCTGCTTTGGGCCAAGGTCATGAACCCAGAGCCCTGGGATCTAGTGCCATACCAGGCTCTCTGGTGGGCAGGAAGTATGCTTCTCCATCTGCCTGCACTCCCCCTGCTTTCGTGTGTGCTCTCTCTCTGGCAAATAAGTAAATAAAATCTTTAAAAAAAAAGTGCTGAAAATGTTACTCTATTACCTTGATGTCTTTAATATCTTTGTCATCTGAGACACAGTAATTATCCATCTATATTTTCTTCCAGTTTCCTAAAGATCTTTTTAAAAAGCCTCTTCCATCTAGCTGAATTATTTTATTTATGGTAACTGCCAAGGATCTAATGTTTTTTTTCCAAATTTTTGGATGATCTATAGCTCTATCAAAAGATTCTTTCCTATTGATTTACTTTTAAAAAGTGTTAATTTTTATCATTTACTAATTTTGTATGTATATTAGGGTCTGGTTCCAGGTTACCTGCACAGTTGGGTTTGGTATTAATACTACATAGTTTAGATAATGTGTTGATGAGACAAATTAACATTTATTGGTCAAGTTTTTGAACTTTATTGCTTTTGTCTAAAATGTCTTAATTAGCAGCAATAGTTTTTTGTTTTTTTCCACTTGGACTTTGGAGTGATTTTGTCAAAGTCCTACAGAAATGAAATTGAAAACCCAAACAATTACCCATCCATTTTACTCCCCATCCAAAAAAAAAAAAAAAAAGCCAAGTAACCAAGCAAAAAAACATGTATCCTGGTAGAATTTTAAAAGTTATTCCTAATAGTAACTATCATTATCCAGAGATAATCAGAGATCAATACTCTTATATATGATTTATATCTGCATGATATGTTATAGCTCACATAAAATTGGAGGTGTATTTTACATATTTAGTAATCTGACCTTTTTTAATATATCATGAACACAATGATATGTCATGTCATTAAATAGTATTCTAAATTATTTTTTAATGATTTCATATTATTCCATTATATGTAATATACACATATATATTATACTATATATATATATATATATACACACATATATGCACTCTATTTACTCAGCTAAATTCCTATTTTTAGACATTGAGTTTGCTTCTACTTTTGTACTATAAGAAATGACTTTGCTATGTCGTGAGCACCTTAGGACTTCATCTGTGAGTGCATCTCTTATTTTTCTTTAGTATAAGATCCTTGTTAATAAAATTCTAGGTCAGAGGATAAAATTATTTTTGACTTTTCTTCTATCAGTTTCCAAACTGTCCTGTTTAGTAATTTCATGCTGCCACCAGCAGTGAACAAGAATGCCTCCTTTGGGGTGCCTGGGTGGCTCAGTGGGTTAAGCTTCTGCCTTCAGCTCAGGTCGGGGTCTTAGGGTCCTGCGATCGAGCCCTGCATTGGGCGCTCTGCTCAGCGGGGTGTCTGCTTCTCCCTCTCTCTCTGCCTGCCTCTCTGTCTACTTGTGATCTCTCTCTCTGTCAAATAAATAAAGTCTTATAAGAAAAATAGAATGCTTCCTTTGAGAATTTTGATTGGAATTGCATTAAACATAAAATAAATTTGGAAAAATATGATGGATTTTTGGTATTTTAGCTTCACCTTAAGGAATGGTGTGCCTTCCCCAAACACATATATTGTTTAGTAGTTTCATTATATAAATTCTGCACATTTCCTTGTCGTAGTGGGTATAAGAGTATAAAAGTTTTTTTGTATAAATCTTACACATTCCTTAAGTAGGATTCTTTTCAGGTTTTAACAGTTAAATTTTTAATTTTATAGCTATTAGGAATGAGATATTTTTGTATTACCTTTTCTGACTAATTATTGTTTTTCAGAAAGCTACTGATTTTTGTGTATTCATTGTGTATCTGGCTACTGACTTTCAAGTTAATGGTTATTCTTAACTTTACAGACACTGAAGCTAAGGACTAGAGTGTATTAATTTCCCCAAATGGTATGGTTGGTCCAGTGTTGAAACTGGTATTGAACCTAAATTTCTATAACTCCAAAGATGATGCTTTTTTTTTTTTTAAAGGTTTTATTTATTTATTTGACAGAGAGGTAGAGAGATCACAAGTAGGCAGAGAGGCAGGCAGAGAGAGAGAGAAGAGGGGAAGCAGGCTCCCTGCTGAGCAGAGAGCCCGATATGGGACTTGATCCCAGGACCCTGAGATCATGACCTGAGCCGAAGGCAGAGGCTTAATCCACTGAGCCACCCAGGAGCCCTAGATGATGCTCTTTATACCACATCTTATCTTTTCTCAAACCTGTCGTTAGAAATACAGCTCCCCAAACAAGATGGTATAGCACTAAGCACTCTGTATGGGTCAGTACTTTGAGCACCCAATTTTAAGACTGACACTGACATTTCAGAGTGTCTAGAATGAGCCTGTGATATGAGCAATGATCGAAATCAAGAAAATGAAGTCGTATGGCTTCAGTGGCTGGAGCCATGATGAATGGGTGAGTGGGATTTTAAGGAAATGAGATTCTGAACTCAACACAGAGGGCTGTTCTCAAATGGAAAAGGGTATTGGGTGAGGTATGGACACACCTTTTGGAAGCATTCAAGGAGAAGCTGGGTGAGCATCTTTGGAGCATAGCATAGTGAGGATGGGAATACGGACATTCTCTAAGTTTTCTTCAGCTAGAGCGGGAAATCTCTAGGTTTTCTCCTGGCTCAATGATTATTTCTGCATCCTAGTTCTGAAACACCCTCATTCTTAAGTATCCACGGGCATTGGATGTGGTTATCACTACATCTTATGAGGTGAATGAAAAAGCACACATTTTCTAAACCTATTTTATTCAGGAAATTTAGTCTGCTTTCCTAGCCAGAGAACAAATTCTGACACATCTCAAAATGAAACTCAGCTGGGCTACTCGTTTATTCCTTTGTCCTTTCCTGTTTGTTCTAATGAATGGTGACAAAGCAAACAAGGATAAAGAACAAACACAAGGTAAACCCCCCAAAACTCAAGGGGTGATGGTGAACTTTGTTGTTGGCTTTAGTGAAAAAAATATTTTCAGCTTGATGGCCTTCATGCATTTGCTCATTCACAAAGGGGTATGTGTGTGCGCGTGTGTTCCAGCTAGTGCTGAGCTCAGTGCTGGGGAGCCTGCCTTAGCAAATCCCGGCTGGAGGGAAGAGACCTTGTGTAATGGAAGTGGGATGGGAAGGTCACAATCTCAGGGTATGGGATGCTCTGGGAAATGGTGCCATCCCAGCCCTGTCAAAGCAATTACAAATGCTTCTGAAATGGCATCACTTTCTCTTTTCCCACCTCTACTCCCCTGTGTACTGTGGAAAGCAGAGGAGACCATAAGGGCTAAAGGACTGGTTTGGGTTAGAAAATGCGGTTAAGTGAAGCAGAACCTCTATAGATTCTTCTCTTTGTTCCACTTCGAGCTCTATTAAGAGTGAACCACAGAGGAAGTTCTAAATGGGGTGAGGTTTGTGGTTTTGATGTTTCTTAGAATTTATTGTGATGTTGCGGCCAGAGAGTGTGACAAGCAGAAGAATTGACCCAACTGGTGTTATTTAACTAATCCCTTAGCTTTTCATGGTGTTAGGTTTTCCACCTACAAAATGGGAACGGTGACATCTGCTTTCGCAAATACTCATAGGATATTTGGACAAATGAGATATGGATCTGAAAGTTATATATATATATATATATATATATATTTTAAGGTCTAAGTGCTATGTGACAATAGGTGCTATTATCATTATTAATTTTGTAATTCTTTCACTTAAGAGACGTCCTTTATTTTCTAGATCTGCGAGCATAGGTCGATTTTGAGTAACAGTGGTAGCTCATTTGTACTCCTTTGTCAATCACAAACACAATTACACATGGAAAACTTGGTGTTTTGGACAGGAACCAGTTTTGAGTTCTTTTCAGAGCTTCAGAGAATTACCTGGTTTCATGTCTCTAAGGGCTTGACTGAGTTCTCTCAGTCACTGGGGGTTTTATTGGAAAAAAATTTAAAAACGTAAAAAAAAAAAACCCCAAAAAAATATATAAAAAAAAAAGTTGGATCTCACTCAAACTGCTCCTATGCTCTCTTAGGAAAGCAGACATCCCACAGGCTTCTTGGTGAGGGGACTTGTGGAGGCAGTGAATTTTAAGGGAGTCTCTTCCCCCAATGACATCACTGTCACTGACAGAAGTTAAAAGATATGTATTTTATTTAAGAGAAGCTAGGCCGTTTGAGACAGGGAATGAAGGAATGGAAGCCCTGTTTGAGTTTTAGCCAGAGCTCTGTGGCCCTTGTTTTTATACTCTAGTTAGACTTCAGAGCTCAGACTCTGATTTATTTCAGTCAGAGTTTTGTAAAGAAGCAGCTTTTGGGGGTGCCTGGGTGGCTCAGTGGGTTAAAGCCTCTGCCTTTGGCTCGGGTCATGATCCCAGGGTCCTGGGATCGAGCCCCACATCGGGCTCTCTGCTCAGCAGGGAGCCTGCTTCCCTTCCTCTCTCTTTGCCTGCTTCTCTGCCTACTTGTGATCTCTGTCAAATAAATAAAATCTTAAAAAAAAAAAAAAAGAAGAAGCAGCTTTTGTTTTTTAACCATCCGGTACTATGCAGAAGGTTCCTGGGGATCCTTGTCTCGAGAAGTCTTTGCAAAGCAGCATTATCATTCTGTAGCACGCTGGAAAAACCTCGCCCTGTTATCAAAAAGCAGTTTCCTCAATAACTATCGAAATTATTATACCTAGTCACATGCCCTCCTTTGTGGGTGGGCTATTATGTTTGGCAAAGAAATGTGGTACAGCACATTTTGTTTGAAGCAACCTTTCCCTCTCTGGAAGAATCTCAGTATGGCTCTGTGGAAAATTGGGCCGAGGCTTGATTGTTTGAATATCCTTGCACAGGACTTCTTTACTGAGGAGATTCCTGCGTCTCCATGTACCATTGTCATGGGACTGTCTTTAGATGCCCAAGACAAATTAGAAGTCCTTCCTGTAACTTTGTCTTAACTACGAGGTACTTCAGAACAATGGCGCCTCTTGGATTCTTTTAGCCATTATGACTTTAAGAAGCCCTTAGAACTCTAAATGAGGCAATGATCCAAACACAGGTAAGGGTATACCTTCAGGAAAGAGCCAGGTGGATTGCTCTTGTTTTTACTCTCCTATCTGACAGGCAGACTGAATGGGGGAGAAATGTATATGGCGGGCCCAGGAAGTAGAAGTAGGGCTGGTTTCTGGGGTGACTTGGCACCATGCTGAGAAGGGCCCAGCACTTCAATTAATGCTGTGCTCTTGCCACGTTGATATTTTGAATACTTTTTGAACAAGGGTGTCCCACATTTTCCTTGTGTTCTGGCCCCATAAATCATGTAGCAGGTCCTGCTTTGAGGCCGTCAACTGTCTTATGAACTGCTAGAAGATCCCAGATACCGACAAAAAAGGAATGGGATGAAGTGTGGTGTCTGGTGACAGGCTATGCATGCTAACGAATTAACTAGAACCTGTGTGTGTGTGTTCTTGGTTTAATGTTGGTCTTCGTATTGGGTGGATTTCTGTTTTATGCAAGGAAATTTCTACCACCCAAGTTCCCATGTTTACAAGTCTAGAAAAAATTCCTTAGAAGTGGAAAGAAATAGGGAGTGGATCTGGGGAAATGTGAGAGCTCCTTATTATTTTGCGTCACGAGCAGCTTTGGCCGGCAAATCTGGCTCTGTTGCTCAAATTCCAGTGTTAGAACTTTATATGGCTCCCTTCCAAATGGAGTCAGTTCTAGGCAGGTGCTTGTTGTTGTGATTATTTCTGTTGTCTAAATTGTGACAGAGCTCACCTCCTTCACATCTGTGCTTAAATGTCACCCCTTCTGTGAGGCCGGTCCTGCCAACGTCACTGTGATCCACAGCCCACTCCCTACTCCTGATTTCCCTTCCTGTCCTTTAAATACATAAGGCCTGGCTCATGTTAGGTGCTCGATCACCGTTAATTGAATAAAGGAATGAGGATACGGGTTGATAGCACACGTTCCTAACAATTACAGATAAACCTTGATGAGAATTAAAATGTTCACTTTATTCTTATCTCTTCACTCCCCAGCTGGGTCTGTTCTCTCAAAAAGTGATTCTCGTTCTCGGAATTCTTCCAGGGTCAGTCCCCAAACAGTGCTATTTTTATGATCTCTAGCCAGTTTAAGGTCTAGAGTTTTCCAGTCTGAGGGTCCCCATGTTATTTAGGAACTGTATTTTCTAAGGTCATGGTGGGAATGGAGATAAGATAATGCGTTCCTTGCAGAGTAGGATGTCAAGAACATATGGAATGTTACTACTCCTAGGGGAGGGGATCTCTCTCTTTCTGGAAGGAGTTCGTCTGGGTCTTTCACTGGTTTTACTGTGGGCCAAGTTTCCTGCCAGAGAGGAGTTCTGTCGAGATAACTGTCAGTCCTTCATCTCACTCTTCCTGAGAATGCTGGAAATATTAGTGTCATCTATCCCAGCAATATTAAAAATGAAATTCAAATGACAAGTCTACTTCAATAGTTCTTCTTTCGTATAAAAACTGGCTATTTGTTAAAATATGTACTAACTTGAAAAAAGCCTCAAGAAACTTTTCATCTAATCGGTTTGAAGCAGTCCTGTTTTTGAGTTACAGCTGAAAACTGAACTCTTTGGCTAAGAGATACTTTGATGATTAATTCAGTGAAGGAAGGGTTGGGACATGGACAAAGTAACGAAGGAAGAACGTGAGAGTACGTGTATAAAATACAATCCATATTTGATAAACCCAGACTGATATTCTGGTTTTTAAACAATTGTTTCTGTGTACTTCCCATAATTTTTTCTTTATTCTCTTTGAGTTTTTGAGAAGACTTCTGACAATCTAAAATTCAGTTTACTGATAGGAGAAGTGAAGGACACAATTACAGTATTAGTTTTCAATCTGAGAGCCTACCTGCCACATTCCACCTACTTACTGTGCTTAATCTATTTTTTTCTTTTTTTAGAGGTATAAGAGGATGGGTGGGCACTTGGTTCTGTCAAGTTATAGGCATAGACATTTGTGTTTTTCAACCCCTTGCAGTAGAAATAATGACTGTTTGGACACTCAAAACCAAGTGGAATAAATGTACAGAACATCTCGTTTCACAGTGAGGAAATGGAGGAACAAATTTTAATGTAAAAAATCAAATAGATCTGAGAATGTAAAAAGGTTTTCTTTTTTTTTTTTTTTCCCCCTTTCCCTAACAAAGTCTGTGAATTGCTATGTTTGGGTACATTGGAAAATCTTATGATTTTGTTCCTTAAGCATACATTGTTTCAGTGAAAGGAAATAGGAAGAAAACCGTTAAAATGAGAAGACTGTGTCTGAGTTTTAGTTTAGGTGGGAGATTTTGAAAATTTTAAGTACTTCCCAAAGTGAAACAGTCCCAGCAAATTTTCTGGATACTGTATGTTTTCATTTTCCCAGCGGGGATGGGGCAGTGCTGAGGTGGCTTCCTGGTAAAACAAGGGTGGGGAAAGCTGGCGTGTCCCGGGGTGTCTAGCAGGAGGTGGATGTGTTGTTTCCATGGACACACCACTGCTCCATTTTCCCCTCTAGGTTGTGACAAATGGGACTGGGTTTTGCCTGGTGAGGTGGAGGCTAGTATGAATTTATTCCCGTAAACTTTTTTTTCCAATCGCCCCCCGCAACCTCCGTAACCTTCGTATAAACAATTTATTTCCAAGGTAGAATTACTTTGTGATCTTACTTTGGAGATTTGCTTAATTCCTTCTAATGGGATATGTTCAGGCTAATGGAACAATTCAAAAAGTAGGTGTGTGTGTGTGTGTGTGTGTGTGTGTGTATGGTGTGTGTTAATCATCAGAAAAAGCACACACCAGTATACTCAGGAACCTACTTACTCTCTTGCCTGCTTGGAAGGCGTGATGCCTCTTGTTCTACCTCTATTTTCATTTGGAACCCTCAGTGCAAATTCCTGGTTTTCCTGAATAACTGTAGGCAGTCATAGCCTCAGACCACTTGCTGCTTCAGTGGGAGTTAAAAGGTGCTCTGGAGGGAACGCGGGCTTCAATAAGGCTGTGCTATAGTTCAAGAAGGAAAATGGGGAACAACGGGCTGTATATTTCCCCAGCTACATGATATAGTTTAGTAATTTGGGAGGTAGAAGCAAAGGCTGAGCGTGTGCCCACACAACTCACACAGTGTAATAAAGTAACCTTTAGACAACAGCTGTAATGCAAAAAGCCCATGCCAAAAACAACAGAGCAGGGCCCAGTTCCTGTCCCTTAAAGCCTGACAGCTGAAACGGTGACTGACTTTAAAGACACACACACATAAGAACAAAACAAAACAAACGATAGTTCCAAAGCAAAGTTTTCTGAAGAAAGGGAAATGTACTAATTAGAAGCTAGACATTTCAAAAGCATTGTTGTATGGAAGAGGGCCAACCTTATTGGTGGACGTCTGGACTTCTGGTTCCTTACTATTGGCTGAGAAAATGCTTCAACTTCTTGAATCCTTTTTGGGTGACACTAAGACATTGTATCCATTTAATAAAAATGCTAAATTTGGATTAGCATTATTATTTATGCTCTGGCAACTGGAAGAGCAGGGAACAATATCCTCCTACCCATCCTGATTTAACACCAGTTTTTAAAAAGTACTCATTCTTTCTGACAGCTAATTTCAGGGGCAGAAAATGCTGAGAAATTGAGATCTGGATTTCCAAGTTTTTAGAAAATTATATCACAAATTGTAGCTAATTGTAACTGGCTGTGCCACAGATTTCCAGGTTACTTAGCCAAATATACAGGATTTCAGAAAATTAAAAAAAAAAAAAGCTGGGTCACTTAAGGAAAGTAGTTTATTTCTTGCTTTGATTCTTTCCCAGAACAGACATAAAAAATACACTATTTTCCTTCCCTGTATTAGCGAGATAGTTTCCAAATCCGCAACATTGCACGCATTGCATTCCTTTATCAGGATCTTAGTTTGTGACTCTGCTGAAAACTGATCTCTAAGAATGAATCTGATATGTGCTTTTACCTACTTTTCTCTTGTTTAATGCTTAGTTTAGTTAAGTACAATGACATTCATTCTGATTCTGTTAGGCTCTCTGGAACATACTACCTCATGACAGATAAAAAGTTTCAAGTTGTTTGTTTTATTCTTCCCCCTCCCCCATTTCAAAGAATTTAACTTTTGGGTGTATTCCTTGCTTTAAAAAGTCTCCAAGTTGAGAATCTGCTTTTTAATCTCCTGTCTGGCAAATGCCCACTGGAGGAGAAACTGCCTTTTTAAGGTACCGAGAAGGTACATGACAGTGAGCCGAACTGCCTCCCAAGCTTCAGATTGCTCTTTAAGACGGTGGGCACAGACCGCCCAAAATACAGACCATTGCCCTGCCCGCAGGTTCTGAGAGAATGACAGAGGGTCACAGGGGTTAAGAGAAAGCCAGAGCCGCGTCCACGAAGGATGACAGTTCTGTTTTTCCACTCACAGGGGCTCGGCGGCCGGGGCACCAGCAGCGCGTCTGCCCTTCCCCTCAGCAACCACCTCCCCGAGTGATAACTGGACGCAGACTTACTGTGATGGCCTGAAGTCTTTCCTTCACCAGCTCGGCTTCTTCCATGCTGGAAGTCAAGGGCAGGCAGACGGGGGCAGGAAGTCCCAAGCTACCATAAAGCAGGAGCCTTCTGGGGGAGAGGCGAGGGGTGACAGCGAGAAAGCCCTTGGCCCCCGTGGAGGAAGGCAGAAACCCCCGAGGCGGCTGGAGCGTCTCTGAGCAGATGTCCAGAGCCGGCCAGACAGACACATGTAATGAGAGTGTGCTAGGGAGGCAGACCCTGAGGCTGCTGGCGAGAGCTGACTGACAAGTCTGAACGGCAGCCGCACCAGCCCTTTTCCTTCAGGAGCTGCCAGCTCTTTGTTGTAATGTGCACAGTTAGCAAGGCACATTTTCTCATTAACTGTTCCTTACCCAACTCATTATTTTCCAGGAGTGGCACAGGGAGCCCGGAGGCGGAGGGTGTCATCGGCCTGTGCTCTAGCGACACACGGCCATCTGTGGGTGTGTGTGGGTCTGTGTGTGTGTGTCCAAAGTTTACCTGCACCCTCCTCCCGAGTTTGCAGAGACAGAGCCTCGCCTGGACTGACGGGGGCAAGCCACTTGCTTGCCTTTCTTCCTCTTACTGGCTTCAGGCAATAATAATAAATTCTGTGTTTATCTCAGAACTGAGTATGGGGGCAAATTTACCTCAGGTCGCCCTTCCCTCTCCCTCCTGCTCCCGCTTGAGCAGTTGCTTTCAAATTTTGGAGTCTTGCGGTCAGGGAGAAATCAAAGGGGTTAAGGTGACGCTGGGCCCACTGAACAGCATTGGGTGTGATTTAAACGTCCAGTACCACCCTTGGTTATTTCTTGTCTTGGATTGCCACGGGATGCCATTCTTTCTCGGACCTTATTCAGAAATGACACTCTGGGCTTTCAGGAAGGTGCCCATTTGGACCTCACCAGTGGTGCAAGAGAAAGGAGCAAGCCTTTGAAAGTGTGGCCAGACATTCTGTAACTCATGTGGTCTGACATTATATGGGTGTTCCCTTGCCCTTTAGAAAAAGAAAGCCAAGCCCAGTGAAACTCTTAGCAGAGGCTGGAAGCTTTACCATTGATCTTGTTTTCTTTCCTCTTTGATTTCTTTGATTAAATTTTACGCAGTAAACCATAATTACCATCTACCTCGTTGTTCTGTGTTTGGATGTTATCAGGCACCTTCGGATCAGCATTCAGCTGAACGCTTTAGAGGGACAAGCCAGACAGTGACCATGTGGTTTAATTTCCTACACACTGTTGACCGTAATAATAATAGCTAATATTTGTTGAATACTCTCTATAGAGAAATACTCCACATACCAAATATCATACAAGGTGCTGGGAGATAGATGCTATTATCCTTACTTTACAAATGAGGAAACCGAGGCTCAGAGCTGTAATTTGCTGCCTAGCTAATAATGGCAAACCCAAGACTGGCTGACAGACTTTATGATAACCATTCATCAAGGCCTACGCAAGAAATGGGGCAAGGGAAGACACAGGCTGAAGGCTGAATCAGTCTTTACGAGAAAGAGTTGGACTCCCAGCCTGTTCTTCCATCTAGCTTCCAGAACACTAGCATCTGGAAGCAAACCCCTTAGGGAGAACTCCTTGGGAATCTCTACAGTAATTTAGTGGCCCTAGAGAGAAAAGATTTTTCCATATTGTCATGTGGAGCTGCTCAACCGCAGAGTGAAACCCATCAGTGTCGAGATTCTGAAATCATCCTTGAGAGTAGTCTGTCCTTGTTCACACATACTCAAAAGAGATGGTTCGGGAAACTAGAGAAGTGGAGAATTGATTAGGCATGGGCCAAGTTTGGTGACTATTGGATGGATACTCGTGCTTAAAAAAAAATCAAACCTTCAGAATTTTTTATTTTGTTTGTGCAGGTCCTACATGAAATTAAATACAAGAGAGAAGTAGTGATAAATATCTCAGCCGGAATTGCATATTTGCAGCCCGGAACAGATGGACAGTTATCCAATTATTAGTCTGGATATTTCCTAAAAGCAATTTACCACTCAAATCTCATTGCTGCTGCGGGAAAACCCAAAGGTCTTCTAGTGTAGGGGAGGATTGGATAAAATAAGACCAGGGAATTTAGGAGGGAGCAGAGTTGTGACAATTGTTGATACCATTATGTGTTCATTCATTTATTTAGTTGATAATACCCCTAATTGCTAATATTTTAAAGGCACCTGTTATGCATTTATTCTGCACATACTTATTGACAACCCATGATGTGTTACACACTGTGATCGGTGTCTGGGATACAGGGATGAGCAAAATTCCTGCTCTCTGGAACTTCTCTTCTGGTAGGTAATGAAAAATAAACATAATAAGCAAGCAAAACAGAGTAGGTAAGAAGATGATTCTGTTGGAGCCTTCTGAGTAAACAATCAGCAAGATGGGTGGAAAGTACTAGATTTTATTAAGAGAATGACTCTGTGAGAGAATATGGGGGAGGTAGGCAAAGAGGGCGGAAGCCGGGACTCTGGGAGAGTGGTCAGACCGTGTCACAAGTCTGGCTCAGGTGAGGGAGAGAGGAAGAGAAAGTGCGTGGGAACTGCCTGAGCTGCAGTGCGGGCTCCGTCAGACTGGCAAGGCCATCAGAAAGTCCTGTGGCCCAGGCGTCTGGGTGGCTCAGTCCGTTAAATGGCCAATTCTTGATTTCAGCTCAGGTCATGGTCTCAGGGTTGTGAGATTGAGACCCGTGTCAGGCTCTGTGCTCAGCACCCAGTCTGCTTGAGTTTCTCTCTCCCTCTCTCTCTGTCCCTTCCCCTGATGGCAGGTGTGCTCTCCTCTCTCTCTCTCTCAAATAAGTAAATAAATAACATTTTAAAAAGATTTTAATTATTTATTTGTCAGAGAGAGAGAGTGCATAAGCAGGCAGAGTGTCAAGTAGAGGGACAAGTGGGCTTCCAGCTGAGCAAGGAGCCTGGGTCCAAGTCCTGGGACTTGATCCCAGGACTCTGGGATCATGATCTGAGCTGAAGGCAGATGCTTAGCTGACTAAGCCACCCAGGTGCCCCTAAAAAAAAAAAAAAATCTTAAAAAAAAAATCCTGGAGCCAAAGTCAGCTACCAGAGAGGGCCCATGTCTGTCAGGAATGAGCTTATTATAGCATTTCTGCCCTACTCACCCACTGGCTGGGGGTAGCCCCTGAGAGATAGGGTCCTGATGTAAAGGCAGGGATAGATTTCAGGGTGCAACAGCTGGGACCCTTTATCAGTTATGTTCCTGTAGTTGGATGTGTGGGCAGCACATTTCTATGACAGCCACAGTGATAAATGCATTGGAAAGAAAACAGAGCAAGGGAAGAGAATAAAGATTGCTAACTGGCGGAAGGTTGCAATTTGCAATTTAGAATGAAAAGGGAGTATTTGGATAAATGCTTGAAGAAGGGGTAGCAGTTAGCCACAAGTATTCAAGTGGGAAGAACATATCAGGCTAAGTCTGTGCAAAGGCCCCAAGGTAGACTTTCTCTGGCTTGTTTTAGGAACAAGGCCACTGTGGTGTAACAGGAGGCGCTGCAGGGAATGGTAACAGAGGTGGCTGGAAATGTAAAAGGTCTCAATCTGCATAGGTCTTATGCGACACTGTAAGGACTTTGTTTTTATTCAGTGTGGACTGAGGAGCCATTGAGGTATTTTATACAGAGAAATGGCATGACCTAGCTGTTTTGCAAGGATGGAAGCAGGGAGAGTAGGTAGGACACTATCGCTGTAATTCAGTTGGGAAATGATGGCAGGTTGAGCCAAGGTGATAGCAATAAGGGTATTTATTGTGAATTGCTTGAACCATGGATATATTTTAAAGTAGAACAAGAGAATTTCCTGACATTGGATATAGAGTTTGAGAGAAAGAGAAGATTCATGATAACTCTATGACTCTTGGACTGAGCAAATGGAATTTGCCATCAACTGAGATAGGGAAGTGGTGACATAGTTTTCTTCTGACAGAGAGGGCAGATACCAAGTGCTCAGTTTTAGACAAGTTAATTAGTTACCACATGGAGATGTTGAGGAGAAATTGGACATATGAGTTTGGAGTTCAGGAAAGAAGCCTCATCTACATTTACAAAATACATCTCTGAAAGTAAGCAGGATCACAAAATATCTAGAACTGTAATTCACAATGGAGCAGAATCTAGTGAACTAGCATTCATTAAACATTAACTAAATATTCATGACCAAATTCAGTCTCTGTAAAACACATATACAATAGAACTTATCTGCTCCCAGATATCTCATTAAACTAATTTTACCAAAGACTTTGGTGTTTGCCAAGCAATGTAAATGAAGATGGCAAGAGTTAGAAGTTAACATCAATGACCCGATCTTATGTTAGGAGGTAAGGGATATAACAGATTCTGAGACAGTGCCCTTTCTTAAAATGAATTCATTATCTCATTGGAGAGGGAAGACATATGTTAGAAACAATTAGGGGACAGAGAATAGTAAACCAGCTGTCATTGTATTGTGATAAAACAAAGTTCTAACTATTGGACTATTTGGAACCACGAGAGTATGGCATAGAGTAACGGTAATGTGGAGCACAAACAGTAAGTGTGAAATTAGTTGAAGAAGATAAAGATTAATGTATGTTGCAGAAAAGCCACTATAGGGGAAAGCAGAACCTAAAAGCCATTTTTAAAAAAGGTTTTATTTATTTATTTGACAGAGAGGGAGAGACCACAAGTAGGCAGAAAGGCAGGCAGAGGGAGAGGGGGAAATAGGCTTCCCGCTGAGCAGAGAGTCCAATGTGGGCCTTGTTTCCAGGACCCTGGGATCATGACCTGAGCTGAAGGCAGAGGCTTAACCCTGAGCCACCCAGCTGCCCCCTAAAAGCCATTTCTAAGGGTGAGAGGGAGAGTAACATAATGTGATAGAGGATCAGAAAGGAGATGGTCTTACCTGGAGAGAGGAGAAATTAGACAGAAAGATTGATGGAAATATATATCCCATACCTAGAATTTGATATTCAGGAAAAATGGACTAGGGCAGTGGCAGATGAAAGACCAATTCGTATTTTAGGAAAATTAAGCTGTTGACCCTTCAGAACATATAGGAAGAGGGAAAGATTAGGTAGGAAGGTAGGAGATATGAAATGTGATTGCCTGTGGATAGAGACTAAAAATTTGCCAATGTTCTGAAGAAGGAAAGTCCCTAGGCTTTTGCTTGTCTTTTAGAAGGTCTGAATCCAGAAGCCAAGGCATAGGACAGAGTAAGTGGAATAATACTTAACGTGCTAATTTAAATATTTAAAAATCCCAAAGTGACAGCAATAGGAATGATTTATAAGGGAGGAAGCCAAAAAACATTTCAGTGAACATAAAATTGGAGAGAAGAATGAGAATTTGTAGGTTCCAAATTAAGTACAAAAGGGAAACTTAGATTAGAGATTTTGGATTGAAAACCACAGAGAATCAAAATCTAAATAAGTAAATAAGTAAATCTAAATAAGTAAATATTTCTTGGATGTATATGTGAAAAGACTTTTCTAGAACTTTAAAAATTTTTTTTTAGAATTAAAATATAATGTAGAACTTTTTGAACAAAGTAAGTGTTCACGCCTGACTCTTTTTTTTCTCTCTCTCTCTCCTTCTTTCTCTTTTCTTTCTTTATGAATTTTCAGACTTCTGAAGGCCAGAAGTGGTACCAACCTAAAGACAGGGAATTTCCTTTTTCCTACTACGTCTCTGAAAGAATCATAAAGGAAAAAAAAAATCCTGACCCTCATATTAATTAGTACTAACCAGGCCATCTCCTTTTTTCTTTTTTTTTTTCCTTTTCTCTTTTCCTTTTTTTTCTCTTTTCTTTTTAAATTTTATTTATTTATTTGAGAGAGAGGTGAGGAGGCACAGAGGGAGAGAGAGAATCCCAAGCAGACTCCCAGCTGAGTGGGGAGCTCATGACCCTGAGATCACGACCTGAGTCAAAACTAGGTGTCCCCAAGCCATCCCAATTCTTCTTACCTTTGACACTTACTCTTCCACATGACTGGGCAACATGGTCTTTTTTGCATCCTTTCCTTCTCTGGTAGACCCCTGGATGGGATTTAGTTGCTATCCTCAAGCGACACACAGGTGTGTGAAGAGGGTGACTGCATACATTACAAGAGATTCCTGATCATGAGTTACTGTCATCGTAGAGTACTCTGTATAGTTGGGTTGGCAATATACTGGTGTCTGTTAGGCAATGTGAGCTCTCCAGTTCAGAGGACAAGTGGAGAAAATGCATTAGGCTTCAAGAGAGTCTGTAGCACAGATGCTCATTGTACTTGAACCATCGACATCATTGAACAGACTTGTTCCTCCCCTTCTATCTTCCCTGGGCCTCTGGGACACCTCAGTCTCTTGATTTTACTCTTACCTCATCAGCATATCTTTCTCAGCCTACTTTGCTCCTTCCTTCTCTTTTCCACTTGATATTGGCATGTACCAGGACTCAGTTGTTGGTGCCCTTTTGTCCTACATTCATCTCTACTCACTCCCCAGGGATCTTATTTAGTCTCATCCTAATGCTGAACTCTGAATTTTTTTTTAAGTTTTATTTATTAGTTTTTTTTTCCATTTTATTTATTTTTTTCAGCGTAACAGTATTCATTCTTTTTGCACAACACCCAGTGCTCCATGCAAAACGTGCCCTCCCCATTACCCACCACCTGCTGAACTCTGAATTTATTTAACCTCCAGTGTAGACTTCTTTTCTGTTCTAGGGTCTTAGGTTGTTACCTCTGCCTGGAACTCGAGGTATCTGTATGGCTCATTGCCTCCCCTTTTATAGGTCTTTGCCAAGATATTACCCTCTCAGTGAGGCCTCCCTCACATTATACCTCTCTCTGATTTTACCAATTCCCCTCACTTTGTTCTATTTGTTGCCATAGCTCTTATCATCTTCTGCAATTCTATATATTGCACTATTTTTGTTTGTTTGTATATTGCTTGTCTTCTTTCACTAGAGTGTAACTTACAGATAGTTAAAGTTCTGTCTGTATTCAAAGTGCTTACAACAGTCCTGGTACCTAGTGAACACTCAACAAATTATTGTCGAATGATGATTATGATGGTCTATTTGATTGTTCTTTTGTGTCAGGTGCTTTATTGGCTTTAGAATAATGGGTTTAATGGGTTTAGAAATCAGCACTCAAGAAGATTAAGTAACCTATCAAGGGGTTCTGTATCCAGAAAGAAGTGAAACCAGGATTTAATTCCAAGAGTCTAAGAGTGTCTAGTCCCAAAGCTTCATCTCAGTCCATGATATCATCCTACCTCTATTTCTCCTTAGTTGTCATAGACCTCAGGGCATAAGGTTTAGCCATGTGTATCATTACATGTCTAGAATAACGCATTCTGTGTGACAAGCAAATTTGATAGTTTTGACGATTTGTGGAATTGATTTTTTAAGACTGGACATAGTCTATAACCATTTTTCCTTGGGAATTTGTCTAAAGATGCACTATGACTTTTCTGTAAGTGAAGTCTTGTAAACGTATATCAGTGCAAACAAAATTCTACTAACACGCGGTAGAAGAGTGTGTGGTTAAGCATGTTGGCTTCTCTTTGAATAGCACAAAGCTCTTTCAGGTTGAGACTCCTAGAATTCGAACAACTGATTTAGTGGAAAGAATATTTAACTTGTCCAATCGTTAGACTTTTGTGGATGAAGGAAGCAGCTGTTTTCTGAACATGGCCTCAAGTTACCCAATAGCCTATCAAAAATAGCCATAGATAAAAAATAACCTATTAACAAACCAAACATAGGTAGCAAAATAATCCCTCCAGGCTCCCATCAAACACAAGGAAATGTTTTGGAATTTATTTCCCCTCTCATGGGCACATAACCCGAGAAGTTTATTTGGCTAAATATTTGGGATCTTTTCTTTTTCTCTGCCTCAGTGTACAAATGAACATGAAAATAATGGGTATCACGCAAAGTATTAGCATCGCTGTAAATTGGAGAAAAACAAGGGACTAGAGAGTCTGTAATTATCATCCCAGCAAGATCAAGGCATGTAGATGCCCCAGCACAACGAGTTCTCTGCCAATTTACCACTCCCATGTCTAAACCTTGTGGTACACATGCCTTTGTGCAGTGTGTACCATAGAGGGGATGAAAAGGATCATTTGGGTTGAACTTTAAATGTTGTTTTGAGTCAGAGCCTTTGGTGAGGACTGCTGGCCTTATTCACTTTCCGTCCTTTGTTTGCAGCGTAAGGAAGCAGCCCTTCCCTCAGCATTGTTTTCAGGTTGGGGTGTTTTAAAAAATGCTGTTCCACTGTGATACCTTCCCTTGATGCTTTCACTTTTAGCCAGTGGATTCAATAGAACGTTTAAAATATTTGGACTTAGAAATGTTCCTGAAGTCAAAACTACCTTGAAAAGTGTCCGTAATACATGCTAGCACATACGAGAATGGATGTCTAAGTGGTTCAGGGTGCTTCTGTGTGTACTCAGCTGCTTTTTGAACTTGAAAAGTTTGCGCTTTCTTTGCTTTTTGTTTTGAAAGATTGTTTTTTCTTTTCCTTTTTCAGTTTGGGATTTTAGTTTAAAGAGTAACCGATTGTAAGTTTTAGTATTTGAGTACTTGGAAATTTTTGCCCTAGATTTGCACAAAGAAATATTAAGTAGAGTTCCTTCAGTTCACTGAAAATGTGCATTTTCTTTTTACTTCCTCCATAAGTTTCAATGTCAGTTTTTGTTGGCATAACAAAATAAATACCCTTATATCTGTATTGGTGTCAAAAATGCAAAGAGAGAAGTTGAAACTGATCATCGAGGGGCTCTCTGCCCCAGAAAAAGTCATTGACTCATCGTTCAACTAGACTCCCACATTTAGACATGGCTATTTCTGGTTGTAATATTTAGATTTCAAATACCTGTATTCCCTAAGAGGTTCCAAAGAACCGTTTGGTCATCACAGGAATGCAATTTGGAAATTGGAAATGGAATTGTAGAGCAGTGTCCCTACTAATTGGAGGCTCGGGTATTCTGGGTTCTGAATGTTTGTTCATCTATCCATATATCAAACACTGGTTAAACATCAACCAACTATGTAACCAACATCGTGCTATGTGCTAGAGACAGATGAATAAGACAATGAACTCTTTTTGGTGGAAAAGACAGGACGTAAACAGAAGACAAGTAAACACTCTGTGAAAAGTGCTAGGTCGCCAAAGTCATTCAGGGCAAAGGGGAGGCCAGAATTCAGCCAAGTCGTTCTAGCAGAGGGGCCAGCTGAGCTGTGTGTTTTATATTTGGACAGTTAGGAGTTAGTGAACCCAAAGATTGACCCAGGGTAGAAGGTGGGGAAGCAAAAGACAAATTGTGCAATCACAGCTCCTGATTTTCTAGACAGTCAAAGACAAACTGAATAAACCCCTCAGATGCAGATTCCTTAATGGATGATGGAGAGACATACTTGACAAATCATCTATATACAGGCTTGTACCTTTATTATACAAGGTAGGTGGTGTTCAAAGATTATACATCATATTCATATATATATGTATTGTAAATAAATTTGTCAGTATATATTTATTAATGACCCTTAACTAATTCATGTACATCAAAATCTTAATTCTCTGCCATTAGAAAGTGAATAAATGTAGTTGCTTTAGGAATAAGAGAGACATGGTCTTATAGTCTAGCCTTTCCTCTTGCTAGGTGAGGGAACTTGGAAAAATCACTTAATATCTCAGAGAGTCTGTTTCTTTGGGTGTAATCTGATAGTAATAGTTTCCATAAGATTTTTTTGATTAAGGTTAAGTGAATCTTTAGGTAAAGTTGGTTATGGAGCATAATAACTAGGTAATAAATAGCAACTATTATTATTATTATTATTATTATTATTTAATTATCTTATTGTGCAAGCCAAGTTCTTAGAAAGTCTATTAAATCTTGTAGGCACATTAGTAATTCCATAATTGACTTATTTAGGAGAAAGACCAAGATCTCATTCTTCTCTGTGAACCAAGAAGCTATCAGATGTGTTCATTTCCAGCGTGGGAAACTGAGGCAAGGATGGCCCAACTGATTTGGGCAGGAATCCAGTTCATTAAATGGTAACATTCTCTGTCCAGCAGTCTTTCCATTACTGACTCTAGAAATCTTAGAAGACTTGATCTGATTCTTTGTCATTATGGAAATATGCTATAAGCTTATCCAAATAGGTTGGCTTCTAGGCAGAGCTATCACTGTGAAAATTAGGGAGCCAGCCAGTTACGTGGAAATGGATTTACATGGAAAAGCAAGAAATGAGCCAGCTGTCAGGGTGTCTGCCCACAGACCACTTCAGTATTACGAAGGAAGGCTCTGAGGTTTTGTTCGGTGACAGATTGGATTCCAGACAATTGTAATTCTAGCCCGAAGATTTTTGGAAATAAGTATTTTGAAAGATGCCAGTTCAAAGTTTACTTCTAAAATATTTAATGGGTCTCTCTTTGGAGAAATGGCTGCTTTCGTAAGGGCCGGTGATTACTGCATGGCTGAGAGAGATCTCTAAGAAGGAACCTAAACAAAACCAAACCAAAAAACCCAAACAGTTTTCATTGGGAAGTTTGACTCCGTTTTAGCATAGTATGAAAAAAATCTTTCTTATTTCATCATTGGATCCTCCCGTCTCCCCTCGCCTCTCCTTTTGCTGAGATTCTAACTGTAGGAGTTGGATTGCTTCATGCGTGCCCAGGGCGAGGACTGAAAGATTGCATTATACAGTCATGCAGTGGTGTGGGTGGAGTGGGAATTCGAGAGAATACTAAGTTCCAAGAATTACAGTTGCCACAAACAGATCTGTAGGAATTCCCTTAGAGCTGGAAGTTCTTGAATCCTTATTTCCTGCGAAATCTGAAGGTTGAGTCTTGTGCAAATAGTGACAGAGATAGATAGCTGCCGCTTTATACTCACATCAGTTCCCCATTGTACCTCTTTAGAAAAAAATCTCAGCAACAAAAATATTTTTTGTATGTTATCTAATTTAAAATCTCTTAATATAAAAATACTTTCAGGAGAGAAATTTTAAAACAATTTAAACGAGTGTTTCCTTCTTTTTGATTTTTAATTTTTAAATTTTTATTATTGAAGTATGGCTGACCTATAATGTTACATTATTTCAGATGTACAACATAGTGATTCAACAGTTTTATACATTACTCAGCGCTCACCGGGGTAAGAGTAGTCACCATCTGCTACCATAGGTTATTAAAATGTTACTGACTATATTCCCTATGCTGTACTTTCCATCTTTGTGACTTATTTATTTTATAAGTGGAAGTTCATACTTCTTAATCCCCTTCACGTATTTCACCCACACCTCTGGCAACCACAAGTTTGTTCTCTGTATTTGAGTTTGTTCCTGGTTTTTGTTTGTTTTGTTTTGTTTGTTAAATGAAATTCCAAAGGGCAGTCTCTGGTGTTCTTCATGGACCTTGGAATTCTTAAAAATGAAATCCTAAGCCATTGTGGTACCACAATAGTAATCATCCCTGTAAAATCAGTCCTGAATAGGGGAAGAACCATAATTCAGTTGGAAAAGAAAGGTCAAGCTAGATGACTATCTCTGGTTAATTTTGTTCAAGGCTTTATTAATTTACTATAGTTGGTCCATTTGACATTTGATTTTTATCAAGCTCTATTCTTATCCCCCTCCTTTATTTATATTTCTATTAGAAATTGATATAAGTGAAAAAAAACAACCCAAATCTTTATAGGGTGTGGGGCAGATCTATTTTCCTTTCTTTGAATTTGGTAGATCTGTGTGAGGAAGCAAGAAAATGGATTTTATGAAGGCTTAATGGAGTAAGTATTAGGTTTCTTGGAGTTATTGAAGGCAGTCCACTCATTTCTAACACAGCAGTGTAAACACTTTAATTTTTTTGTTGAGTTTTCTATGACTGGTGGATCTTCTCTCCCTTCCCCCAAATCTACCAAGTACAGATACACATGCTGACAAATGGAATGCAAACAAATGGTATGTAATGGGTACACTGCTGGGGAAATGTACAGAGAGGCTCTTCTAGGCCATTACAAATGATAACCCCCAAATGCCAAGTTATTTGTAAAGAGGAGAAGCAGTAACTTCTTAACATCGGGCTCAAAATAAAGAAGGGTTTGTCTACAGAAAAGAATGTAATGATTCAGTTCTGTGCATTTGTTTATTGATGATCACTTTTTCCCCTTACGTCTTGACATTCCACCAAAGCAAACTGTATGATTTTCCCCTTGGGAACCAACTCAGAGCTTAGCTTTATTTACAAGCTTCATTATACTAAAGAGCAAAATGTTCTAGCCGATTGAATAGATATTACATGGCAGCCTGCTGACCTCTCTATTTAGGAGAAATATTCAACTCCTACAGAGAAGTCCTGAATGTTAGCTGATTCACAGTTTTTTTTTCCCCTTTATTTACTGTAGTCTAAACCACTGATTTCAGTTTCTTTCTCTCTCTTCTTTCTTTTCTTTTCTCCTCTCCTCTCCTTTCCCTTCTCCTCCCCCCCCTTTTCCTTCCTTCCCTCTTTATTTCCTCCTTCCTTTCTTCCTCCTTCCCTCCCTCCCCCCTCCTTCCCTCCCTCCCTCCTTCCCTCTCTTCCTCCCTTCCTTCTTTCTCTTTCTTTCTCCCCCCTCTCTCTATCTTTTCTTTCTTTTCTTTTTTTCCTTCCTTCTCTCCCTGCCTCCCTCCCTCCCTCTCTCTCCCCCCTTATCTCTCTCTCTTTCTTCAGTATGGTGTTCCTCTACTTCTGGTAAAATTCTGCAATAAACAAAGAAGAGCTTTGGCTGCTAAGTAGAGCTTTTAAATTTCTCACTTTCATTCACTTCAAAGGCACCAAATTCACACCACAGCAGACTTTTACTTTGACAAGAGAATAATGGTAGAGTGCAAGGTAGAAGGAAGTCTGGGGTCTACTAATCTTTGAGAATGCTGTGGTATTAGAGCATTTGCATGAGGGCTCCTAGAGGAAATAGGGAGGTAAATAAGGAATCAATTTTTTGGTCTGGGGCTCCAGAAAGTACTAGAAACACCCTGAGTAATCAGGAAACTCACCTTGCCGTAGGAGACTGTTAAAAAACTTGTACCTTAGTTTAGGAGACTGATTATTACTGGGGAGGAGAAATTTTGGATGTATGACCCAACTGTCTTGGACTTGAAGGAGAAGAAACCTGATCTTAGGTCTTGAGTAAGAGCCATAAAAACCAAGAGTATACTGCCATTAGGGCCTAATAAGAAACTCCAAAGAACAGGGGGAGGAAAGCTCTATAGAAGAAGTCACCAGAGAAAATCAGAAGCCCCCTCAGGTCGGTGAGAATGGGCAAAGATTGGACTTTTAGGAATGGAGTACCCTCACAGGCTTGCAGGTTGAGAGTCAAAGAGAGTCAAAAATTGTTGCAACTGCTACTATATCCGTGCTCTCTAGGACTGATGTGGTCTGGGGAAGAGCTCTCAGCACATAATGGCTTTTCCAATATCTATATGTATATTCAACACACTACAGAAAAAAAATTTTTTTTTGAAAAAACCTGGATTTTTCTAAAGTCACTTTGATAAGGTATTAAAATAATAGCTGAGAGTCTTTGTTTCCCACAACAATATTATGCTGTTTTTGGACATTTCTTTGTGCATTGTTCTTGGTTCTTTCTGCCAAGCCAAGGAGCGATAACACATTTGGGGCTTGTAGCCAACATTCTAGCAGCATGCATAGTTAATTCCATATCCTGGCCATCTTTTTTATTACCTGTTTCCTTACTCCCTGAATGAAGACCACTTTACCTCTCTCTTCCTTTTAACCTTGGAATTGTAAAAAAAAAAATATAACTAAATGAGTTTAAGTATGTTTAATAATCTACCACCCCTCAAAGAGTTTAGGTCAATCTGAATGGTATATTTAGTGGTGAAGACACTTCCTGTAGTCTAAACGGAATGTTAGCTTAAGCATTCACGCTTTCCTGAAGGGTCAACTCATGTGACAAATGATCCTTTCCCTAAAGAGATGGATTGAAATCAGTAGGCCCATTGTGGGAATCACATTGCACATTATCACCTGTGTGCCAGTTGGTGTTGTGGTGGTGCCTGTGTGGTTAGTTGGAAAGGATGAATCACTTGGAGTGACAAGGAAAGTCTTGGTTTCACACATGTTGCTGGAATCAAATGATAGCTTAAAGTCTCTTTGAGATCTGAAACTCTGCTCACAGGGTGAACCTTTTTGAATGCCATCCACCTTAAAGAAATGATTGCTGTGGCATAGTTGAATTCATGGATTCCACCAGTATTTGGTGTCTATTTACCGCGAACCAGGCACACTGTGCATGGGGCTGGTGTTAGGGTTCTGAGCAGCATGCACGCAGTTTTGCTCTTTTGGGCCTTAGATTTCAGTAGTGAAAACAGGCACGAGAAAAGCAGACACATAAGCACAGTTTTAGCTAATGTTAGGTGCTATAGAGAAGACAAAGCAGGGTTTTCAGTAGAGTTACTGGTTAGGTTGGTGGTGGTGGTAGGTGGTAAGCTAATTTAGATTGAGCGGCCGAGGAAGGCCTCTCTGAGAGTTTGTTTCTTTTTAAGAATTACAGTAAATATTTCATGACTAGGGAAAACTGGCTCTGGGTAATGGGTAATACTTGTTAAAAAAAAAAAAAGCCTCCTGATTTTAATAGCCAGACTTCAGCTATCAGCAAGCATATAGACATAATAGATTTTTTTTTTCTCACCAATGAAAAGTGACTTTGCTTTTAGGAATTCTGTATATTTAAACCTATCCCAACATTGTCGGCATGGGAATTATATCTTTTTGATGCCTTTCCAAAGAAGTTAGCAAACAAGATATCTTGGTCTTTTCAGAACTTAGATATGTGAAAAGAGAAGTAATTTGGTTAATTCCTAACTATTGTAGAGACACCAGCCCCCTCAGGAAATGTACCCCAACCAATACCGGCATTATTAAGCCAACATGCTTGACTTTCCTTCTTTATGCATTTGGACCAGCTGCATGGGTAATTGGATTCTGGGGCAAATGTTTCAAGAGTGATAGCTTCTACTTGATAGATGGTGAGGTATTGATGTACCAGAGATACCTTGTCTTGTTGGAGGGTACCAGTCAAGAGTTGTCTTCATGGTCCCTCCTGTGATACTTTAGGAAACATTAGGGAGAGGAGCCATGGACATCTCCTCTCTGAAGAGAGCCTTCCTGTATTGATAGAGCTAATTTTCCTCTCATGTGGCACCATAACCCATACTACTTTTATTACACCACTTAATAAATTATAATTTCAAATGTATTTGGAGATCTGTATGCCCACTAGAACATGAGATCTACAAGTTCAGAAAATGTTTTAATCATCTGGCAGTAAATTCTTATTTAATTCTTTTTTTCTTTATTTTTATTTTTTTTTAAGAGAGAGCGAGAGAGTGGCGATGGGGGAGGGGACAGAGGGAGAGAGAGAATCTTAAGTAGGTTCCAGGCTAGAGCCAGGGTGATGGTGGAGTTTGATCCCATCACCCTGAGACCTTGACCTGAGCCAAAATCAAGAGTCAGATGCTTAGTTAGCTGAGCCACCCAGCTTCCCCAGCTCTCATTTAATTCTTAATGTCAAATGTATAAAATATATTTTTGGAGAATTTTACTTATAGGCTTATGAAAGCCATTTGATTACACTGGGCCTGATTCTTTCACAAAAGGTGACGATACAGCAGTTCTGTTGCATTGGGCCTGAGTATTTGGGTGGAAATGTAGCTACCCCTGTAATATTACTATTTCTTCTTTATGGAAGAGCAGATTTTACCCAAAGATGGGAATATTTGTCAATGAGGAAGTGTGAGGTAGGAGAGAAGGAAGGAGGGAACACATACTTGAACACATGTTTCTTCTTTCAAATTTGCCTGGCCTGCAAGGGCATAACTGTGGGGTGCTGGAGCCTGCCCCTTAATACTTGTTGGAATCTCTCACCACCTCTCTTCACATTCCTGAAGTTTTATGATTATTAAGCAGTTATTATGTGCCAGCCACTTTAGTAAGTGCTCCGGCTTTCTCACCTGGCTTAAGTCTTACAACAGCATGATAAGGTAGATACTGTTGTTATTTCCACTGGAAATGGAGACCAAGAGCTGTAAGGAGACTTTGCGCCAAGTCACATACAGAGCCTGCTGCAGAGTGAGGACTGAATCCTTTTCTGCTTGAATTTAGAAACTGAACTTTAAACACTGCGCTCTGAAGACCCTCCTAGGTTAGCTTGTTCTGTGCGTATTTCTGCTGGGAAGGCCTGGGCAACTTTGGGCAATGAGCCCCAACACAGGGATGGAATGGATTTAAGAGGCACCAGTGTTGGATGGCTTAACAGCAGGGCTCAGGTCAAATTTCAGGGAAGATAAAGCTTCTTTCAATGTTTTCCAAATTCTTTTTTCCTGAGTCTATTTTAATGCTGTCCTGCAGCTGTCCAAAGCTCACCCAAACTCATGAGAAGCTCCTTTTTTTTTAAATTGGTTATATTGAGACATGATTTGCATACCATACAATGCACCCACGAAAGTGGCCTTTTAGTAGACTTAGAGTTGTGCATTCATAATGACAATCAATTTTAGAACATATTTATTATTCCAAAAAAGAAATCCACACCCCTTAGTCCTCGCTCCCAATACCCACTCCCTGTACCCACAGCACCTGGCAACTGCTAATCTATTTTCGGTCTCTAGATTTGTCTATTCTGAACATTTCATATAAATAGAATCATACAATATACAGCTTTTTGTTTCTGACTTCTTTTTTTCCATGTAATGTTGTTTATTTTTAAAGATTTCATTTATGAGAGAGAGAGAGAGACATAAGTGGGGAGAGGGGCCAAGAGATAGAGGGAGAAGTAGATTCCCTGCTTAGTGGAGAGCCTGATGGAGCTCTAAGGGGCTCGATCCTAGGACCCTGAGATCATAACCTGAGCTGAAGTCAGACGCTTAAGCAACTGAGCCACCCAGGTGCCCCTTCATCGTAATGTTTTTAAGGTTCATCCAAGTTATAGCATATATCAGAACTTCAGATCTTTTTATGGCCAAGTCATAGTCCACTGTTTGAATATACCATATTGTATTTATCTATTCATCAGTTGATGGACAATTGGTAATTTCTACTTCTTGGCTCTTATGAATAATGCTTATATGAATGTCACTCCAATTTTCTTATTCCATTGTTTCATTTCTTTACTCATAACTTGCACTTGCTCAAATCTAAGTTCAGAGACAGGAGAATATCCGAACGGTCTAATTATCAGAATTCATACCGACGTGTAGATGGCTGATGGACTACGTGCATTTTAGGAGAGAAATGTTAGAACTCAAATGAACTTCAAACTGGTGAAAAAACTGCAGATAGTTCTTTGTGAGAAAGGAAGTCTTCCCAGTACCCTTTTTCTGACACTGGCTGCCACCTTGTCACTGTTTTCTCTATACCACCCCCAAACACAAATTCCCAAAGAACCGATGTAGCAATCACTTCTGAAAAGCTGTTCATCCTTTCAACAGTTGTGTGTTTAGCCCCCTTTTCATTTTCTTCTGGTCACATTATATTTTCTTTCTCTATAGTAATTTTCCATGGGTAAATAAAAAGATTGTTACTCTGAATTTTGTCATTACTCATAACTGCAATGTTTTCATAATCTCTTCCTACTCTGACAACCACTTTCTGTCCTGTAGCTCCCTCCTTCTAGAATCATGATTCCAACAATTTGATCCCATCCAGATTTCCAGCTCATTGATCCTATTACCTTGTCACCGTTACCTTTCCGATGTCCTCTTTTCCATCTTGACCAAGCTTAAATTCCATTTGTAGTCAGTATAGTTATTCCCTTGCATTTATCCCCAATTTCCTAGCCTATTCTTGCCATCGGTATTATTCCTTGCTCAAGCCACTAATTCTCTCTCTCATCTCCTACACCCCTACACAATGAATCTGTGTAGGAATAGAAGAAAACAGACAATCGTGCCTGATTGTATAATTTGTACAAATTTATCCCACTGTAAATTAGTTTACTACCTTCAAGTGATCTGCCAAAGCTTTATGCTTTATCCTTAATGCTGCCTGAAAATTATATGTATTCTCTTGGCTTTCCCACATTTCTAGTTTATTTTTTCACATCTCTCCTCAAACTTCAAATACCTCCTCCATCACCCTTCATCACAACTGAAAGATAATTCTCCATCTGCATCCATGATTTCCTATCTATTAAAATCGTTGACCCAGCAATTCTCCACTTTCTCTCCTGCTTCATCAATTTTTCACTTTCTAGGAACTTTATTATCAATATACAAATATTCGGGGCACCTGGATGGCTCAGTGGGTTAAAGCCTCTGCCTTCGGCTCAGGTCATGATCCCAGGGTCCTGGGATTGAG
Source organism: Meles meles (assembly GCF_922984935.1). Classification (NCBI taxonomy): domain Eukaryota; kingdom Metazoa; phylum Chordata; class Mammalia; order Carnivora; family Mustelidae; genus Meles; species Meles meles. Next base: position 131,303,402 of record NC_060066.1, read on the forward strand.
CCCCGCGTCTGGCTCTCTGCTCCGCAGGGAGTCTGCTTCCTCCTCTCTCTCTGCCAGCCTCTCTGCCTACTTGTGATCTCTGTCTGTCAAATAAATAAATAAAAAATCTTAAAAAACACAAATGTTCTATTTCCTATCTTAAAAACCAATAATGAAAACCAGAGCTTTCTACTGACTCTACCATCCCCGCCAGTCACCACCCCATTTTTGGGTTTTCTTTTACAGCAAAATTCTTTGACGCAGTTGCCTTTATCCACCGCCTTGTTGAAATCTCCGCTAGAAGAGCTAATCCATGTCTTCCACAATATATCCGAAATGGAGCGTCTGATCTTCACCCCTGCAGTATTTCTCCATTTGTCTCCATCTTGGTTGATGGCAAAACCACCCTTTTAACTGCTCAGAGCCAATTCTTAAAGCAATGCTTTATCTTCTCCTCCTCTCTTGCCCCACATCCAATTAGTCAGAAAATCTTATTTGTTCTACCTCTAAACTGCATGCTTTATCTGATCAATTGTCATCTCCACTATTAGCACCCTGGTGAAAGCCCACGATTATCTCTCTCACCCTTAATTAGTCTCCCTGCTTCCATCCTTGCTCCTTACCATTTGTTTCAATAAGGATTGATTCTTGTAAGGCATAAGTCAGATCATGTCAGTCCTCTGCATAAAACTCAGTATAAAAGCCAAAATACTAACTTACAAACTCCTATATGAATTGGGCCCCAGTTCATTTCTGACCTCATCTTCTATTATACCTTCCCTCCTACTCACACAAGCTGATGTTTACCACCTCAGGGTCTTTGCATAGGCCACTTCCTGGAATTCTCTTCCCTGGATACACACAAGACTAGTTCCCTCACTTGCCATAAAGCTTTTTGAACATCGCTTTCCCGATGAGGTACACTAGGCCACCCTATGTATAAAATTGTATAGCATGTCTGTCCTGATCTTCTTACCTTTTCTGTTTTTGCATGGTGTTTGCCACCTTCTAATACACTATATAATTTCTCTCTTTTTTTAAACAATTCTTTTTTGTTGTCTGTTTTTTCCCACTAGAATGTAAGCTCCATGGAGTCTGGGATTTTTGTTTTATCCACAACCATTCAGTGCTGGCTAATAGTGGATGTTCAATAAATATTTGATCAGCGACTTGACCTGAGAAACTGAGAAATGCATTCAATATCGTTAAATTTGTCAGTCAAATTGCTTTACCGTGTGAAATATCAATTTACATTGAAAGTTTGGTACTAGAAACATATGTTAAATCTGATGCCTATTTTTAAAATATCCTTTATTAAAAAGATATATATATATACACACATATATCTGTGTGTGTGTGTGTATGCTTTTTTCACCCCTATTGTTACCCTACCATTAGCTTTTGTTGAAATGGCTGTTATCTTAAGAGTTTGCTATAGAAAAATCTTTGTTTTAATCTATATTATATTTAAAAGCAGCATTCTTTTGGTAACTAAAACCTAAAATCATGCATTTACTCTAAAAAGAGAAGTTTGAAGGGGTGATATGAGCTTCATGCCTTGGAATTTGGCGTTGAGGACTCCCTGGAATTCTCCAACTGCTGGAGACCTAGCTGAGAGCTAAGAATAGTGCAGAACGTAAACTTCTATAGTAGCAACTGTGAGAGGAATTTTTAGAAGCAGTGTGAAACTATAGCACTGTCAGAGAGTTTGAGAAATGGCACTCTAATTGTCAAAAAAAATATTTTAAATTATGTATGTCACTGTTCTATATTCAAATGGAAAAGGTTGTAGGCCCCTGCATTCTGGTGTCATTAATTACCTCTCTTCATTCATGTCTTACTTAACATTACTATGAGGGAACATAGATTGAAGGTCTATATTTGGCAAAAGACACGTGCTTATTGCCACATTTCATAGGAGTACCATCAAGGCTTCCCAGAAATGCATGTGACAATTTTATCTGACACTGTATTATAATTTGTTGAATTCGTTTTAGAGTCAGGATCCTCATCGTTTGCTTGCAGGCTTTCAGGGTTGGGTTCAAGGAAAGTCTAGGAGATTCGGGGAAGTACAGCGGTATTGGTTTTGGTTTCCTTCTATTTGTCCTTCCAGCATTTATTTCCCTTTCAGCATCTTGCAACTTGTGTCCAGTTTGGAGGGGAATCCCACAGAGCCCTCCCCTCTTCAGGAAGTGCCTTATGCTTGGGCTCAATCTGGCTCCTTCCCTTTTGGAGGAAACCTATTCTTAATTGGTTGATTGCTGGCAGGAGAAAAAAAAAGTAGTCTGCATGTTTTCTTGTGAAATAAGGAAATTGGTCCAGATGATATTCAAGATCCCCTCCTGTTCTAAAGTCTGGTGATTCTATGATTCTATCTCTTTTCTGGGAAAAATGAAAACTACTGATTATAAACTTTCTCGAGAACATGGTCATCTTCCTCATGTTGTGGAGTTATTTTTTTTGTTTTGTTGATCTCTCTCTCTCTCTCTCTCTCTCTCTTTTGTATTCTCGGAAATATTAACTGGACTTAAAATAGTATTCTGCTTATGGTACATTTCACAGAAGACAGGTCTGTTTCAGACCCAGTTTCTGTTTCGATTCAAGCCCAACTGGGACTGAGGGACAGTTTGGTGGCTAGGGACACGTCCCACTCTTGGTGAATGCATTGCTTTACGGCCACTCTTGGACTCAGTGCTTCTCCACTCTTGGACTCAGCAGGGATCCCTGAGTCCTCCATAGGACCTTTTTTTGAAAGGTGTAATATTACTGGTCGTCTTATGTTTTGACAGCCATGGTCCTTGCAGGCGGCCCTTTGTGAGATCACCCCATGGACTCGAAGGAAGTAAATGAGAGTTGTTGTCCATCCTGAAACCCACAGGCCTCTGCTGAGATGAATTGTTGGCAAACTCTCCTTGAGATCCCTGACTATAAAGCGCTCTAGGGAATGCAAAAGATTATAGTCATTACCCTGATGAAAAGCTGAGCTAATTTTGCCTGGATCTGACCCTCCGGTTCCAGGGAGTCTAGTTATTCCAATCCTGTCACTACGATGACACCCTCTCACGACAACATCGAGAGTGTGATTAGCTGCTGACCGTCCCCCCGCCCCCTACCCCCAGGATTTCCTTTAGAGCTCACAGATATTTCCCTGGAATTTGAAACGCGCCTTCTGAAACTCCGGGCCTTCCATTCTTTGTCAATCATCCCTCTTTGTCGCTGGGCAGTTGCAGGAGCCAGAGGGGGAGGCCAGAGCTCACCAGACACAGGAGTCTGCAGGGAGGCGCAGGGCAGGAGCCCCAGAGGGAGAGGACAGGACAACAGGTGCCAACAGCCAGGGCACAGGCAGGACTGTGTTCTCCCAGCAGGGGGCTCGGGGAACAGGCAGACTACCTGCAGAGCCAGCTCATTAAGTTTCCTGTTATTTTCCAGAGCTTTCTTCTTTGTTTCCGTATGACTGGCAGACACCCACAGTCACACTTGATTAGAGTATTACTTTCTTCCTTACCAAGGCAGTTTTATTCTCGAAACCTGGTGAAATATTAGAAAGAAAACTGTCATGATGTGCCACTTAAAGAGGCCCCATGAAGGAAAACAGATTCTTCAAAAGAGAAGAGATGATTTGGATCAAGTTTTCTCAGTACTAATATGGCTGTCTTTGTGATGTGGAATGGATTTTTGGCAGCGGGTGGGGGGGGGGATTTGGAATAATTTGGAATACTATTTTTAAGGCACCTCAGCTGGTTAAGGGTTAAGTGTCTGCCTTCCGGTCAGGTCAGGTCATGATCTCAGGGTCCTGGGATCGACTGGGAATGGGGGGCCCATTTTATTGCCTCCCTGCTCAGCAAGGAGCCTGCTTCTCCCTCTCCTTCTGCCCCTCCCCCTGGCTCTCTGTGTGTCTCAAATAAATAAATAAAATCTTAAAAAAAAAAAAAAGAATGCCAGTTTGAATTAAAAATAATTTCAGCACATGGATAAAAATGGGGAATTGGCATTCCTTAGGAATGAAATGATTTGGCAGGATCCACTTAAGTCGTAGCTGTCAAAGGGCCTGGCATTTCCTGAGGAGGAGAAGGAGCAGAGAGTTTGAAAAATTCTCCCTGCTTCCTAAGAGTTAATCCTCAGGAAGTACTCTTTGTTGAAGTCATGCCTGCTACCTGAGATGGTGAGTTTTAAAAAAATGGGCTTGCTTCAAAGGCAGCATGGGGAGTATAGCGCTGTAACCTTGACTGCTCCCCCGCCCAGATTTCTTTGAGGAGACTTGCCCTCTCCTAGGCCCTTTCACGCTTCCGCATGGCCGGGGCCCTGGGCACACCGTGTGATACTGTCTTTAGGAGTTTCCTTGATGAACACTGATGTGCGGAACGGAACTTGAGTGAAGTCTGGAAGGCAGGACCAGGAAGGATTTGGATGTGAAAGTATCGGCACAGAAACTACATAGAGCTTACCAGTCATACATTATTCTTCGTGAAGGGATCTTGTCCCTTGTGCTCCACGGCTAGGACCTTTTTTTTTTCTTTACAACTGTTTCTCTTTTTAGTTTTTCTTCACTAAATTTGCTTTTCCCTGACTTGCTCCCTCTATTAGAAAAGACCTATTTATAACACATATAGCTTTGTTAGGCTTGGAAACCCTGACTCATCGTTCTCATTTTTAATAACGACCTAGGCTGAATCCGTGCCTCTGGACAAAGTACTCTTTTTTTTTTTTTTTTTTAAGATTTTATTTATTTAACAGAGAGATCACAAGTAGGCAGAGAGGCAGGCAGAGAGAGAGGGGAAAGCAGGATCCCTGTTGAGCAGAGAGCCTGATGTAGGGCTCAATCCCAGGACCCTGAGATCATGACTGGAGCCAAAGGCAGAGGCTTAACCTACTGAGCCACCCAGGCACCCTGGACAAAGTACTTTTGACGGTGCTCAGCTTTTGCTCTGGGGAAGAGAGAGTGACTCAATTTTATTTCTAAGGAACTAGAAATTATTTTGGTAACAATCATAGGCTTAGCCTATATCTGTGCTCAAATGTAAAATGATAGTGAGCGTAACACTCAGTGAGAACTTGCTAACACCACACAGTGTACTTTCCTTGCATATATTGACACTTTCAGTTTTTACTTTAGGGTAAGTCCTATTAGCATCACCTCAAGGGAAGAGCTAAATGGTTAGTCATCTGGGTTCAGTACCTGAAGCGAGAATTAAAGGAGGGAAGGGAGACCTGGGTGGCTCAGCTGGTTAAGTGTCTGACTCTTGGTTTCTGCTCGGGTCATGACATCAGGGTTATGAGACCGAGCTCCACGTCAGACTCTGAGTTCAGCATGGAGTCTGCTTGAGATGACCTCTCCCTCACCTTTGGACCTCCCCCATTCCCTCTCTTAAATAAATAAATTAAAATCTTTAAAAAAAATACAAAAGGAGGAGGAGGGGTGATTGGTTCTGAACAGCATGTGAGAGGGGCTCTGTTGGATCCAGCTGCCCTGACATGAGGTTGTGTTCTGGGGACAATGGCGAAGCACGTGAGAATCGAAGGAGAAAAATCCGTGAAATACAAGTGTAGGGACACACTGTGGCTATGACTGTCATCTGGTCCAGTATGGATGTCACTTCAGCAGTGGACAGCCGGTTAGCTGATTACAAGAACTTTGACAGTGAGCCCAGCTATGGTGCGAGTGGACCGATGTGCCTTTTCATTCTCTCCTTTCCCTAACATTTGGGGGTGGGGGGATGACCATTGAATTGAATTGTGAAAGCCCTTGTTATTCTCAGACAATTCAGGATTGGGATGGGATGCCATTTTTAGGAGATGGATACTGGAGTTCCTGTTGGGGCCAATGCAGTTCTAGCAATAAGTTGGAAAGGTAAAGGAGATCTGACTGTATTTATGCTAGAAGCTGGAAGAAGGTCTTACATCTATGAATAGACATTTCTATGGGTCATTACCTCATCTAGAAATCTCCAGTGAATTCCCACTGCATATGGTTTTAACCTTCAATTCTTCACACCAGCTTCTAATTTTTTCTAGTTGCTCTTTTGGGATCCTGTAGAGATCTTTTGTTGGATCTAAGAAGTCTCATTTCTATTTCCTGAATATGCTGTGCTTCTGATTTGAAGCTTTGCTCCTGATTTATTCTGTGGCCTTTGAAAAAAATATCTCTTCCCCTCCCACTATCCAAATTTTACCTTTCCTCCACTAAAAAACCCCAGTGCCCTTCATGAAGCTTCTCTTTAGTGCATATGTATCTCTTCTTTCTTTGAATTCCTGGTACATTTGCTATCTACATTGTTCCTTTGTTTCCCTGAGAATAAAGTGCTAATTATCATTAATTACCTACTCTGTATATTTATATCTCTTCACCTTTACAAAGCTTTGTATTCTGACAGGATAGAGCTTACAAGACTTACCATTTCTTTTATACTCTCCACATGGCAACTTTGATCAAAGTAACAAAAACTATGCACTGAACCAGAAGACCTGAATTTTCATCCTGGCTCTGCCATTTCCTAATTGTGACCTTAGGTGACTTTTTCAAGCCTTAGCTTCTCCATCCATAAAATGGAACTATCTCACACAGTTATTATAAATATGAAACATCAGAAGATAAGTGAAATTAAGTGTGCAAAGACCAGATACATGTAAATTACTAAGAATATTTGCTCATAAAGTCTTTTTCAAATGAATGATTATTACCATAACCACATTTTTTTTTTAAGATTTTATCACTTTATTTGACAGAGAGATAGAGAGAGAGCACAAGCAGAAGGACAGTGAGAGGGAGAAGCAGGATCCTTGCTGAGCAGAGCACCTGATGTGGGGCTCGATCCCAGGACCCTGGGATCATGACCTGAGCTGAAGGCAGACGCTAACTGGCTGAGTCACCCAGCTGTCCCTATAAGGGCCTATTTAGCCAGAGCGGCCCCACCTTGGTTGAACAGCCATTTTGTTGTTTATGCAGTAAAACTTAAATTGACCCTGCCCCCCAGGGGAACTTATTTAAAAGCAAGTCTGGGAAACCAGTCCCAAATAAAAAAACCCAAATACAAGGGTGGGTCAAGTCAGGTAGAGATAACAGGCTGAATGCAGGGATGAGTCAGGTCAGGCGGAGACTTCCATTCAGTAAAGCGTGCCTCCTGTCTCCCTAGCTACCAAGGAGTGTGGGCCTCATCCTTGGGGTGCCTTTTGGGCACCCATTCTGACTAAGGTGATAGGCTAATTCAAATAGCTACTATGGGGTGAATTGTAGTACAATTGGCCACCGTGTGTGACCTAGCATGACTGTGCAGCTTTCTCTGTGTATTGCAATCTCATTGACCACCTGTGTGTGGCCAGGCTCAACCACATGGCCTTTGCTCTATAAAAGTTAGTCTGTGAGGCAGGGAGGGATCCTGCTCTCTGTAAGAGGTGTGGCCCAGTCCGGTAGGTTTGATTCTCCATGCTTGGCGTGAAATAAAGCTTTGCTTGACCTTCGCTTTGTATCAGTCTAGCTCCTTTAATCACGGACCCATTATTGGGGGACCCAACATTGGTGACCCAACAGTCCCTAACCACACTTTTCTAACCACAGGAATTTATGCCATTTCAGTTCGTTTATTAGGGACGCCAGAATATCTTAGAACACAGAGACTTCATTTGAAGCTTCTGCATTAAAACTATGGCCTCCTTTGAAACATCATTCTCTTTCCTATGCAGCCTGGGCCCTGTCGTTAGTCACATCAAAGACATGCTATCTGTCATGTTTGGGTCCTATCCCCTGCCAGTCCTACATTTCCCATCTTGCTGTATCTGTTATCTATGGCTGTGTAACAAATCACTCCAAAATTTTGTGGCCGTTAAAAAAGTAATAATCATTTATTATTTCTCATTGCTTTGTGGGTCAAGAATTTAGGAGTATCTCCTGCTATTGCAATCAGATGTCAGCTGTGGCTCCTGTCACCCGAAGGGCTTACAGGGACTGAAAGATCCACTCCCAAGGTGGTTTCATCACACAGCTCTCAGCTGGGCACTTCAGTTCCTCTACCCATGGGCCTCTTCATGTTGAGTTTTCTCGTGGAAGTGTAGAGAAGGAAAAAGTCACTTTTTTCCTTCTGCCTTTCTAGATTCTGTTCTGGAACCCCTGTAACAAAAGAAGATTAACAAGAGATTAACAAACAGAACTTGATTAACATGTTTATCTCGTATATACATGGGAAAAATTTAGGGTTGAGTAATCTGAAGCGGTGGCTAGAATTGGGGTTAAAGTACCATCTTTAGCTAAAACAGAAGACTGGTTCGGTGGAGGCCAGTTATGGGAAGATGAAAAGGAGAAGCACAGTAAGTAAGAGTAGGTTTATTGTGCAGATTTAAATGTCTTCTCCATTGATAAGAGTCTTCTGTGATTAGAATGATCTTCTTCCCGGTACAAATAGGGAGACATCTTTACAGATGAATATTTTCTTAGAAATATAAATTTGCCTTACAAAAGGGTAACTTCTATTCTGTTTTCAAAGCTTCTCCTGTGTACACTCTTTCTCAAAATAATCTTGACAGTGATTATTAATTATCAGTGACAGTGATTATTAATTAATAATTTTGACAGGCAGTGAATTCTGGTCTCCTACTGTATGATACTTGGTTTCCCCCAAAGTGAATGAACTGAGAGAAGCTGAAATGCTTTTGATGACCAAGTCTTAGAAGTCACACAGTCACTTCTGCCATATCGTACTAGTCACACAGGGGCAGACACGATTCTGTTTGGGAGGGAGGGGCTGTCTTTAGAGGCCATCTTTGAGACCAGTCACCAAGGGTTTCTGTTTCCCCCATTTAAAAGATGTATTAATCCCCTTCCACAAGATCCCTGAATCTCATGCTATTATGGTATCAGCTCGAAGTCCAAAACTGCATCATTTAGGTCAGATCTGGGTAAAGCTCCTTAATAATGTTCCTCAAGATCTGAAGACCTGTGAACTAAGGAGACAACTTTTCTGTCCCCTTAGTGCTCAGCATCCAATAATTAAGGGAAAGATATGGGCTAATAGCAATCTAACTCTTCAGAAAAGAGAGAAAATAGGCATCACACAGTGGTCAGTGGTCTGTGGCAATTCTACAATCCAGCTAGGCTCACACTGTCAGTTCCTTCATTAGGGCTCAACTTTACTGCCTGGGAACGATTCTCCAAGGCTCTTGCCTCTACTCTCTGGGCTCCTGAGTCTACCTTCTGAGTCTTCCTTTTTCATATGGAGTGACTAATATTTACAGCTGAGTGGTTTTTTTTTTCCAACCTGCTTCTTACCCAAGCTGTTTGGGAATACAAAGGTCTCTCATTTTGTGTTGTCTCTGTCCCTTCAAACCCAAGAAGATATAATTCTTTTTAAAGTTTTGTGAGTTTTTTTTTTTTAAGATTTTATTTATTTATTTGACAGACAGAGATCACAAGTAGGCAGAGAGGCAGGCAGAGAGAGAGAGAAGGAAGCAGGCTGTCCGCAGAGCAGAGAGCCCGATGCGGGGCTCGATCCCAGAACCCTGGGATCATGACCTGAGCCGAAGGCAGAGGCTTTAACCCACTGAGCCACCCAGGCGCCCAGTTTTGTGAGTTTTTAATGAATTGATTTATAATCCAGTCTATTAAACTGAAGCTACAAAACACATTTTTCAAGATAGGTTCCCCTTCACCTTGATCTTCCTTCAAGGTTACTGAGAGATGTCATCCAGAAAATAATGAGCCACAATGACAGACAAATGAATGTTTATTTAGGATTAAAGAATTGCAATTCAGGGAGATACCTAAATAGTGCTCCTACTTACAGGGAGAAAGCAAGGGGTTTTTATGAGGAAAAGGAAGCAAGGTTGGGGAGATTGCATAAGTTAAGAAGAGATAAAAATGTTTTCTCTGTGTGTTCAGAGACTAAGCTACTCTGACCACTGATTCTATCTCCAGAAAGTCCACAGCCGTCAGTCTTGTGATCAGGATGTCCATTCTGCTGACTTCTCAAACAATGGCTTAAAACAAGTGCCATTTTGCCTGGTCCAAAGGTTTCAGCCCAGTTCAAACAAAGGTGGATAAAGTAGTTTCTCTATAGCAGCTTCTCCATCTTTATTTTAAAATGGCACCAGTCATGTCAACTTTTCACAAAGATATCCCCTTGTAGAGTCTTCAGGGATTTTTGTTTAAAGGAGCAAATCTGTGCCTCTTAGTCTTAGACCTTAGAGGACCTTTTGTCTGACTGAGTAGTTTTTCCAGGTACTGCCCGAGCTCTTTCTAAAGCCGTAAGAAAGGATATTATGGTTCTCCACTGGATTTGGCCTTTGTCCTGAAGTGATTTTTTGAGAATCTTGGGAGGCGTGAGAATGGGAGAGTTTCATTTTCGAACTCAGCAAGCCTTGGTTTCTTTATATTTAAAGGTTTTTCTTCAGCTCATCTCTCCTCTCACATTTTCCTGTAAGGAGCAAAAAGAAGCCAGGTGGCATTCCCAACAACCTGCTGGAAATCTCCTTAGCTAGATCCTCTAGCTCGTTAGATACATTTTCTCCTTTGCCTATTACTGCAGACAACTGCTCACATTTCTGCCACTGCGTAACAAGGACACTCTTCCCTCCAGCTTTCAATTACATCTCTCACACTTCCCTTTTCATTTTTTCTTTTAAAAATAGACTTTATATTTAGAAGTTTGAGGTTCATAACAAAGGTATGCAGAAAGTAGAGTTCCCAGGTGCCTTCATCCCCAGGATGTAGTTTTGGAATATAGGTGAGGTTTGTTGTGGTGGGGTCCGGAGCTGATGGTCGAGAAAGAATTCTTGAGACCTCTTTGGTGCAAAAAGGTGGTTTATTAAACCACAGGGACAGGACTCCTGGGCAGAAAGACCTGCACTGGGGTTTTGAGGAGCAACTGATACTATGGGGTTGGGGAAGGTAAGGAAAAGGAAGATTTTAAAAAAACTTCCTAATGCTAAAGAGAATCTACAAGATCCTGGAGGCCTTGCCATTGTCAAGTTAAGGTTGTTTTTCCCTCTAGCAAGGCATTAAGATTAAGATGGTTGGGAGTTTGCTGGAGGAAATGTCACACACATTCTACCTAGGAGTTTGGGGTAGGGGGAAATTTGCAGGGTGTCAGCTTGTGATTTGTCCTCAAACAGCCTTCTGCTCCCTCATCACCCAAACAGACACAGTCCCTCTTCCCCAGACACAGTGGTATATATTTTTTTTACAATCAATGAACCTACACTGACACATTATCATCCAAAGTTCATAGTTTACATTAGGGTTCACTCTTGGTGTTGTATATTCTGTATACTTTGTAAATGTATGATGACGTGTATCCATCACTGTAGTATCATGTGGTGTAATTTCACTGCCCTGAAAATCCTGTGTTCTGTCTATTCATCCCTCCCTTCCCCCTAACCTCTGGCAACCACTGATCTTTTACTGTCACCATAGTTTTGTTTTTTCTAGAATGTCATGCAGTTGCAATCATCCAGGAGGCAGCCTTTTCAAACTGGCTTCTTTCACTTTGTGATATGCATTTAAAGTTCTTCCATGTCTTTTCATGGCTTGACAACTGATTTCTTTTTGGTATGGAATAATATTCAGTTGTCTGGCTGTACCACCGTTTATTTACCCATTCACTTGATATTTTTTATTTTTTATTTGATTTTCCTTTCCTTTCCTTCCCTTCCCTTCCGATCCTATCCTATCCTATCCTATCCTTTTCTTTCCACTCACTATCTTTTAAACTCTTACCAAAGCACATCAGGCTTTCACAGCAGTCTCTTCCAAGTCTTTATAGGGTTTTTTTTTTTTTTAATTTATTTGACACACAGAGAGATCACAAGTAGGCAGAGAGAGAGAGGGAAGCAGGCTCTCTGCTTAGCAGACTAGAGCCTGATGCGGGGCTCGATCCCAGGACCCCGAGATCATGACCTGAGCTGAAGGCAGAGGCTTAACCCATCGAGCCACCCAGGCGCCCCCAAGTCCTTTAGATTCTTACAAACATTTTTCTCAAGGTCCTTCCAGTTCTGTCTATCGCTCTCTCTCAAGCCACTCACTCACATTTTAAATTTTTTTTACAGTACTATCCATTTCCAGGCACCTAAATGTATGTCAGTTAGATTCTGATCAAAGAACCATTTTCTAGCTCTATGTCTGTGTCATGTCTGTGTCCTGTGTTCATATTCATATCCACACCACATCCTCATCCATATCCAAATCCATACTATTTCTATAGCTGCATCGATATCCATGTCTGCCTATCATCTACATCATCTGTATCTATCTCATTATCCCTTAATATAAAAATCAACACACACACACAGTAAAGAAACTTATTTTAAGGATTTGACGTCATGCAATTGTGAGAACTAATTGCACAATTTTTATGAAGCTTTTGTTTCTTTGTCTGGTAATGGGCCTGAAGTTCTCAGAATAGGCAGTTGGAGAGGGAAAAATACATGAAATGGTCCTGAAGACAAACTGACCCTGAGTCAGTCCCTTCCTGACTCCCTTCAACTCGGGTGATGGGTATATCCTACAAGAGAAGCTGGCACTCTGTCACAGAGCTAAACGTGCGCCTGGCCCAGGGTTCGCAGAAGCTGAAGTGGGAAATCTACTGGGAGATGTGGAGAAGTTGTGCACTAGGCTGCTGCTCTGTGCCACCCAAGGGAACAGCGTGGAAGCACGATGTGCAGGAGCTACAGCCATGCCTTGAGCCTGACACTGACTTTCCTGGCACAAAAGGAAGACGACTGCTCCTTCTCTTTTGCCTTTTGTCATCTCTTGTGCTCCAGAGTCACCTAGTCCCATGTAGAGAAGGGAACTCTGAGAGACTTAGCCATGTTGACTAATACAATAATACAAATTCACCAGACTGGACTGTGCTACTTCCCCTCCACCCCATATACTCATTATTTCTTTTAAACTGCAAGATAAGATGCAAATTTTTTCATGTTGCATTAACTAAATACAATGGAATCTTTGTTACTTGATGGCAGTTTTAAAAAACTTTTTGAAGTCTTGAAAAATTTTTGAACTGTTTGTTCAATTTCTGTTCAGCCCTCATTGAATTCCTTACAGTCTTTTTCCAGTCTCATTAAACCCTAACTTTTGCCTTATGCTTCTCTCCCCTGCTACTGAAATGTCTTTTTTTTTTTTTTTTTAAAGAGCTTACTTATTCATTTGAGAGAGAGGAAGAGAGTATAAGCAGGGAGCCAGATGAAGTGTTCAATCCCAGGATCGCGAGATCATGATCTGAGCCGAAGGCAGACACTTAACCAAGAGCCACATAGGTACCCCTTTCCTGTTACCAATGTTAATTAAAGAAAAGGGATGGTTAGATCAATGGTTTTCAAAGCTTAGGGTGTCTGAGACTCAGCTAGAGGCCTTATTAAGACAGAGGTTGCTGGGTCCCACCCCTAAGGTTTCTAATTCCACAGGTATACAGAGATGAGAAGAATGTCCTTCTGGTAAATTCCAGTGTGATGCTAGACTGCAAAAGTCTTAGTGGTGAACTAGGGATGGGGATGGAGATTGAACCAGGGGAGGCTAAGCACAGTACTATGGGTAATAATGGGGTTTTAGGGAGAGACCCCGTGTTTTAAACATTTGGATGGCTCCCTTGGCCCTGATGTCACATAACTTGCCTGCTACATCTAGGGTTACCTTATGGGTTTCTAGGAAGTTCTCAAGCCTATTCCATCTGTATTTTGGTTTTAGCAAAACAATAACAAAACCAAAAACAAAAACCAAAAAAACCCCAAAGCCAAACCAAAACTAAAAACCCAAAACCAAAACATGAAACAAAACAAAAGAAAACAGCAAGGCATACTGGAATGAATGTGTATCCGGACCCTTGTTGAGATGGTGAAGATATAAAGAGAAGAAGTTCAAATCTTACCAGCTTGCTGTAGCCATCTGGAGATTACTTGTTTGTGGCAGCTGATGTCAGGCTTGTAAATGCTGCAAATCCATGGGAAAACCTTCATACTTTAAAAGAAATGATTTTCTTAGTTTTTAACTCATATGTGGGCAAGAATATTTGTTCTAACTATACCTGAGATCCATATCCATACTTGAGCTTCTGGCTTCCCTGACATTGGGTAGATTCTGTTAGAAGTGAGCAACAGGCAGTTTTTAGCAAAAGACAGAGGTAAGTATGATATACTTCAGAATGGCTTCACTTGCTAATACAAAGGACAGCAGACCTAGGAGTCAGGAGACAAGTTCTAGCTTCAGGTCTGCTAGTAACATGCTGCAAGATGTGAACAAGTTACGTAAATTATCTGGTCTCAGTTTTCTGGACTGTAAAATAAAGGGGGTGCATAAGATAATTCCAAAGGTACTAAATCTAAACTTCAATGACAATTTTAATGGGAAAATGGGTTCATCAAGTAACAGTATTGATGTCTTTAATCTGAGAAATAATACAGAGCCATATTAGAAATGAAAAATTTTGAAAAATAGATTGAAATGACCTATTGTAGCTTTAGAACTTTAATCAGAGTCTTATAGGACAGACTAATTGGCTAATTGGTTTTAGGTGAGTTGAACTTTTTGAAGAAGTTTGAGAGGGTTGGTTGTACTCCTAGGCATGGCCATCTCTTGTTTTATGTAATTTCCTCTCATGGGTCAATGTCAACAACAAGGCACATACAAAGAAAGCCATTGAGTTAAGGTTTCAATGCATAAGTGGCAGGGTAGGTTTTGGTGGTGGAATTTGATAAAGCATTTAGATTGTTTACTTATGACCTTCATCATATTGAAACTTAATTATAAATAGTTCTGAACAAATTTGACATTGAACATTCTCTGTGAAGGCATCCTGTTGGAATTTAGTTACATCACTTGGTGATGATAACAGCTGAAAAATTTTTAACCTAATTTTTTCAATTTAAAGACATTGAAAATGTAGATTTTTTTAAAGCAAAGTAGACGATATTATTTAGTTTTTTTGGGAATGGATGAGGAATTCAAAAATAGATAATTTTTTCCTCAAGGAGAAATATTTATAATCAAAATGTAGATGAAAGAACTCTCTTCTTACTTCTACTATCTTAACTAGTGAGAAGGAGAAACCCAGAACAATCTGATCCAAGAGAGGGATGTGGATTTATAGGGCTTTAATGAAACAGGTAGTCCAGTTCTTAAAAAACTATGAATAAACGTTGTTTTTGACGCACTCCTCCTATCTCCTTTATTCATTTCTAACTAGTTTAAAAAGGGTCTACCAGGTATAAGGAACCTATGTTCTGGAGCCTACTTCAATCCCTTTGTGTTTTTCAGCTAGGATATAAATATTTGTGATGAATTTATAATTTTTAAAGAGGCCTGAAGTGAGTGTGGTCGAAGAGGAAGAGATTTAAGGAGAATTTAAAATCACCAGCATCCAGAGATGCTTGGGTAGTTGAGTTGATTAAGCCTCTGCCTTCAGCTCAGGTCATGATCCCAGGGTCCTGGGCTCGAATCCTGTATTGGGCTTCTTGCTCAGTGAGAAAGCCTGCTGCTCCACTTGCTTGTACTCTCCCTCTCTGGGAGATAAATAAATAAAATCTTAAAAAAACCCATAATCTTCCAGGGGCACCTGGGTCGCTCAGTTGGTTGAGTATCTCTTGGTTTTGGCTCAGGTAATGATCTCAGGCTCGTGAGATGGAGCCCCGCATGGAGCTCCCCACTCAGCGTGGAGTCTGTTTATCCCCCATCTTTCTGCCCCTCCCCCCAATAAATAGTCTTTTAAAAAATTGTAATCATCCATGTGTGTGTGATTTTTTGTTTGTATTTTCAAATTTTAGAAATGGAATGGTTCCACAATAATACTGAGCACATAGCATGTTCTAGTTTTTTTCTCAAACTTTACAAAAGTTTGTAGAGAAGTATCATTATCTCTAATATTTAAATTAAAAAAAAATGCCCAAGCCTCAGGGTTTAAATAATTTGTCCAAGATCAAAAACCTGGTGAGTGGTGAAAGTGGGATTCACACTCAGGACTACTAGAAAATCTCAGCCATCACAACTTTTCTTCTCTGATTCTAGGCCTGGGAAAAGGGTAGATTACTAAATGTAGACCCTTAAATCAGGAGCCTCTTCATTAACCTGGACCATTAAGAAGATACCCCTCCCTTTTTTTTTTTTAAGATTTTATTTATTTATTTGACAGAGAGAAAGAGCGAGAGAGGGAATACAAGTAGGGGAGTAGGGGAGGGAGAAGCAGGCTTCCTGCCAAGCAGAGAGCCCGATGCAGGGCTTGATCCCAGGACCCTGAGATCATAACCTGAGCCTAAGGCAGACACTTAATGACTGAGTCACCCAGCCCCCCCGCCTTTTTAAAAAAGATTTTATTTATTTGTTTGACAGAGAAAGATCACAAGTAGGCAGAGCAGCAGGCGGAGAGAGAGGGAGAAGCAGGCTCCCCTCTGAGCAGAGAGCCTAATGCAGAGCTTGATCCCAATACCCTGAGATCATGACCTGGCCAAAGGCAGAGGCTTAACCCACTGAGCCACCCAGTTGCCCCAGGAAGGTACTTTTAATATAAAAACTACAAAGATGTTTTTGACTATCATGCTCCTCCTTGTTTTTCCCTACTGTCTCCTCATCCCTGACAAACAAGGGGAGAGGAATTTATAGAATTGTAGTCTTTGCAAAACCAAGTTGGCTGATTCAGGAGGCTATGATCCTAAGAACAGATCCTGTTGGAAGGAAAACTGTGCACATTTCTACAGAGCGGCCTTGCCATGCCTTGATTAGTGGCTAAGATATGATCTTGACAGGACTGGCTACATAATTTTCAGGGTTCAGTAAAAAATGGAAATGAGGAGACCCTTGTTCAAAAAATATTAAGACCTTCAAGGCAGAGACAGCAGAGCCTTAAACCAAATGTGGGGTCTTTGTCAGTGCAGAGCCCTGGGTGTCTGCCCGGGTTTCATACCTGTGAAGTTGGTCCTGGATCCTGAACTCAGAGAAGGGATTACCTCTCCTGGTTCTTTTTGTTGGTCTACATTGAAGAGAGCTTGATATAAAGGTTATAGGTCATTACTGTTAATAAGGTTGTGGTATGAAGAGTAAAGATGACATTAAATTTTTAAGAATTTTAGTTTGCATGATATTTACAGACACATACAAGCTCTAGAATGGTGAAGGCCATCATTTTGTCCTTTTATGGTGGGGAGAAAAGACAAGAGTGGGAGAAATGAATTTTACTAAATGGAGAGTAAGTCCCATAATGAGCTCAGCTCTTCAGAAACTATATATGATTTCATGGACAGAGGAAGTAACAGCAACATGAAAATTCATTTTATTTATATTAACACCAGGATATTAGAGATTCCTGCATTCCTTCGAATGCAGACTTTGCCAATGATTCTAATGATAGTACAAATGTATGACATAATAACAACAGTGTATGGGAAAAGAAGCTGATAAAAGTTGGAAAATGGAGTTCGCCTCAAAAGTGTGAAGACAAAAGAACTATATGCATACTGTATTCTAGCTGGTGAGTTTGCTTTTCATGGAGGTATGCGTTAACAATTATGAAACTGCTTCACATTTACAGAGATTGAACCAGTAAGTAAGTGGATAGTGGTTGGTGGGTGCCCTATTTCTCCCTGTTGGAGTGGGAGGTTACAAGAGGGGAAGGCTGGAATGAATCCTGGGGTACTGGATGAGAGTTGAAGACATCAGTCTGAATTCACAAAGCCAATTTTGAAGATATTGTGTAAAATACATAACCATACTCCTTAAAACTCTAAAGGTCATGAAAAACGAAGAAAGACTGAGAAACCGTCACAGACCGGAAGACACTAAGGTGACGTGATAACTACATGCAGTGTGGCACCCTGGATTGGGTTCTGGAACAGAGAAAGAACCCGCATGGGAGAATGAAATTGAAATCAGAAAAAAAGCCTGGAATTTACTTCATAATAACTTACTAATGTTGACTTCTTAGACTTGTGAAATGTCCCATGGTAAGATGATAACATTTAAAGGAGACTGGAACTGGGTAAGGGAGATATACCAGAACTCTCCGTACTATCTTCACTACTTGTCTGTAGTCTAAAAGATATTATAACACATAAGATTTATTTAAGATTTATTTAAAAAACAAATGCTGTTAAAATCTGAATTGATTAGTTAGTTGTTGAATTTATTCAAGAGATAGCTGCTGAAGCTTACAATCTCTAGTCACTGATGAAGCAATGCACTTGTCAGATGCTGTCCTGTCCTGAGCATATGGTTTAGTAGTGGATAAAGTCAATGGGAGGATGGGGGGGCTGGGTGGCTCAGTCATTGAGCATCTCCCAGGGTCCTGGGATCGAGCCCTGCATCAGGCTCCCTGCTTTGCGGGAAGCCTGCTTCTCCCTTTCCCACACCTCTTGCCTGTGTTCCCTCTCTCGCTGTGTCTCTCTCTGTCAAATAAATAAACAAAATCTTAAAAAAAATAAAAAGACAATAGGGAAGTTCAAAACAATCTGATAAGCACTTTGAGAAAGTGCCAGAGGCTTAAAAAAATATTTTTCCTCTATATTGAAATTAATAGACATGGCATGTTAACTAGATCCTGGAACACAGAAAACATATTAGTCTAAAAACAACACTGGCTATTTTTTATATTGGGTAATCCTTAAACTCTGAATAATCTGCCAAGTATTTCAAAGGTTTTTATCAGGGAAATTTGGGGATATTCTTTAATTTATTATACTTTGTCCATCAAGGAATTATTCCCTTACCAGGTGGGGAGCTGTTTCCTCTTTTCAAATACAAAATGGAAAATCAGAGCATACATTCTTTTCTTTTTTCTTTTTTTTGTTTATTTGACAGAGAGAAATCACAACTAGGCAGAGAGGCAGGCAGAGAGAGAGGAGGAAGCAGGCTCCCCGCGGAGCAGGCAGCCCGATGTGGGGCTCGATCCCAGGACCCTGAGATCATGACCTGAGCCGAAGGCAGAGACTTTAACCCACTGAGCCACCCAGGCACCCCCAGAGCGTACATTCTTTAAAATATTTTTCAATCTTAAAAGTTAGTGGGCTTTGTCAAATATGTGACATCTTCTTGCCTATTTATTAGATCAGTGAAAAGGTTTATTTGTTGATCATATAAAAATAAACATGATTATATTTTCTTTTCATCATCAAGACTCCTATTTCTTCAGTTTGTGGGAAATAGAAAAATTTATCCCATAGAGGGAAAATATTCTCACAGTGGAAAAGGAGGGAAAAGCCCTCATATATTCCCTAAGGCAGACAGCATATCTCAAAAGATATGAGAAAACTTGTTACCTTCCTCAGAAGACTAGGCCCTGAAATGCAGGTCCCAAATCACATGCACTACACTTGCACCTCTAGTCAGCCTACCCTGGCTCCCCCCAACCTCAGGAATCGGTATTTTAAAAGGAAATACTTTTTTTGTGGATTTGCAATTTCTCTTGGCAAAGAGATTATCTCAGTTTGAAAGAGCTTGTGTGGTTAAAAGTCAAGACTTACTTGGGAGGGCTGGATGATAGACATCTTGTGTCTCTCTTTTGTTGAGAGGTAATCTCACAAACGATTTATAGTCTACAGCTGCACAAGGAGGCGGCTTCTCCGAGGGGCCCAAACTTGTATGTACTGCAAGTGGAGAGACTGGAGGAGGGAATAGGACACGTTATGGACAGTCCTGACGTCTGCACCTATAATTATAGACAGAGAGGTTTCAGAACCAGAGGCTGGAATCTGAAGCCAGAATGAGATGCCACAAGGCGGGAATTCCCAAGAATGGGAAGGAAGGGGGAGGGACAGTGGCCAGATTTCCTCTAAAGTAGAAGAGACAATAGAGAACGTATTTCTAATGGGATAGGAGAACAAAAACAAAACAAACCAGAAAGCAAAGCAAACCAAACCCAACTATTTTTAGTGGAAGCAAACATAGTACAGATCACTCTTTTAAAAAAAATTCCCTCTTTGGTGGATTATTTCATTTAGCCTTGTCTTTTCCCTCCCTGCCACCAATTTCTCTCTCTTTCAGTTTGTTCTGCAAAGTACTTCCTAACTGACCTTCTTAAGACATCTTAGTGACAATATAACCATGATCAAAAACTTTCCATGACTTGTCATTGTCCCAGAGAGGAAATCCAAACACTTCAACTTTGGTTTTCAAGTCTTTAGATCATTAAAAAAAATCTCAAAATTTTCTTGGGTATTGCTTTTTCATCAGTAAAATGACATTGGCATAAAGAAGCTCATAGATAATCTGAGTAGCCTAGGGCAGCTATATATATATTTATATAAAATATAATAATCACCTAGTGTTTTGCTATATCTATATCTATCTATCTATATACAAAATCACTTAGTGTTTTGCTATATCTATTTTCTATCTATCATCTCTCTCTTTCTCTTTCTTTCTCAGTAGAAGTAGTAGTAGTAGTTTGTATTTAGGGTAGATACAAATACAGGGTGTGAATTTTTCCAGTTTCCAATGTTACGTTGATTTATCTATACAAGTGGTTTTTATTTTAGTTACCTTTATTGAAACATGCAAAATAAACAAATTTGGTATCCAAAAGAAAAATAATCACACTTTTTCTATTTCTTTGGACTTAGACCAATCTTGACAATATTAAAAAATGAGAATGCTTTTTGGTGTCTGCTATATATATATAAAAACTCCTGATTTTCCTAAATCAGGAGATTTAGTAAATAATTGGTTTAACTTAATCTTGTGATCTTCAAAAATCTTTCGAGCAACCCCCCTGATAGCATCTGCTTCCAGTATGGTTAATTACAAAACAATTAGGTTCTAATGAGGCTTTTGCTTCCTTAGCCTGTTTACCAGCACAGTTTCAACATCCTTCTATTGATGCGAAACGTGTGGAAACGTCATTTTTTCCCCTTTTCTTTTAAATCTTGATTCTGGAAGCCCTGGTAGAATAGTTAAGGAGATTTCTTAACAGTGAATAGGGAAGTCTTTTTTTCTCTTTTGATTCTGATTGTACACAAATTAACTCGTTTCCTCTACTGAGCTGGGAATTCTGAAAAAGGAACCTGTTAGAAATATGGACATTTCTGTTCTTCCTGACTCTTAGTTTCATTAGAAAATTTTTGCATTATGTAACTTTTACTAAGAGGAGAATGGAGGCAGGAGTTACCAAGCATTCTTGTTAATGAAGAACTGAAGAACAAAATAAAATCACTAATCTCCTGCCGAACAATGTAAACACCATTGCTTACAGAAGTGGCAAAGGTCCAAGGAAGAGTTTAAAGTTTAATCCAGGTTGCCACAGAAAGGATATCAATAGTTGCCAAGTACTTACTATGTGTCAGGCATGATGTGAGACATTCCCCCCGTCCCCCATATTTCATCTCATCTAATTCTTAGTGCAGTCCTGTGACTGGGTAGTTTTCCGATACAGATTATTAGAGATAACGAAGTTGGGATTCAGGGAATTTTAATAACATGTTCAAGATCACACAGCTACTGAATTTCTGGGCTTAGATTTGAAACCACGTTTTTGTGGTGCAAAAGTGGGATACAAACTGTCTTCGTCTGGTGTTTTTACATACATCAGAGTCTGGTTTCCTGCCTTATGGGGCTAGCCAAGTAATCGCAATTTGTTTTTCAAGAATGAATGGGCTAGAGGCACCTGGGTGGCTCAGCTGGTTAAGCATCTGACTTCAGATCAGGTCAGGATCTCAGGGTCCTTACTGACTTCAGCTCAGGTCATGATCTCGGGTCCTGGGATGAGCCTATTTGTGTCATCATGCTCCCTACTCAGCAGGGAGTCTGCTTATCCCTCTGCCCCTCCCCCCAGCTGGTGCTCTTTCTCTCTCTCAAATAAATAAATAAATAAATAAATAAATAAATAATCTTTTAAAAAAATGAATCAGCTAATGAATTACTAATCGTAAAGTATTGTGGTACTTGTAGAGAAAACGTAATTATTGAAAGAAAAATCATGACATTTTATATTTACCTTTTCAGATTTTTTTGCTGTTCAGACAAACCCAGGATAATGTATGATGTGATCTGTACTCCCTCTTTAATGGCATGAATTAATGGAAAGCAAATGGCCATTGTAAGCATTTCTGAATACAGTTAACTCATGCTTCCCTGTTGCTAACTTTTCATAAACTTTTAGATTCATGGGGACATAGAGGCCAAACTTCTGTCTTATTAAATTCGTCTTTTGGTAAGAATATGTAGGATTCAAATAAAGAAAATGTTAAAGGTCTATAAGGACCTAGCTGGGTTTATAGCCCTGCTTTCAGAGAGTGAATGTATAGGATATAAAGAAAAAAGAACTGCACAACTGGATACATAACAGAGCTACAATTATGTACCAGATAATATAATATATATACACACACACACAGAGGAAAGACCTGAAATAAATATGCCAAAATGTGAATTACTGGTCATCTGTAGGTGAAGAGCTTATAGGGCAATTTCATTTCACTTAGAATATATTTTTGTGGGGCCCCTGGGTGGCTCAGTGGGTTAAAGCCTCTGTCTTCAGCTCTGGTCATGATCCCGGGGTGCTGGGATGGAGCCCCATCGGGCTCTCTGCTCAGCAGGGAGCCTCCTTCCCTTCCTCGCTCTCTCTCTCTCTGCCTACTTGTGTTCTCTGTCAAATAAATAAAAAATCTTAAAAAAAGATATTTTTGTGTACTCTCTAATTTTTTAAAAGAAAAATGTGTTCTTTTTTCTGTCATTAGAAGGATGCAATGAATTTCATCTATATTTTAAAAAGACACGTTCTTTTGAAAGCAGTTCTGGTGGAGAGTGAGGGTGAGACTATCTCAAATGGAAACAATTTTGTTTGTAAGAGAATTCAGCTTTAAAATGGAAGCAAGGCATTTGTCTCTCTGATGCCATGGCAACCAGAAGAAAACCACACAGCACAACAATGACATAAAAATGTGCCTCCAGAGTGGGTAAGAAGGAGGCAACCTTGGACCTCTTTTTTTGTTTCCACTTCCCCCAGAACAGAAGGCTGCATTGTGTTTTTCTAGCTGACTCTATTGCTTCCCAGCTAGGCTGCTGTGATGGGAAAGAACAAACAATAATAAGAACCCTTTCCTTGTGAAGTTTGGGTCTCTCCAAAAAAACTGTGTGCTTTGTGCAGAAAAGCGTAATTTCTTTTGATTTAGTTTCTCTGCCTCCCCTCCCCTTGATATCTTCAAATTCAGTCACTTTATTGATGAAGTTTCTCAATCTGTTACACATTTCATCCTCACATGTCCCCTGGTTTGCCCTCCTTTTTGAAGCTACAGGGTTGGGTTGAACTTTTCTTCATGGTCTCTGTTTTCTTCATACCCAAGGGTTCTTTCTGTGAATGTTCTCGTCTCAGACCTCTGTGTTTTTGTTGGTCTCCAGTGACTTGGCTGTCTGATACTCTCTTTTCCTTTGAAAAAAAATTTTTTTTAACCTAGTTTTATTCTTCAGATGGATCAAATTCCCCCAAGTCACTAAAGATTGGTAAGGGTTCTTATTTTGGGAGGACAAATTCAAATATTGTGATGATAGAGGTTGCCAAGGGGATTCTTCCTCATTAGACTTTCTCCTGTGGCCTACATCATATTACCCTACTACCATGAGCGCAGGGGCTAACCGGGTCAGAACTGCTGACCTCTGTGTTGAATGTCATGTGTTAAACCTTTAGCTAATGCAGAAGCATCCAGCAGCCCGAGCAAGTGGCCCTCTAGTTTTAACTCAAACCAATGCTCTCCAACTAATACAAAGAAAAGGAATTAGGGAGACACTCTTCAGGGCAACCAGCAGAGTAATCTTAAAGAATAGCTGGTCTTTGGGGTGCCTGGGTCACTCAGTCAGTTGGGCGTCTGCCTTCGGCTCAGGGCATGATCTCAGGGTTCTGGGATTGAGTCTCTGTGTCCAGTTCTCTGCTCCGTGGGGAGCCTGCTTCTCCCTCTCCTTCTTCCTCTCCTGCTCCCCTCGCTTGTATGCTCTCTCTCGCTCCCTCTCTCTTTCTCTCAAATATATAAATAATATCTTTTTAAAAAAAAAATGCTGGTCTTCAGGGTGGCAGGTAGAGGTGCAGTCTTGGGAGTGGAAGATCCTGGATGACAGAGCTGGGCCATGACCCTGTGTGACCCGCCGGCATCAGAATCACAGGGGAGTTGCACACTCTCTCCAGCAGGACCCCAGCCAGCTGGTCCTTCTAGGAAACTGGTGGCGACGGTGTCATTCCTAGGAGCACAATCCAACCAAGAATGAAGATTTTATGGCCATGAGGAAGCTAACTGTGGGGGATGCAGGGCTGAGGTTATTTATTTTCCTTTCTTCAGCACGCATCAGTAAATATTGCCTTAAATGAAATGGATTATTCTAGCTACTGCTCTGGACTTATTGGTTGTGGGGTCTGTAGAAAATCTCTTCATTTCTTCAACAATTTTTTGCAGCCTGTGTAAGTTTCATTTGCATTGAGTTGGTCCTTATGCAAAAAAGAAAAAAAAAATTACTTCTTACAGTTGTAGGCCACGATAATAAATTTACCAGTCTCTTAACTTCCTGTGACTTGGAGTCTAATTGGGGACCTTCGCAGTCCTGAACCATGCGGAGTCTGGCTCAGGTAGCTTGGTGGGGAGATATAAGGTGGAGCATTTATATCGTATTGTATGGCATTTAAAAAGCCTACTCACATAGACCATCTCATTTGATCTTTGCTGGGAGTAAAATGAGTATCTAGACTGTCAGTAATGAAGAGCCTCAAGTTGGTTCAGGAATTCTACAACATCCTTCTGGCAGCCTGGAGGGTGGATGGGCCTCCGTCTAAACTATGTTCTACAGTCTATGTAAAAGGTGCACACACGTAGGACTGAGAATGCTGGTGGGGGGAGTGTTGGGGTGGGGGCTTGGGAGGGACACACAATTCAGGTGTGGCTGAGCAAATAATGATCCAGATGGGGTCCAGTCCTTTCAATCTGATGGTGGTGCTAGTGGGCTTTCCCAGGTTAGGGGAATTTGAATTAATCCAAGGTGTTATCAGAATGATACCAGGTTCTTTTTCTTGTTAAGAGAGGAACAACAGAATATGAAACTATGTGAGGGAATATAAGAGGTAAGAGGTCAGAGGCTGAAATAATTTCATTTGCTAAAAATGATATGGGCATGGGAGTGTCTTCCATAATATATGTATGCATTTAGCACAGTGCCAATACTTAGCAGGTCCTCAATAAATGTAAGATATAATGATAATAAATAAAAAATTATGCATGACCCTCTTTTGTTTTTGTTTTTCCTTTTCTTTCATCAGGCTTGAGTTCTGATTTCTTTCTTGTTTTGGGCTGCCAGCTTATTCTGTTTTCTTACTTGGTTCTCGACATACTAGGTACTCAATAAAATCTGTTGAATGGACAAATGAAGGAAGAAGGATTTCAGTGGTCCTCTGTATTTACTTCTGAGGAAGTTTTAATATTCTCCTTTCCAGAGGAACTCAAAAAGATTCACATTTACTAGCATCAAAATTTCTCTTATAAATTTAATGGTGTTAGTCCATCAATTTAGCATTGAAATAACCAGTATGGCTTTTCTTTTTCATCTCCTTTTTCTTTTGTTTTCTTTTTCATAGCTTTTCTTGTACAGTTCCTAAAACATGGAACAATTCCACTTTTTAAGTTGGCAGTTTTGAAAGCCATTTTATTTTTATTTTTTTATTATTTTTTTTTCACTGACTAAGTCACCCAGGTATTTTTTATTTTTTTAAAGATTTTATTTATTTATTTGACAGACAGAGATCACAAGTAGGCAGAGAGGCAGCCAGAGAGAAAGGAAGGGAAGCAGTCTCCCTGCTGAGCAGAGAGCCCGATGCGGGTCTCGATCCCAGGACTCTGGGATTATGACCTGAGTCGAAGACAGAGGCTTTAACCACTGAGCCACCCAGGTGCCCCGAAAGCCATTTTATTTTAATATTTAAGTATTGCCAAAGATAAACACAGCTGAATACTAAAGTGGTAAAGACAGCTTTTGATCTGTAATATACTATTGCAATAGGGAAAAGAGTACAGCAGGAGCTAAACTCAACTTCGATTTGTAAAGTGGCGCCCTGGCATATAATAGGGAGAATGAGGGACCAGGGAGCAGAGGGAGAGGGATGCAAGAGAGCCGTAGATGTAGAAAATTCCAAAAAGAGGAAAGGGAGGGTTGGTTTTCCTGGTTCTCTTGAACTTCACCTTCGTCTTTCCTTCCCAACCACCCGTCTTGCTGACCTGAAGCCTTCGGTCTCCAAGACCAGGTGCAGGAGCAGTGGTCATATATAAGCCATTGATCTACCCCTACAGTTGAGTAAGATCAAGTCCCTACAATAGAGCCCATATTCTATATTATTCCTAGCAGTTCTGCTTTTCTGGCTGAGACACAGGGGCATTGTGGTCCTCTGGTCAGCAGCCTTCTGCAGAGGAAGAATGATTCTGAAGGTTCAGGTGTTTCCTAAAAACCTAGAATCTGCTGAATTCTGATAATTTCACAAGCTCTGGATACCTCCTGATAAATCCCTTTGTCCTTTTACTAGCCAGGGTGCTTTCTGTTGTCTGTTATAGAACTGTGCTGTGGAAGGTATTATTATTTCCACATTAGCTGTGGTTTCTGTCTTCATGGTGCTTATGGTTTAGCAAAAGAGATGGTATTACAAGGGTGATATGTTTCCTTTCCTTCCATTGAAAAAACTTCCTTTCATTTTTGGTGACCCTTTTTTCACTTCCTAAGAGGGAAGCAGTCTTTTTCCTTTGTTACATCAAAAGAAAGCTGGGGCAGAGGGCATCTTGCTAAAACTCACATGTAAGTTTGATGTGAGAGCCAATGTCTCATTGCTCGCTAGCTCCAGGATTTGGGGGAGCGTTGATTCCAAGTGGCAGCTGCTTACACACTGGGTTGGGAGAAAGAACTGGGAAATATTTTCTTGCTAAACATGATAGTGAAGGCAGATATCTGGCTTGGAACCTGTCAAAAGATAAGAAAAAACCAACCAACAAACAAATAGAAAAAACTATTAGAAAGCCTGGCACGTCCTACAGCTCACTAGATGTAGCTCTCATATCATACAAGTCAAAACCAAATTCTACCTTCTATTTGTGGTCAATTTTCACCTTTCCAAATGCAGATGAATGTTCTTATTCTAGGAATATTTTACTGAAGATTATAAATTGAAATAACTCAGACCAAATTATAAGCTACTATTTTGAAATTAAGACATTGTCATTTGAAAATTCTAAAAGCTGTAATAATATTTTACATTCTGTTTTTTTTTATCTAGCAGGATTTTTAGGATTTTACCCCATTTTGTAAATAACAGAATGATGAGACCTCTCCTTAGATCTTCTTTCAGTCATAAAGTTGTTTTTTCTAGCATATCCATATCCTGGTAATATAAAATAAATGCTGAGGGGAATGGAACAAAAAGAAAACAAGCATCCTTCTTTCCAAAATCCCAGGGTTTGTAGAGCTCTGATTTTAGTCTCCATACCCTCCTAATGCACCCATGAAATTCTCTGAGTACCCTACCCTGATCGGCATTACTATCTAGTACAGACTCTTTATTCCTGAATTGAAGCTGCCAGTTTCCCAGCATGGAAACAGTGAAGAGGTCATGAAATTGACGTCACCCACTCAGGAAAGGGTGGGGCCAGCTCACAGCATCAGGCGTGGGACTTTAAGGAAAGGAGCAGCCTTTAGTTGGTTTGGGAGCTCTCGGCACACTCTTTCAGGATGGCAGATTCGGGTATAACAGGCATTGGGTACTTATTACACATTAGGCCTGTGCTACACGTTTGAACATTATGTCATTTACTCATTACCACAATCTCGGAAGACCAGCTTCATGATGCACCATTATCTCTCCTTCACTAAGAAGGAAATCGATGCTCAGGGAGGCAAAGAACTTGCTAGAGGTTGTGCACTAACAAGCAGTGGAGTCAGATTCATGTCAAGTTGCTCCTTTACCCTGCTGCTGCATCGAGACACGACGAAAGCCTCTTTTCTCCTTGTCCCCTATCCATCAGCCCCATGGACATTTTTTTGGAGCAGGTTCTTGGTTTTGTGGGTTTTAAGACAGGAAGAAGATTTAAAATTGTGTGTCTAGCCCCAATCTCAGTTCTTGCAATCAAGCCAAATCTAAAACCACTTATGGTGATTCGCTGATTAGGCTCCACAAACCAGTTAGCCTGTTAATGAAATTCCTACCCCTTTGTCCCTTACAAGCTTTCTATAGTTCAAAATAATAATACCCCACATAAAAGAATGCCATGCTCTCTCAGGAGAGAATCCTTCAAAAGTGATCTCTGTTTTTTGTTCTGGGCAGGAACTTGAGAAGCATCTGGCAGAATTAGAGTGTATGCGTGGCAGTGGGCTGGGGGCGAGCACTTAGAAAGTTTTTCTTTTTTTACCATTTTGGAATATGTAACATATTAGATGCTCAGTTATTTGTCTACTAAATAACTAAAATATATTTCTTTCACTCTGTCTTCCCCCAGGTACCTCTTCTCAAGAGCTCTTCTGTCTGGGTAATGACTAGCATATACAAGCGTTAGCACATGCCTGTTTAGATTAATGAAATATTCGGTAATATTTGTTCAGCAAATGTCCCACGTATGACTAAAAATTTTACCTATTTGTGAAGTGCAGGATTCTCTTTACGTCTCTTAGATTAAGCTTGTAAAATTATGTTGTTTGAATTTTCTAAATCTCAGTTTTTTTCCCTACTTGATCTGTTTCTGATGAAGGTGTTTTAAAAATCTCTCACTGTCATTGCTTTGCCTAGTTCTTTGTTATTCTGTTAGTTTTAACTTACAAACTTGAGGCCAGATTATTAGATGCATATATATTTATTGCTGTAACAGTGGGATGTTCTTATTTAGTGCCCAACTTTCTCATTATTTTTTTCAAAACATTTACATTTACTCATTTGAAACATGAGTTTTCTTTTGATAAACAGCCTCATGATACATCTTTTCTAGCTCTTTATTTCCAAACTTTCTGATTAATTTCATTGTAACATGTTTCCCATTTAATCTATTTACATTTATAATGCTTATTGGTATATCTGGACTTTTTCCTATCTCGTATTTTGGAGTTATTAGGCTTCCCATTTGCACTTTTCTTCTTTGTCTCTCTTCTTTCTTTCAAAATGAAAAATTTAAGATTAATTTATTTTTAAAATTCCAGTATACTTAACATACAGTGTTATATTAGTTTCAGGTGTACAATATAGTGATTCAACAATTCTACGTATTGGTCAGTGCTCATCATGATAACTGTACTCTTAATTCCCTTCACCTTTTCACCCATCCCCCCACCCCTCTCCCCCTGGTAACCATCTGTTTGTTCTCTATAGTTAAGAGTCAGTTTTTTGGTTTGTCTCTTTTCTTCTTCATTTGTTTTGTTTCTTAAATTCCACATATGAGTAAAATCAAATGGTACTTGTCTTTCTCTGACTGACTTATTTCACTTAGCATTATGCCCTCTAGATCCATCCATGCTGTTGCAAATGACAAGATTTCATTCTTTTTTATGGTTGAATTATATGTGTGTGTGTGTGTGTGTGTGTGTGTGTGTGTGTGTGTATACACACACACATTATCTTTATCCATTCTAAAATGATGGAGTCTTACATATTCTCCCTTTTTTTGTGCCTACCCTGGTTTAGAAGCTAGAACTATATATGTATAGATACACATCCATATATATGCATATATGATTATATACAATTTTACATGTAGGATATATACATACACCTTTGCTTCTCTATGTACATTCAGATTCTTATCTACATTGAGTCTATAGGTATTCTTATTATGTCTGAAAGTATTTTTATTTTTCTCATACTCTTGAAAGATAGCTTGGCTGAGTATAGAATTTAGGTTGAATAAGTTATTCTGCCTAAGGTTTTAGAAGCTATCATTCCATTATTTTCTGGTATCTATTGCTAACAAAGCGAAATCTATTGACAATGAAAATACTTTAAAAGATGTTGATAGTCAATACTTTTTAGGTAATCTCTCTTTTTCTTTGGTAGTTCTTAAAAGTTTTCTCCTTGCATATTAATATTCTGCTGACTTACTCTGATATGTCATGATACAGACTTATCTTTGTTCATCTTCCCCGTACTCAGAGAGTTCTTTTAATAAGTGCTGATAGCCTTCTTCGTGTCTTAAACTATTTTATTCACTCTATCTTTGAATATTGCGTTGGCACAATTGCCTCTAACATCCTTCCTGGAACTACTGTTAGAAGTTGGAACCTCTTAATTTGTCCTCCAGGCCCTTATCCACTTCTGCATATTAAAAAAAGTTCTTTTCGTCATGCTATTTTGAATTTTGGTGAGTTTTCCAGTACTCTCTACTAATTTAATTTTCTATGTTATGTAGACTTTTGAATTTTAAAATATTGGTATTTTTCATTTCTAAGATTTTAATACATTTGTTTCATTTCTTTGATCTCATTTCACAACTTCCCATTTTAAAAAATGAATGTTATTATCTCAATGACCTGAGGACTTTTACATTTTCATTCATGTTTGTTTCTTCTAGAGCAGAGCTTCTATTGGCACTTTGAATCAGACCACTCTTTGTTCTGGCCTGTCCCATGCACTATAAGATATAGCAGTGCCCCTGGCTTCTACGTACAAGGCACCAGTAACACCCCCAGCCTTACCGCTGAGACAGCCAAAAGTGTCTCCAGCCATTGCCCAATGTCCCCTGGTTGACAAAACCATCCCCAGTTGAGAATCACTAATTCAGTGATTTTATAAATTTATGCTCTGCTTTTTTTTTTTAAACTAATTTTCTCAGTGTTAATTTCTTCTTGTGTTTGGAGTTAATGTACAGATTTACTGTCTCCCACTCCTGGGCTGTCCAGTGCTATTGCAGTCACTGTCTTTGGTTCCTGAGCCCCAAACACAGAACCAGGTCTTACATTGATGACTCAGGTTCCTGTCCCATGGTGATATTAAGGATCTCATAGATTCTCAAACATTGAGTGGCTAGGCTTGAAGCCTAGTTAAGAGTATGTATATGGGGGCGCCTGGGTGGCTGAGTGGGTTAAGCCTCTGCCTTCGGCTCAGGTCGTGATCTTGGGGTCCTTGGATCGAGCATTGGGCTCTTTGCTCAGCAGGGAGCCTGCTTCTTCCTCTCCCTCTCTGCCTGCCTCTCTGCCTACTTGTGATCCATCAAATAAATAAATAAAATCTTAAAAAAAAAAAAGATGACTTCATTAAAAAAAAAAAAAAAGAGCCTGTATACGTTCCTTTTACCTCCTGGGGATTTAGCTCCCTATAGCCATAGCCTCACAGAGCTATATGTAACAGCTTTCTTCAACTTATTTTTACAACCTGCCTTTCTGGAGTAAAACTTGCTGCAATCCACCTTCTTTATTGTGCACAGGGACCAAACTCCTGGCTGTTGCTGTCTCTGCACCT
Organism: Meles meles; assembly: GCF_922984935.1. Taxonomy (NCBI): domain Eukaryota; kingdom Metazoa; phylum Chordata; class Mammalia; order Carnivora; family Mustelidae; genus Meles; species Meles meles. The sequence goes on from NC_060066.1 coordinate 131,334,727, forward strand.
CTATCCAGAGTCTGGTAGACTCTCCATCTCATACTGCTGTCTGCTTCTGCTGCACAAAGATGCTTATCTTATTTGTAAGCATGGTTTTGTGTATGGATGTTCTCTTTCATATATTATCTATCAATACAATGGTTGGAACAAGGGCTTTGGGACAATGAGGAGAGTCTCAGAGTATGAACTTAGATTAGAACTGTTAAAATATATTTTAAAATTCATGGTTGCTGAAAATAATATGTTTTTTGGTGGCTCTACTCCAGTATTTCTCCATCTCAGAACTCTTGGCATTTTAGGCTAGAGTTCTAAGGGGAAGGGGGTTGTCTAGTGCATTATAGAAGGTCCAGAAGCATTCCGGGTCTCTATTCACTAGATGTCAATAGCAACCCCCTCCCACCCAGTCCTGATGAGCAAAAATCTGTTTAGATGTTTAGATCTTGCCAAATATACCTGGGGAAGGTTTGTGTGTGGCAAAGGTACCCCCAGTAGAGAATTATTGCTCTTGTTTGTGAATATCTCTTTTTCTTATAATTCCTGGTCATAAAGAGTCAGTATTTGGATTCTTTACATATGTAAGGAAATTTAAACTGATTTTTTCATTTAATTTATCTTTTTAGACTACGTATTGCTACCGCATTGGATTTCTAATGCATTCAACTGACAAGGGTCAAGATGATATCCTGGTTTGGATGTTAGTTGCTTCAGATGATATAATAACTTGGAAGAATGTTTTAGCGGGCATCAAAAGTGCATAAATGGTAGTGAGCTTGAGCACTTGTGATGTGTCCTTGACCTTATTTTGTTCTAATTCCTTGGACAGGACTGCATCTGAGATACACCATTACTTTCACAAATAGTTTCACTTAATAAATGTCACCTGCACTCACCCCACTGTTGATAGGACAATTCTGTCAAGTGATGGTTTTGGAGAGACGACCCAAGGCTGAGGTTGTTGTATGAAATGCTCTTCACTTCTGCCAGCTCTGGCAGCCCTAGAAAAACAACTTGATTGTCACTGATCTTACCCCTTTCTGAGCGCTCTACTCATTCTCTTAAGATATCTAAGACTGGCTACGGTTTGACATGTTGAGAGTTTCATTTTGCATGAAGAGGAACATTTCTACTTCTACAGAAGAAAGACTAACATGTGAGCCAGTCTGGTCTGGGATGAAGTCTGAGCAGGTGGTAGATACTTGCTACATTACTGTAAGGAGGGGCCATGATGCAGAGTGCTCAGGGCATGGCTGGAAAGGGCCAGGTCTTGCTGATGCTGCTGGCAGAGATCAAACAGTTTCAGACTGAAGAAGCGGAGCCAGATCAGAGAGACAGGAAAACAAAACAAAACAAAACAAAAAAACCCCAACAAACCCAAAGTGAACATGTCCTCTCACGAAGGGACTCTGGCCTGTGAACAGAAAATGCTCTGTTTCTGTTGTCTCAGTCTGACAGAGGACGTTCTTTCTAACAGACACTCACTGTTGTCCTTGTTTTGTTAGGCAAGTTGTTTCCTTAAGGTCTGGAGTGTCTTGTTCCACTTGGGTATTAGATGGCTGTGTGAACTAAGGTGTGGTTTTGTGACCTTCGAGACTCACTGGTGATGAGTGCAATGTTGTTGTGGATTAGTCCGTTGCCAAGAAATACTTCCTCTCCTCATGAGTTTTTATTTTCCTAGCTTCATAGGGCCTTAAGTCCCAGAATGCAGTCCTTTAAAGAGAGAGAGAGAGAGAGAGAACACTACCTCTCTCTACCTGTGACTGTCTTACAGCTTAGAGGTTATAACACTTCGATGGCCTTCTCCAAAGGATGGTTTACTAGGATGAACATCACCTTGCCTTTACTTAATTAGTTTTCTAACACCTCTTTCTCTAAATAAGGGTTCTGATTTCCAAGTCATAACTTCAGGTGTGGCACTATGATGTATTTATGCATTTATGTAAGGTATGATTATATGGTGGTGTAAAAGGGCCTTAAATAAAACATCTAAATTAATAAAGCATTTGTTGAGTGGATAACATATATTAGATTTCCATGGCTCTGTTCAAACATGAAAGTTCCCCTTGATCCCAGAAATGTACCAGAGGCAATCTCTTTTGTTCTAAACTCCTATTTACCTATATTTGTATTTTCTCATAGCAATTTTTTGATCTTCTCTTTTTCATTAAAGTAACATACATTTGAGACATTTATTTACTAGATTGTAAGTTCTTAGAGAGCAAGATTCATATTTTTTTCATCTCCCTTGCTCAACTTTGACAAGGTGTAGCCAGAGGTGGGCCAAAGAGGTTCTTAATAAATATTGGTTTTAATTTAAATTCTAATTTAAATTAATTGGTTCTAATTTAAATATTAGAATTCGTTTTTAAAAGGAAAAAGAGGAATCATACACACAAGTCTCTCCAATTTCTCCATTATTTCCACATTCTGTGATGTTAACGTTAAGTACTTAGCTTTGGGGGAGGGCAAGAATACATGAGAACACAGTAACACATCCTTATTTGCAGCCTATGTTGAATACTTTCCTCCTATGGCTTATCTTCAAGGCTGGGATAGACAGCAGATCCTTCACTACTTGGCTTGGCCTTTTAAATAATATAGACGCACAAAATTGCTTGAAAAAGCCTTTTCTGTGCCCCAGTTTTCACATTGTCTAAACAGGCAGGAAATGGATCTGCCAATATCATTGATCCAGATGCTCAAAATATGCATTTTCCATATGGATCTCTATTAATTGGGGTTCAGCCAGAGAAACAGAACCACCATGAATACTGTCTAATCATTACGCGAATAAGATTTTTTTAAAAATGGGAGGAGATGAGGGAGTGAACTTTAAAAAGGCCAGTGGGACCCATTTTTGGTTTTTTTTGTTTGTTTGTTTGTTTTCTAGGAAAACTAAGAAATAGCTCTGTCATTGATAGGTTGCAACTACTGTAAACCAACAATCTTTTGTCAGTAATACTGAGTGCTTTTCACAACATAACTTTAATGTTATTAGGCTAGGCAACATATCCTGCTCCTCACTAGGGATAAGTATGAGGAAGGACAAAGGGGAAAAAAGAAGAAAGAACCCTTTTCTGATACCACTTTGCAGAGCAGAGATTATCACATAGTAGGTACTCAATAAACAGTTGTGGAATAAATAAATAAATTGTTAAGACTTGGCCATTAAGGGAAGACTCACATGGATCCTGGTAGGCTTTGTTGAAGTCTATGTCAAAGATAGACTCAGTATTGGGTGATCCAGGAGCCCCTCTCCAAGTAGAATAGTTTGAGATGTCCAGATAGGGCCTAAGCAAAAGTAAGTGTAAGGGCCTATTTAGCCAGAGCGATTCCATCTTGGATTAAACAGTCATTTTGTTGTTTATGCAGTAAAACTTAAACTGTCCCTGCCCCCATCCCCCCAGGGGAACTTACTTAAAAACAAGTTCTGGAAACCAGTCCCAGGTAACAAAGCCCAAATACAAGGATGGGTCAGGCCAGGTGGAGGTATCCAATCAGTGGGGGTGCTTACTGTCTCCCTAGCTACCAAGGAGTGTGGGCCCCGCCTTTTGGGCGCCAATTCTGACCAAGGTGATAGGCTAGTTCAAATGTCTACTAAAGGGTAAATTGTAATTCACTTGGTCACTTATGTGTGACCTAGCATGACTGTGCAGCCTTCTCTGTGTGTTACAATCTCATTGGACACCTGTGCATGGCCAGGCCCAACCACATGGCCTTTGCCCTTAAAAGCTAGTCTGTGAAGCAGAGAGAGCGCGACCTCTCTCTAAGAGGTGCGGGCCCGAAAGTTCAGTTTGATTCTTGATGCTTGGTGCGAAATAAAGCTTTGCTTGACCTTCGCTTTGTATCCGTCTTGGTCCTTTAATCATGGACCCATTATTGGGGGACCTTTCTTAGGTGGGCCTGAAATATTTGCATCTGTTCTAAGGCAGACTAAGGAATTTGTAAGGTCTTAAGTAGGTGTTGTTCCTATCCAACTATCCAAATCATTTTCTTGATTGCCAATTACATAAAGCCAGGTTGTAAATTGTGGGACTGCTCTGGACTATAGTGAGAAGACTATAATCCTACAGGCCCCAGCATCCATGTTCTTCACCAGTAGGGCCCTATAGCCCATTTACTATGAAAATCACATGAGCAAATGAACTTGCTGTTCTCCTCAGGTAGATTTTGTTATCAAAACTAATATTCTCTAAACTAACATTATTTAGTTCTAATATTATTTAGTTCTTTAATATTAGAGGTTGTCTAAACTTATATTATTTAAGGATGGAAGTTTTAGGAACCTTGAACAGTATGGGCTCTGACTGGACTTTCATGACCAACATTCAGGCATTATCCTTTGTGGGTGATAATAATACAGCGTGAGGTCTGGGTGAAGCTGGTCAGGGTCTTGGTTCTGGAGTCAGACCTGTGTTCTTGGCCCTAGTGCTTACTGTGATGTTGGACAAACCACTTAGCTACTTTAAACTTCAGTTTCCTTATCCTTCAAATGAGGCTAATAATGGTATGAGGGTTTATTGTGTAGATTGAATGCTATTATATGTTATGTCATATAGGACATGATACGATGTACCTGCCATGTAGTAAATTCTCATCAAATGGTAACTCTTACTTTTATTATTATAAATGTGTTCTTTGGCAAAAGACACTTCCTATCCCACTGTCCTTTGAAAACATCAAAGCCTTTCATGATGATGTATTCAGTTTTCCTACTTCCTGACTGTCTACAAAGCAAAGTACTATCAATTCATCTTTAGATGAATCCTCCTTCATGAAGCGTGTCCCCAATCTTCCATCTCACTTCCATCTTCATCTCAACCATCTTGGCATTCCTATCATCCATATTACTAAGAACTATACCACAGTATTTAATTCATTACTACTTGTTTTTCTCTCATGGCTCTGGTTGTGGTCTTTTCTTCTTACTAGAATTTTAAGTACCTTAAGAGGAAGGATCATGCTATATACCACATTTGTGCCATCTCGAGTATTCCACGTGGTGCTGGGCAAAGAGCCTGTGCTCAGTAAACAACTGCTGATTTTACTTTTTATTTGGAAAGTGATTAGAATAATGTTCTTCTGCTCAAATGTATCAAAGGACAGCTCACGAGATGTCACTGATAGCTCTGGACTGGGTCTAGAGAGATGATCCGTGGGCTTAATGAGGAACCAAAAGGGATTCTGGCCACACATCACATGTGCACAGAATATGTAAGGAGACCAGTGAACATTCGGTAAAAGAATCTGGTTTAAACAAACCAAATGATCACATACCCTCTGCTCTACCCCTGCGTACTGCTGGTGTAAAGCCAGCAGAGTGTGGCTGGAGAGGTGGGGAAGGCTCGGTTGTCTGACCGTACGGTATGCACCATCAAAAGGGCTCTCTCTTTTCCAACAGCTCCCAGACTTCTAGCAGGCCAAGGGCAGGGCCTGGTCTAGAATAGAAAGTTGACAGACAACAGAACACCATGCCTAAGCAGGACTGAGAGAATGGAAAAACTGATCCACAGGAGGTCCACCCTGCCAATTCAGCGGCTGTTGGAGGAAATGCTTTCAAAATAGAATGCGTGGAGCCTGGCAGACCAGCACAGGAAGACATGCCAAAGCTTGCAAGCTCCCTATCAGAGACAGGGTGGATTCCGCATGGCTAAATCATAGCTTTTCGAAAGGTATGGTCCCTCCTAACTATCTTCTGTATCACTGCCAATCTTTCAGTATGGTCTAGATTGATACCATGTAGGCAGAGACCAAGGAGAGTAAAACAATTCAGGTGCACAAGTTGTAATGGACTGGCTTACAGCTTACCCTTCAAAAAATATATCATGGGTATCCTTTATGCTAACTTTCCTATCCTCAGTGGACCCGAGTGCCAATGGTGAACTCCAGGAATGCAAATGGATTGTTGAAGTTAAGCACTTAAAGTTTCACAGTCCTTCTACTTGCTTCTGTCACTGAACAGGTAAGTGGATTGTGGCAACATTTCTAGGGGCTTCTGCTTTAGTTTCGTAGGTGACATGCTCAGTGGCAGATCTGTAAATGACCACAGCTCACAGTGGTTATCTTATGGAAAGGGCTGGCCTGTTTCTTCTTGATGGGGAAGAAAGAAACCTGTTTAACCAGATGACTTCATCCTTATTTCCTGGGAGAAAATACAACAAAAGACTAACAAATGCAAGACTGATGCCAGTTTTCCCTGAAGGAATTTCTGGGGAAGAGATGGGGGATAGCATTGTTGGAGGGATAGGTTATGACCTGCTTGGAAGACATAAAATAAAATTGTGACTTAAAACTCAGAGTAATTTTTTAATCTGAGGCCTAACATAGTTGGTTCAAAGGAAAACAAATTCAGGGATGCGAAACAGAGATTATTGGCTATCAGATGAGAGAGAAAATGAGCCATTGTGATTTGAAAATAGCCAACACAGTAAGTTTCTTCTGTTTGATTCATGAAAGTCAATCTCTCATAGTACCTCACTGACCATTTTGTTGGGGGGGCGGGCAGAAGAAGGACCTTCGATTTTATTCTGTAGAGACAGAAATATGCCTTCTCTCACTTCAGTTCTGTCAAACATACAGAGAGGCTCCAGACACAGAGCTTCCACTGAGTGATTAGGAAACCTTAATGGATACACCTGAATGAGAAAAGGAGACCAATTTTTGATAATACAGTGGGACAGATTCCTTTTCTTCACCATTGGCTTTAAGTTTCCCCGCTTTCTAATGTCAGGTCTGTGATCAGAGGACACCTGAAGAGTCTGTGTAAGGAAATTCTGCACTCCGACTTGTCCCAGGTGTAGATCAAGGGAAGTGGCAGTGGCCTGGGAGAAAATTCAGCCCTTTTCTGTGAACAGGAGACTTTGATAAACTCTGAGCCGGCTCGAAGTGTTACCTTCGACTTAAGTCACTTCTTAAATGAGCTGAGACACTTAGACCATTTCCTGACAGTGGGATGGCAGGAAAGCTGACATTTCAAGACGACTTGGATGGTTTTGAACTGGTTTTTCAGAACTTGAGACATTTGTATGAATGTTCTGGAATATCATGGTGTGAATATTTGTGTCAGGAGTACTTCTTGAATTCAAACAGCCAAATTGGCAAGTAATTCAGGAATAGAGAGTAGAGTCAGTGCAGGAGCAGAGAGCAGATAGAATTTGGACACAGAATTAATAATCCTGAAGTATCGGTGAATGACATTTGGGCAAGACATGGAACCCTGAAGGAAAGAGACTTATTCTCCGTGGCTGGAGAAAACCAGAACAAAACAAAACAATCAGTTACTTATGTCAAATTAAATTTCAGAGCAATTGCAATTTAAATGTAAAAAAAACAAACCATAATGATAGTTGAAGTTTTAAGCAAGAGTTTCATAATCTAGGAATAGGGAAGGCTCTCTAAAAATGACATCTGGAGCCAACATCTAAAGAAAAAATTTGCAGGTTGGTTGCATGAAAATATTCCTGTGACAGCACGGTAAACAGGGGACCTGAGTGGCATAGTCGGTTAAGCATTTGACTCTCAGTTTCGGCTCAGTCATGATTTCAGGGTCCTGAGATTGAGCCCCAGGTCGGGCTCTGTGCTAAGTATAGAGTCTGCTTGAGAAGCTCTGCCTTTTCTTCTCCATCTGCCCTCCTCCCCATTCTCTCTCTCTCTCTCTCTCTCTCAAATAAACAAATGAATAAATCTTTAAAATAAGTACTATAAACAAATTTGAACAACAGATAAAAAGTACTAAGCTTTCTTATATAAGAGGTATGACAAAAGAGGTATAAAATCACTAAGAAAGTAGTGGACACTTCCGGAGAAAAACAAGAAACAATATACAGGGCCATTAAACATATGAAATAAAGTTTAAACTCATCAATGTTGAAATAAATGTAAATTAAAAGAATGCTTACCGTTTTATCATGGAAAATATTTAAGAATTGATAATAACCAATGTTTAGCAAAACAGGCTAGGGGCCGTCTCAATACACTGTAGGAGAGAATTAAGCAATGGTACAAATTATATGAAGAACAATCTTGCAACCATTGTTTCAAAATGTAAAATACATGTACTTTGTGGCCCTGTATTTCTAATTTTAGAAACTATTTGAGGATGGAATCACAAAGAAGCAAAAGTATGTGTATAAGATGCTCATTAGTACTTTATTTAACATAACAACTAATGGAAACTACCTAATATTTCACAGACTAATGATGAGTTTTAAAAAGCTAAGGCAAAACAATGAACAACTTTAAACTATAATGTAAACATAAATTTACTCATATTAAGATATATCTATGATGTATTTGGTGAAAAAAGAACACAAAGAAACACTTATAATAATTTGGGAATACTCAGGTTATGCACACAAATTTAAATAGGATTTTCCCCAGCATTTTATTAAGAAAATTTCAAAGATACAGAGAAGTGAAAGAACAAGAAGCACACGTATACTTTCCACCTAGATTCAATAATGGCTAACATTTTGCCATACTCATGTCACTCTTTCTCTGAACACACACACACACACACCCACAACCTTGATCCATGAATGTTCTCTAATCGTTTATTAGGACCCAGATCCTGCCTGATCTGATTAGAGGGACTTCCATCCCTCTAAAGGCAACCATTCTATTTTCGATAGTGTTCCCTAAGGAAGTTTTCCCTCATTTGCATTAAAACCTGCATTTCGGAGGGGGATATTACCACTATAGTTCAGCTATTACTTTTTCTCAGGTAGGAGGGTGCTGAAATACAAAAATTTAATCATTTAAGTTAAATCTGGAATATCTCAATTCTTGCTTTTATGTTACGAAAAGTAGCAATAATAATGTCTTTGGCAGATTTGCCTTAAAAAAAAAAGTCTGAGTCAGATTTTAGAAAGAGAAATCCCTATTAATCTGTCTTTCCTGTTCTGAGGCGGGGAGGGAAAGAGTACCCCCTCAAACAGATGTCTTCACCTCTGGAACAGCTTTCCCTCATACGGTCATGGCCAGCCACCACCAAGCAAAAACACTGTGCTCTGGGACTGTTCCAGTCTGTCAGGGAGGCAGATGCTAGATAAGAAGATGCTGACAGGCCTTCTGGTGTCCTTCCAAGCTCCCCGTCAGTGTTCAACTCCTTTGTCTTGATCTCTTCATCTCCGCTAACCATCCCCTCCCAACTGGGCATGGCAGGGATTGTTCTTTTACCTCTCTCTCTTGCTTGGTAAATCATCTCAGTGTGGATTATTACAACGAATGTTCTTTTCTCTTCATAGAGTGTGTATGTGTGTGAGAGAGAGTTGAGGAGGGAGGGTGCTTTCAGAAATTGGGGAGGCTGGATAACTTGTCTCCTCCCTTCTCTCTTTCCCTAGTTTCTTAATCCCCATTTCCACTTTCTTCCTGTTTCTGTGTCCATGCCATGCTCCTCTTCTCACGGGGACTTTCTCTTGAGATTTCTCCTCTGACGAAGATGTCACTTGTCTCAGTTCCTCTGGGGACTGATAATTCAATTGTGAAGTGAGATTCCCTTCTTCAGAATCTCAGATTTGTCTAATAACTCTAATAACAGAGTTGTCTGTTAGGTTCTCTGACAAACAATAATGTTCTCTTTAGGTCTGGTTTACTTCAAAATGTTCCAGTGGGACAGAAGTTTCATAAATCTCTCTCAGCCATGGTATTTGAACTCATGGTTAATGAATACTAAAGTTTTAACAGAGGTTCAGGTACCAGGTTATGAGTCTTCCATGTTAGTTTCAGGACTGGCTTCCAGAGATGAGGTTTTGAGTTAACATAAGGGCCAAGTCCCACAGACTGGATATAGTTTGAGTTTAAAGGGGAAGACATTCAGCTTTTATTCAAAGTTCATTGTAGTCTTAGGTTGTTAAGGGTTGATAAATGTAAGAAACTGGAAAATTATCATTTCAATCTTTATCAGTTCATTTGTCATGATTCTCTCACACTGTTATGCTATATATACTCTCTCCGGTCTTCCAAAGAATGTCAGAATTTGTGGAAGGTCCAGAGATTCTTGTCAGCGTCATCATGTATTTACTTTATGGGTTATTCGAGGTTAGAATTAAGTACATGATGACAAACCATAAATGACTCTTAATCTCACAAAACAAACTGGGGGTTGCTGGGGGGAGGTGGGATTGGGAGAGGGGGAGGGGGCTATGGACATTGGGGAGGGGAGGCGAACCATAAGAGACTATGGACTCTGAAAAACAACCTGAGGGTTTTGAAGGGGCGGGGGTGGGAGGTTGGGGGAACCAGGTGGTGGGTAATAGGGAGGGCACGTTTTGCATGGAGCACTGGGTGTTGTGCAAAAACAATGAATACTGTTATGCTGAAAAAAATAAATAAAATGGGAAAAAAAAGTACATGATGAATTTCAGTTCAATTTCGCTACCAAAACATCAAATGAAAAGATATAAAAGGTATTGGATCACTGAAAACAAAATGAAATAATAAAATTATTGAATGTTTGTTACATCTGCCAAAGTAGCAAATGAATCAATTCCTGGAAGATTCAAAACTTTGAAAAGATATATACTGCAATGTTATCTGGCAGCTAAAGAGTAAATACGTATCAAAACATTTCAATTGCAGCAATATACTAGAGTTACTAATGAATTACATATAAAATACATCAAAGCTATGATAAAAAGTCATTTTAGATACAGCATTTATACTATGTTTTTAAATGAATGGTTAAAAGATTATTTAATGCTGAGACAGAATGATCATTTGAAAACCTCTCAAGTCCTATTCTGGTATTTTATTTCTAGAACTCTTACATGTTATATTTATATTTTTGGTAAATTTTATTAGTGACTGTTTCAGCACCAGACATTATATCCACATCAGTTACAATGAAGATATCTATATGTGAATTAAAAAAATAATCTGTTCTGATTAGCAGAATATTTTAGCAAAAATATTTCATATTTATTGAAGAAGATAGTCCTAGTAATTATTAAAAAAATCAGAGCTAGGTAAATCAGCTTTGTGTTGAGCTCTCGGTACATATACAACAGCACAGTACACACTGGGGAGACTATAAAGTTGCATAACAGTTCCTTTTTCTAGGACCACACAGTCTATGATTGGTGTACAAATTGCATACGTGTAAGATACAAATAATCAGTTGTGAAAGATAAATAATAATACAAGATAGTATATAAGGAGTGGTAAGTGGAAGATGCTGCTAACAAGCATTGTACTAGGAGCAGAAGATGGTTTTCTGTGTTGTGAAGATGATAGAACATTTTCTAGAGGAAGGAAAGTTTGTGGAAAAATTGGGGAGAGTTTTTTTTTTTAAAGATTTTATTTATTTATTTGACAGAGAGAAAGAGAGATCACAAGCAGGCAGAGAGACAGGCAGAGAGAGAGAGATGGAATCAGGCTTCCCGCTGAGCAGAGAGCCCGACATGGGGCTCGATCCCAGGACCCTGAGACCATGACCTGAGCTGAAGGCAGAGCCCTAACCCACTGAGTCACCCAGGCGCCCCAGCGGGCAGTGTTTTTACTGAGAATGGGTATGCTGATGTACCACAGATCTGCCAACTTAAGGAAAAGAGAGAAGACATTTTAAAAATTAAGTAAAAATTTTATTTGCTTACAGAACTTAAATTGTTTAAATGAGGATCTCCCAAAGCAGGTGACATGAATTTTGTCCCAATCAAGACCTTGGCCACTTAGCCCTTTGTAATACAAGATGCTGTTTTAGGCTACTGTAACTAGATAATATGCTGTAAATTACTCTGGGATTTCAAAATTGGTTGCATTTCTACATAGCTGCTGTGTTTTCCCTAGGTGGTGTTGACTCAGTAATTTATAATCTTATATATACATTTTTTTTTCAGATACTTAACTAAGGCTGACATCACTGATTGAGTATTTCTTTGTAGAATTCTTGAACAGCACTACCCACACAAATCAAAATTCAGAAGAGCTTACAGAGGGAAGTTAAATACCTGGAATTTTAGGCATGTTCTATACAAATATTTACTCTATGTAATCTTCACCTAATATGTCTGATTGGTATTTACAAAATTATATTAACATTTATTTTCTATTTCACTGCAGTTTGCCAAACTGTTACAGACTTTAAGGTTTACCGTTTACCCAGTCAGTTTTGCCCAAACCATCTTATTATCAGAACCTTTTCCAGGTAACAACTAACCCTACCATCCAGAAGAAAGGTCTTTTCAGATTGCAGGTTTAAATCTTTCAGTTTTATTTCATACTTCAATAATAGCTGTAATTTAGCTAAATAGCCCTCGGTAATTTCATCCAAATGAGTGGTCTCCAGGAGAGAGAAAGTACATTTAGCGGCTAGGACTTTGTAAGAAACTATAGAATAATTCTTAAATTGCCCTTCCGAGATACAAAAAATACACAAATGAGACAAAATAATAGAGAGATCTACTTGGAGACAAATACAAGGTGGAAATACTCTTCTGACATGGTGACTATAGAAACATCCATTAAAATGTAGGTTGGGAAGTGAACTGCTAGACTTAAATTCAAGGCCTGCCTAGTGTGGAGAGAATTATTTATGGAATTCGCTTTCTGACTGATGGAAGGCTTTGTGCACATGGAAAAGAATAGGATCTGGAATCTGACAGACCAGGGCTCAAACCTGATCTCTGTGCTTTAGGAGCTGTATGCCCGGAGCATCTTACTTTGTCTCTCGGTACCTCTGTGTTTCCATCTGTAAAATGAAGGTATCACAACTCATCCTCGAAGGAAGTTGTGGGGCGTCCACATCTGTGTAACGGGTGCAGAGAAATGATCTATAAATGTCAGTGCCCTACTTTCCCTTCCCCACATGGGGCAAATGCTCCATCTAACAACTGCGTGATCAACGGTCTACACACTTTGAAAATCCCTGGATAGATTTAAGAATAAAAAAAAGCCAGAGGAAAGATTTTCACAAATCTGTACAGAGAGAAAGCAAAAGAAGTCAGGTGGGGAATGACTTTTATTTCAAAAAGAGTTTGGATGGAAATGAAGGAAACTCAAGGAGGTACGGAAAGAACAGTGGGTTGATTGTTAGAGTAATTAGTGGCAAAACTTCAATGTCAGGTTGTTTTTGGATCCCCACATTACCACAATAAACCTGTGTGAAGTTTCTCCCTGTGGGTGGCAACTGGCCAGTTCCGCGTGCAGATATTTATGTGTCCTAGAGACAGGATGTGACACCACCTGAGCTACTTAGGACCCAGGGCTTGAGGTGGCCTGATGGACCCATGATGCCCAGCAAGAGTGATCCTGCCCGTGACTTAAGAAAGCCCTGGATGTTTTGAGAAGACTGCCAATATAATCCTGGTTAGAGTTTGATTTGATAAAAAATCTCTGAAAATACTTCCTCACCTGCTGTCCTGTTCTTGCAAGTTTTGCTGTCAGGAATTTGTTTCTTCGGGTGAGGGTATTATCATTTTCAGATGTTCTCTTTTGAAATGGAAGAATCTGCAAGAGGTTTTAATGCAATGAATTTTTGTCCTTTTCCTTTACTTAGTCCTGGTAGGTGGTGGGGAATCAGCTTGAACCTGAGCTTTACTCCTTCCAGGACTGAGGCATGCTGGATATGTCTGGTGAGATGCCCGGGCAGTTCACAGGACTGTTTATACAAGCTGAGCATGTCTGGGTGGAAACTCCATCCTAAAAGCAAAAAGAGCCAGACCCCATGCTTGGCTGAGTCATAAAGTCTTAGACGTTAAAGAGGAAAAATGATTCTGAACACGAAATTGTAGAGTTGGTCTTTTGACAGGGAAAGAGAGTAAGTAAAAATAGAAAAATTCCTTTCACCAAGAATATAAATGGTAAAGACCTGTGGGGTCTTTAAACACCTGTGGGGATCCCCACCTCTAGAAATTAACCCAAGTAGGAGAGAGGCATTACCCTCATTGCTCCATAGATCACCTTGAAAGCCCTGGTTGCCTGTGGATCAGGGGCCTTGGCTGGGTGAGACATTCACGGACGTTGTCTGGGGGCTGGAAGTTCTATGTTAAGAGATGGGAGAACCTTGTGAGATCTGCTCAGGTTGCAGATGGAAAATGTATGTATATGATCAGAGTTGATATCATATGTATAAGGGAAGAGAAAATGAAGGTCTAGATTTTAAAATTCAATTATATTTCTAATCCCTGAGTGGCAGGGAAAGAAAGACTCAGTGAGACCGTGATTAAGAATTAAAACAGTGGGCGCCTGGGTGGCTCAGTGGGTTAAAGCCTCTGCCTTCGGCTCAGGTCATGATCTCAGGGTCCTGGGATCAAGTTCCGCATTGGGCTCTCTGCTCAGCAGGAAGCCTGTTTCCCCCTCTCTCTCTACCTGCCTCTCTGCCTACTTGTGATCTCTCTCTCTGTGTCAAATAAATAAATAAAATCTTAAAAGAAAAAAAAAGAATTAAAACAGCTGGGGAAAGAGCACCCTCATTCTCTGTGGATCAATTTTGGTCAGGGGCTGATTTATGAATTGAAAAAAAAACTAGCTCATTAAAGATGTAGAAAAAATTCTGATAGAAAAATCTATTTAGAAACACTTGTCAAAATCTTGTCAGAAAATTTTACCAAAAAGAAAATTAAATAAATAAAAGCATTTAGTATCTTGAGAGTGAGTCCTTTGCTCTAAGGACTGTATGCCCGGAGCATCTTACTTTGTCTCTTGGTACCTCTGTGTTTCCATCTGTAAAATGAAGGTATCACAACTCATCCTCGAAGGAAGTTGTGGGGCGTCTTATTTGACTCAATTATATAATGAATGTAAATTTATGCCTTTTTAATTAGACATTTTTAATTTTTGAAAATGAAGTCAGGTTTATACAAAGTTGGTCTCAGTGTTCTGTAAAGCTTATATTCTCATCATTGGCACTGTCTATCCAGTGGCAGTAATTTGAAGGATGAGGTAAAATTCCTGGCTGGGATTTATGAAGTCAAAACAGGAATTACTTCAAAATGCTCAAGTGCTCAAAGGATGTGACGGGGTAGAAGAAATATTGTAAGCTGTGTTAGTCACCAACGTATCAGTGTTATTTTAAATAGTTGAGAATAGGACCCTAGGAGTTGGATTTGATGGGAAAGAGAAAGAAGGCTGCTAGAAGATGTAGAAAGGACATGGTGGGAATGTGGACTAGATATGTGTGTTTGGGAACTTTGGGCAGCTGACGATGAGGTGGCTGTGAGGAGTGCCCCTGAGGGTGGGGACCCAGGGAGAGGGGGGTGACAGTGATGGTCCCTCCTTTAATACCCAGCTTGGACACACCCCTTAGAGACACACCCCTTAGAGACACACTCAGGGTTTCCTAGGAGATTCATGAGGCAACTTTTAAAATAATATCTTGACAGGTAGTGTCCTGCTTCTTAGAAACCCAAACAATTTACCAAACACTGCACATAGCACTCAATTATAACGATTACGTGTCCAAGAAACCAACGTAGGTTTCAAGAGTTTAGAAAATTGGTGACTTTAGGGATTCTCTCTCTCTTCCTCAATTCAATGCAACAAACATTAGTGAATATTATTATGTGTCAGGCACTGTGCTGGCCCCTGGGCATAAGAAGATAAATAATAAATGAGCGCTTGAAGAATGACTCAGATGGGTAGGTGTGTGGGTAGGGCTTGGGTAGAGACAGATGTTGGCATGGGGCTTTGTTGAAGAGAAAATATATGACAGATAAGGAAGAGGGGAAGAATATTTCAGATAGGGTCATCGTTTCTTCAGGAAATCGTGGGTAATACGGTAGGATTTAAATACAGGACTTGGAAAGGAATCTAGTGGAAAAGTAAATATAATTTTGGTTTTTATTTAATGAACAATTTCTTGTATGTAAAACTGGGTTAATGTCAGATTATCTTCAGTGTTATGCTAAGAGATTTACTCTTTTTGATTGGAGTAAGAGAGGAGTGATACCCTGTTAAAAAACTGCGAAGGAGTTTACAAGGTTTTAGCCATGTAATCATGTCTATAATCATTGAATACTTGGGGTCAGGCATTGGGCTGACTATGTTAAACATTATCTCATTTATTAGGTCAGAATTTATTATACTCGTATGATGAGATGTGATAAGGGACCTCATTAGATTTTTAGTGATGGGGATAGAAAGGGCCAACAATTTATATAGTGTGAGGAAAGTATTTTGGAACCTTAATAGTTCATGCATTCATTCACTCACTTATTCATTCAACAAACATTTGTTAAAGTACTCTTTGCCAGGCTCTGGGCTACGTGCCAGAAGCCAGCTGTACGTGGTGTGAACTTACTATGTGCCAGGAACTATTCCTAGTGCTGTGTCTTATTATTATCATTACTACAGATGAGAAAATAAAAACATGGGGAAATCAAAAACTTGTTCAAGGCCAGAGAGCTACCACTCAGGGCTTGATCCACATTGTCTGGCCCTGGAGTTTCATCCTTTAACCCTCCACACGATGTCCCACAGGTAAATAAGACTTCTGACCTCGAACATGTCATGTTTTTAGTTGGGTAGAAGGACATGGAAGCAAATAACTAAAATGCTCCAAGAGTATAATTCTAGTATGTAAAGTGCCAGGTGTTATTTCCAGTTTTAGGCTATTTTGAATAAAACTGCTATAAACATTCATGTTCAGGGTTCTATGGGCACAGAAGTCTGCTTTTCTGGGTTAAATGCCTGAGTGCAACTGTTCTCGGATGGCATAGTAGCTGTGTTTAGTTTTTGAAGAAACTGGTAAAGTGTTTTCTAGGGCAGTTGTATCGTTATACATTCCTAGAGGCAAAGTTGTGAATGATCCAGCTTCTCTGTATCCTTGCTGCCTTTGGGGATTGTCACAATTTTTTTGTTTTAGTCATTGTGATCGGTGTGCGGTGATACATCCTTACAGTTTTCATTTGCATTTGTCTAATGGTGAATGGTGTTCAGCGTCTTTGGATGTGCTTATTTGTCATCTGTAGATCTTCTTTGTTGAAATGTCTCTTCATCTTTTGCTTACTTACTGACTGGATTTTTTTCCTGTTGTGTTTTGAGAATTCTTTATATATTCTAATTACTAGATACCAGTCCTCTGTTGGATAAGTGGTTTGCAAATATTTTCTTCTAGTCCATACCTTGCAGTAACAAGATCTTTCATACAGCAAAAGGGTTAATTTTGATAAAGTCTAAACTATCAGTTTTTTGTTTGGTACCAAGTCTAAGAACTATGTCTAGTCCTTGGTTATGAGGATTTTCTCATACATGCTCATCTAAAAGTTTTATAGTTTTATGTTTCTCATTTAAGTCCATGATCTATTTTGTGTTAATTTTCATATAAGGTAAAGTTTAGGTCAAGTTTCTTTTTTTTTTGTTCTTTTTTTTTCCCTTTATTTTTATTTTCTTTCACCTATGGATATCTAATTGTTTCAGTAATTAGCTCTCTATTATGTTTCATTGATCTGTGTTCTGATCCCTCCAACATTACCACAGTCTTAATTACTTCAGTTACAGTATATAGTCTTGAATGCAGATAGACTGATTGATCCCACTTTATGATTTATTTATTTGAATATTTATTTATTTATTTGAGATGGAAAGAGAGAGAGAGCACATCTGAGTGGGGGGAAGGGCAAAGGGAGGGGAAGAGAAGCAGACTCCCCCTGAGTATGGAGCCAGATGGACGTGGGACTCTGTCCCATGACCCAAAGTTCATGCCTGAGCCGAAACAGAGTCAGATGCTCAACTGACTGAGCCAAACAGCCACCCCTCTCCTTCTTTCTTTATTTATCTTTTTAAGGTTTTTTTTTTGTTTTTTGTTTTGTTTTTTTTTCCATTTTATTTATTTTTTCAGCATAACAGTATTCATTGTTTTTGCACAACACCCAGTGCTCCATGCAAAACGTGCCCTCCCCATTACCCACCACCTGTTCCCCCAACCACCCACCCCTGACCCTCAAAACCCTCAGGTTGTTTTTCGGAGTCCATAGTCTCTTATGGTTCGCCTCCCCTTCCAAATTTTTTTTTTTTAATAAACATATAAT